>NC_141375.1:20276364-20990462 GCF_017979445.1 Akebia trifoliata | reverse complement strand
GATTGAATGTTTTGATTAATGAAAAAAATTGATATGATATTGGCCAATGAATTCGGCCCATAACCCATACATTGCTGAAACATTCAATATTTTGGAGCCAATGTTGTTGGATATAAATGGGTGAATTTAGAAAATGTGTTTTAGACAATTTCTTTTGTTTAATTGGTTTTGTGATTTTCTTCTTTTAATTGTTCAGTCCCACATAGGGTAAAAGAAGAGTTGGAAATCAATTCTTACATAGTCATTGTTTCTAGTATCATTAGAAGTTAAGTGAGATAGTCGGTGGGCTCACACACACGAGGGGACCCAAGGAGGAAACAAAATGATTTCTAGAAGGATTTGTGTATAAGCTTCGAAAAATCTTGTGCGCGTTGTGCACCCTAGGCTTGAGTCTCACTTGCCTTTGTATTTATTTAAATTTTGTTTGAAAAAAGTTTAATCTTTCTGTAAGAATCTCTTTGATGACTGTGTAAGTGTACAAGGCTGAAACCTTAAACTAATATTTATAATAACCAAGATCCTCCATGTCAAATCATCGAGATAATGTAAACAAATCTGCGGAAACATACTTGGATCCATAGCAACCAATCACTGTTTAGAGTCGAGCAGTTGGACTTCCAAATCAACACGTTCTTTCTTTGTTGGTCTCCTTCTTTTCTTTTTCTGATTTTTCTCTCTATATCTCTCTGTTGATGGGAAGTCAGAAAGAATTGAATCTGGAACGTGTGATTTGGGGACCATAACTGCCATAAATAGATAACTGAATCCTTGTTATCTTTTGGTATTTCCATTTCAGCCCATCATAAAGATGGAAAATACCCTTAAGTCTCTACACATTAAAGGCCCACACCCTATCAAATACATTAAAGCCCAAAACCTTAGTAGACCACTTTTTAAATGGGCTTAAATATATATAACAGTCCACAATACATTATCATTCACACATAAGCCCAATGTTGGATTAAGGTTCCAACAATCTCCCACTTGGGCTATATGTGTAACTTTATAATTATGCATTGTATAAAATAAATAACCGTATGAGCTCAACTTTGCTGTTATTACCGAAATGTATCTATATTCAATCCGATCCATTAATCATACTAACATAGGATCAAAGCAGCCTTCGTTACATTTGTCGTAACTCGACCCATCAATGGTCACGTATGCCGATATAACTAAATGACATGGATCATGATGTGGATGTGTAGCATGGAAATTTCATGCAATGTGATCTTAACATACCTATTTCCAACTGGTCCAACCTTAAACCATAGTGAGATCAAACATTACCAAAATCAAAGTGTAAATAAAACCAAAACTTTATTTCTGCAGAAAATAACCTTAAAGTATCCATAAACTGAAATAACTGAAAATATGTCTATATATCATAGAAACATATAAATTACAAACTCCCACTAAAATTCCATATCCTCAAATGACATGACACCCATACGAGCAGTGTGCTCATGAAACACGTTGGGTGGCAATCCCTTAGTAAGCGGATCCGCAACCATGGAGTTTGTACTAATGTGTTCTATAGACACTTGTCCACTTTGAACTCTTTCCTTGACAACTAGGAACTTGATGTCTATATGTTTTGACTTCGTCGAGCTCCTGTTGTTAGTGGAATACAACACTGCTGACTTATTGTCACAAAATAACTTGAGTGGTCTTTCTATACCATTCACTATGCGCAGCCCCGTGACAAAATTCCGTAGCCATATTCCGTGATTTGACGCCTCATAACATGCTATGAACTCTGCTGCCATGGTAGAAGGGGCTATAAGAGATTGTTTAACACTCTTCCATGAGATAGCACCTCCAGCTAGCAGGTAAACATAGCCTGACGTAGATTTTAAACTATCTTGGCATCCAGCAAAATCAGAGTCAGCATACCCAACGATCTCAAGTTGATCCGACCTCCAATATGTGAGCATGTAGTCTTTTGTTCTCTGTAAATACCGCAAGACCCGTTTGACTGCCTTCCAATGGTCTATTCCTGGATTACTTAAATATCTGCCTAACATCCCAACAACGTACGCAATATCCGGACGTGTACAAACCTGAGCATACATTAGATTCCTACTGCTGATGCATAAGGAATCTTTTGCATTTCTTTTTGCTCAAAATCATTCTTGGGGCACTGACTGAGATTAAACTTATCTCCCTTAGCCACAGGGGTGTTACCTGGTTTGCAATTTTGCATACCATATCTCTTGAGAACCTTTTCAATATAATTCTTTTGTGATAATCTAAGAATACCCCGAGAGCGATCCCGATGTATCTGTATACCTAATACAAAAGAGGCTTCACCAAGATCTTTCATCTCAAAATTCTTAGCTAGAAATTTCTTGGTTTCATGCAATAAGTCTATATCGTTGCTGGCAAGCAAAATGTCATCAACATACAAAACCAGAAAAATGTACTTGCTCCCACAAAACTTATGGTATATGCAATCATCAACTAAATTCATCTCAAAATCGAATGAGATGATCACTTGATGAAACTTGAAATACCATTGTCGAGATGCTTGCTTGAGCCCATAGATGGATTTATTAAGTTTGGAAACCATATTATTAGGGTCTTCCAACACAAAGTTCTCTGGTTGCATCATATATATCGTTTCATCAATGTCACCATTGATAAACGCTGTCTTTACATCCATCTGATGTAACTCAAAATCGAAATATGCCACCAATGCCATTATATTGCTGAAAGAGTCTTTTGAAGAAACTGGAGAGAAAGTCTCTTTATAATCAATGCCTTCTTTTTGTGTAAAGCCTTTTGCGACAAGACGAGCCTTGTACCTCTCCACATTACCTTTTGAATCCCTGTTGGTCTTAAATATCCATTTGCAACCAATAGGTTTCGTATCTTTTAGTAATGGAACAAGATTCCACACGTCATTGTCTTTCATAGATTTAATCTCCTCATTCATGGCATCAATCCATTTCTGAGAGTTAGAACTTTCCATGGCTTGACGGAAGTTGATCGGATCATCTTCCATCATTCCAATATCATTCTCTTGTTCTTAGAGAAATACAATGTAATCATCTGGCACTGCACTTCTCTTTTCTCTAATGGATCTCCTTAGTGGCATAGGTTCTTAAGGTGGTAGAGTTTGTTCTTTTGGATCTTCTGGAACAATTCCTTGAATGGAAGGTTCTTCTACATTGTCTTGATTTATTGTGTCATGTACAAAGTCAGGAATGAGATCCTGATCAATGCCAATGGCACCTGTGGAAATATCAACATATTCC
The DNA here is from genome assembly GCF_017979445.1 of Akebia trifoliata. Classification (NCBI taxonomy): domain Eukaryota; kingdom Viridiplantae; phylum Streptophyta; class Magnoliopsida; order Ranunculales; family Lardizabalaceae; genus Akebia; species Akebia trifoliata. The sequence continues at coordinate 20,987,202 of NC_141375.1, read as the reverse complement.
TCTTCAAAGACAAAATCCCTATCTTTATCTCCTCCCGCAAACTCAACATCCTCAAAGAACCGGGCATTTCCTGATTCGAAAATCGACTTAGTCGTGGGATCATAAAACTTGTAGCCCCTAGATCTTTCAGAGTATCCAATAAAATAGCAACTTACCGTCCTTGAGTCCAGTTTCTTTTCATTAGGCCTATAAGGTCTTGCCTCAGCTGGACATCCCCAAACGTGCAAGTGTTTTAAGCTAGGCTTCTTGCCTGTCCAAAGTTCATAAGGGGTTTTGGTAGTCGCTTTAGTTGGAACCCTGTTCAGGATATATGCTGCAGTCTTAAGTGCTTCTCCCCAGGGTGATGTTGGTAAGGTAGAATGACAAATCATACTCCTTACCATGTCCTTAAGCGTCCTGTTTCGTCTTTCAGCAACACCATTCATAGTGGGCGAACCCGGCATAGTGTACTGTGGGACGATACCGCATTCCTTTAGGAACTTAGCAAATGGTCCTGGATGTTGTTCACCTGAACCGTCAAATCTACCATAGTACTCACCACCACGATCAGATCTGACGTTTTTGATCCTTTTGCTGAGTTGGTTATCAACTTCAGCCTTATAAGTTTTGAACACATCCAACGACTGTGACTTTTCATGAATGAGATATATATAGCCATATCTTGAAAAATCATTTATAAATGTCATAAAATATTGTTGACCTTTCCAAACAACCGCAGGGAATGGCCCACAAATATCTGTATGTATAAGTTCTAAGACTTCCAAAGTCCTATTGGCTACAAATCTCCTTTTATTGGTTTGTTTCCCCTTTATACAGTTAATACAAACATCAAAATTTGTAAAATCTAAAGGGTTTAGAATTTCGTCTAACACAAGTTTTTCTATTCTCCGTCTGGAGATATGGCCTAATCTCTTGTGCCATAATGCGGCCGAATTCTCACTGGTTAATATTCTTTTTATACCTCGTGTATTTAATTGCAGGGATTCATTAAATGAAGCAATTGTATCAATTAAATAAAGATTATCATAACCTGATAACGAACCGGAACCTACCAATTTTGAATCATAAAACAAACTAAATTTTCCATTCCCAAATGAACAAGAATAACCAGATTTGTCCAAAGTAGAAATAGAAATTAAATTCCGTCTAAAAGACGGTACAATAAATGTTTCATTAAGATTCAAATAAAATCCAGTTTTTAACAATAATCGAAAGTTTCCTATTGTTTCAACTTCAACCGTCTTGCCATCACCCACATATATGTATCGTTCACTATCATTTGGTTTTCGGCAACTCAGGCAACCCTGCATAGACACACTGATGTGAGTTGTTGCATCAGAATCTATTCACCACGTGTGTCTAGGTACCAAAGTTAAATTAACCTCAGAACAAACCAAATTAAGAAGCATACCTTTCTTAGCACGCCATGCGTGATAGTTGGTGCAATGCTTCTTCTTATGCCCTTCAGCACCACAGAAGAAACAACCAGTACCTATCGGTTCATCCTGTTTCTTTTGTTGTTTCTTTTGAGGTGTTGTATTTGCAGCTTCCTTACCCTTTTTCCTTTTCTTTCCCTTGTCCTTAGAGGTTGAGGCCAGGTGAGCACTCTCTGTCTTATCTTGTTTCAGCCTTTCCTCTTCCTGAACACAGTGTGAGATGAGCTCATTCAGAGACCAAGTCTATTTCTGACAGTTGTAACTCACCTTAAACTGGCTAAACTGTGCTGGAAGGGATATCAGAAGTAGATGCACCAGCAAGTCCTCAGAGAGTTCTAGCTTAAGTGCTTTCAGTTTGGAAGCAAGATGAGACATCTCCATGATGTACTCCCTGATATTGCCTTTACCCCTATATCTCATTGAGATTAGACTTATCAAGAGCGTACTTATCTCAGCCTTTTCATTCTTGACAAACATTTTTTCAATATCCATAAGGAACTCCTTAGCCGTAGTGATCTTGTCAGACATTGTACCCCTGAATGCTTCCGGAATGGCCTTCTTCATGACCATCATACACATGCGATTTGATTTCTCCCACCTTTCCACATCCATCTTTTCTTCAGAGGTACTCTTATCCATAAGAGGTGTAGGATGATCAACCCTTAGTGCAAGGTCAAGATCCATGACTCCGAGAACTATCAAGAGGTTCTCTTACCATGACTTGAAGTTAGTGCCATTTAACATAGGAATAGAGTTGATGTTGGCAGTAATATTAGCAGGATTATTTAAAGCTGAATCAGAGAACAACCACCAAACAAAACAAGCTTACATAAGTCTCAAAACCAAAAGTAATTATAAATTCAAATAAAGGTAAATCCCATCTCAAGATACCGAGCACTCCATTAATATGCTGTCTTTGGACAAGAAAATATTAACTTGTGAGTGATATCTTGGTGCAATAATCAAACAGTGACAATAAGAACATGTCGAAAAATAAATCTTCCTTTGGGCCGATTTATTGGTCACATATAAAAAAATTAATAATCATCACGTGTTTATTACTACAGGTGCATATGTAAATTCTGTTAAATATTGTCCTTCCTTTGGGCCAGTCAATATTCACATAATTTACATGGCCGTAACCGTTTATATTCCAAAACAAATTAATTTCCACAAGAGAGATCACTTAGGTGACATGTTGTTTTAATTAATTCATCTCAAAATATATATAAAACATACCAATATTCGAATTTAATCAAAACTGGATCCATAAAAAAAAATACATAAATAAACAAACTGATTTAACCAAAAGAATATAAATATATAAACTGAAACTAGAAAATATGAATCTGAAAATCATAAATGGGGAAACTAGGAACAATATTAATAAACAAAAAATTCTTAATTAAAAAAAAACTGAATCCAAAAGCCTGAATTTGAATCCACAGAAGTTGATTCAAAACATTGAATATATGCTCACAGCAAAATTCCAAAAAAAATATATATATATAAAACAAAATCTAATTTTATGAAACATAAATCAAACTTGATTCTCAATGGATTAACATGAAGAAGGCTCTGATACCACTTGTAAGTGTACAAGGCTGAAACCTTAAACTAATATTTATAATAACCAAGATCCTCCATGTCAAATCATCGAGATAATGTAAACAAATCTGCGGAAACATACCTGGATCCATAGCAACCAATCACTGTTTAGAGTCGAGCAGTTGGACTTCCAAATCAACACGTTCTTTCTTTGTTAGTCTCCTTCTTTTCTTTTTCTGATTTTTCTCTCTATATCTCTCTGTTGATGGGAAGTCAGAAAGAATTGAATCTGGAACGTGTGATTTGGGGACCATAACTACCATAAATAGATAACTGAATCCTTGTTATCTTTTGGTATTTCCATTTCAGCCCATCATAAAGATGGAAAATACCCTTAAGTCTCTACACATTAAAGGCCCACACCCTATCAAATACATTAAAGCCCAAAACCTTAGTAGACCACTTTTTAAATGGGCTTAAATATATATAACAATCCACAATACATTATCATTCACACATAAGCCCAATGTTGGATTAAGGTTCCAACAGACTGTTTTGCCCAGAAATTCAGAAAGGTGTCTCTTCCTGGCACTATCCACGAACAGTCACTTCTCCTTCTATTTAAATCTTATTTTCGAATATACAGTTAATTAATTTTCAATATCTCGCTTCTCTTCTTCTTTAATTAGTGATTTATAATTTACAAGAGTACACAACATATTTGGGTTTGCCACAAAAAGATATTGAAGTGCAACTTTCTCTGTCATAGATCATTGTATTATGGGAGCTAGACGCTTATGAATGTTGGCACCGGAGTAAGAAGGAAACTGTCTTAAAGACATCGTGTTTAATGTGTAGTCTTGATCTTTGAATTTTCTCTCCAAAGTGACAAGTCTTCCTTACCTTTTTTTTTTAATTTAATTTTCTTTCTCTACATTTAATTTATATTTTAATTATTTCTGTTTATGATATATTTTCTAAACAAAACTGATTTGCACCAAAACAAATATTTCACTTCAATCTCGATCAACATTGATACATTTCTATTATAAAAAATTATCAACACATGTGGGTGGATTACATTCCAATGTTTTAAATCATGGATATAATATAATTATTCTAACATATTATGGAATCAAGACTTGGCGAAAGCTGATCTGCATAGCACACTATACAGATTTTGAACCAAAATCCTCCATCTAAATATAGAGATATTGGATTGAATCAGTCCTTTATATTATGTTCTCACTATTTTTAAGTCTAAAATATTTCAAAAAGTAAATTTTGCTTTTTCAAATTGGTTGCACGGGGGCTGCTGAGAAACATCTATAATTATTGATTGTTTAATACAAAGTGGCAGGTAGATTCAACTGATGAGGCCATCAAATTCACAAATCGCCTATTTCTGGTCAAATTATGACTATTATATTTCCAAGGCATGGGCACCTATCAGTGTCGTTGGCATGAGACATTTGATCAAGTCTACCATTGATCATGACGAAGATATATAAAATTTTCATGTTGAATATTGATCATTGGTGTTCACTTTGAAAGGATGTGATCCTCTATTTCAATCATTGATCTCAATCTATCAAATATAGAAAAAAAGAGAGCTGTTATTGGCACCCCAACTTTTACTTATTACACTCCAATTAAAAATAATTAAATAATTAAATTTTTGAGAATAAGTAAAAGTTGGGGTGCCAATAGAAGTTCTCTCAAATTTTTAAGATTTTATATGAGCCTAATTATAATAGTAAGTGTTGTAATGTGGAGATAATAATTTGAGCAAAACCTTTTTAATCCTTAAATGATGTGTTTTAATCTTTAATTGGGGTGTGATAAATAATTTATGAAATTGGGTCTAATAAGTAAAAGTTGGAAATGCCAATAGCAGCCCTATATAAAAATCCAAGGATTATTTTAAACATGAAAGGTCCCACTAATACCTAAAAGATTATATCCGAAGATGTTGGGAGGCATGCAAGTTCTGAAATACCTGGAAACTTTTCATATTAGGTTGATTATGATATTTCATTGGGTTAGGGATTGAGACGCTATGTGAAAAAATGTCATATTTGACGGCCGAGGGCGGTCAAATTTTGTAAAATTTGGTGGATCATCCCATCAAATTTGCCTGTCAAAATTTTTTTTCTTTTGACAGCCCAAAAACATCAAAATTAACTAAAAAACTGTAAATACCCATAATCGTAGAATTTGTCTGGAGAAATTTTGACAACTGTAGACCGTCAAATTTGGGTAACTTTCAACTATTAAAAAATTAATTATTAATTTTTTTTTTTCTTTTGTAGTTTAATAAAGCCTGCAAATTAACCTACTAACAATAACATAACATTAATATAGGATATCCAGTTGTACACCCAAGCCATCCAACGGTCACCATGCAATCATTCAAACTCAATCCCCACACTCCACATAAACGATATTTATTAAATAAAATCTAAAATATAAGTACAAATCCAGTTTGTAAGGTTTTCAAATCTAAGCCATGTTGATTACAATGAGTTCTTGATTTATCTTGTCTCCATCATCATAATCATCGAAGCCTTATCCCAAAGATTTTTGGGTCAACTAATTAGATCTTGTTCCTCCTTGATTTCCATTCAAAGGCACGTGTCACAACCCGATCTTGTAATAAATCTAAATGAATTAAAACAAAAGCAACGAATTATTTGTCAAAGACGATAGCACTTTTCAAAGAAAATTTATTATAATGAGTATCATATTTACAAAAGCATTTATCATAATTAAAAAACTGAAAATTCAAGAACAAGTGCTAAATTGAAAATCAAACTCTAAACATCATTTAGAAAAAAAAATGCAATCATTCTCAATTGTCAATTATCAATTATTTCTTCAAATAACACATACTTAGAAGAATTGTAGTTCATTTCCTTAAATATATAGATATGGCATGCAGAGCAATAGCCACCAATACAGTTAAGAGTTAGATAAAGGTAATCAAATCAATATTCATAATCAAATTACATAAGAAAAACTCCTATTATGGTGTTTTACTCTAATTAGTAAAACACACATTCTATTGATATGGAACAAGAAAGATTTAAACTCCATCAATGTGAAATCGAGAAAGATGTGAGATTCAGAGAGACCTCTGTCTTGTAGGTTAGGATTTCATTTCTATGTTTCACATTTTGAAGGTTAGGATTAGGATTCTGATCTCTGCATTTTTTTTCTTCCCCTTTCTCCTTTTGCTCACACAGTAGTTTATATAAGAAATAATTTTATTTTTATTAAAAAATAAACCCAATTTGTCGGCCTGATGGCCACAAATTTAACCTCCAAAAAATTTGATGGTTCGTGTCAAGTGAATTATGTTGTCAAATTTAAAAATTTTCATGTAGTAAGATAATGCTCTTTTCATTATAATTTTATGCTAGTGTTTGTTATTAAATAAGATGTTGAAAGCATCAAAAGGATCACCTAGTCGATTCTTGTTTGCAACTAAGAATTATGTATTTGAAAACATAATCTACTGATTTGGTCTATCACGCACTATAGTCTTATACAATGGAAGACAATTTACAAGAGAGTAAATCATAGATTTCTATCAAGAGCATGGGATAACGCAATTATTTTCCATGCCACAATATCCGCAGGGCAATAGACAGGTTGAAGTTACTAACAAAGTTCTAATAGACACACTAAAGAAGAGGTTGGGAAAAACAAAGGGAAGGGAGACCGTTGTCTTGCATGATGTACTGTGAGCCTTCAGGACAGCTGCCAGAACCTCCATAGGGATGTATCCATTCATTATGGCTTATGGCATGGAGATAGTGATTCTAACAGAAAATAGCTTCCCCACAATAAGATCAAGAGTAATGCAGACTGACCAGAACAACCAGTAGATAATCGCAGAACTAGATTTGTTGGAATATAAATGGGAAGTAGTGTTGATAAGGCTGGATAGCTATCATAAGAAATTGAAAAACTACTTCAATAAGAGAGTCCGTCATAAGAAGTTCAAAGAAGGAGGCCTAGTGTTGCGTAAAGTATTCTAGAACACAGAAGAGCAAAATAGTGAAAAATTGGGTCCTAATTGGGAAGGGTCATATAGAGTAGTAAGAGTAAGCCAAAAATGAGTATATTACTTGATTACAATGACCGGCCAAGAGTTGTCTAGACCGTGGAATATATGTAACCTAAAAAGATATTATCAATAAATAAATCTTTTTTGATTGCTAGTAGCCTTTGAGCGGATTTAGCATTAATAAAATCCCACTTGGATCCGAGCCTATGTGGGTCTTCTTTACCATAAATGGTAGAGTAAGAAGTTGGTCGGAGCCCAACTCTAATGAGAGTAATATAACACTTAAAGATGGATCCCACCTGGATCCGAGCCTACGTTGGTCTTCTCTGCCTTATTTAATAGGATAAGAAGCTGGTCGGGGCCCTACTCTGATGAGAGTAATTTAGTATTGAAGATGTATCCTACCTAGATCCGGGCCTACTTGGGTCTTCTCTGCCTTAATTGGCAGAGTAAGAAGCTAGTTGGGGCCCAACTCTAACACGAGTAATATAGCACTAAAAGTAGATCCCACTTGATTCCGGGCCTATATGGATCTTCTCTGCCTTAATTAACAGAGTAAGAAGCTACTCGGGGTCTTACTCTATCACGAGTACAAGAGTACTCGAGATGGATCCCGTTTGGATCCGGTCCTACGTGGGTCTACTCTGCCTTAACGTGCAGAATAAGAAGTTGGTCGGGATCCTACTCTGCCACAAGTATAATAGAACTGAAGATGGATCTCGCCTGGATCTGGGCCTACGTAGGTCTTCTCTGCCTAATTGGTAGAGTAAGAAATTGGTCGGGGGCTTATTCTGGCACGAGTAAAATAACACTGAGTTGGGCTCTTTCTAGGGTCTGGTCATCATAGCTCTCCTCTATTTTAACCAGTAGAGGGAAGTACTGGATGACCATACTATGTCTTAAGTAATAGACCATAGAGATTTGTTTAGCAAAAAAGCAAATCCTCGCAATCATTCTTTGCCTATGGTTAAGAAAAGGTTATTGAATGATTACAGTTTGCCTTAGAATAATAAAAGCACTGAAGCAAAGCCTTTTCATGAACAAAGGTGAGTATTATGCCTTGAAAGCCATTTAGTCATATGCTATGTAACACCGAGTTAGAACCTTCTGGAAGGATAGTAACTCAAAGGTACTTCTCTAAAATTTTATGTGGTTATTCACAAAGAGGTTCCACCTAAGTAAGATTTACATAAGGTAGAACCTGGGGGGAAGATGTAGTAAATATAAGCAGTTCAACAGTTGAGTGTGCAGTGCAAACAATGCGAAGAAGTAAAGTTCACATTGAAGGCAGATTAACAATTGACTTAAGTAGTGCAAAGGAACAGATCTTTTGATGTCGTTAAGTAAAATATTGTGTTGAAATCTATGCTAGGTTAGAGAACAATTAAGCAATTGAGTGTGCAGTGCGAACAGTGCGGAGAAATAAAGTTCATATTAAAGGCATATTAGTAGTTGGCATAGGAAAAAGTTCATTAATAGCAAGGAGAATATAATAGAAATCCCAAAGATGGGACATTACAAAAATAACAACAAAATCAAAATACAATAGAAACCAATAAACAGATCTTCATTCGGCAATTAATGGTTGGTTGGCAGGAGATAAGACTTCAACAGCAGAATTCAAAAGGTCGACGGCCTCATCTTGATCAATGTCGATAATGCAAATAGGAGGCAGATCAAGAGGCAGGTCACTAACAAGGGCATGCGAACCAGTCACCAAATCTATGGTTTCCCAGCCTCCATAAGTTCACTTGGGACTCGATCCAGGATGGCAACTGGGTTCCCCTTTACATCCAATTGGAAGGCTAGGACTCGCCCATGGTCACCAGACCAACTGAAAATCTCCTTGATAAAAGGACTAGTAGGACATTCATCATCTTTGTCTTCTTTATCATCCTGCTCTTCATACTGAAGCCCAGTAGCCTTAAAACCCTCATGATAGGCCTTAGTTGAAACTTCTTCTGCCAACCAAGAGTACTGGGCTTGTAGTTGTCACAACAGTCTCTTGGTCTCAACCTCATCTTCATTGGTATGAGCTGCCTTAGTCGTCTCAATACTAACCCTAAGGGAACTCTCAAGCTCTTGTTGCTTTACTTTTTCTTAGAGATCTGCCAGTTCTACATCTCTCCTCTGTATTCTCTCTTTGTAGTTGGCCAATTTCAGTTGAAAAACATCATAGAGATCTACCGGCTTCTTATTGGTGGTCTCCAAGTCTAAGTTTATCTTGGAAAATTGAGCCAAGTTAGCCTACATTTCCTCTCTAGCTGAAATCGCCTCGACCCTTCTTTCACTAAATAATGGATAAGGGTCCGATTTATTAAATGGGAGACTTTTGAGAAATGGGAGTCGCCACCTAGTTTAGGTCTAGGAACCATAAATAACTCCAAATGGATATGGGTCGATCCACGGATCAAAGAGATGGATAAGGGGTCAGATTACGGGTTTCGGAAGGTGTTAGGCACCGAACCCGTCCGATCAACATGATCGATCTCTACTACGATCCAAAACTAACTTATGGTCAACAATGAAGACTACGCTCAAGACTATGATCCAATCATCATCATCAATTTATGTCGGGTATGCCAAACAAATCCTATGGCTAAAATTGACCCAATTATTACATGATCATTCTTTGAATTCCACAAAATATAGACAGGTTTGAAAAAGTCCTAATTAGCTCCATGATCTAAAATTAATTAAGGAATTCTGCATGCAAGTATTCCCCAAACTGTTCAAAGTAGAAACTGCCAAATTAGAACTCATAGAATTTCTAAATTGGGAATCTAAAATTTTCCAAATTAGAGTTCTAAAAATATATGTTGAACTCCCAAATTAACAATTTTAAAGGACACATTCTCTAAAGTAACAAGTTTTCATAAATGTAAAATTTTGAATTAGGAACTTCCAAATTTCCATATGAATGTGAACCTTCTAAATATAAAAAATACAGAATCTTCTAAATTGGAAAATTGTTAAAATATGAAATTTCTAAATCAGAAATCTATGAATATATTCTCCCAAAATAGAAAACTATGCAATCTCATATTAGAAAGTTTTCAAATATAAATTTTCCAATGATCCACAAATAATTTCTAAAATAGAGAATTATACAAACAATGAAGTCCCAAATTAGAAAATTATGGATTTGCCAAAAATCACCAAATTGAAAATTTATCAAACAACAAAAAATCCAGGATATTGTACTTACCAAATTAGAGATTGACAAATATCATTGCATAAAATTTTCAAATTTGAAAGAAAAATCCACAAGAAAATTTTCATGTTCATCGAATCCTTAAACTAACCAAAACAAGCATGCATACATGACTTTCGATTTTGTCAAAATAGTAGTCATTCAACAACATGCATATCTGTCAAGTCAAGGGGTACACTGATCACATAGAAAAATCTCAAGATAATACAAAAAACTCGAATATTATCATAAATCATGTAAATCAAAATTGATTGTAATGATCATGATAAAAAAAAAACCTTTAATCCTTCTAACATGCAAAAATAATAAAATAAAAATAACAAATGAAAATAAACAAGATGGAGGCATAAAAATTTTCTCCTAACCTATCAATAGCAAAAAGAACAAAATAGAAAAATAAAACCTACGTAAAACAAACATTCTCCTTGACCTATCGATCTAAAAATATAGAAAAACTACATGAACTAAAAGCATCTCCTAATCCTATCAATGAACAAAAAAAGGAAAAAACAAAAGAGGCATACAAAAATATTCTACCTACCTTATCAACATGCAAAAAATATAAAGGAACCCCTAATCATATCAACATGCTAAAAAAATAAATAAAAATGTAGAAAATAAATAAATAAATAAAAAAAAAAAAATCCTTCCAATCCTACCTACGTGCAAAAGTAAGTAATAAAAAAAATAAATACAAAAACTAAAGAACGACCTACCTATAGAATGAAATAATGCCAAGTCTATCCTTCAGGTTCGATCCAAAGGCCTGCGAGTATTCGTTGTTGTGAGGAGAAACGAGGACAGCGAGAGAGTCGTTAAGGGAGAGGCTGAGGAAGAGTGCAAGCAGAGAAAGTTGTGTTCTCGTAAGTGCTGTAGTAGTGAGCCAAAGAGTGACGTTGTAGCAATAGCACCTAGGGGCTGGGCAAAACGTGGGTGCAAAAGAGAGAGCAGGCTTAATGGCTAAGGTGTTAATACAGCAACCAACAGAGAAAGAGAGGGGCTAGGGCGTTATGGGTGAATTCCAGGTTTAATGGAGATAATGGGGGGGCATCAATGGCGTTAGAGATGGGTAAGAGAAAGGGCAGAGAGAGATAAGTGAAGGAGAAGGCAGAGAGGGAGAGGAAGAGATCAGAGAGATGGCTGCAATGGCCACGTTTTGAAGAGACGGTTGTTGTCTAGTGGCTGTAAGATGTGTAAGATGAAGGCAACGTTGCTGTCGTGGGTGTTACCGGTTTGTAAGAAAAAAAAAACAGCAGCTACACGTTGGAAAAGGGCCAACAACGCGTTAGAGAAGGGGCTGTGAGTGGTAATGAAGAAGAAGAAAGGGCTGGGCAGCAGGTTTGAACGTCCAAGAGGAGAGAGCTGAAGGAGTAGAGATGAGAGTCCAAAAGAGGAAGCTGCGAAGGAGGCGTCTATGAGAGAATGTCCAGCCGTTCAGCCCATGGAGAAGAAGATCCAAAGAGCAGAAAGAGAGAGCCGAGAGAGAGAGAGTCCAAGGAGAAAGAGAGTCGAGAGTGCCAACCCCCTTTAATAGAAACTCTGTTTCTAAAAAAATCTTTATTTCTTTTTATTTTTATTTTTACCCGTTTCTTTTACTTTCCTTCTTTCTTTTAGAGAACAGGGAGCGATCCCACGATACTCGTACCACAGTAGTCTTTTATTGATGAATTTTCATTGGTCGATATTGGTTGATTAATTTTTGTTTTGGGTTTGGTTAAAAATATTTAAAGTTGAATATAATTTTTTTATTTTGAGTTTTAATTGGTTGATTGATTTAGATTTTGATTTAATACTTAAAATTTTCCTTTTAGTTTAAATTTTAATTTGCGTTTTATATTGGATTTCGATTATTCAACTAGTATTTAATTTTAATTTGATTTGACCAACTGAGTTCAATTTTGAATTTTAAATTAGGTTTCGATGAGATTTGAGTTTGATTTTGCATTTTAATTGGTTTAGTGATTTTGAATTTGATCTTGATTTTAATTAGGTGAGTGATTTTAATTGTTGATTTTTAATTTGAGTTTTATTTTTTAATTGTTTGAATTTGATTTCAAATTTTAAATTTGTTTATTAGGTTTCGGTAGAATTTCAGTTTAATTTTAATGGTTGATTGGTTGATCAATTTTAAATTTTTTTGATTGGATTTAATTTGTTGATTGCGTTTTAATTTTAATTTGATCGGTTGTTTAATTGTTGCTTGATTTTAACTTTAATTATTTATTTGTTTAAATTTAAATTGTTTAATTTTTAATTTGAGTTTTATTTTTAGTTAGATTGGATTTTTAACTGGATTATGATTTTTATTACATTTTCCTTAGGATCGGAATCTCTAAGTTGAATTTAGAGGTTGAGGGGCATTTCGGTCATTTTTATGATTTTTCTTAAATTTCTCTGTTTTGGTCAGTTTGGGTACCGTTAGACTCGAAATCATGTTCTGAGTGCAATGGAGGCACTTTCGAGGTCTGAAATTGATGAAGGGTATTTTCGTCATTTTATCGATTTTTGCGGATTTTTACAAATTCTGACCTGAGGTTTCTTTCAATCCCAACGTGGCTATTTCTATGTTTAAAAGTTGCATTTTTCTAGTGTAGCGAGGTCTCTAAGTTATCGAACTGTGTAGCGATCCTAAACGTGCGTAAATTTCTATGTCGAGTCGTAACGAGTAGGGGAGATGAAAAGATTGGAAATATGAGGAAACAGGGATAGTACTCATAAGCCTTTGAGTTCTTTACGCTCATCATTAGGAATTCGCGGTAACCATGATGACGAATTGTCGAATTAGGCAGATGCAAAAATGGGGTGTCTACACTAGCTTTCTGAGAAAATTAGCTAGAGGAGACCAACTCAGCTTAGAGTAGAGCGATTTTTTCTTTATGCTCCCTAGTCAGAGTAGTCATCTGGTCCTCAGACTCATATCATTTCAAGAAGCTCAAGGTTCCATAGACGTTAGCCTACGAGAAGAATAAAGTAGTTTAGTGAGTAAAACCTGGAAAGTAAAAAAAATAAAGTAGGAAGAGTAGATAATTACCTAATAGAGGCCATGAACAAATCGACCAAAGCCTAGGTTAGTATTGGCCCAGTCGGCAACATCTCAGTCCTTGGGAAAAATGGATTGGGAAAATAGAGATGCAGCAATGACAAGGTTCCTTACCCCCCAACTTTTATTAAAAACATGAAAACGGGGCCGAAAGTCATTATTCTCGTTTTCATCCATGAGGAAGGCCCCACGACCCCTCCAAGAGAATGCAGTTTCATTTAGAGGAGTCCTGCGGTGACTAAGACCCTCTTGCCCAGACTCCTCTAGAAGGGAAGGACTCTTTAAACTTTTCCTAATCAACCTACGCCTCTTGCGCAGTTGAAGATCAAAGAAAAATGATGTGCTTCCTGATGGTGTCCAAGCTCTGCACCGCATGAGCCTAAATCATCTTAAGAAGCTAAACAGTAGCAATAGTAACAGCAGCAACAGAAACAGAAGTAGAAGTAAGAGTGACCTGCTCTCTACATACTAAGGCCAGTGGACCTGTCTCTTTAGTGAGGATAGAGCCACGAGGGACCAGATTTTTCTTCTTCTTACCCTGGTCAGAAGATGGAACAGCCTTGGTGACAGGGGAAAAAGAGAAAGAGAACTCTGAAATGTCAACGTTCATGGCATTGGATGATCCTAAGGGAATTGAAGGGGATGGAAGATCGGAAACATAGGCCAAGGGAGATAAGAGATTTTTTGAGATAGGCTAGGCCAGATCAAAGGAAACCTAATCAGAAGTAGCCCGTCGTAAAGGTGGCCGAAGCAAAACAGAAGGGGGAAAGATAGATCTGATCTATTTTCCCACCCCCTCAACATATTTGGTTTGGAAGTTTACTACCACTAGCCTCTTATCTTCGAATGCTCTACGTTACTCTTTCCTAGCCTCAACAACAGAAAGGGCAGAAGAATCTGTGGAAAGAAGAAAATAAAATTAGAATCAAATTGGGTTGCAGATAGAATCGAAAAATAAGACACAGCCATGTATCGAAAAGCCAATCTTACCCTAGAAGGTTTGAAGAACTCTAAATCTTTCATGAGGAGTGCCAGGGGTGAACTCCCAGTTCTCAGAGATAATTAAGAGGTCTTTGTACCACCCTTTATAAGTACTGGAAGAGAAGGAGCCAGTGCAACTACTGCGCTCTTTGAGGACAACGAGTAATACCCAGGGTGTTGGGAGATAACTTTTAAATTATACTTGGAAATAAAGTCATTAGGGGATATGCCCATCTTCTTTACTATCTCCACCAGATGGTAGAAATTGTCAGACATTTGGCCTGGGGTCCGATTTATCTTACTCAACACCTCCTTGAGGAAGGGAGAGAAATGGAAACTAAGACCAACGTTAATTTGACTAACGTAGACCATAATCTCCCCCTAACGACATTTGCTAGGGTCCTTACAAACCCAAATAGATACAAAGGCAGGGATGTAAAATCCCTTCCAAAGTTGGGTTATGTTAGCAGTCATTGAGAAATCAAGTGTGCATAAAAGAGAATAAAAGGGAAAAAGGTTACCTCAGTCTGAAAGAGGTAGAAATAGCAGTAAAATAAAAATAAGAAGAGATTTTTTCGTAAAATGTAGAGAGATGAGATCATAAAAAGTAACAACATAGTAAGAGGGAGAATGAGTACTAAGTTTCTTATTTATAGAAAAAAGTAAAGGAGCACGTACATCTAGGAGGACAGCCTAATCCAACCTAACCGGCACAGTTTGGGGGGGTAGTACTGATGATAGTAGGACACGTGGACGGACACAAATGAAATATGATTTGCCTTAGCCATCAGAATGATTTGAAACGACACAATATTAAATACGTTGATTCATTAAAAGTATAAATAATTATGGAGAATTGAGGTAGCCAATAAGAAAGAGGATACGTGTCTCGAGAAGACGATGAGAATTCGCGTCTCCTTAAGAGGGGGTAATTGTAGAGGGAAATAACATCGCAATTATCTAGACCATACACATGTCTAAGCTGGTTAAGTGGTACCAGGTGTAGACTAGCTTACGGGCGCTACCCAGCAGCAAAGCAGGTCAAAGTAAAGATCTCCCTAGTCTTACTAGAAGGGCAACATTGCACTAAATAAAACCTAGTCTACCAAGCAAGGCAGACCTGGTCGAAGAATACCCGTAATCCTGATATGCACACGTCAAGCCTAGAGATCTCGGAGGAGATCTTCCTAATATAGTATATATGATACAGAAGATCCCTATTCCATTTTGGATCTAAGGATCGGGGGAATCCCCGGGATCACCCCCCGTGAGATAATAAAAAACAAATGATATTTTGATGAATTGGAGGTCTAACTAGTTGATTGGATTATTCTTCTTCTTCTCTAACTTGAGCGTTGGAGAGTTTTTGGCAGGTACTACGCCTGTAGAGGAAGGGAGGCGACATGACTGACTTTGGATCCGTGAGGCAAAGTCTATCAGCAATGTTCACCAGATTCTGACCATATAGTCACTAATTATGTTTGATTGTGAACCACCAATTTTGCAAGATTTTCTTGCTTATAAGGTAATATATATATATAGGGAGCGGTTCGGCAATCCTGAAGTTTGCCAAGTTTGGTGCCAAACATTTTTTGTAAATCACTTTTGATGGGATTAGAAGTTTTGAAATAGGCTGATTTTTTGTGAGGATGATCTCTACGGTGAAGAGATCATCCTAAAAAAAAATCAGCTCATTTTGAAACTTCTAACCCTAATTTACAAGTTGAAGAATCGTGGACCATCCAATTTTTGTAAATCACTTTTGATGGGGTTAGAAGTTTTGGAATAGGCTGATTTTTTGTGAGGATGATCTCCTCATCATAGAGATCATCCTCACAAAAAATCAGCTCATTCCAAAGCTTCTAACACATATTTTGAAAAATGTTTGGCACCAAACTTGGCAAACTTTAGGGCTGCTGAACCGTCCCCATATATATATAAACATAAGATGATCCAACCAAATTGAATAATGGTCCAACTACTATCCAAAAAATTTGATAAATTTTTCATTTCAAGGGATGTGCCAAGAATTTGAAAATATAGGGCCTCAAATAATAACCAAAATGAGGAGTGTCTAAATCCTCAAAAAGTTGATTAAGAGCAGCTACCACCTCTTGCCCCTTGGCTTTGCCCCTGCTAATACCAATTCCACTATGAAGAGAAAATTTTCTGTTACAGATTACACTCTTTCAAGAAATAAAGAGAAATGTATATCTCCAAGAAACAAAATTAAGGTTTTATATATCACTAGCTAGTGAAAGGATTAGGAGTAACGTGGCCACATGCGCATGGTGCCTAGCCATGGTAACATAGATCATGTCATGGGCATGATATATTTGATCAAGTTGATCATTTTAATTTCATAATAGACAGGATGTAATCCTTAATTATATTAGAAGGACGGGGACCCTCCAATTCAGTTATTGGATCTTATTAACCATTGATCTGATTGATTAGGACCCTGGAATATAAAATCCAAGGATTAATTTGCCTCATGAAAGATGCATTAATTTCTACAAGATTATGGGATTTCAAATGAATTGAGACCTAAAAAGCCTTAGAAAATCTGATCTTTTTTCCTTAGCATTCGAAGTTTGCATTAGGTCGTGAACTCAGACTTGTGTGTATATGCCAATCTGTATTAGTGGATCTGAAAAAATAGTGTAAGTCATACTATATTGCAAAGTCTGCAGTCAAATTTCATTGTATCATGGAGTTGAATATCCAATGCCCATTTGGGACAAATATCATCTTAAAGTCCATGAAAGTGACCGTACCTCAATTATTGAATGAAGTTGTTAAATTTATCTTTTATTTTTATTTTTACAAGCTTAGTTTATCTTTATTTTCTAATCAAACTTCCTGACTTTGAGCCTATCCCCACCCATAATATATTCAATACTCCATAGTTGAATTTGATCGTTTTCATAGAGGCCCAACGAAATACTTATTAGAGTCGTGATAACATGACTTGTCAGGTGGCATACTCAATCGACTCTCTGACGTGACAAGTTCGAGAACTGTAAATCTGTACACCTCAGGATACACATCTGAATTTCCTCATAAAAAATGTCTCCCAAAGGATTCTGTATCCCGAGGCATACAGATCTATGGTTCTCAAACTTGTCAAGTCAAGGAGCGGATTGAATATGCCACCAGGTGTGTCATATGACCAGGACTCTACTTATTATATTCAATGTAGTGCTGCTTCCCACTTGTGCCACTTATGGATTATCTCTTGTTGCACAACTTCAAACTCTTTACCATATAAAGAATTAGCGCCACTTGTACAAGAGCGAAGTCCAATAAAAATTGGATATTTATGGTACATCATATACTTTTCGGGAGTAGCAAGCTCTTCCACGATGCAGTAATAAATATAAAAAATTAGCCTGATTCAGTGAATTCTACATAATGGATTTAGGCATTTAAAATGGGTGATTTCACATAATTAGATTTTAGCATTTCCTATATTACTCAGATTAATTGGCTAGAAATCATCAATCAGGTCGATTATAGAATGCAGTTATAATGGTTGTGTACACTGTATCTTCATTGCATGAAAAGTGAAAAATTCGACAGAAAAAATTGACGGGCCAAGACCCATAGATTTTAGAAACTGAATTTTGACAGTGTAGGACCGTCAAAATTCTTGATGTTCCCAGATTTGACGATTTAGAATTGTCGAATTTCTCCCATCCTTCATTAATTTGATAGTTTCAACCCGTCGAAAATAAAAATTTAACAATGAAAAATTCGATGCCTTTATCCGTTGAATTTTATGAAATTTGACAGCCCAAGACAATCAAAAATGGGCTTTTTTCACATAGTGCTAGTATCCTTGGCGGGCATGCCAGGGCAATCATGCTTCGTAATTTCTTTTTTGAAAATGAGTGAAATAATCATAATCCTTCCAAAGGGAACAAATAAATATACAACTGATCACAGTCACAACTATGAGTCAAAAAGCAACCAAGTTACCTAGCAAGCATATTAAGAATGTACCTAACATCGTGAACTCGTATGAGTATTTTAGGCGCCGGTTACCTCCAGATCAACATCAACAAGGTGCCGATGGTACCATTAATCCACCAAGAGATTGATGGGTGAGTCGTGAAACATGCACCAATCCCATGAGAAGAATAAGTGATGCATTTATTATTACTTTTTCTAAAGAATCAAACCCATATCATATAACAAATACTGAGTCAATAATAATGTAATGAATGGGAGAAACTATATCCCCTCCTTCCATTGTAAGTACAACATAAAATACTAATAAAAGATCTATAGCACCTAGGAATGACTCCTCAAAAAAATCAGAAGCAGATGTCCAAAGCACAGCAGCAACACAAACCAGCACAACTGAAAGAAACAAAGAAATAAAAATATATTGAGAGAGAGACCATGTGAAAACCGAAAAATTTGACAAAAAAATTCAAGCGAAAGCCCACAAATTTTATAAACCAAATTTCGATGGCCCATGGCTGTTCAAATTTTTTATGATCCCCAATTCGACAGCTTAGAGCCACCAAATTTCTCTCATCTTCTATTAATTTGCTGGTTTCGGTCCGTCCAAAAAAATTTTGACAATGAAAAATTCGACACCTTGATCCGTCAAATTTTTTGAAATTCCACTGCCTTAGGCTGTCAAATATAGGCTTTTTTTCATGTTTTGTGTATGTGTGTGACACAGAGAGAGAGAGAGAGAGAGAGAGAGCTTACCATCCTTTCCAAAATCCCCTTCGCTTAGTTTCTATACCATGAGGAGGTTGTTGTGGGTGTCCTTCCCCGTCTTTCATCGGGTAACCAGCTGGCGGTGGAGCAACATAAGGACCCGAAGCGAATCCTTCTACCTGGGAAGGGTAGGACTGAGGTGGTGGTGGTGGATAAACAGATCCCGAGGCAGGGTAGGCTACTGCTCAATCAAAAATCACCATAAGGATCAAATCATCATTATCTCAAAACTCTGGAAAATTGGGTCTTAAGTCCATCATGAAATATAATGACACAATTGACACAATTTACGCGGTTCGACAAGTCACTAACAATTATTAGATGAAACACTATATTTTTTAATAGAATCAAGTTTGAATTATATATATATGAAGGAACAAAAAACAAAAAACAAAAAACTAATAATCCATCAACCTTAACTAAGTCACTAACAATTACTAATGTAAATACCATCATCTTCCACATCCTATCCCAAATATGGACTCTACAACACTTTTTTTTTCTTCTTTTTCTTTTTATCTTATTTTCTACTTTTAATTTGAACTCTATCTACAAGAATAGAACTGCTTCTCTTTTATGAAAATATTTCCTGAATTTAAACAATAAAGAATGGGAAAATATACCTGGAGCTTGGTGTTGATCATAATGACTCATGTTTGAATTTTGATGGTGAGATATAGCTGAAAGAAGGGGTTTTGAAAGTTAGATTTTAGATGGTTTTTGTCTAATAAATATAGGAGAAGAAGAAGAAGTTGGAGAAGGTGAAAGATTAGGTTTAAAGGAACTTTCTATAAGCGAGGGTGGCTACAACGCGTACGAGAAGACCATACGACCAAGGAATTATTCATTAAGGAATGGAGGGCGGAGGCAGGAAGAAGGATTTGTTTTGAATAATTTTCACAAAACCCTCCATATTTTCATTTAATTTTGAGCTACACCTGCCATTTGCAACTGATGAATGATGACAGACCTTAGCCATGGTCTTCTGTGAAAGTCTAACGGAATTCTTTTAAAAGGACCTAAAAAGTAAATATTCCATCATCAACCTCTTACTCAAAACCCTTGATCTCAAGCTCTACATTATAGTTTTAACCTCTAGAAATTCAAAAAATAACTATAATCATAACCGTATGGCTTACAGAATTTATTTATTTATTTATCTGGAGATTCTATTGCCACACCAATTCCTATAAAATTACCAAAAAATTTCACACAGTTGGTGCGGCATTAATAAAAATTGGTGTGGCAATAGCAACTCTTCATTTATTTCTCATTCCTACAGAATCAAATACTGTCTATATGGCACATTTTTATTGGAGATACATAGATTGCATGCCATATAGAAAATGGCTTGGTTAACATAGATTGCATGCCATATAGAAAATGGCTTGGTTAAGAGCCCAATGTGTTTTTAAATTCAAACTACTTGATCCTGATTCTTATTTTTAGGGTAGGGGAAGTATGTTAGCTATAGAAAAAAAAACACTTTTCTTGGGATCAGTAAAGTTACTAAATCGAGTCACTATGACTTGGGTCAACCCAAATCAATCCAAGTCAACTTGAATCGAAATAGGTTGGATGAAGCACACATTCAAACGAGCCCACTAGGTGGTTCGGTCCTTTGACCGAAACCACATCCAACGTGCTCTAGTTAAGTGGATCGGTCCCTTGGTCGACCCTTTAATCCAATGAGTACAATAAGAGGTTTGGCCTCCTCATCCGACCCCTCAATCAAACATACCTTGCTATGTGGTTCAGTCTCCTGGACCGACCCCTCAACCGAACTTGCTTTACTAGAAGGATTGGCCTCCTAGGTTGACCCCTTGTCAATACGTGTTCACTAGATGGTTCGGTCTCCTTGAACAACCTCTCATCCATACATGCTCACTAGGAGGTTCGAATTCCTTGGTCGACCCCTCAACCAAACATGCTTCACTAATAAATTCGGCCCCCTTAGTTGATCCCTCATTCAAACTTACTTACTAGGTGGTTCGGCCAACCTGCCCTTTCATCAAGGTGGTTCGGCCACCAAACCAAGTATAAACTTAGGCAGTAACTAAAAAGACAACCTTATGCCAGCTAACCAAATAGCATAAACTATACATGGTGCTTAAAGGAACCACAACTACATAACTGGATTGAGTTAACTCGAGAACTGAGTCGCCATCGAGTCAGGTTGATTATACATTTAAGGGTACTCCTCATGTATGTTACAAGAGCCATGAGGAGTGGGTCTTCCTTATCATTAAACATCATGGGCATTAACTATCTTTCAATTGAATTTACTACCTCTTTCAATGAATCCAACCTATAAATAGGAAAACTTCTTCCAATCAAATTAAAGTCAGATGATGAGGTACAAACCATATAAAATTCTCTTATACTTGTAATCTTCTCTTTGCTTTGAAAATAAATTGAGCTTTAATTTGATTGTCGGAGGTTTTTTGACCGGCACCACACCAGTGTCTTTTTAGGTTAAGGTGACTCCATACTGCGACTAAAGATTAAGAAATTTCATCAGAGAAAACAATCGGAACTTGGAAGATTCATAGAAGAAAATGATCGGAGTTGCTCATTTATTACAATACGCATCTCGGGGAGGAGTTGCTCAATCATTATAACATAAGATTTGATCATCTATTATAACACGTATCTCGAGAAGTATGAGATCCAAAAAATCCCCTACATTAACAATAGGAATTAGTAAGTTGGATGAGGGATTTTGAGCATCATATATTAATACTCATAGACTTTAACCAACTTATTACTGAAACAGTATAGATTAAATACCCCAAGTGTGGAGTTGTAGCGAAGTAGTAAAATCTTAGGAGTCCAGGTCAATCCATGAGGATTATGTAAAAATTGAAATAAAACACGGATGAGGTAGAAGAAGATTTGACATAAACTATTAAAAAGATGATTTTCCACACTTTTGTATGGAGCAAAAATTAAAAGATATAAAATAGAAATTAAAAAAATATTAAGACATCGAGGATTCACTTAAAAATCACAATTTTATTCATTCAACATTTATTTCTCGGTTAGGTTTGAATAAAGATTCTCTCTAATCGGATGATATAATAATTAAACTAAAAATTATTTTCTAAAATATTTTAGAAAATAGAAGATTGCCACATGTTGTACATTCACATACCACGGTAACTCCTTAGGCAATCAATATAACAATCATCCACAAGGAATAAAGAAAAATTTGCAAGCATTCAATAAGATGATCTTAGATTTAAATTCAAAAAATATAATTAAATAAAAATAAATAACTCACTTTAAATCAATTCAAAAAAATATAAATATTAATATACCATTGTTGATCGAAATGAAATTACAATTTTCAAATTTCACCCTTAGCCCTAATTAGGATTTCAGCCAACAATCTTCATAAATGAGTCCATCAAAATTATTGAATAAAAAAATTTCAAAAAATAAATTAAAAGAAATTAAAGAGAAAATAAAGAGAGAGAGATTAGAGAGAAAATTTGGAGAAGAAGAAAAAAGTAATTAGAAGTGTAGAGAAATAATAGTACTAGGAGAATAGAGAAAAATAGAAATTAATTAAAAAGCAAGAGATATAGGAGGAGAAAAAATTTAACATGTGGAGGAAAGATAGAGAGAAATAAAAATAAAAAAGATATGGAGAAATGTATGTAATATTTTAGAATAAGACAAAATATGATAGAATTTTATTCTTTTAGATAAGAGAATGTGTAGAGATTTCTATATTTTATAAACTTTTCTTTATTTCTTTAGCCCGTCCTTTAACTTGTCTCATAATTGCTTATCCACCCTTTTGCATGTTTTATTCACCAAAAATTCATTTTTAGCCTTTTTATCTCATTTTGAACCTCCAAGACCTACTAAAAGGAAAATTCAACTAATTAGGTCATATTAATCAAATTAACATTAATTAAATCAATTTACATAATTATCAATCATCTTCTCTTATCATCTCCTATCTTCTCCAATTCTTTATTATTCTTTTAGTTTTCAATTTCTAGTCTACTTCAAGCTTTATAAATAAAAGGAGTACCTGCTAGTTTCAAGTCAAAATTAATAAAAGGAACATCACTTTCTTGCTAATTTTTTCTCTATTTGCTTTTATTATTCTTGCTATGATCTGTGGCTAGACCTCCGTTAGAAAGGTTGATGAAGCTAAACAAGATCATCTTAGATAATTTTATTTGTTTTTAAACATGCTTCAATTCTCCATTGTGATACCAATTTATTAAGTAGTGATCATTAGATATAATATTTAATTTTCTGATTTTGATAGTTTAAACTTAGGTAAATTCAAGTTAAACTATGCCTTGTTAGAGATTTGATATTTAACCTTTTGATTTCGTCTTATTTAATATCATCACATAATTTAAATTAATAGATTTCATCTTCCTATCCAATAACATTAATTTTATTGATTGGATCGAGATAATAAATAAATAACTAAGATGAATTATTTTGGTGGATTTGACTGATCTAATTATTTACATTGTGATTCCTATTCTTGTTAATCTTGGATTAGTTTTATTTCAATTTTCTTTAAACTTTGAATTATAATCGTTTTTAAGTTCGAAATTGTGGATCAACATTGTCTCTATGGATCGATCCTTGCTTGCCAATACTTATTATTTTGTTCTTATTTTTATTGATAATCTGCATCAGACATAGCCCAAGGAGGAAACTCAAAGGTTTCTAGTGGGATTTGGGTCGGGTCCAAGCTTCGAAAATCCTTAGCACGTGTGCCCTGGTGACATGGATCTTGCACGTTTCACACACACATGGGTCATGCTCGGGCTTGGGTCTTAATTGCCCTAGTTTTTATTTAAATTTTGTTCAAAAAAATCTAAACCGGGTTTCTTTTTAAAGACAAGTTTGTTAGAAAATGTTGTGGCTTTCTGTAAAAGTCCCTTTGGTGGCTGTTAGAGACGGAGAGGTGTCTCTTCCAGACACTATGTCTATACAAACAATCCCATCTCCTTATATTTTAACTCATTTTGTTTTTGCTTTCGAATATACAATCGATTAGATTTTCAATATCTCTCTTCTTAATTAGTTGTGCTATATAATTTACAAAAGTATTCAGTACATTTGGGTTCGCCATTAAAAGATATTGGAGCACTACCTTCTCTATTACAAATCATCGTATCTAATTGGGAGACAGACGCCTACAAAATTTTTTTATTTTTCTTCTCTACAGTTAATTTCGATTCAACTTTTCTTCTTAAATATTTCTGTTTTTTATTTATTTTCTAAACGAAAGTAATTTGCACCCACAAATGCTTCATATTTATCTCAGTCAATATCAATACATATAGGCAGATACATTCCAATATTATTTTAAATCATGGATATAATATAATTATTCTAACGTATTATTGAATCAAGACTTGAGCAAAGCTGATCTGTACAAGCATTCTTAATAGATTTGGAACCAAACTCCTTTTATCTAAACCTAGAGATATTGGATTGAATCAAGTCAGATTTTCAATCGAAACAGATCCTCTGCCAGCCCTACTTTTAACTCTATTAATTAGAACTATATCTAAAAGTCCTTTATTTTTAAAGTCTAAAAATCATACATCCAGTTGTTTATGTGGGTTCACAAAATAAAATTTTCAAAAAGAATATTTTGCTTTTCCAAATTGGTTCCACAAGGGCTGCTGAGAAACATCTATGATTATTGATTGTTTTAGTTCAAAGTTGTAGGTGGATTCAACCGAGGCCATCAAATTCACAAAACGGTTATTTCTCGTCAAACTATGACTATTATGGTTCCAAGTCTACCATTGACCATAATGAAGAAATAAAGAAAAATTCATATTGACTATATATTGACCATTGGTGTTCACTTTGAAAGGATGTTATCCTCCATATATTTCAATAATTTTTTTTTAATAATCATTGATCTAATTAAAGCTCTTGAATATAAAAATCTGAGGATTACTGAACCCATGAAAGGTCCCACTAATACCTACAAGATTATGGGATATCTGATGATGGGAAGATGTTGGCCATGAAAAACCTGTGAAACATTTTGATATTAGGTTGACTATGAGATTTGATAGTGTTAGGGATTGGGATAGTGCTCTCTTCATTATAATTTATGTGACTTTAGCTTGTGTTTGCTATTAGATTGGATGTTGGAAGCATCAAATGGATAACCTAGTCAATTATTGGATTATTGTTTGCAACTAAGAATATATATCTGTATTTTGCATTTGTGAATATAATCTATGTAATTTATTTATTTTTTTCGATTTGTTGAGATTTTTGAAGATAACTTGTTTAACATGATGAATAGAAATAACAAAAATAAACTAAAATCAAAACAAGTGATCAACAAGATTTACGGCTTTGAAGCCTACATCCATGGGGATTTTACTCACTATGAGGATCAAAGGAGAAAAGTACAAGCCACCAAGTTTAATCTCAAACCCAAGCTCCGAAACCCTTGTACACCTTTATGTCTTTAAAGATCGAGAATAAAATACCCAATTAATATAAAAATATCTCCTACTTTTTTATTTGTTAGAGTTCCTAAGAAGGAACTTATCCTAAGTGTTAGACTTAATCTAACACTTAGGATAAAACACACATAAATAACAATCTCCACCTTACCTCTGTCACAACCACATTGAAAAACGCATGGGGTAATAAACTATCACACTTCCCCGCCAGTACACACCTTCACCAAAATAATAGATCCACATTTGGAGTGAAAATTGTATGTCTTACATAATAAGCTTTGCATCATCTCATCTCAAAAGTCACATTCACCCTATGCCGAAATAAAATCCACTCAATCACCTATCTACCAACATCACAAAAAAGCATTGCCCTTACAAAAACGTCAGCTATACACACCATCAAGTTATCTTGGTCCACCTGGCTGGATCAAACAACTAATACATATATGTAGTTATCCCGGTCCAACTACCTACTCAGTTCTTGCGAGGGGCCTTGACTTGCTCTCTTAAACCGTAAGAACTACCTCTTAATCATCTATAATCTAGAAACATAAATTTTTCCCCTCCCCATTTGCAAAAGTGACTCTCCGTAGACTTCTCTAACACTACATTAAAAAATGGGTAAATTTGATGCCAAGGTCCATCAAATTTGCTTGGATTTAGCCTAATTTAACAGAACTTGACTTCAAATTTTCCCCCTTTTTTTTATGTAGTATAAATATCATATATAACTATATTCCTACTAGGTGATACAACTCACCACACTTCTCTCTCCTAATTAGGACCATGTAACAATGTGTAATTGCCAATACTCTACATCTGTCTCAATACCTACTACCCATGGAATCCAATCTACTAAGTGGTATTAGATAATTTTGTATTTTTGGGACAAAAGCCATCATACCACTCAAAATGCATATCATTGATCTCATAAAAAATTTTAATTTTCATTATACCAACACCCTTGACTTCACAAACAGATCCATCACCCAAAGAGACAACAATTGTCTACCTTTTTTGGAACATACACTACAAAAATGATAGGCTTTTAAGGCGTTTTTATTCGGCGGTTTTGTGAAGTGCCAGCAATAAAACAATGTTAGGGGCGTTTTTAAAGAAAGGGCCACCACAGAGTTGCAAACAACGTCATTTTTTAAACACACCTCCATTGGAGAATGAGAGGTGGATTATTCACGGCGATTTCACGAAACAGCCCCAAAATACAGATCCATTGGAGGCGATGTTACAAAAACCACCTGTGAAGAACGACGATTAGGGGCAGTTTCGTTGGAAACGCCTGTGAAAAACGACGAGCATCTGATGAATAGGAGGCATTTCCGTTGGAAACGCCTTTGAAGAAAGAAGAAACGAAACCCTAAATCGATTGATCTGATTTTAATGGCAAAAATCGATGGCGAGTTTGTGAATCGGCCTAACGAACCCTAAATTGAGGCTCCTTCTTCCAAAATGCAGTGAAGAATCGAGGCATTTTCAATTTGGCGCCTTCATGGTCTCCATTTTGGTGGTAAGTTCTTCGTTTCCTCTTCTCCGCTCTCCTTCTCTCCCACTTCCACTATATATCTCCGTCCCATTAGAGAATGATCCCGTTCTCACGATTTGTCAAGGTTGAAGAAGAAGAAGAAGAAAGGAGGATTTTTGTTCAAAACCCAAATCTATCAAGAGTTAGAATAGGTAAGTATTTTTTTTTTTCCTTGCAATACAATTGATTTTGAATGATATTTTATTTTTATTTTTTATCACTAGGGTCCAATGCTGATTCGAATTTAATTTTTTTTTTTTTTCAAAATATTTGATTTACAGTATTTGATGGATCCTAAAGAACCAAATCTCCTAAACTTTTGTTCTACTGCTTTCTCTACATATATCATGTAAGTATTTGCCCCTCTCTTTCTTGTACTTTTTTTTTTATTTAAATTTTTTTATATAATTCTTTTTATTTGTTTTTGTTTAATCGTCTACTGTGAAAATGTACGAAGTTTAGAGTTCTGGTTTTCCCTATTTGTGTTGTTTTTGGCATAATTTGTAAGGTAGTTTGTGTTGTTTTATGAAGAAAAAGTAGAGGTGTATCGTAACATTAACATTTTTCATTTCAAGATGAGTATATTTCTTTATTGGAACATTTGTTCTTATAAGTAGGCTATTTTGTATGCTATTTTTCCTTAGATATTGTTCTGGCTTTCCATGCTAAAGTTGGTGTTACATTTCCCTTTCTTCCTTCCCCAATTTTTGAACTTTGTTATTTTCTTTCCATTTTTTCCTATTTATATGGACCATGAGTTTTCCTCTACAAATATGTCGAGTATTGTTTTATTTTGGAGGTAAAACATTATCTTGGTCTCAATGGTGACATGTGGATTAATCTTTGTAATGTTTGAAGAATGTGTTTTAATCGTTAATTGTGGTGTGATAAATAATTTAGGAAATTGGGGTGTAATAATTTAAAGTTGGGTGCCAATAGTAGCTCTCTAAAAGTATGAGTCCAACTAGCCTTACTAAGTTAGTAAGGATTTCACCCTTACTACGGGTCCTTGGGCTCACTTTGTGGCATCTAAAAACATAATATGATGCTCTAGGGCTACATGACAAGATTTTATCAATTTTGAAAAAAATTCCAAAGAAAATAAATTATTTTTCACCGTTGGATTTTAATTTTAAATTTGGGAATTAAGTGGAAGTTCACTACCCATCAATTTTAAAAATATTAGATCAAGTCCAAAAGAACATGTAATTTTTTTTTTTTTTTTTTTTTTTGAATCTAAAAGGTTGTGGTGTTAGATTGCTAATGTGGTATGTCATGATGGTGGTGGTGGATGGGATGTTGCAATCTTAAGTAGGGGGTTTCTAATTGTCAGATTTGAGCATATGCAATGCCTAAATATCACTGAACAAGGTGGTTCACTAATTACTAGCCCCTAACACCCTAATGGTATTGCATCTTCTAGCTGTGTAATAATAGTAAAAATTCAAGTATCTGGGGGCTTCTTGAGGGGTACTTTCCCATTAAGAAATTTTCTCTATTTCTTTCAAGTAAACTTCCATATCAGGTTTTCCTTGTTACTTTGTGACTATGGTTTGAGACCCCTATGTAAGCCATCATTTCAGGTAATATTTTGTAAGATCTTGATCATTGTTGCTTGTGAATGTAACTGTTAGATCACATAAATTTGTCGCGTGTGAATGTGATTGTTTTCTTATTGTTTTTCTCTTGTTTGCATTGCCATTGATTAAGGTTGATCCTCAACTTCCACAATAATAACCTAATCATTTTACCTAGCAAATATAGAGGTATTTTTTAATATGAAAAATGCACAATTTCCTTTTCAAGTAAACTTCTGTGTAATTGTTTTGCTTGTTTCTAACGTAGGCCACCTTCATGGTGAATTACATGCATATCTGTGCAATAATAACCCAATCAGAAACTAAATGAATATTTGGATCAATAACCCTGTAGACACCTCAATTTGAACGGGCCACTTCTCGAAAGGGCCCAAAAATATTGATTTTCCAAATAAATGGGCCAACGGGCCTTAAAGGCCCAAGTCATTGAAAAGTGACATTTTTACCAAACCGAGGCCCCTAAGACCTCTCAATGGTTTAGGAGGCCCACCAAAAGGACTCGGCCTACCTTACGTTTTCCCAATATTCACCACTCCGTTTTCAAAATCAAAAACGCAAATTTTTGATAAATTTCACCAACGGGCCTAAAAAGCCCGATTCGCCAACACGTGGCATTTTTGATCAAACTAATGATTACAAAAATCTTAAAAAATTAAAAAATTAAAAATGTGAGACTTGGGATGCCTACCCCTCCTCTACTACCACCGCTCCGCCTCAACCAATCCCTAAAACCCAAAACCATTTCTAAAACCCAAGCCCAACACTACAAAGCCCACAAATCATTAACCATATCTAATTCATTATCCAACCCACAACCCTAACCCATCAACCACTACCCACATCAACCAATCACCATCTTGATAATCAAAGATGACACATGTCATCACCCCATCTCACCTCCCTCACCCAACTACCTACCCCATTAATTTGCTTTAAATCCCATCTACCCACACATCAACCCATCACCTTTTCTCTCAAATCAAACACATCTACCCACACCCCTAACCTATACCTCCCCTAATCTACCCTCATCATTTCCTACAAAACCCACATCTACAACCTAAACCTACACTATCCTCTCAAGTCAAACACTCAACCTCTCCCATCAACCTATCCCAACCCTTCATTTCCACCCACTTTAACACATGGCATCATCTCCCTCACCCTCCCAAAATATTATCAACCACCTCTTTAAATCCTCCATTCTCTTAAATCAAATACCATTTAATCACAACCACCATCTTAAACTCACCTCACCAAACACTCCACCCAAATGGGTTGGGTAGGATCCAAACCATTTGGGTCAAAACTCACCCATTTAACCCCCCTTCCCTAAATACCCTCCAATCTCCTCTAAATTACACTCACTTCTCTCTCAAACTCATAACCATTCTACCATTTTTCTTCACTTCACCCTATTATATCCCTAAAATAACTCCTCAACATCTATAAATACCTTCCTCCTCTTCCCAAAAAGGGGCCCCCAACTTCTCATTACAAAACTTCTCCCCAACACTCTCTCTACTAACAACCATCACCAATTCTCACCAAGATTACCACTTCTCTCTCACTAATCATCCTCAAGTCTCACACAAAAAAAAACCACCTACTACACTCATCTCTCTCATCATCTCTTCTCTATTCCTTCAACCATACAAAAGTTGTATTTGCTTAAAATACTAAGGACTCAAGAAGACTCAAAGAAGAAGAAGAAAGAAGATACAAGGTGGGTTCAAAGCAACCCCCCCCCCTTTCTCTTCTACACCCTCTCCTCCTCCCTCTTCTATCACCCCTCTCCCCTTCATTTTATTTTTTAAGATGAATGGACCCCAAGGCTAAAGGTCTATAAGGGTCATTTCCATCAATGGAATGACCCTATGATCAAGCCGAAAATGAACCCCTATCTAGGGTACAAATGCACCCACGTGGCACATTATCTTTCACACTTTTTTTTAAATAAAAAATGACCGAGTTAGTTGAGGTTACCACTCTTTAGTGGGGAGAAAAGGGTGCCTAACACCTTCCCTTTTCTCCAACCGAGCCGCTTACCCCTAATCTAAATGTTCGATTAGTTCCTATCCATCGAGAGTCGCTAAAACGTCAAAAATGTCACTTTTGCAAAAAATGCACATCGGGTGACCATTCACACCCACTTATACTATGAATGGTGGCAACTCCAAACCATTGTAGATGTGGTCGTCGTAATGACGAAATCACGTGTCTACAAACCCAATCCAAACTAAGCTAGCCGAAGCCAAGTTTACTCCTTTTGTATCTTGTAAATCAATTGAAGTTGAATCCTCAAGATCACACTTTCCAAAAATAAAACAAGAACTTCATAGCAATGTTAGAAGCATGATAATTAAACTCCAACTAGCATACCCATTCCAATCATGATTCTACTTTGAGTTGTCCCTTACTTCTTAGAAGTCTTGAAACTGAGTAGAGGTGGTGAATGATGAGAGTGTAATAGCACATATTCTTCAATTTCATATTTAGCGGAGCATTATGGAGAGAGTTATTTGGAAGGAAAGTTCTTCGATTTTATTCCATTGTTAGGATGCTTGGAATTTAGTCCGGGTGAAGGGATTTAGAAATAAAAAGCGGGAGGCCTTCTAGAAGACTCATACTCCGATAAAGATGAAAATCTTTGCTTGGAAATTCCTTCATGGAGTTTGCCCAGTCGATCAAAATCGAAAGAAATGGGGAATTAATTTTGCCTCTTGATGTCCTTGTTGTTATAACCAAGAGGAATTAATACAACATTTGTTATTTTGATGTTCTTTTTCTATGAAAATCTGGAGCTTCTTCAGCACTATAGTTCTGGGTTTAGTGCCTTCTATTAATGTCCACTCTATTTGTGAGTGGGATCGTTTTAAAAAATAATTTCAGGTTGTAGCTTCAATGACACCTTGGATTATGATATTGTGCATATGGTGTGAAAGGAACTATAGGATTTTTTAGGATAAAAAAAGAAGAAATCTAAGTGGTCATTCAAAAATGTTGTAGATGGCTTCAAGAGTCGGCCTTAGTCTTTGAGTATAGAAGTCTTATTGAGGAGGAGACGTCTAATGGACCTTGGTATCTCATGGAAGGTTGTTATTCCAAGGATGTTGAAGTTTGTGCGTTGGATAAAACTCCTTTGGGCTGGTTGAAGCTGAATGTAGATGACGCTTCAAATGATGTATGCTTTTCATCGAGATACAAGTGAGAAGTATCATCCCATGTTTTCCTCCCTCAATTTCCACTCAAGAAACCAACGGACTCCTCTCTTTACTCTCTCATGAAACCATGAAAGGAAGTGGGATGAACTAACTTGAAGTCTATAAAAGGGGAAGATGAATCAACAAAATGGGTTGGACATCTTTTTCCCTCTCTTTTATCTCACTCTCTCTCTCTGTTTTATTTGTGTGGGTTTAGTGTATGTTGGAAGCCATTGTTACTAACATTCAATCAAAAAAGAAGAAGAAAAGTTTTGGTTGCATTCATCTCTCTCAGTTGATCTTACAACTTGGAAATCTTGACGGAAATAACAAATTAAAACCAGATAGACTATTTCGTTAATTTTCACAAAATTCGACAAAATTATGAAAACGCCCTCATAGGGTCCACGATCATTGCAAACACTCAAATTTGACTGGGCCCTCAACGCAAATGCCCCAAAAATCATAAAAATTAGAATGGGCCCCACGGCCCAAACCTTAAAAAATGTAGCATATCTTATCGTTCTTTTTTAATAAATGGCTCAAGGCCCTATTCACGTGCCCCATGGACCCAAACTCCTCACCACCCTTCTACATTCCTCATCCCATTCAACATAAGCCCAAATCAATTCTTATTCAACCCATCACCTAAGCCCATTGGATCCCTACCCTAATCCAAATCAATTCAACCCAACACTATCCTACCCAAGCCCAATCATTCTATTCAAACTCAAGCCCATGACTATTACTATTCAACCCACTACCCAATTACCTACCCAAGCCCAACCAATCTACCCAAATCCAACTCTCAACCCAAGCCCAACATCACCACCAATCACCCAAGATCATTAATGTGGGACACATATTACCACCTCAACTCGCCTCATTTATCTGACATCCTACCCCCATCATCTTTTCTCTAAAAAATCACATCAATTCATCACCCCTCCCCTAACCTACCATCATCATTCCTTACAAACTCATACCTCCCTCTAACCTACCATCATCATTTCCTACAAACCCACACCCCTCCTCTCAAATCAAACACTCATTATATCTCATCAACTCATCTAAAACTCTAATTTCCACACATCTTGACACATGTCACCATCTCCCTCACCCTTTTAAAATCTAATCAATTACCCTCTTACACAACTCATTTTTTTAATTAAAACTCACTCCCCTTAACCCACCAAACACTCAACCACCATCTTACACCATCATTCTCTCAATCAAACACCATTCATTTTATTCCACCTAATACTCAACCCAAATGGGTTAAAAGATCCAACTCATTTGGATTACAAATAACCTATTTAACTCTTCTTACACAAATGTCATTCCATCACCCTCAATTTACATAGTCTATCTCACAAACCCCTAACCATTTTACTTATTTTCATCAATTCATCCCATTTTACCCCTAAAATAACCCCAAAACTCTATAAAATCCCCTCATCCTCAACACAAACGAAAATTTGAAAAATTACTCTCTTCACTCTCAACTATCTATTCCCCACTCACCTCACTACCCTCAACTCTCAAAAATAAGTCAAAGAAAATCAAAGAAGGTCAAAAAAGGAACAAAGTGGATTTGGACAAAGATTTTCCCCCTCTCACCCTTCCAACTCCCCCTCTTCTACTTATCCCCTTTCTCTACACCTTTGCACACATCACAATGGTTTGAGTCATCAAATAGCCCTTTTTTTTTCAATAAGGGTACCATCAATGGTTTGAACCAATATTAAAGTCCCTCACACTTGAGGGCACATATTGGATTTTCAAATTTCTCTTATTTTATTTTTATTTTCAAAATTTTATCGAATCCGAGGTTACCACCAACGGTGGATGGAGTAGAGTGCCTAACACCTTCCCTAATACATAATATGGACCCCCTTACCTAGATCCAAAGTTGGACCGGTAAATCATATCCGTACAAGATTCACTAAACATCAAAAAATATGATTTTTCAAAAACTACAACCCGGGTGACCATTCACACTCATTTCCAATATAAATGGTGGAAACTCCAAAACTCCTCAAAATGGTTGAGATATTCGAAAAATGAAATTCTCGTGTCCACAATCATTTCACGTCAAAAACCCATAAATGACACCAACCAATACTCTCATTGACATCCTTATGAAAAAATTGATTTCAAAACATCCCAAAATATCGAAAAAAAACCTCTCAACGTGAAAGTCCTCTTTGAAGATAAAACGGTAATTTTTCAATCTTAAAATTCAAAATATTAAAATTAATAATTAAAATATTAATTAACGTAAAATGAAATCTTAATAAATTAAATTAAAATTTTTGAATAAATAAAATCAATTAATCAAGCTCACGGGTCAAATTTTAAGTAGTGGACCATTTATTTAAGTGGGACCCACATGATATTTTATAAAGAACCCTCCATTGGGGGTCCCAAAGAATTAAAAATATAATTTAATAAAGAACACTCCATTAGGGGATTCTCCAAAAACTTAAAAAATCCTCATTCTACGTATGTCAAAATTTAAATAAAACTTAATTAAACCCTAGTTAAAACAACTTAACCTTATCTTTAAGTAGCCTAGTCAAAACCCTGATCTCCTAAAAAAACTCTTTAAGAATTCAAAGGTTAAGAAAAATCTTAGGAAAGAGAGGTTAAAACTCTCCCAAGACTTTTCAAAATCCTAAATTTGAAGCCTTAAGTCCATACCTAACACTGAAATCCTATTTTTTTTACATAAAAAATACCCAAAAATTCTTAAAACACCTCGAAAAACTAGAAAATATTCAGATTTACGAGGAGAAAATCTCATCTTGGAGATCGAATGCAGATCTAGCGACAGAAACAAAAGTGAAAAGATTCACATGAGGAATGTTCTCCGTCAGTTATGAGGGAATCGATCGTCTCAATCACCCAAGTAAAGAAGGTAACTTTTTATTTTAATTTTTAGGTAATTTTTTCTTGCAATGTAAAACTTTTGGGAAAAGTAGAGATCGGTGTTCGTCGGGCGGGATTAGTGCCTAATACCTTCCAATCCGGTAACGTGATCCTCGGACCCATTTTTTTGTAGTTCAATACTTTTTATTCGTTTACAGTCATGTTTCAATTCCTAAAACGTAAAACTAAGTGACAACTCCCAAAAAATAATAAGTAGATCCGTACCCACAGATTGAAGGCATTTTCACAGAACATCTCGACCAACTCTTGTCATCACTTAATTAGTAAATTGTCCAGTCTTAAGAGCCACTTGAGAGTTGGTCCAGTCAGGCTTCTTTGAAATAGTTGCACCAATAGCCTGTCATTCTTACAAAATTGGCAGATTGACCTATAATACAGTTTCAGATGGGATAGAGGGCATCCCACATCATTTTATTTTTCGAATTCTGGACACTTAAATTTGGTTGGTAGCTACACACTGGCATAGAAGCACTGATCTCTAAACCTTGTTCCTTTTAGTATGTTTGTCCCCTTAATCCTCTTTATCTCATCTTATAGTGACTAAATCTATTTAACGACATTTTCATCTGTTCTGTTTTTGGCTTCAGTTGCCTTGAAGTCATATTCGTCATCGGAATTGATTAGAGGAGGTTAGTGATTCTGTGAAATATAAAGTAAAGGTCCTTGGTACCTTGAAATTGTAAGCACGTAGGGTAGTTTATTGTACTGGTTGTTGTTGCTCAGGGAAGATAGAGTTCAATCTGAATGCTTGATGTTGTACGATTTGGGCTTGTATGAAGCTAGCATTGACCAATACGACACTCAACATCTTATTTGCCTCTCTGTCGTTTGCACTAATATATTTATTCTTGTATTGGCTTCTGTCATCTTTGTTGTTGTTGGTTGTAGTTCCTCAAAGGTACTCATAGTTAATAAAGACCAAAGAAAATACAAAGATTTTTCAAGATATTTGTACTTTTTTCGTTTGACCACCTAAAAATATTAGGACGCGTGTGATTATTTTAATAATAAATCAAATATATAATGATTTATCAAGGTTAAGTTATATTAAGGATTGATAAGAATAAGAGTTCATCAGCACAGAGCTAAAAATAGAGATAATTTTGTAAAAGATTCATCAGCATAGAGCTAGGTAATTCATCAACTCAGAGTTGGTATCAGCACTGAGCTGGAAAAGTTCGGCAATTATATGATTTTATAAAAAGTTCATCAGCTAGGAGCTAAAAAAATGAAAAAAAAAGATAAGTTCATCAATACAGAGTTGGCATCAGTGCGAAGTTGGGAGAATTTGAAAAAGAAATAAGTCCATCAGCACGGAGTTGGCATTAGTATGGAGTTGGGAAAATTGAAAAAGAAATAAGTTCATCAACAAAGAGTTAGCATCAGCGTGCAGCTAGAAATTTTGAAAAAGAAATAATTTATTGAAAAGATCATCAACACAGGGTTGGTGTCAGCATAAAGCTAGAGGTTCATCAGCACGAAGTTGGATACTCATCAACACGTAGCTGGCATCGACACGGAACTAGAGAAAACAATATACAAAAGAGATTATGGGATAGGATGGGCCTGTGATAGTAGTAAATGATGGGTTGATCTTGTTTAAGATCGATGATCATTCTTGATTTTGATCCTTGGTGGTGATGGATAATGGGCTTAATTAAGGTCGATTGAAGAATAGTAGACCCAATTAGGATCAATCTTGTAATTAGTAAATCATATTTAATTGATCTTGGAGATAATAAAAAGAATTAGGGTCAATCGGAT
Organism: Akebia trifoliata; assembly: GCF_017979445.1. Classification (NCBI taxonomy): domain Eukaryota; kingdom Viridiplantae; phylum Streptophyta; class Magnoliopsida; order Ranunculales; family Lardizabalaceae; genus Akebia; species Akebia trifoliata. The sequence goes on along the minus strand of NC_141375.1, from coordinate 20,950,638 downwards.
GATTATTGACCTTGTTGGGATCAAATAGAGATAGTTGACCCGATTATGTTGATCGTTAAGAGTAAACCTGTTGGTGTTTAGATTGATTGTGGGTAGTAGACCCGCCTGGGGTCGATTGAAGGACGCTTAATGATATTAGGGTCATCAAAGCATTGTTGACCTCGTTCGCGTCGATCTTGGATTGTGGACTCAGATCAAGTCAATCTTGGGTTGTGAACCGATTGGGTCGATCAAGGATAGTTGACCCGATTATGGTCGATTGAGTGATAATGGCCTTGATTGTGTTGATCTCGGATGTTAACTCGATAGGGTTTGGGTCGATCATTGATAATAAATAGATTTGGGGTCAATATTGGATAATGGATCCGATTAGGATCGATCGGGGTAGTTAACCCAATTAGGGTTAAACGAATGATGATTGACCTCATTGGGGTCTATTGTAAGTAATGATTTCAATTTGGATCGATAAAAGATGGATAATTGACTCAATTAGGGTGGATTGGATGATTGTAGACTCAATTGAGATCAAGTATGGATTGTGGATTCAGTTAAAGTCAAATTTGGATTGTGGATCTTGTTTGGGTTGAATATGGATCGTGGACCCGATTCAAATCAAACATGAATTGTGGACACGGTTAGGATTGATCTTGAAAAACAAATTGATCATCTTGATGGAGAATATACTTAATTAGGGTCATAAAACGACGAAAAACCCGATTGGGATTGATCAGGGAAGTGAGCCGATCTATGCCATTGATAAAGGGTTATATTGTGTAGATTTGTGAGAAGAAGTTGTTCATATTAATGATGGGTATTTTGTGAAGACTAGATGAAAAAATAGATGATAATGATAATGAATTCGATTTAGACCAAATGGTCGATGATACGCCATGTTGGGGTCAAGATAGAAATTGGATGCTCATTTGTTTACCAATAAACTTTGAAAGACGAAAAAATGGGTGGACTCGATTTGGGTCATACATTAATATTAGGAGAGAAGAGATCCTATTTTTAATTGAAAGGAGGTGGTTGACCCCGATTGGCTTGCATAGATGATTTCTAAGGTTAAACAAAATAGCTCGTTTAAATGTTATTATGCCTTAGAATCGAGAGAAAAATCAAATACTGTGACCATAAGATGAAAATTGATAGATGGAAGAGCTAAAAAAAATTAAATCCATATTTCAAGTACAGATTTCAATATTTTATATTGATCCATATTTTTTCGACTAATCCGTATTTTAAGTATGGATAATGATTTACTATGCCTACCGATTTTTAAAACACGGATAATACATTTTCATGCCTACCCATGTTTAATTCATGGACCAATAAGTTCAAAATAGACAAAGTGAAGGACATTGCCACTGGTTTTGTATTTGACCAAAATCTGAGGCACATTGCCTTTGGTTTTTACATTAAGCCAAAATTTTGTCACTCAATTTTTTGTTTAATTTCTAAATGAGATACTAAATAAAAGAGAGAGTACTCCTCCTTTACCTAGGAAGAGACATGAGAGGGAAAAAAAAACAAAAAAACTAAATCTATACAATTTTTCCTTCGTGAGCGTAAACGAGAACTCGCTTACAACATTGGCTTCAAGGTCTTGGAAATAAATACAACATGCAATTGGGGTTGATACATTTTTAAGGAACTTATGTTTTAAAACATCTAATCGGGCACATGCATGCGGTTATTAGGTGGTTTAACAGTTACCTATTCTTCAAATTTTGATGCATACTGGAATATACAAGTCATAAGTTAGTGATTGGATTTGATGTGTTGATCCCTGACACTTGAAATAATCGATCTCAAGCCGTAGAATTACAAAGCAACAAGGTTTACATTTTTTGTAGGTAAGGATGGTTTGTGTAATGGACTATGACTCGTGGGTGCTCATGTGTTTTGTTTTTTGTATCAACCTCTTACAACTTGTATTCATTCAATCCCATAAAAAAAATAAAGCAAGGAAATAAATATCATAGCATTCCCACCAATAAAGAAAACATAGAAATAAGAAGATGGTTAGAAAGCAAAAAAACAAACATTTTTTTTTTGTTTTTTTGAAAATGTCCTAGTGAAAAATGGGTTGAACCTACAAAAGTCTCCCAGTAGAGTTGCCAGCCGTAGTTATGTGATTTTCGAGACTAAAAATCACTGCCACGTGGATTTGGAGTCACCACCATTCTTTTTTTAAAAAGAGTGTGAATGGGCACCCGAAATATGATTTTGAAAAAAATAATTTTTTTGTAGTAACTCTCGTACGGATAAAGTATCAGACTACCTAAGATCTAGGTAAGTGGTTTGATTAGAGATCAGTGAAGGTGTTAAGCACCCCTCCCTCTCCACCTTAGGTGATAACCTTTAAAGACATGGCTATTTTAATAAAATATAATAAAGAAAAAAAATTGGGAAAATGACGTTTTTGAGCCCTTACACGTAAAGGACTTTTAATGTCAGTTTAAACCATGAGGGTGGTTATCTCATTAAGAGAAGAGACTCTACCATGTTTGGCCTTAAAGAATAAGTTTTAAAAAAATGTCGACTTTGCGGCTATGAGCACACTCACATCGAATGAGAATGGCCCAACTTCCTTTAGCCTCAAAATAATTTTTATGGTATGTGCAACTTGCGATTAGGGATTAAAGATGACAAGGTTTTATTTTTGAATATGGTTTCAACCCCTACACTTTTGACCGAATCGAAGTCTGATCTACTAATGATAAGGGAAGGTTAACATTACATCCTATGGTTTGCTAAAACATAAGAGAAAAGAGATGGGAGATAAAAGAAGAAGATAGAGAGAGTAGAGAAGGGATACTAGAATAGAAAATCTTACTCTAAAATCTACCTTGAAGCCTTTATCCTCTTCTCCTCCTTCTTTAAGTCCTTGATATAATATTTTAAGTCTTTTTTTAAAAGAAGAGGGTGACGGAGAAAATGAAGAGGTTAGTAGGGATTTTATGAGTTTAAAGTGAAATTGAGATGAGAAATGATAGAGAAGAGACTTAAGGGGAAGGTTTTTAAGAATGGATTTTTCAAAGAGTGAGCAAGATTTAAATAGGGGTTGATGGTTACTTTTGTGAGTAAGATGGTCATAGGTAAAAGGTGGTGGAAAAATAGATGAATCTTAGGTTAAAAGGTTTTGCATTTTGGATTGGGGAGGGGTAACTAAGGTAAAAGAGTTTGATGAGCTGTTTTTCACCCAAACACAGGGATAAAATCTAATTGACTTGGTTTGGCAACCCATACTTTGGTTGAGTATTGGTTAAGTTGAGGGATGTAGGTGTTTGGTTAAAAGAGTAATTTGGGTAAGGGATTAGGTGGTTAAATTTTGGGTGGGTGAGTTTGTGGTGACATTTGTGCAATGGTATGGGGTGAATGGGTTAGGTGACTTGATTAAGGAGAAGGGGTGTGGGGATGACTTGTAATGGTGTTTTGATGATATTGGGTGATGACATGTGGTGTGTGTTGTATTGATTTTAGGTGTAATGATGAGGTTGGGTAGAATGATTTTGGGAGGTGGGTTGTAGTGGTGCCAAGTGTCCACCTTGATGATAATAAGTTGTGTAGATCTTGATGAGTTGAAATTATGAATAATGGATATGGATATGGACATGGGTTTGGGTTTGAGTAGGGATTTGATTTTAGAGTAGGCTAAAATGGGGGTTTAGGGTGGTTGAGGATTGGTGGACCTTAGGTGGGCTTAGAAATAAGTTTGAGGCTTGATTTTAGATTTGAAAATGGGATGGTGACGAATTGACTTTATTATGGGTCCATTAGACTATTAAAAGTTAGAGTCTTTGATTTAAATAAAAAAGATTGAATTTTAAAGATGTGGGTTTTTAGGCCCGTTGACGGTTTTTTAATAAAAATATGTCTTTTGAGCCCTTTTTTAGTATGGCCCATTCAAATTGAGGTGCCTACATGTGTAAAATGGGATTTTTGCCTTACTGTTTGAGATACACAAGAAAAGTTTTTTATCCTTTTTTTTTTCTCTATTAGCTCCAAATATAAGTGTTTTTCTCCATTAGAAAACTTTTAATTCTCGTTGCTTGTATTACAATTGATTGATCGAGTTCAACAAAAATCTATTATTTTTTAGTGCATGGTTAGCAGAAAATGATTATTACTTCTTGAAAACTTGACACATGAGACCGATTGCATTGCGGATTCAATCTTATGGGAGTGAAATTGGTTTTAAGGACAATAGCTTCTCTATGCCTCAGTCTCCGATAAGTTCTTTCAATTTCTTCATGCTTTTACAGTCTACTGTTATTTAGATATTATTTGTTTCAAGAACACAGAACCAGAAAACACAACAATCTTCAATAGTTTTTGTCTCAATTATTGAGTTAAAAGTAGTTTATCTTTATTTTGGAATCTTGACTTTGAGCTTGTCCCACCAATAATGTAAAATCCTTCAAAGGAGTTTGATGTGACCTTTTCCGATAAAAACCTCCATGTTACTTACAATTGAATAAATATTTTTTTTTCTTATTTATCTTTTTAAATTATTCGTAACTAAGCCTTTTTTCTTATGAGATTACTAACTCGATGAGGATGGGTATTGAACCTAAATCTATGTATTATCACCTATAGACTTTACCAAGTGAGTAATTGGTATCTTTAAATTAGGGGAAATTACTTCAAAGACCCTAGAAGAGGGATTTTTTTCAAAAATAGTCCCTAACTCGTCGTCTCTTGATAACCTATTAGTAAACTTTTCTTTTCTTCACAATCCCTGGACCTCATCTCACCTATATAAGATATTGGAAATACTCAAACTACCATTTTCTCATCTTCTTCACATAGTTAGGTTTGCCAACGGTGATTGCAATCATTTTTGACATTCTTTCATTAGGAATAGCGAATAGAGAATGATACTCTCTTAATTATGAACGTCTAGGCATATTTTTTTTTCGATGATTTATAATATATAAAAACAATTTGAAGAACGAAATTGAGATTCGAATTCTTTTTATGATTACATTGTAACTTTTGATTTGCAACCATAAATTATGCATTTTTTGGTATTTCAACGAGATTTACCAAGTATCAAAGTTGGAAAAACAAAAATAAAAAATAAAAAATTTTGTTCACATTACAGCGTCAAGTTCACCACTTTTAATTTAATTGCTACCAAGTTTGACCAGTTTTTTTTCTTATGAAAATATTGTCAAACTTGATAGTAATTAAATAAAAAGTGATGAATTGACGCTATAATATGAACCAGAATTTAAAAAAAAAATAAAAAAATTTTCATTTTTTGAACTTCGATACTTGGTAAATCTCCTCGAAATAACAAAAAATGCATAAATTATGATTGCAAATCAAAAGTTACGATGTAATCATTAAAAAAATTTGAATCTCAACTTCGTTATTTAATTTTTATAAATCTTCGAAATAAATAAATAAAAACTACGTTTAGATGTTTAAAATTAAGAATATCATTCTTCATTCGTCATTCATGATGAAAGATTGTTGGAAACAATGGCAATCACAGTTGGAAAACCTAACTATGTGAAGAAGATGAGAAAATGATAATTTGGGTATTTCAAATATGAAAAAGGGAGGGAATAAGATTGAGGGACCATTTAGAAAAGAAAAGTTTACTAAATGTCATACAAGCTACTTTTGAAAACTTAGGATATATTTAGAAAAAAGTCCCTCATGCACGAGGGTCCTTTAAGTAATTTTCCTTCAAATTATGATTTTCACTTTTTGCCACTTAAGCAGAGGATGGTCTCTTGTAGCACAACTTGCTACTCTTTTACCATATGAAGAACGCAAAAGAAAAGTCAATCCTTATCTACTTTCCTTACCTACTTTCTATCCAATCTGGCTTAGCAAAGAAAGTTTCCACATCACCCTGTCGCATTCAAAAACATGATCCGATGCCACGTGATTAATATGTCTTATATCATACATAAATGACAATTTGGTTGGTCTGTCTCTCTCTCTATCATTTTAATTAATGTCATAGGATTAAAATAATAACATTAGTTTTTCTTAATATTTTGATAATATCTGTATCTATCTAATTTAAATATCAATTAATTTCAATAGAATTTGTAATTGACAAAGATAGTTTTGTTAATATCTCCACCCATCACCATTTCATAATAAACAAGGTGATGGAATGGAATTTTTCAGAGCATAGGTTTTTGATATTTTGAAATCAGGTTCCATTATTTTTATTTTGTTTGCTTTGATGGGCGTCACGTATCAACTACCCTGGACATATTCAACAGTTAAATATAATCACTTTTATGTGGAAAGATGTATAAGAGCAAATCCAGTTGCCCTTACCATCTCAATGGGTTGGTAGTGGGTTCCGTTATTCCATGAACGACGAGGTTTTAATATTTTGTAATCAAGGTTCCGTGATTCAGTGAAGGATATTGAAACTAGTTAGGCATTAATGTAATTGTTGTTATTTCTTTCCACACAATTATTTTAGTAATTGTTAGAATGCTCAATAATTGACTAGAAATCACCAATCAGGATCAGGTCCAATTATTACTCATTTGACCAATCCCAGAGCAAGAATGCAAATCCCTAATTGAAGGATAATGATACTAATTAAGACATTTTTTCGTTGTTGTCCCCAAAATTAGATTTTATCAATTGTTAAAATCCTCATCAATTGGCTAGAAATCACCAACAAGATCCATTTAATACTCATTAGACCAACAACATGTGAAGAAGCAAGTATACGTTTTTTTTTTTTTTCTTATTTTACAAAGATAATCAAACCAATATCATAAAACAAAATACAAAGTCAAGAATGTAATAATGGGGATGAGTTCTATAACCTCCTCCCTTCACACAAGTACAATCGATAATATTACATAAAATACAAATAAAAGAACTATAGCACCAAGAAATAATCCCTCTTGACTCAGAAGCATATGTCCAAAGCACAGCAACAACACAATGCTGCACAACTGCAAGAAACAAAGAAAATTAGTAAAATGTAGAGGAGAGAGAGAAAGAGAGAGAAAAAGAGAGAGAGAGACAGATAGAGAGCTTACCATCCCTTCCAAAACCCATCACCCCTATTCTTAGTTTCTACACCATGAGGTGGTGGTTGTGGGTATCCTTCACCACCTTTCATCGGATAACCAGCCGGTGGTGGAACGACGTAAGGGCCCGAAGCGAATCCTTCTACCTGGGGAGGGTATGATTGAGGTGGTGGATAAGCTGAACCAGGGGCAGGGTATGCTACTGCTCAAACAAAATCACCACAAAGATCAGAGAAATGTTTCAAAACTCGAAAAATTGAGTCGACTCAACTTGATTTCTCACAAGTCGATTATGTTGAGTCAATAACATTTCTTGTTAAAATTACTCATCATGATATTGTCAAAATGTTACTTAACGAAAATTATTTCAAGCTATATATAGCTATAATGGAAACTTATGAAAATAGCAAACTATTTTATAAACTTAATTAACTGATCAAATCATGATTTTAATAGGTAAATTTACCAAAACATGCATCGAATATCGAAAAATTACCAAAATGGTGCACTATTCATTTTAATTCGGAAAAGGGTAAATTACCCTTTTCGAAAAAAATTTATTTTAAAAAAAACAGTAGAAACGGTGTTTAATGCAAAATAATCCTCTTTTTATAAACAATATACATATCCCCTGTTTAAGTAAACATATAGAAAAGTGATGAAATAAACTAAATCTTCAAGGAAAATACCATTATACTAAAACAGTTATATTTTATAAAAAGAGCATTTTTGACACTAAACACTGTTTTTACCATTTTGGTAAAACAAAGTATTTTGAAAACGGTAATTTACCTTTTTTGGAAATAAGATGCATAGTGCACCGTTTTGGTCAATAATTCTGAAAAGTGCTCCATTTTGGTAAATTTCTCTTTATTAATATTTATGAAAATGGGTCGATGCCCGATTTCAATATATATTTTACATAATCAACAATCTGATGTATGGCCACATTTACCATTTACTTATGACTCAGATAAATTCATGACTGATTGCCCATCAGATGATAATTTTCATAAAAATCTAATTACCAAAATGGTATATGAGCATTTTTGCAACAATAATTAAATAAAAAATAAAAAGATCCTGTAATTGTCAAAATATATAAAAACCAAGAAATTAAGATATGAGAAGGCACACAATAATTTGTCCAGGACTAAGAACACATAGCTGATTCTGTAATTCCCCCGAAATTCATAACTGTTTTAGTAATTTCCCCAAACTTAAGACTGTCTTTCTTTGATATTTTTCGTAAAAAACAAGAAGAAAACCAACAGAACCCATCCACGTTTATCAAGAATTATATCTTTTATCAAAATATTATATCGAATTTAAACAATATAGAAAGAGAAATATATGTACCTGGAGCTTGGTGTTGATCGTATTGACTCATGTTTGAATTTTTGGTGCGAAGATAGCTGTAGAAGGGGTTATAGAAATTTGGGTTTCTAGATGGTTTTTTATCTAAGAAATATAGGGGAAAGCGAGAGAAGGTAAAGATTTGGTTAAGAGGGTCTTGAAGAATATATAGAGCCACAAATGGACATGGAGACGAGGGCGGCTACAACACGTAAGAGAGAGGACAGCACGACAAAGGAAGTAGGGAAGAAGGAAAGATGGGATTGGCTTTTTTTTTTTTATGGTGATTTAGAGATAACCCCATGTTTTATTGGATATTTGAGAGACCCCTCGGTTTTCAAACTGGTGAATGATACTTGACTTCATTCTTCTCTGATATACTTACGAAAATGATCTAAAAACCCTCATCTTCAACATCTAATCAAAAACCTTTATTCTTTTTCCTTCTTAAAATCATTTATCTTCAACCTATGTAGAGAGTTACTGTTTAATCTTTTCAGCTTTATATTTTGATATATTGTTTTCAACTTCACGTTAATCTCTCTTATAAAAAAAAATATTGATTTTTCTATTCAAAATTTTCTTGCTTCTTGTACTTCTCTAAATATCATATCTTGTCCTTGTGACTTAAAATAATAAAAATCTATTTTTGACGAGATCAGTATCATTGATTACAGGATTTGAACCCAATTTTATGGTTTTCACTTATAGGCTTTACCAACTAAGTTTAGTGGCGAACCTTAAATTCTTCATATTGAAATTAAATAAAATTTTAAAAGGGTGATCTAGACATGATCCCCCATGTTTCGATGAATATAAGAGATACCACACTATGTTTTGAAACTGATGGCATGCCTTCATTGATGTAAGTCTTCTTAATAATAGTCTAATGGAAAAGGACCCCAACTACCTTATTGTTTAATGTCTAGTCAAATACCCTTAACTTTCCTCCTCAAAATTAGTCATCTTCAACTTTTTTATATAAAACTTTTAATTCTCATCTACAAACAAGATTTCATCTACTTAAACCATCAAACCTTAAGGTAAGTTAGGATTTTTATGGAGGTGTAAAGGGTACTAATTGTACATTATTTAGACTGTACACGTGTCCAAGCTGATTAAGTGATACTTTGAGTGAGCCAATAAATCTCACCCTGCCTATCAGTAGGGTAGATCAAGATAGTGGTGTTGAACCTAAATGGTAGGGTAGGACAACATAAGTAGAGAGTCAGCCTGTCTAGCAGGATAGGCTTGATCCAATTATCTGTGTAATTTCGGAATACGCCAAATTTAGTCCTAAGATCTCGATAAAGATCTTCCAAGGATCTTGGATTCAATCTCAGATATTCATATTCCATTTAGGATCTTTGGAATCAGAAGATTCACCGTAATAAAATTTTGATTAAGAAGAAAACCCTAATTCGAAGGAAAGATTTATAAATAGAGGAATTAATGAAGGAAAAAGGGACGTGAAATTTTTTGCTTCTTGAATATTGTTTTCTCATACAACTCTAACTTGAGCATCGAAGGATTATTGGCAGGTACTACACCAATGCTTACATGAGGGATAGGGGAACTACTTCGGTTCAGTAAAGCAGAGTCAATCAAGGTATCACCATATTCTTCCTCTACATGAGGTATAAAAGAATGATATTTTGGATAAAAAAATAATCTGAGGATTTTTTATAATGGATTAAGGCAAGGTAGAAAATGATGGATTTAAGATAAGATTGAATAGAAATAAATTAATGTTAATCTATCAAAGTGATTAATGAGTTTGAAAATGATTTTTTTTTTACAAGAAAAATAAAATGGAAAGAGATGGAAGTTTAGGTAGAAAATCAAGCATGTTTTTTAAAGAGTTAGTGCTAAGTTGAAAATGAAAAATTGGAAATAAGGTTGAGTAGGTTAGAAAAGAGATCATAAAGTTTGAAGAGTTGATGATGACTTTTTTTTTTTTTTTGGGAAAAAAAACATAAGGGTTTTGGTCTAGAAGTTGGCACTTGGATATTTTTCAATTGATCTATTAAAAAGTTAGAATCAAGGAAGACTTGTCGTCAATTTCAAAACATAGAGGTTATCTCTGGCATTCATCAAAATATGGGGGGCTATGTCCAAACCACCCAAAAGTTGAAGACGAGGGAAAAACATTTTATGCAACGGGTTGATTATGATTGACTGATTTTGGAAAGAAAAATCAGGATTTTTGGTTGAAGGTTGAAGTGAGGGCATTTAAGTCACTTGTTATTAGCCTTTCAGAGAAGATTGAGGATAAGGTGGGTTTGTCATCAGTTTGAAAATCTAAGTGTATTTCAAATATTTACCAAAACGGTAAATAACTTCTTCATGTGGTCCATTGTCGGCGTAAACGCGTGCGTAGATTGGCGGTCGGTCTGAATCTCTAACCTCCATGATTGTGACACGTGGATGCGCGTCAACATCTTTTTGAACCACCAAATTGAAAGAAAGTTTTGATGGAATCGATTTTGATGATTCAGCTAATTTAAAATTTTGATCCTGTTTGACTTACACGTTTCTAGAACTAGATAACACGGCTTATATGACGCGTTTTTAACACTTTAATTAATTGCCTATTTATTTATTGTTTTCTTGATCTTGCGTGTAGTTTGGATTATAGATGAACACTCCGAATAATATCGGAATAAAATAAAGAAATATATCCAATCTGATTACTTCTTATGTATTTAATAACAAAAACGTGTGGATCTGGTGTCCCTTTGTTAATAAAATAATGGAAAAAAAATAAACTCCAAAGCAAATCTGCAGAAGTTTCCCCAACTTATCGTCTTCCCTATGTATCTCTCCCTCCCTTTATCTTAATCGCAATCTCATTCTCTCAACTGATCTCTGTCTGTCAATTACCACATCTTTCTCTCAAAGTCGTTATCTAAGTTGATTTCTCTTTTTAGTTGGGGTGGCACTTAACGACTACATCCAAATAATCAAGCATCTAATGGATCTTGGAACCATGAAATCGAAGCTTGGAAATAATTTGTATGCATTGCCACTTGATTTTGTATCTGACGTTTGATTAACATTTAAAAAATGCTTTAAATTACAATCCAAAGGTCCATGATGTGTATGTCATGACAGATCGGTTGCTTGCATGCATGCTTGAAGAGATATTTGAACTTGCATACAAAGAGAACGAGACAAAACAAACTAAGCTCGCTCGCTCGCGCGCTCTCTCTCTCAATCTCTCTCTCTCTCTCTTGCCCTGTTTGTTAAACTGAAAAAAACAAATGTTGAAACTTATAAGCGTTGAATTTAAATACTAAAAATATTATTAGTTTAGATGTCAAAATAATGCTGAATTCATTAAAATTAACCGCTAAATTTGCATAATCATATTTATTCTATATTACTGAAAATTGGTAAATTATTTGTGTGTTTTAAATACTCATTTCTTATCAAGCATAATAAAATATATTATTTCTTATAAAATTAAAAAATAATTCATTTTTAAATAAATAAATAATACTAAAAATTTTTATTTCTAAAGTCCCACAAATTTCAAATTAATAATAAGAATGTCATACAAGTCACAAAATTTGAAATCAATACATCCATCAAAATTTTGAAATCAATATTGTCATATAATCCATCAAAATTGAAAATCAATATTGTTATACCCAACAAAATAACATCATTTCATATATTTACACTACTAAGATGATTTGCAATCTAATCTCGTAAGGTATTCATGAATACTTGTTCAAATTGTCCAAACAATCCTTCCATGCCAATATGAGTATCTTGACCATTGGTTACTTCAAAAAGAATATTTTTATCATTGTATTAATGAAAAAGTTCATCAATTATCAAAATTTTATGAAGAAAATTGTGAATTGTTATGCATGCGATCATTATATTTCTCTGAGTAGGAAAATAATATGGTGACATCCTTTTTAAAATTGGGAACTACGCATTCAAAACTCCAAAAGCCCTCTCAATTACATTTCTCAATATTATATGTGTATGATTGAATAATTCCTCTTTGCATCTAGGACGTCCATGACGAAAATCAAGTAATCAATAACGCATATTACGATATGGTACCATAAAACCTCGTGTGTGCATGTAGGTAACACCAACCAAATAATATTTATCTATATCAAAATGAATATATTGTTAAATTAGAAATATATATAAATACTATATTTATTACTAATAAAACTATAAGAAATACTAATAATACCAGATGAAGGTATTGGATATCTGTTTGCAAGATCACAAATAGCCTCTATTAAAACCTTTGAATCATATGCCACTCATTCCCATCCAACTTGCACGTATGTAAATATCATATCAAAATTATAAATAGCCATTACATTTTGATAGCATATAGACATTTTCCTTCTCTTGTAAGAAATTTATTTATCCGATGGAATGCAAGTATGGATGAGTGCCTCATCAAGAGCATCCTTGTTAATTAATTAAAAAAGTACATTACTATTGGTAAAAAAAATTATAAATATAAATTATCGTGGGTAGAAAATTAGGTATCTTGAATATTTTTCTAAGATGTCAATGAGTTTAAATTTCTTCTATTAATTGATCAAAAGATGGTGATAGGATCATTTCTTTGGAAAAGTACAACATAGCTAGTAGAACCTATTGTTTGTAATGAATGTTGGAATCGATTTTTTATTCGTCGATACTAAAAGTTATGACCCACTGTCATAAGAAACATTGCAATCATATCTACTATTTTCACATATCTACTATCCACAAGCCATCCTTGTTCTTGAAATAAACGATAAAGGTTAACGAATGACTCATTTTTCATTCTTAACAATTCATAATAGTTTGATGAATGACCTTTTAAGAGTTCATTCACAAATTGTGCACCCGTTAATGTTGATATATTGATTGCATATCGAGTGATAGATTGTCATCTAATTCGTTCCAATATGAACTTCAATATTAATATTATTAGAAGTATTGATGTCATATTCATTGTTGTAAAAATAATTTGTATACAGATAAAAAGTAATACAATTGTAGATACGTGGATTTATCCATTATGACGACCACATCTACTAAGAATTGGAGTCGCCACCATTCATTTTGTAAGTGGGTGTGAATGGTCACCCGATGTACATTTTCCAAAAAAATGACATTTTTGGCACGTAGTGACTCACGGTGGATAAGGAGTAATCAAACCTTAAGATTCGAGGTAAGTGGCTCGGTTGGAGAAAAGGGAAGGTGTTAGGCACCCTTTTCTCCCCGCCAAATGACGATAACCTCAAAGAACTCAGTCATTTTGATTTTTAAAAAATTAAAAAATAAAGTGCCACGTGTGTGCATTTGTACCCTAAATAGGGATTTATTTTTGACTTGATCATAGGGCCATCCCATTGATGGAGATGATCATTATAGATTCTTAGCCTTGAGGTCCATTCATCCTAAGTCCATTGAAAATGAAATGGAGAGAAGAGGGGATAATAGAAGAGAGAGGAGGAGAGGGTAGAGAGAGAGAGAGGGAGGAAGTTGTTCTTTTGACCCACCTTGAATCTTCGATCTTCTTTTCTTCTTCTTCCTCTTCTTCTTAAGTTCTTCTTGAGTCCTTAGTGATTTAGGAAAATGTAACTTTTTGTATGATTGAAGAAGTAAAGGAGGGATGATAAAAGATATGAATGGAGTATAGTGATTTTTTGTGAGATTTGGGGGAGATGATTTTTTTGTAGTAAGAATTGGGAACCATTTTGAGAAGAGGAGGGTGGTTTTTATAGATGTTGAAAGGGTATTTTAGGGGTATAATGGGGTGAAGTGTGGGAGAGTAGAGAATGACATATGTTTTAAAGGTGGGGGTATGAAATTAGGAGTTGGGAGAGGGGTAATTATGTAATTGAGGTAAATGAGTTATGTTTTGATCCAAATGGTTTGGATCTTACCCAAACCATTTCGATAGAGTGTTTGGTGAGGTGAGATGATGGGTGTTTAAGATGGTGGTTGATTGATTGAGTAGTGTTTGATTTAAGAGAATGGAGGGTGTAAGAGGGTGGTTGGGAAGGTGAGAGAAATGGTGACATGTGGCAAGATGTGTGGAGGTTAGGGGTTTAAATTTAATTGATGAGAGAGAATGAGTGTTTGATTTGAAAGGATGGGTTGTTTATAGGGAATAATGAGGATAGGTTAGGGGAGGGTGAGGGTTGATGTGATTTTTTAGAGAAAAGGTGATGGGTTGATGTGTGGGTAGATGAGATTTAAAGAAAATTAATGGGGATGGATAGTTGGATGAGAGAAGTGAGATGGGGTGATGACATGTGTCATATTTGATTATCAAGAAGGTGATTAGTTGATGTAGATAGTGGTTTGTGGGTTAGGATTATGGGTTGGATGTGAATTGGATATGGATAAGGGTTAGTGGGCTTTTTAGTGTATTGGGCTTGAGTTATGGAATGATTTTGGGTTATTGATTGGGTATGATTTGTTTTGAATTGGATTTTTTAGGGTGGGTATGTTTTAAGTTTTAGGTGGTGTGGGATTGGATTTAGGTTAGGGGATAAGGTGAGAAATGTATTTTGTGAATGTTGAGGGTTTATGGGCCTTAGGCGAGTTTAAAATTTCTTCGGATTAGGAATGGAGCGGTGAGGGGTAAGGAAGGTGGAGATGGTCCCAAGTCTCATTTTACATTTTTTATCGTTTCAGGAAATTTTGAAATTATTGGATCAATCGAAATGCCACGTGTTGGTAAATCCAGCTTTTTAGGCCCGTTGGAGAATTTTGTTAAGAATCGGGTATTTTTGGGATACAAGGACGGAGCGGTAGAATTGGAAAATTGTAGAGTAAGTCAAATCCCTTTGATGGGCCCACTAAACCATTAGGAGGTCTCAAGAGCCTCGATTCAATCAAAATGTCATATTTCGTTTGATTTGGGCCTTTGAGGCCCGTTGGTAATTTTTATTGAAAAATCTGTATTTTTGGGCCTTTTCGAGTAAGGGCCCGTTCAATTTGGGGTGTCTACAACAATAATCAAACATTCCATAATCAAATATTCATTCAAAATAAGAGTATTTCAACATTCAAGTCTAAAGAAACCCATTCAAAATAAGTGCTTTGACATGTCATAAACAACAAAACAAATAATAAACTGTTCGATCAAAGATAAAAAAATAAAAAAATAAAAAATCACAAAACTACTACTAAGATATTACATATCAAAGCCTATGATAAGTAAATAGTATTAAGTCATGAGAACCGTAGTGTTGGATTTGTTAATTCCATCCAAATTGTCCTATACTCATTTTTCTTAGCAAATGCATTAAGCACAATATTGTAGAAGTGTCCTTCTTTTTCCACCATCATCATTTCATTCAAAGATTGTATACAGTCTTGTATCGAGGGTCTATTATCTGTATATTTTACAATAACATCAATAAGTATTTGAATATTATTTTAAAGATCATCTTGATAATTCTTTTTACAACATTTTTTTATGATGAAGTATTAATGTTTTCTAAAGGAGTTGATACATTTGGAATACTTTGTTCTAAAGATTTATTATCCAAATTTTGTTTTTCAAACTCATCAAAATTTTGTGGATCCTTTCTAACTTGAGATAATACATCCACATGCAACCCTTCTCTATGTGGACCCCATCCAAGATTTCCCGTGGTCATTGTACATTCAAATAATGTACATAACTCACTTGCAAACATCAATGACTTATGATAAAAAAATTTTGCTTCTGAGTATTTATAAGACATATTAGAATCATATTAAAAGTGAGTCCACTTATAATATTCTCAAGATTTATAAATATATAGTAACAGTATAGGTTTAGACATACTTTCAAGTAGTCATCCCATCGTTCATCAATCCAATGAATGGTATTTATTTCTGCATTGTATCCATGATCCATGCAAGTTGTAAGCCGCATCCAAATTTCATATTGCTTCTTTTGATAATCTCATTGATTTTTTAATTGTCTTTGCTTAAAAGTAGTCAAAATTTTCTTTTTCATTTCAACTATAATTCTAGTCCATGACTAGGATTTTAGAGTCCCCTCTAATCTTCTTCAATGATTAACTTCATCAATACATAGATCGATAAAAAAAAATTTAACCCTCTCGTCAAATCAACATGTTCGGTTGCTTTAATTAAAATCCATATCTAGATGTAGTAGAAAAATAAAAATAAACAACTATATAATTTAAACAACTATAAATATAATCTATATCTAGATGATCATAACCATCTGAGCTATTTCATTAGTTTCAATTGGTCAAAAGAAAATAGATATGGCAAACATTCTATCGATAATTCTATTGACTGTGCGCTTTATAAAACTGAGTCGAATCCTTTGAAGTAGACATAGAAATAATCGATTGAGGAAAAGACAAGTTTGGGTTTTGAAGAAGATAAGATTTGATCATATAAGACAAGGTTAGGAACCTTTCCTAAATAAGTGAAAAATCAATGATTGTCCTCATTTTCGTTTCTAGGCAGTAAAAAGAGAATAAAAATGGGAAACTTAATAACAAAAAACTGTTGTTATTAGCCTTCTAAATCATACAAGGAGAAGACAAGATTATCAATTGATTGTGGACCACCAATGTTGTACAGAATGTTAGAAGGTTGGGGAAGTTAGTAGCTTGAGATGCATACTGTAAACAAATGAAGACTAAAGAAGGGCAAATGATCAAAATCAGAAAGAAAATATCAAATTGAAAAATGTAATGGACATTTTAAGTTGCCAGTTATGTTCAAACATGGAAAATGGTGCAAACTACCATTCATGGAACAGTTGGAAAAATATAGGCAATAGAAGCCATCTTATTATTAAACCATTATTTCTAATTAGGGTGTAATAAGTAAAAGTTGAGGTACTAATAGAAGCCATCTTATTATTAAACCCTAACCTAATTGAAGATTAAAACACACTCTTCAAACATTATCATCTCGACATTTGTTTAAATAATTCAACAATTGTTTACAATTATGATTAGGCCCATATAAAATATTCAACCTAAAAAATAGCAGCTCTCTTATATTAGCAACCTAACTTTTGCTTGTTTTCAACCATTCACTTATTTTCTTTAGGGTGCAATAAGTCAGTACCAAGATTACCTATTTGCTTTATAGATGACATAAAAACAATGAGAAAAATTCCCTAAACCAGCAAACAAGAAAGCATACGAAGCTCTATATGTTTCCAAGGCACATAGAGCATAATCTACGAGAAAGCTTAATTTTACTACTACTTTTTCATTAAGAAGTTTATGATTGATAGTACTTAAGCCAACAAAGTGCCTTTACAACCAAGAATCATGGTCCTCCCTAAGGGTTGTAGCATTAAAAACAATAACATTCCATGAGGATGATGGAATATATAAGCAAAACTAATTACACACCTGCTGAAACAAAGTTGGTACAAAAAACCAAATTATTTTATTGACAACAAGAAGAAAATTACTAAAAATACGAAATCATATAAATTATAATACCACAAAATTAGTTTTCTCCTATACACAAGGCTCAATCATCTCAATATAGGATTCATGGACAAAGAAAATAATTTTAATACCAGCAGAAAAGATGATATACATGCCAAGGGCTTTAATCCTCGGAACCATTGAAGAGATACGAGAATAAAGACATAAAATTGTTTCATATTTAAGCGATAAGAACTCTCTTGCACCTCGGATTATAAAGCAGAAGTTAACTTAAATCCCTCATTGATAGTTATATCAAGAGAATATTAAAACCCCTTCTTGGAATTTGTGTCAAAGATGGAGGTGCATCAAATGTAATAATCCTCGGACACAAGATTGGTAAGAAGAACCAACTTCTTGTAGATTACTTGAGCAAATTGAATTCTTAGATCCCAACAAACCCATTCAAGTGCATTATTGTATACGAATGACCAACGTGGCTATAACAACTAATTAAGCCACCTCCAAATTTGAATATGGCTCCTTTCTGGACAATGGAGAGGTTCCTACTAAAAATTTTGTTTCTACTAAAAATTTCCAAACTTTTTTTAAAAATATTTTACTGTTATTTGATTCAATTATCTTGTTATGATATCTTCGCCCAAAATTCAACAAAGAGACCACAAAGACCAACACATAATCATCCCAAAATCACCAATATTCAAATTAATGGTGGATTCATAAAATCCAACACTCTAAAACTAACAATCAACACTGAATAACCAATTAGAATATCTGGAAAAAATTTAGAAATCAAATTCTAAAAATAGCCTAAACTTCAATTACTAAAAAACGTGGAAAGGAGATATCTTTACAGCAACATTGAAACTAATTATCAGATTCTCAATTCGGTATTCATAAATATAGATATGTAGATTAGGAAGTCAATTACAGGTAACATTTTAAGAGAAATAAATGAAATCCTGACTCACATGAAATTGCAAGGTCTAGAGTTTTACCTGAAAGTGCAAGATCTACAATAAAAATTAATTTATTTCCAATCTCTCTTTGTTCTACCATCTATTTTCAAGATCTAGGATTTTACCTCAACCAAATCCAATTCTTCTTAAACAGGTTAACATGGAAGACAAAATTACAAGGTTGATTATAGGACGAATCTCACCAGTACCAACTACAAAGCTACTAAAATCAAATAAAAAATCCTAACCTGATGTGCTCCTCAAGAGATTTGGATTTCTAAAGAAAATGATGGAAAGGTTTGTGGAGAGAGAGACAAGAAAGTTTTATGGAGACAGTGGATTATTCAACCGATCTAAACTTTCTATGAAGAGAAAGACGAGACAAACCAACGATCTGAAATTTCTGTGGAGAGAGAGACGAGATAGATCTAATATTCTTTTGGACAGATAGGCCAACAAATCTGAATTTTTTGTGGAGAGAAAAACGAGAGAGATCTATAATTTTAGTGGAGAGAGATACGAGAAAGGTCTGTTGATTGGGAAGAGATAGAAGATGAGGACAAAAGAGGTAATAAAATATATTTTGAAAGGGTATACTTATCCACAAGGAAAATGACTAGTGCTGAGTGCAAATAGCGATAAGCATTCAACTTCTTTTTTGCGCTAAAACTTTCAGCCAAATTTTCAACACTTTTTGCTGAATTTTTCCAATAAACAAACACATTAATTTTAAGAAAGTACTGAAACTTAATGAATTCAACATTAAGTGCTTAAAATTAACACAAACAAACATGGCCTTAGTTGCTTACATGGAAAACCCTATTTTCATTGGTTCGGTTTGGATCGGCTTTGGTTCGAAGGAAAGCTTCATTAGCTCGAATGTGGTTCAAGAATACATTGATTCGATAGGATTGAATCGGATTCGGTTCACAAGGTAATTTTATTGGATCGACAATGGTGTGATAGTAATCTGGTACCAAACTGATCCATTGTCAGCCCTACTTGTGAGTGCCACGTCAAGTCTCACAAGGGTAATTTTTTAAATTAAGGATGCCATTCAATACTCTAGGCTCATGTGATTGGTGGATCACAGATTTTTGTGAGCGTTGAGAGCAAAGAAAAAATTCCAACTTCACATAAGACAATTACCAACATCATTCACCTTTGCCTAAGGATATTGATCAATGTGTTAGTTTCATTTCTCACACTCTCTCTCTCTCTCCCTACTTATATAGAGATAATAGCCTTTGATAGAGGCAGATGATGTCCAAATTTGTAAATAATTTTTTATAGGGTTTTAAGTTTTGGATTTGGCTAATTTTTTGTGATGGTTATCTTCTCACCATAGAGGTCATCATAAAAGAAAAAAAAAACAACCCATTCCAAAACTTCTAACCCATATAGGATAAAATGTTGGCTCATTGACAATGATTATCAAACGCTTCCCCCACAACATGGAAAAAGACCATATTTGACAGACCAAGGCATCAATTTTTTTTTTTGCAGGCTGAAATCGTCAAATTAATGGAGGATGGGAGAAATTCGACGATTCTAAGTCGTTGAATCGGGTAACATAAAAAAAGTTGATGGTCATGGATCGTCGAAATTCAATTACTAAAATTCGTGAGCTTTCACTCGTTGAATTTTCCAGTCAAAATTTTCAATTTTCATGTAGTGCCATATATATAAGGTAGTGTTATGGGACAATGTTAAGTAGACAAAATTTGTCTTATATGACTTAAAATTTTTGGATTATGATGATTTTTTGTGAGGATGATCTCTATGGTGAGGAGATCATCCTCACAAAAAATCAACCCAATCTGAAATTTCTAACCCCATGAAAAGTGATTTACAAATGAATGATAAAAAATAATGGTCCACAATTATAAACCACTTTTGATGGGGGGTTAGAAGTTATTGGGCTGATTTTTTGTCATGATGATCTCCTCACTATAGATGCATGATTTTCAAGTCCAAAGATCATCTCTATTTGGGTTTGGAGTCGCCACCATTCCTTTTGTAAAAGGATATGAATGATCACCCGAAAGGTATTTTTTAGAAAAACGTCATATCGGCATCATAGTGACTCTCGTACAGATAAAGTACCGAACTACCTAAAATATAAAAAAGTGGTTTAATTATAGAGAGGAGAAGGTATTAGGCACCCCTCTCTCTCCATCAAATAATGGTAACTTTAAAAGCTTGATCATTTTTGGATAAATCAAAATAAAAAAATAAAAAGAAGAATCAAATGATCAACAACTTGTACCCTAAGAAGGGATTTACTATTGGCTCAGATTATAGGGCTCATCTCATTGAAAGAGATGATCCTCATAAAAATCTAACATTAGGAACATACTTTTAAAAAATGTTGGCTAAGGTTATGGGACTCAATTACCGATTGCCTCAAAACGAGTTGAGTGAGGTATGTCCAAAAGGGTATTTAAGGATTTAAAATTATTTTCTTTTGAAAGTGGTTACAACCCCTACATTTGTTATCGAATCGAAGTCCAATCTATTGGAAGTAGGAGAGGGTGAGTAATACGTCTTATAAGTTTTCTAAAAATAAAATTAAATAAAAGAGGGGGAAGGTAGAAGAGGGAAATAGAGACGGAAGGCTATGCTTTCTCTAACCGACCTTGAGCTCTTGACTTCTTCTTTTTTTCCTTCACTCTTCTTCTTATTCTTTTATTTTTTATTTTTTGAGTTCTTAATAGTGTTATGCGAGTTTTTAGAAAAAATGATGTAGTGAGAAAGGAAGAGAGTTAAGTAGAGAGAGAGGTTGAGAATTTTTAGTCCTTTAGGGATTGATAGCATAAGTCCCTTTTTGAGAGGTAAGGGGGCATTTATAGGATTTTTGAGTTATTTTTAGGGTTAGAAATGTCAAAGGAGAAAGGTTAGAAGATAATGGCACGAGGTGTCGGTATGAGAGGGGTGTTATTTGGAGGTTGGAGAGGGGTATTTGTGTAAAGTGATGAAAATAGGTCATTCTCGACTTAAATGGGTTGGATTTTTCAACTCATATGGGTTGAGTGTTAGGTGGGGTTAAGGAGTTGTCTTCGATTAAGATAATGGATTGTGTAAAAGATTAGGTGATTAGGTTTGGGAGGGTGGTGACAAGTGTCCCAAAGGTGTGGGTGTGTGGGTTGGTTGCTTTTTGATGGAATAATAAGGGTAGGTTATGACATTAGTGTAGGTTGAGGTGTGGGTTGGTTTACTTTTTAGGATGATGATGGGGTTGGTTAGAAGAATTTGGGAGGTGAATGGTGGTGGTGGCAAGTGTCCCCCTTGATGATCAAGGGCTGCATAGATCTTGATTGGTGTTAATCATAAGTATGGATATGGATAAGGATAAGGGTATAGACTTTAGGTTTGGACTTGAATGGGTTGGACTTTTATCTTGATAAGGGCAAGGATTTTAGAATTCACTTGAATCTAGGGTTTGGATTAGAGTTCAGTTGCATGAGATTAGGGTTAGGTTAGGTTAAGGCATTGGCTAGGGTTAGACTTGTTTTAGGGTGAGCCTAAAATGATTTTTAAGACGTTGAACATTGGTGGGTCTTACGTGGGCTAAGGAAGTTTCCGAGTTCGGGGTAAGAGATGGAGAAGGTGAGGGGCTTGTGAGGCCTTATTGTGGGTCTATGAGACTTTTAAGGGTCTTAGGACCTTTTGATTTGATCAAAATGTCAATTTTCGGCGATTTAAGTTTTTTAGGCTCGTTGACGAATTTTATTAGAAAAATGAATTTGAGTCCTTTAGAGTCGGGGGTGATTCAAATTGGGGTATCTACATTCACCATAAATATCATCCTCACAAGCCATATAGGAAAAGGGCGTTGGCTCCCTAATGTTGGCTGCCGAATGGGACTCATATATATATATTCGAGTTATTTTAACAAAATCTTAGAAAAAGTTGTCTTATATGGCTAAAAAGTTTTGAAATGGGCTGTTTTTTTTGTGAGGATGATCACTATAGTGAGTAGATCATCCTCACAAAAAATCAGCCAATTCTGAAACTTCTAACCAAATGAAAAGTGGTTACAAACTAACGGGGAAAAAATGATGGTTCATGATTCTTCAAATTATAAAGTAGGGTTATAAATTTTAGAATTGACTGATCTTTTGTGAGGATGATTTTCTCACCATAGAGATCATCCTCATAAAAAATTAGCTCATTCCGAAACTTTTAGCTCATATAAGACAAAATGTTTTGTCTAGCATTTTATCAAAAGAACGTTACCCTATATATATAGGGAGTGGATCATGGGCCATATGTAAAACAATGGTTTTTCAAAATATGGGTTACAGGTTTTGGATTGAGCTAATTTTTTGTTAGGGTGGTCTCTATGATGAGAAGATCATCCTCACAAAAAATCAGCTCAATCCAAAACATCTAACCCATATTTTGAACATTTATTATTATTACATATGTTTTTACATATGTCCCATGATCCGATATATATATCAATCCAAAACATCTAACCTATATTTTGAACATTTATTATTATTACATATGTTTTTTACATATGTCCCATGATCCGTATATATATATATATAGTCGTTCGGCATTAGTCTGTTTATCAGACATTTTACCTTACAAACCACAACCATTTGATTGAGCGCAATCCAATGGACGAGATGACTTCAAACTCAGAAAAAATAGGTTTACTTACAAATTTTATCAAATTGTAAAGACCTCTCTGCACGATGCGACCTCTAATAACTTGACCTTTCGCTGCAACACTCTCTCTCTCTCTCACTGTAACAAAAGAAGCTCCACTGCCTAGAAGTAGAAGTCGATTCACTTTGCTTTCTTTACCCAACCTTTTTAGTTTTGTTGTGAGAAAAAAAATTGAAATAGTAATTGAAAAGGCCGAAGGTGGGATAAAAACTGCAACTCTCTCTCTCTCTCTCTCTCTACAACTCTCTTTCTCTCTCATATTCTCCATATCCCATACGTTGAATCCTAACTTTTTTTAGGGCCTCACGATTGAACCTTAATCACCTAAATCCAATCAAAGAAACATATATTACAGAGCCATTGGAAATCTTGGTAAATCACCCTTTTTTATTTTGTTTAGTAGAGTTGTTTTTTAATTAATTTGATTCCGATTTTATTTTTAATTATCTGATTTTTATTCAAGTTTTTTAGACAAATTTGTAAGACCCATGTATAGATCATTTGAAGGCATTTTTGGACAACACAAACAATAAAATTCACATTGCATTTTTTATCCATTTTACACTAGTTGAATTGCCAATAGCAATTTTCTTTAACACTATTTGTGAAATAATGACATGCCGAATGACTGAGAGGATGGCCTACCCAATGGCCGAGAGGATGGCTTGTCCAATTTTTGGTATCATAGATTTCATTCTCACAAAAAGTAATTATCAATAAGAAAAATCTTCCTTTAATGCATCGATAATGATTTAATGTATCAATAAAAATAATTCATAGATACGATTAGCGTTGACAAGTGTGGGGAAGCGACTATTGGTAAAACTATGGGATCTTCATTGAGAATCCAAGTAGATAATGGAGAACATGTTGATTGCGAAAGTCCTATAAAAATGTTGAAAAGTGGAATGTACCGTATGTGGGGATGATCTTCAATTCAATTGAAGAAGTCAAGAAGTATTATGAAGATTACCGGCATCAAGAAGGATTTTTCATTCGTATTCAAACAACTTCTAAGTGTCGACAAGATTCAAATGAGATAACTGGAATGACATGTTTACACGCATCAAGGCAAATATAAAGTGAAAGAAAAAGATGTTGAAGCGACGATTGTGAATAAAAGTAAAAATAAGATAATTAGAAGAAGTTCTGCAACTGTTAAATGTGGATATAGGGCTATGATGCATATTATAAACGATTACAAATGGACCGTAAAATGAAAAGTATCAATTTTTTACGATGACCATAATCACAAGATAGTCACACCATCGAAGAGAATGAAAATGAGATCAAATCATTGGATGCCTGGAGTAGTTAAGGATCTAGTGAAAATATTTAGAAGAGAAAATATTCAAATTATTAAAGTGCCAACCATTCTTGGTGGAGATCTAATTAGCTTTGATGGTAGGGATTGTTACAATCACTTGAGGAATGTTAGGCATAGAGAATTGGAAGTAGGGGATGCACAGTCAGTATTGAATTACTCCATAAAAAATTAGGTTGAAAATCCACAATTCTTTTATGCAATACAATGCGATGATGAGATGAGGGCAACAAAATTCTTTAAGGTGGATGCAAAGTCAAGATTGTCGTATGAATATTTTGGTGATATGGTGACATTCGACACGACTTATTAGACAAACAAATATGATGTCGTTCACTCCATTTATTGGAGGAAACCACCACTTTCAATCTATACAATTTGGGTGCGCTCTTCTACAAGATGAGATAGAGGTGGCCTTATGGTTATTTGAAACTTTGCTCAAGGCTATGGAAGGACGTCATTTAATATCGATGATCATCGACCAAGATTTGATAATGAAGAATGCAATTTCCAAAGCTTTTCCTAACATATGTCATAGCCTTTGCATTTGACACATCATGAAGAAGTTTCCTGAGAAGTTGGTTTATAAATACTTTGAAACTTGTGATTTCAAAAGTAAATTAAAGAGGCGTATTTAGTCGACTTACACGGGAAAAGAATTTGAAAAGAATTGGAAAAACTTGATTGTAAAACATGAATTGGAAGGAAATGAATGGCTTGAACAATTATTTCATTTACGGAAATCTTGGGTGCCTGTTTATAATCGAGGCTTTTTTTTGTTGGCATAAATACTATTGATCGTAGTGAGAGCATTAATGCATTTTTTTATGGATTCATTACATGAAAGACAAATCTAAGAGAATTTGTAATCAAGTATGAGAAAGCATTGAAAAACTTGTTACAAATGAGACCGATAAAGATTTTAAATCAGAACACAAGTTTCGATGTGTCAAGAATTACGAGTTATTTCTCAAACATGCTTCAACGGTGTATACTAAAAGTATGTTTGAGAAACTCGGGGAAGAATGGCTCTAAGTGAATCGATTTAAAGTTGAAGAAATAAGAATCGATGATGGATTTCATACGTATCGGGTGACAATTAAGTTTGGTAAATCCGAGGAGTTTATGTTGAAGTTAAATTTGGTTACTTACGATGGTGCATGTGAATGTAAGAAATTTGAGTTTGTTGGAATAATATGTCGACATTTTCTAAAGGTGTTTTTCCATCTTGACATTGATAGTATACCGTCACACTTCATTCTTGAAAGATAGAGGAAAGGGACAAACAAATTTAGGTGATGGATTCACAAGTAATAATGATGGGAAATAACCACCAATTGCATTGCGATTTGGCAATATGTGTCAATAAGCTAGTACATTGGCTAGTTTTGCATCACCTTCAATGAAGGCATATAAAATCTTTACGAATACCTTAAATGAACTAAACAAATAAATTTTTAAAGTTCGAAGCAATGAAATGTTAGAACATGAAGCTGTAGTTGATGCACTCCCAGCTTTAGATATAAAATACAGTAATAACCTATCACAGTTATTACTTTTGGACCCAAATGTCTCGCATACAAAAGGTAGGAAGAAAGATGAAAAGGGAAAAGGAAAGGTTGAATGTATAAGTAGATTAAAAAGTAGTATCGAGTTGAGTGAATAAAAGAATAAATGAAAGTATGTATCATGTAAAGTATTCGAACATGACTAACGAATATGTCTTATAAATCCATATAAAAAACAGACATGTTCTACAACCCAAGATAAGTGAAATTATCTTAATAAGAAAAAATATCACTTTAAAACATTTATATTGTACATAGTCTTATTTCTAATTTTTCCTTTTTAACAGATAATGATGATATTCAATAATTGGGTCAGGACATAGAAAGTCATCATGAGGCATCTCCATTGAGTTAGAAACTTGGAGTGGTATTGATGAGGAGAGGTCTTTGCTGCATTGTCGTGGAATTCAATGCTAGGTGATTATTTGATCATGTTGATTTTTGTAATTAAACAGTTTTAAGTATAATTGAATGAGAAGAGGGTGTTTTTTTGTCTAGCCTGTGTATTTGTGATGAGGTTTCAATGATGACAATGGTTTTGTATGTGTTAAATCTTACTCTACAGTTGTTCTTATATTCTCTCCTAAAATTGATATGTGCTCCTAAGTTTTAGCTTCAATGTATCTTCCATTATGCTAATGATTGAATCGATGGAAATTTGGTAAGAGTAATTATATCTTTCTTTGTTTTTTGTTGCATCATTAGTCATCAATTGTTCCTTTTAAGTAGTTTTAGCCAAAGATTGTAACATGTGGTCTTTCAAAAGTTTCATGTTGAGTTTGCATGTGCTACTCATGTCAATGCCTAGTTGCATTCCCAGACAAATGACACCACAACTCAGTGGACTATTGAAATCGTCTCGACCATTTTTCACTAAATAGTGGATAGGGCTCCGATTTGTTAATGGGGGACTTTTGAAAAATGGGAGTCGCCACCTAGTTTAGGTCTAGGAACCATAAATAACTCCAAACGGATATGAGTCGATCCACGAATCAAAGAGATGGATAAGGGGTCAGATTACGGGTTTCGGAAGGTGTTAGGCACCGAATCCGCCCGATCAAGATGATCGGTCTCTATTATGATCCAAAATCATCCTATGGTCAACATACAAAGATTACAGTCAAGGTCACAGTCCAGTCATCATCATCAATTTATGTTGGGTTTTCCAACCAAATCCTATAGCTAAAAATTATCCCGATTATCACATGATCCTTCTTTGAATTCCACAAAATATGGAAGGGTTTGAAAAAGCCCTAATCAGCTCCACGACCTGAAATCAATTAAGAAACTCCACCTGCAAGTATTCCTCAAACTGTCCAAAATAGGAAATCATGAGAATGTCCTAAATAGGAAGATTACAAATAGACCTGTCAAATTGGGACTTAATATTTCCAAATTAAGAACGTACAATTTCCTAAATTAGAATTCAAGAGATATATGTTAAATCCCCAAACTAAAAATTTAAAAAGATACATTTTCTAAAATATAACATTCCAAAAATGTAAATTCCTAAATCTGAACCTTCTAAATATGAGAATGCAAAATCTTTTAAATTGGAAAATTTTTGAAATATGAAACTTCTAAATTAGAATTCTGTGAATGTACATTCTCCCAAAATAGAAAAAATCACGCAATCTCATGTTAGAAAATTTTCGAATACGTTTTTCAATAATCCACGAATAACCTTCAAAAAAAGAGAATTATATAAACAACGAAGTCCAAAATTAGAAGATTATACACTTGCCAAAAATCACCAAATTGGAATTTTATCAAAAACAAAGAATCCGAGTTATCATACTTACCAAATTGGAGGTCCATAATTACCAACGCACACACAATCTCAAAATTTGAGGAAAAATCACACTCGGCCAATTTTCAAAATAATCAAACGGGCATGCATTCATGATTTTCGATCTTTTCAAAGGAATTATTAATCAATGACATGCATGTTCATCAAGCCAAGGGGTACATTAATCACATGAAAAAATCCCAAAATTACACAAGGAGTTCGAATATCATCACAAAGCATGTAAATCGGAATTGAGTGTAATGATCATGATGATAAAAAAATTCCTTTAACCCTTCTAAAATGCAAAAATAATAACAATAACAAATAAAGATGAAAAGGATGGAAACATGAAAATATTCTCTTAACCTATCAACATGCAAAAAGAACAAAATATAAAAACGAAGCCTACGTAAAAACAAAAATCATTCTTGACCTATAAATCTAAAAAAAATATAGAAACTACGTGAACTAAAATCGTCTACCTATCTTATAAAAAAGAGAAAAAAAAAAAATTTTAAGCATATATAAATAAAGGAGAAAAACAGAAAATATATATATATGAAAGATTTTCCTAATCTTACTAATTACAAAACGAAAATAAAAACGACACAAAATAAAATAAAAAATCTCTTAATCCTAACGATATGCGGAAATAGATAAAAAATAAAAATACTAAGGGAGCAGATTTCCCTTCTATCAATATGCAATAAAAACACCTAAAAAAATTAAGAAAATATATAAAAATTGTAATAAAACCCTCCCATGGCATCATAAAAAACCCATTTCATACCAAACTCCATGATGATCATGACGCTACAGATCAACATAGAACTTCAATGTAAAGGCAAGTGTTAGCACACAAATAAAGAGAGGAGATGAGGAAAACAGAGAATAAAACAAATAAATAAAAAATCACCTGTAGGATGAAACAGTGTAGTCGTCTCCTTCAAATAGAATTCGAGGGCTTGTGCACGTTGTAAAGAGAGAAAGAGAAAGGTTGCTAGGTGTTGGATGTTGCGGCCATGAGTCGGAGAGGGGGGGCTGGACAGCAAGGTTGTAGTGGTTGTCGTTGGTTTGATGGAGAGGAAGAGAGGAAGTTGCTGGTTGTAATGGGTGCTATGGAGAATATGAAACAGAGACGGAGAGGATCGAGGAGTGGCTGGACAGATGGCTGTAACAACCACGTTTTGCAGAGAGAACTGTTGGAGGTGATGAAGACAGCACTATGGTTGCTTTGCAGTGCAACGAGGATATTGCTAAGACGTGGTACAACAGCCAATCGAAGGAGATGAAGGCTGGGGCGTTGCTGATTTTACAGCAGCAGGCT
Organism: Akebia trifoliata; assembly: GCF_017979445.1. NCBI lineage: Eukaryota > Viridiplantae > Streptophyta > Magnoliopsida > Ranunculales > Lardizabalaceae > Akebia > Akebia trifoliata. The sequence goes on along the minus strand of NC_141375.1, from coordinate 20,921,185 downwards.
ATATAGAGAGAGCCTCAAGATAACACAGAGAAAAAAGAATGGAGAGAGAGGCATGCAGTGAGAGAGGGAGACGAATCAGACCAGAGAGAAGGAGAGCCTACGTTCATTCTCTTAAGCAGCCAAGAGAGGGAGGCGTGTATGAAGAAGAGGCTGTAAGTCCGACCCTTTGAAGAAGAAAACATTTTTCTTTTTTATATAGAAACTCAGTTTCTATTTTTTTTAGTTTTTTTTCTTTCTAATTTTTTTTATTTACTTTCTCCCTTTTTCTTTATTTAACACGTCTTTTACTTTGGGAGAATGGTGGTAGGGTGATCCCCCGCTACTCGTAGCATGATAGTCTCGAGTTGTGATTGGTCAATTCTAGCTTTAAAAAAATTTGTTTTAAATTTTATTGATTTAATTTTAATTTTATTGGTTTAATTGTTTAACTTTTGATTTGATTTTAATTGTTTAATTTTGAATTGGATTTTAAAATTTTTTTAATTTTAAATTTTAATTGTTTAATTTCGAATTAGATGTTAATTGTTTAATTTCTAATTAGATGTTAATTGTTTAATTTGAAGTTTTAATTGTTTAATTTTGAATTAGATGTTAAATTTTAATTGTTTAACTTTGAATTAGCTTTTAATTGTTTAATTGTGAATTAGATTTTAAAATTTTTTATTTTGAATTAAATTTTAAGTTTTAATTGTTTAATTTTTGAATTAGATGTTAATTGTTTTACTTTTAAGTTTTAATTGTTTATTTTGAATTAATTGTTTAATTTTAAGTTTTAATTGTTTAATTTTTTGTTTGATTTTAATTTTTAATTTTAAGTTTTAATGGTTTATTTTTTATTTGATTTTAATTTTTTTATATTTCTTAAGGATCGAGATCTCTAAGTTGAGTTTGGAGGTCGAGGGGTATTTCGGTCATTTTTATGATTTTTCTTAAATTTCTCTATTTTCGTCGATTTGGGTCCCGTCAGAATCGAAATCATATTCTGAGTGCAATGGAGGTAGTTTCGAGATCTTTCGGAGGTCCAAAATTCATGAAGGGTATTTTCGTCATTTTGTCAATTTTTGCAGATTTTTACGAATTTTAACGTGAAGTTTCTTTCAGTTTCAATGTGATTATTTCTATGTTTCAAAGTCATATTTTCTAGCGTAGCGAGGTCTTTAGGTTATCAAACTGTGTAGCGAACCTAAGCGTACGTGCTTACTAAATTAGGTGTAACGTGTAGCGATCCTAAGCGTATGTAAATTTCTATGTCGAGTCATAACGAGTAGGAGAGATGAAAAGATTGAAAACGAAAGGAATCAGGGATAGTACTCACAAGCCTTCAAGTTCTTTATGATCATCATTAAGAATTCACGGTAACCGGGTGACGAATTGTCGAATTAGGCAAATGCAAAAATGGGGTATCTACAGATACCCCTCTTTGGCAGAGGTTGGAAGCAAACTAAATGGCCAATCTATTGTGATAGATAGTGCGAAATCTGGATGCCAAAGCTAGTGACAACTCATTTTGCAACCTAATTCGGTAATTTGTCAATGTGTCCAGATCCTTGAGGGTAACCTCTCCTTGGACTAAAAATGTCAAATCATTGAATTTTGAAAATTCTCCCTGACTGATGCAAGTGCATGTGTGTGCAATAGTGTGGTGATGATTTTGAAAAGGCGCACCTCCATTCTGCGCATTCATGTTGGAAGGATAACAAGTTTAACAATAGAAAACGTGTGTAAACATAAAATCTGAGCAAACCCTGGGCACAATCCGAGAAAATCCTTGTCGGTATCTGAGCAAAATCTGAGCATATCTGAGCATAATCCGAGAAAACCTTCGGCGGCATCTGAGTAAAATCTGAGCATAATCCGAGAAAACCCTTGGCAGCATCTGAGCATAATCCGAGAAAATCCTCAGCGACATCTGAGTAAAATCTGAGCATAATCCGAGAAAACCCTCGGCGGCATCTGAGCATAATCCGAGAAAAACCCTCAGCGGCATCTGAGTAAAATCTGAGCATAATCCGAGAAAACCCTCGGCGGCATCTGGGCAAAATCTGAGCATAATCCGAGAAAACCCTCGGCGGCATCTGAGTAAAATCTGAGCATAATCCGAGAAAACCCTCGGCGGCGTCTGAGTAAAATCTGAGCATAATCTGAAAAAAAAATCGGCGGCATCTGAGTAAAATCTGAGCATAATCTGAGAAAACCCTCGGCGGCATCTGGGCAAAATCTGAGCATAATCTGATAAAAACCCTCGGTGGCATCTAAGTAAAATCTGAGCATAATCCGAGAAAACCATCGGCGGCATCTGGGCAAAATCTGAATGTCTTACTCTACATACTCAGGGTGGAAGAGTAATGAATTATTGTAGGCAAAACAACACTTTAAAAAAGTTGAATTTTATGAAGGTTCGGTCAACGTTTTAACTTTCTTTGAACCTCGGGGGTTTCAAAAAAAAAAATGTTATCAAGAGGGTTACCTTTAATTTAGAGTGAACCTTATCCTTTGGGGTCAAAATTGACTTACCTTCAAAAAATGGCCTTAGTTTGATGGGGGACGTTGTACTGAGGATAATTGAACATGTTTGAAAAAAAGAACTGCCCCTAGTGTAGGGAGAATATATACTTCTAAAGAAGAAGGAATACCCCTCAATGTGAAAATTAGAAGTCTTAGATTACCACAAGTGTAATAAGGTTTTACCACAAGTGCAATAAGGTTTTACTCTTAATTCAACTTTATTGGAGATCATGAGTCGGGCTCAACTGTTGGAACCAAGTCTCCACTCTTGAGATTCATCTTGGGGATCACACTCTTCTCTTTTTGGTTCGCTTAGGAAAATAAAATTGTTTGGAGCAATCGTAGACAAGATACATATGGCTTCTGAGTCATTGCTTGGTTTGAGCTGAGAATAGAGGCTTGGTCGTTCAGACTTCTGATGTTCTAGTTCGCTTTACTTTTCAACTCAACGAAGATTTTCTTTTATTTTTTTGATTGCTCTAATTTTTGCCTAGATTGATTTTTCAAGTTTCTAATCTAGCGAGCATGCTCTAGCTTTTGCCTAGATCGCCTTTTCAGGTTTTCGATCTAGCGAGCTTACGATTTTTCTTTTTCTTTTGCTCTAATTGTTGCCAAGGCGGACTCTTTCGAATTTTCAACCTTGCGAGCTTTCCTTGATTTTTGCCTAAGTCGCCCTCTCGGATTTTCGACTTAGCAGGCTTTATTTTCCCTTTTCTTCTTTTATGAACTTCTGGAGTTACTGTCTGATCAAGCTTTTTTTCCTTCCTTGACTTTTCCGCACGGTACTTAGGAGGACTTTCATAGGTAAGCTTAGGACTGGGCATAAAAGAAGGGATTTTAAGGCTCAAAACCCAAATCCCCCTTGTGTGGCATTTCTTTCATTTTGCTTTGAATTTTTCTTCCCCATTTCAACAATATATATATATATATATTTTTAGATTTTTTCTTTGTGGGAGAATCTATTTTTTTATTTTGATGTGGTCGGGCCTCAAGTAACTTCTCAAGTTGCCTACGTACTCCAAAATTTTGGGATCAGAACAAAACATAGTTCGAATTACATTCCCTCCCCTAGGTTGGATGATCGGGCTAAGAAAGAAAAAAGGTAAGATTTTTACTTGTTATTCTTTCGAAAAGGGCTACGAGAGAAAGGAGATATTTAACTAGGTAATAGGAAACTTGGTTCGGCCAAAGATGGCCTCCTTAGATGTAGTACCGTTTGATCTGGTCAAGGTTCGTCGGTTCTAGTAATTCGACACCATCATGATCTTGAAGTCTGACAGCTTTCCTAGGCAGTACCTCTTTAATGATGAAGGGACCTTCCCAATTGGGCTTGAACTTGCCTCTAGGATCAAAAATGGGTGCTCGATTCTCTTTAAGTACTAGATCCCCAATTTGCAAGTCACGAACTTTAACTCTTTTATTAAACGCTCGAGCGACTCTTCTTTGATAAGCTTGCACGTGGTACAAGGCTCTAAATCGTTTTTCATCAATTAAATGTACCTCTTCGTACCGGTGACGAACCCATTCTGCTTCTGATAATTGACTTTCCATTAGGATCCTGAGGGAAGGGATTTCCATTTCAACCGGTAAGACAGCTTCCATTCCGTACACAAGTGAATATGGGGTGGCTCCAGTGGAGGATCGTATTAAGGTACAGTACGCCCAGAGCGCAAATGGTAATTTTTCCGACCAATCCCTATGCGATTGACACATTTTCCTGATAATCGTCTTGAGATTCTTGTTAGCTGCTTCCACTGCTCCATTAATTTGAGGACGGTAAGGAGATGATTTGTGATGCCGAATCTTGAATTTTGAACACAGTGTAGTGACTTCAGCTTTGAAATGTAACCCATTATCCGAAATCAGTTCAGAAGGTACCCCATATCGACTGATGATATGTGCTTGAATGAACTTGGCAACTTTAGATGCGGTGAGAACGGCGTACGAAACGCCTTCTACCCATTTTGTGAAATAATCAATGGCCACTAGAATGTACTCATGTCCATTCGATGCTTTAGGTGTGATTTTGCCAATTATATCAATTCCCCAAACAGAGAATGGCCATGGAGAGGTCAAGCCAACTAGTTGAGATGGCGGAACGTGTATGAGGTTAGCGTGTATTTGACACTTATGGCAGGTCTTCACCAAATGATGATGTAGACACCTCATTTTTGCACTCGCTTGATTAATCAACTCGTCAATCCGATCGCAACGGTTCTCAATGATGGATGTTTATTCCATTGCTTTATTTTGTTACCAGAAATGTTTAAGAAATCCAGATAAGGTATCTCGAACTGACAAAACTGTAGAAACCACACTACACTAGGAAAATATAACCCCAGAAGCTTAGAAATCATCATTTTTCAAACAAAAAGAAGCTTTACGATAAAAGTCACTAAAAATGACCAAATTACCAAAATACCCCTAACATCAAAACGACCCTAGAACCTACGTTACGCTTAGGAAAACTCTCTCAAACATATAAAATAACAAATCGAAATCAAATAAATCATTTCGCCAATTTTCACAGAATTTGATTTAATAAAAAAATGCCCCTCATAAAGTTCACAATCATTTCACCACAAAAAACTTCATAAATCACACAAACAAATATTTTCATTGAATTCCTTATGAAAAATTGATTCTAAAACATCCTATAACATAAAAAACTGACTTAAAATGCGAAAAGTCCTCTCTGGGGGCAAAACGATTTCACAATTTTCATAATTAAAATTTTCGAAATTAATAAATAAAATATTAAAAAATTAAATTGAAACATTAATGAAATTAATTTAAAAATTAGAACTAAAAAAATCGATCAATCGGACTTTCAGGCAAAATTGTTGAGGGTTCGCAAGATATTTCTTTAAGGACCCCTCCATTTGGGGGTCTAAAAAATTACAGATATAATAGAGAGGGGTTCTCCAAAAAATTAAAGTCAACCAAACAAGACTAAATTCAAGGTATTAAAGTCTATCAAGTAAGACTAAAGTCAAAATTAAAGTCAATTAATTAAGACTAAAGTCAAGATATTAAAATCAACCAAGCAAGACTAAAGTCAAAATTTTAAAGTCAATCAAAGAAGACCAAAAGTCAAAATCCTAATAGAGTTCTAATTAAATAATAACTCTATTTAATAGAGTTCTAACTAAAATACAACTCTACTTAATAGAATTCTAATTAAAATACAATTCTACCTAAAACAATTCTAACTAAAACACAACTCTAACTAAAAGAATTCTAATTAAACACTAATTCTATCTAAATCAACCTTTAAAAAAATCTATAAATAGAGGTCCTCACACCCTATTTTCGTATCAAAATCAAAAATCCTAAGAGAAGTAGGTCTAAAAGCCCCCCTAGCCTCCCATAAACCCTAGTTTTGGAGTCCCAACTCCTTACCTAACATCCCCCCTTCCATTTTAACCTAAAAAATACCTAAAAGCCCTTCAAAAACACCCCAAAATCCATAACAAACTCGAAGAATCCAGATCAAAAAAGGAGATACCTTGCCTCGAAAATTAGAAATCAAATCCGGAGACAGAACGAAGCAAGGAGGACGGTATAAGGAGCAATTTTTGTCGGATCTAAGGGAACAAGGTCTTTGCTATCGGAAATGTATAATTTCTTACTTTTTTTTTATTATCTAGGTTTTTTTAGCAATGTAATTTATTTGGGAAGTTAGTAGAGACCGGCTTTGGTCGGGCGGGGTTGGTGCCTAACACCTTCCAACCCCATAACATGATCCCCGAATTCAATTTTTTTTCCTGTTCTAGATTAGTTCTTTATCCGTTTAGAGTCATTGATCGGTTCCTAGACCATAATAACTAGGTGGCGACTCCCAAACCTCAAGGGTCAAAAGCTGATCCGCGCACCCCGCGGATCGAGGGCGCTTTCAATGACGACTCCACTGGGGACTTTTGAGGATCAGACTTGAAAAACCCCAAGTATGGGAGCATTGCCAGTAGGACCTAATTTTTTATTTTATTTTATTTTTAGTTTTTTATTTTTTAATTTTTTAATTTTTTAATTTTTATTTTGATTTTGATTATTCTTTTGACTTTATTGTTGATCATTGATTGGGATGTTGCATATTTTTGTTTAGCACAACTTTGTTATGGTTCAATTTGGGGTCATTTAGAATGACCCTAAATAATGCAGGATATCAAAGGTAAATGACATGGGACCCATTTTTTTACTTGAGTTATTTTTGGGTATGTATTATCCTTTACTAATATCTTTTGGTTCAATTTTGGATACTTGGTTTTGGAATTTTTTTTTTATGATTCAATCTAGGGTCATTTTGGGATGACCCTAAATAATGAAAGATTCAAATCAGCATTATGCGCTACCTCTCAACTGGAGATCAAACTGGCTGTTTTTGGCTTCAGAGAAGTGAATTGAGGTTTTATATTATCACCTATACGGTATATCAAACCAAGTCACCACGTATCGATAGGTATATAGGTGTGCTTGGACAAGGGTGGCCAGATAAAAATGCATTGCACGTAGTAAGCTTAGAATCTAGAAACCTTCCCAATAGGTCACGACTCGAACTTATCGTGGGTGTTCCCGGGTTGTTTATTGAATGGAACCTTTTGATTGATGAATGCATGTGAATGATGTGAATGGTGAGATCAGAGTGTATGATTGTCCTCAAGAATAAAAAAATTTTGCTTTTGAAAATTAACATGGGTGCACCAACCCAATAAAGAATCTATTTCTTGCAATAATTCATAATGACTCAGTCCATCTCGATCTAACAATCATTATGGGCTGGGCCATGTAAGTCAGAATGGAAATCAAATTTTTTTCTAAATTCGGGTTCCGACCCATTTTAAAAAGAAAAAAAATATTTTCAATAAGAAAAGTGTTTTTCAAAAAAAAAAAAAATATATATATATATATATATATATATATATATATTCCAAAAGAAAAGAGAAAGAAGGAAAAATGAATTACAAAATATGTATTTTTGCATGAACTTTGAAAAATTACTAAAATGTATTTTTCTAAAAAGAAAATGACTTGCAAAAAAATAATCAGATTTGTGAAAGTTTTATGAAAACATTATTTGTCAATAATTTTCAAGAGTGCAATAGAATTATTTTCCTTCTAAATAATCATTACATGAATTTTCAGGGTTCATTTAAAATGTTATCAAGGGGGTAATACTGAAATTGATTAAATTCACATTCAATGAGGTTTAAGGGTTATCATTGTATCTAAGCTCAATCATCCATTATCTAGCTAGGGTTATAAGTCCGGTTAGTTAGAACAAATCTCAATATTAAATCAACAGTCAAAAATGACCTCAGAATTCCTCAACATCGCCTAGTTGTTCCCTAAAGATCATAATGCTTCAATCCTACCAGTTGTAAGCAATGTCTCAATCCTCAGTCCTAATTAAGCCCGATGTGGGTAGTCTTGAGTTTTCATGAGTCATTTGGGTTAGTTCGAGTCCTTTTTTTTTCATCAAGGTCATGTCTTCTTTTCGAGTTGATTATTTTTCTGTTGAGTCGAGTTAGTTTGTCGAGTCATAGAGGTGTCTGTCGCCCCGTCTGAATTTGATTGGATAAAGGAAATTTTTGAATACCTCGAGCGCATTAACGAATTAACTAATAATTTGATAGATTTCGTTTCTGAACAAAAAGATAAGAGTCTGGCTCAACCTTTAATCGAGAAAGGAAAGGTCTTTGACCTCGAAACAAAAAATAATTTCTAAAGAGATTCAAATAGAAACCATCTTATCCCTAGAGGAACACGAGGGGATAATGAATTTACTCAGAAATTTCAAAAGACTTGTTCGTCTGATCATATGAGGGTATGTTAGGTACAAGCTTGGGTGTTGTTCAACATGGAATAGATACTCGTCTATATCAATGGAATCAAAGAAGATGTTATAAAATGTATCAGCGCTATCCTTACTACATCTTGAGTTGCAAATCACATATTATCAGTCGATATGGGGATACCTTTTGAACTGATATCTGATAATGGGTCGTACTTCAAAGCATAAATCATTACTCTGTGAAGATCCGGAAGCGCAGATCATCCCCCTACCATCCTCAGATTAATGGAACGGTTGAAGCAGCTCGTAAGAGTTTCAAGATAATCATCAAGGAAATGTGTCAATCACATCAAGATTAGTTAGAGAAGTTACCATTCACACAAGGGGCACATCATACTTCAATACAGTCTTCCACTGGAGCTATTCCCTACTTTCTAGTGTATGATATGGAAGCAATTTTACCAGTTGAAATGGAAATCCCGTATCTCAAGGCCTTCAAAGAAAGTCAATTGTTAGAAACAGATTGGGTTAATCAGTGGTATAAAGAATTAAACTTGATCGGAGAAAAATGACTAAGAGCTTTGTACCACTTGTAAGCTTATCAAAGAAGAATCGCCCGTGCGTTTAATAAAAAAATCAAGGCCCGTCACTTACAAGTCGAGGATTTAATACTCAAAGAGAATCAGGCACCTATCTTTGACCCTAGAGGGAAGTTCAAACCAAATTGGGGAGGTCCGTTCATCATTAAGGAAATACTACCAAAAAAAGCTGTCAAGCTTCAAGATCATGATGGAATTGAATTATCAGAACCAACCAACCTTGACCAAATCAAACAGTACTACATTTAGGGAGGTCATCTTTGGCCGAATCAATCCTCATATTACCTAGTTACCTAGTTCAACATATCCTTTCTCAACCTCTTTACAGTCTTTTCAAAAAGAAAAATTATGCCTTTTTCTTTCTCAGCCCGATCACCTAACCTAGGGGAAGGAAGATTCGAACTACATTTTGGTCTGATCCCAAAATTCTGGGGTACGTAGGCAACCTAATAAGTTACTTCAGGCCCGACCATATCAAAATAAAAGAATAGATTCCCTGACAAAGAAAAAAATCTAAAAAGAATAAAAAATTTCAAAAGAAAAAGAAATATCATCCAAAATGGGGAAGAAAATTCAAGGAAAATTTTTAAATGAAATGCCACACAAGGGGCATTTGAGTTTTTGAGCCTCAAAATTCTTTTCTTTTTATACCCAGCCCTAAGCTTACCTATAAAAATCCTCCTAAGTACCGTGCGAAAAGTCAAGGAAGATAGCAAAGCATGATCAGACAGTAACTCTAGAAGTTCAGAGGAGAAGAAAAAGATAAAAAAATAATGAAGCCTGCTAAGTTGAAAATCTGAAAAGGGCGACTTAGGCAAAAATTAAGGCTAGCTCGCAAGGTTAAAAATCTAAAAGGACAACTTTGGTATCAATCAGAGCCAAGAAAAAAAAAAAGAAAAGCTCGCTAGATCGAAAACCTGAAAAGGCGATCTAGGTAAAAGCTAGAGCAAGCTCGATAGATTGAAAACCTGAAAAGGCGATCTAGGTAAAAGTTAGAGCAACAAAGAAAAACATAAGAAAATCCTAAGCTGAGAGCGGTCCGAGCTGAAACATCAGAAGTCCGATTAATCAAGTTCAATACTTAGTTTAAACCAAGCATAGACTCAGAAGTCACAAGTATTTTTTCTACGATCGATCTGAAAATGTTTACTTTCCCAAGTGAACCAATGGAAAGAAGGGTGAATTCTATGATGAGTCTCGAAAGGAAATAATTTTGTTCTCTTGAACCTGACTCAAAACCTTCAATAAAATTAATCAAAATTAAAAGTTGAGTCTTTATTGCGCTTGTGGTAATCAAATATTTCAAATCTTCATACAAGGGGCATTTTCTTTCTTCTTTAATATAACTTTTCCCTCTTATATTAGGGGTATTTTTTTTTTAATTTTTGCATGATGTGTTCAATTATCTTCAATGCCATGTTCATTGTCAAACTAGGGGCATTTTATTTTTGAACAATGATAATGAGAACCCCAAACTTAAGGTTACCCTCTTGATAACAGTTTTTCGAAAAACTTTTAAGGTTCAAAAGAAATAAAAACTCGGGTTTTAAATTCATAAAACTTTTGGATAAAACCTCAAGGTTCAAACAAAAGCATTTTGGATCTCACATAGGAGATAGGACATTCATTCTGTCTCAGATCTCTTCATTTCCAGATCCAACCCTTATTTTCTAGATTCATTTTCAATCGTTCTTTCCCAGATTTATTCCTTTAGTCTCAGTTTTACTCAGTCAGATGCCATCGAGGGCTTTCTCGGAATTATGCTCAGATACCGCCAAGGGTTTTCTCGGAATTATGCTCAGATGCCGCTGAGGATTTTCTCAGAATTATGCTCAGTTACCGCCGAGGTTTTCTCGGAACTATGCTCAGATGCCGCCGAGGGTTTTCTCAGAACTATGCTCAGTTATCGCTTACCGCCGAGGGTTTTCTCGGAACTATGTTCAGTTACCGCCGAGGGTTTTCTTGGAACTATACTCAGTTACCGTCGAAGGTTTTCTCCGAATTATGTTCAGTTACCGCCGAGGGTTTTCTCAGAATTATGCTCAGATGCTGCCGAGGGTTTTCTCGGAACTATGCTCAGTTACCGCCGAGGGTTTTCTCGAAATTATGCTCAGTTACCGCTGAGGGTTTTCTCAGAATTATGCTCAGATGCCGCCGAGGGTTTTCTCGGAACTATACTCAGTTACCGCCGAGGGTTTTCTCGAAACTATGCTCAGTTACCGTCGAGGGTTTTCTTGGAATTATGCTCAGTTACCACTGAGGGTTTTCTCAAAATTATACTCAGATATCGCCGAGGATTTTCTCAAAATTATGCTTAGTTACCGTCGAGGGTTTTCTCGGAATTATGCTTAGTTGCCGCCGAGGGTTTTCTCGGAATTATGTTCAGATGTCGTCGAGGGTTTTCTCGGAACTATGCTCAGTTACCGCCGAGGGTTTTCTCGGAATTATGCTCAGATGCCGTCGAGGGTTTTCTCGTAATTATGCTCAGTTTATACTCAGATTATGCTCAATTTATGCTCAGATTATGCTCAAATTATGCTCAGATTTTACTCAGTTCCAACTTAATCTCTTAGATTTTAAATCACACACTTGCACAGTTGTTACATCAATCAAGGAGAATTTTCTAAAATTCAAGGATCTAACACCGTCAGTGAAAGTTTGCGCTCAAGGAACTGACAACCTTTTAATTCGGGGAGAGCTTTACCCTCAAGGATCCGAACACCCCGACGAATTGCTAAATCAGGCTGCAAAATGAACTGTCACTAGCTTTTGCATTCAGATATCGCACTATCTATCAAAATAGATTTGCTATCTAGTTTGTTTCAACCCTCTGCCAAAAAAGGGCATCTGTAGACACCTCATTTTTGCACTCGCCTGATTAATCAACTCGTCAACCCAATCGCAACGGTTCCCAATGATGGATGTTTATTCCATTGCTTTATTTTATTACCAGAAATCCAGATAAGGTATCTCGAACTGACAAAACTGTAGAAACCACGCTACGCTAGGAAACTATAACCCCAGAAGCTTAGAAATCATCATTTTTCAGACAAAAAGAAGCTTTACGATAAAAGTCACTAAAAATGATCAAATTACCAAAATACCCCTAACATCGAAACGACCCTAGAACCTACGTTACGCTTAGGAAAACTCTCTCAAACATATAAAACAACAAATCGAAATCAAATAAATCATTTCGCCAATTTTCACAGAATTTGACAAAATTACGAAAATGCCCCTCATAAAGTTCACAATCATTTCACACAAAAAAACTTCATAAATCACACTAACCAATATTTTCATTGAATTCCTTATGAAAAACTGATTCTAAAACATCCTATAACATAAAAAACTGACTTAAAATGCGAAAAGTCCTCTCTGGGGGCAAAACGATAATTTCACAATTTTCATAATTAAAATTTTCGAAATTAATAAATAAAATATTAAATAATTAAAGTAAAATATTAATGAAATTAATTTAAAAATTAGAATTAAAAAAATCGATCAATCGAACTTTCAGGTAAAATTGTTAAGGGTTCGCAAGATATTTCTTTAAGGACCCCTCCATTTGGGGGTCTAAAAAATTACAAATATAATAGATAGGGGTTCTCCAAAAAATTAAAGTCAACCAAACAAGACTAAAGTCAAGGTATTAAAGTCAATCAAGTAAGACTAAAGTCAAAATTAAAGTCAATTAATTAAGACTAAAGTCAAGATATTAAAATCAATCAAGCAAGACTAAAGTCAAAATTTTAAAGTCAATAAAAAAAGACCAAAAGTCAAAATCCTAATAGAGTTCTAATTAAATAATAACTCTATTTAATAAAGTTCTAACTAAAATACAACTCTACTTAATAGAATTCTAATTAAAATACAATTCTACCTAAAACAATTCTAACTAAAATTCAACTCTAACTAAAAGAATTCTAATTAAACACTAATTCTATTTAAATCAACCTTTAAAAAAATCTATAAACAGAGGTCCTCACACCCTATTTTCGTATCAAAATCAAAAACCCTAAGAGAAGTAGGTCTAAAAGCTCCCCTAGCCTCCTATAAACCCTAGTTTTGGAGTCCCAACTCCTTACCTAACATTCCTCCTTCGATTTTAGCCTAAAAACACTTAAAAGTCTTCAAAAACACCCCAAAATTCATAACAAACTCGAAGAATCCAGATCAAAAAAGGAGATACCTTGCCTCGGAGATCAGAAATCAAATCCGGAGACAGAACGAAGTAAGGAGGACGGTATAATGAGCAATTTTTGTCGGATCTGAGGGAACAAGGTCTTTGCTATCGGAAAGGAATAATTTCTTACTTTTTTTTTATCTAGGTTTTTTTAGCAATGTAATTTATTTGGAAAGTTAGTAAAGACCAGCTTTGGTCGGACGGGGTTGGTGCCTAACACCTTCCAACCCCGTAACATGATCCCCGAATTCAGTTTTTTTTTTTCTGTTCTAGATTAGTTTTTTATCCGTTTAGAGTCATTGATCGGTTCCTAGACCGTAATAACTAGGTGGCGACTCCCAAACCTCAAGGGTCAAAAGTGGATCCACGCACCCCGCGGATCCAAGGCGCTTTCAGAGGACAATATGTTTTCATTGTCGGCCAATAAAACCCTTGCCTCATGATTCGTTTGGCTAGCATTTTTCCACTCATATGCGGTCCACAATCTCCCGAATGCAGTTCTGACATTATCCGTTCAGCTTGATTTTCGTCAACACATGACAAATGGATTCCGTCATATGATCTCTTATATAAATTCCTTGCACATAGTATGAACTGGAATACGAATCTCTGGAGAGTTTGTCGTTCTTTCCTAGATGCTTCAATCGGGAACTCTTATTTTTCTAGGACTTTCTTGATGTCAGTATACCATGCCTTTCCGTCAGGGAGTCGAGCAGTGATGTCGACTTGGTAGCAATATGCGGGTTTATCTTTAATTTCGATTGTGATGGGCCTTAGTTCCATGCTTGAAGGTAAATGGATCATTGAAGAGAGAGTAGCTAGGGTATCTGCGAATCTGTTATCTTCCCTTGCCAGATGTTGAAACAAGATGATTTTGAATTTCCTCACCAGATTTAATAGATATTCATGATAAGGTTTCAGTTTCGCATCCTTGGTTTTCCACTCTTCCAACGATTAATGTATGACCAAGGCCAAATCTCCAAATACTTCAATTTCTATAATGCCCAAATTCAATGCAGCCTCAAGCCCGGCGATACACGCTTCATATTCAGCTGTATTATTCGTATTAGAGAAAGCCAACTTAATAGCGATTGGAATGTGACATCTTTCGGGAGATAACAAAACCGCCCCTATTCCATTACCCATTTTGATTTGCAGCTCCGTCGAAGCATAGTTGCCAAACTTGGTCTTGTGGTTCTTTTTCGAGGTTCATGATATTTTCATCCGGGAATTGATCGACAGGTCTTATTCCCTCTATTACGGGATGATCGACCAAGTACTCTACTATTGCTCTTCCCTTAATAGACTTTTGTGTAACATGCATGATATCAAATTCTGATAACAAAAGTAACCATCGTGCAGTCCTTCCTGTCAATGCTGGCTTTTCAAAAAAATATTTTAAAGGATCCATCCGGGATAACAGAATGACTGAATGGGAGAGCATGTAGTGCCGAAGCCTTTGACTAGCCCATACTAATGCTAGGCAGGTCTTTTCAAGAGCTGAATATTTTCGTTCGTACTCTAACATTTTCTTGCTAATGTAATAGATGTCTCTCTCTTTATGATTGCCTTTGTCGTACTGTGCCAACATACATCCCATAGCTTCTTCTGTGACCGACAAGTAAAAGAGGAGAGGTTCACCCGGGACGGAACCAGAATAGGTCGATTCGCGAGATACTCTTTGGCTTGATCAAAGGCTTTTTGGCATTGCTCATTCCATACTGTCAGTTCGTTCTTTTTGAGAAGTTTGAATATCGGCTCGCATACATTGGTAAGCTAAGCGATGAATCTACTGACATACTGAATTCTACCTAAAAACCCTCGATTCTGCTTTTCAGTCTTAGGCGGTATCATTTTCTGTATAGCTTTGATTTTCCTGGGGTCCACTTCGATCCCTCTTTGACTGACCACGAATCCTAGCAATTTTCCTGAAGTCACTCCGAATACGCATTTCTATGGATTGAGACGTAACTGGTATTTCTGAATCCTTGCGAGAATCTTTTCTAGTGCAGCGGCATGTCCCGATCGTTCCTTAGATTTGACTATCATGTCGTCCACATAAACCTCAACTTCCTTGTGTATCATGTCGTGCAATAAGGTCGTAGCTGCTCTCTGATATGTGGCCCCAGCGTTTTTTAGATTGAAAGGCATGACCTTATAACAAAAGGTTCCCTATTGGGTAATGAAAGAGATTTTTTACATGTCGTGCGGATCCATCTTTATCTGGTTGTATCCCGAAAAACCATCCATAAATGAGAGCATGGCATATCTTGCAGTGTTGTCGACCAGTACGTCTATGTGAGGCAATAGAAAGCTATCTTTTGGACTTGCCTTGTTTAGATCTCTGAAATCCATGCACGTCCTGACTTTTTCGTCTTTTTTAGGAATTGGGACTACATTAGCGATCCATTCTGGGTACTCTACCACTTTCAAAAATTCGGCATTGATTTGCTTGGTGACTTTTTCCTTAATTTTCAAAGTCCATTTTGGCTTCATATGTTGGAGTTTTTGTTTTATTAGTCGAGCGTCGGGATGCAATGGAATCCTATGCTGAACGATGTCCGTACTCATCCCTGGCATGTCCTCATACGACCACGTGAACACGTCTTTGAATTTTCTGAGAAAATTTACTATTCCCTCGCATTCCTCGGGAGACAAGGTGACACCAATTCGAATCTCTTGAGGATTTTCTTTAGTCCCGAGATTGACTAGTTTTGTTTCGTCCATTACAGGTTGAGCCCGATGTTCATTCTCTTACTAAAGTAATTTGATTAGTTCGATAGGGGTTTCTTCGTCAGAAGATTCCTCATTTGAAGCGAGATTATTAGTTAAATCATTATTGCACTCAGGATAATCAGAAACTTCTTCTATTTCATTAAAGATGGATGGGGTGACAAGACTAACTGCGGACTCAACAAACTCAGCAAGATTAACTTGACTAGACTCAACATAAAGCAAAGGACTCATTACATGGTAATTAGAAAGAGACCCAACTGCGGGTTTGATTACAGACTGTGGGCTTTGAGCACCACCTTCGACTGACAGGACTGACACATTGACTTCTTCAAGAAACATTTGGGCGACATTAAGTGAATCGACAGTTATCTGCCAATCGTCAGCTTCTTTCAGTTCTTTAGATGCCTTATTTTCCTCATTGTTAGGCCAACTCATCCCAAAGAAGATTTCAAACCCTGGTTAGCGGGTACCCGTGAGGTGATTAATGAAAGGTTCTGGGAAATCATAGTAAGGGAAGTCTTCTCCTGCTTTCACAAAGTGCCCGTTCGATAAGACTTAATGTTAATCAAATTGACGACATGCCCTGTCTTTTCGCATTTGCCTTGTCTCTCTTTATCTTCCAATACCGGGCCCAATCTTCTTTGGTAGGTTCATACCCTAATCCAAAAGTCCCAACTACTTCTCGAATGACCGGTGCAATTCTGATCCCTTGTTGTCTACGACTTAAGTCCATGCCCAGGAAAAATCTCATGTCTTTGAACATACTGGCCACACAATAGCTGAATGTGTTATCGATATGAACAAACTCTTTTGTAGGATTATCCTATTGGACGACATGAATCTTTTCAAATTCGAATCCATTGAGTTGTATTTCTCGTTGTTTGGGTTGGATTTCGGGTAGTGACTTTTCCTTAGTTTCAATGTCGTCGACGATCCCCATGATTTCAGCGTCTCCATGAAGTGTGATCACTAAATCGTCATTGATGAATTTAATCTTCTGATGTAGAGTAGACGGTACAGCTTTGATCTGATGTAGCCATGGTCTCCCTAGTAATAGGTTAAATGATGACTGGATATCCAAGACTTAGAATTCCACAGGGAAGTCTGATATACCCGTGGATATTCGTAGGTGAAAAGTTCCTAGTACATCTCTTTTCGTATTATCATAAGCTCTGACACCTTGGCTAGTTGGTTTAAAGTCTTCTGCCTTGAATACGAGACAAGTCACGATCTTCAAAGGACAGACATTTAGTGCACTTCCATTGTCTACCAGGACTAGAGGAACTCTCATTCCATTGCAGTCAACTGTGATATACAATGGCTTCGTATGGCTTGGTCCTTCTTTCAGGAGGTCTGAGTCTAAAAAAGATAAATTATTCTCAACATGTGTTGCTCCTACTAGGTTGGCAAATTGATCTGGGGAAGTGTCGAGTGAAACGTGGGCTGCGCTTGCAATGCAAGCTTCCCTATAGCTGGAAGCCATAAGTAGACCCCAATTATGCTGTGGAAGCCTAAGTGCCAAATGAAATGTTGACCTTGCATTTTAATTGTTTTATTGCGGCGTCATCTTCTTCAATAGTTTCCTTAACATGGTCTACTTTTTCCTTTCTTGCCAAGGCTGTAGGGTTGTCAACACTGAGTTCTGGTGGTTTAAAGACTCTTCCTCCTCGGGTTACATGTCTGACTTCATCATAGGAGAGTGAAAATGGCTTATCCTCTTCGGCCAATAAATAAGGGTCTTCACCTGTTAAGGAGGATGTACTTTCTGGGGTCATTTGTGCCAAGAGATAATTGGTGTATGATGGGCTATCGCAGCGGGGTGGGGATAAGCAGTACGTCTCGTCCTCAGCTAGGTCAAATGGCTCATAGTTTGTGGCATAGACCTCGTCAGTGAAAACTATTCCAACGAGGGGGTAACTGGGTGGCTTGATGTAGACTGGATGGATGAGGGAGACTAGGTCAAATGGTAATTGGGTTTTGGATACCATATTCAGGGTAGGAGGAGGTTGATATACGGGTAGTCGATTGGTGGTGTCGTTTGGTGGTGTTGGGGTAGGGACGGTGATTTTTTTGGTGTCAATGAGGTTTTGGATGGTGTGACGAAGGGTAATACACCGATCAGTATGATGGCCAGAATTTTGATTGAATTCACAGAAGAGGTTTATGCAATGTTGGTAGGGGGTTTGGCAGAGGCCGAGGTTGAAGAGGGGTGAGGAGTCCTTTCTTCAATAGTTTTTGGAAAGCTACGGTGAGGGTCATTCCTAGATTTGTGAATTGTCGAAAAGGGACTCTACCCGAATTCGCCTGATTATTGGTTTGCGCTGGGGGTTGAACTGTGGTAATGGAAATGTTGGCTATATAGGCATGACTGATGTTGGACTTAGGATTGGTGAAGGGCCTTCTTGGGTTTATTATCAAAAGGGTTAGACAAAATCCCAGAGGCAAAGGCATCTTCGAGTTGGCTTCCAGCTTGTAACAGAGATTCAAACGTGGGGAGGTATTGGTCGAACAAATGCTGAGCATACCCTTGTGTGAGGTTTTTTAGTATGATTTCCACTGTTCCTTTTCTGATGGTCTGTCTCACATTTGTGCAGCCTTAACCCTCCAGCGGCCAATGAAGTCAGTAAACGTTTCCCCATTCTTTTGTTTAGTTGATTCCAAGTCCCTTCGAGAAGTCTCAATCTCGGTGCTATATTTGTATTGATGTTAGAATGACTTTGACATATTTTCCATTGTCCCTATTGTAGCTGGATCTTGAGACATCAACCATTGTAGCGCAGATCCCGATAGAGTACGTTGGAACAACAATGTCATTTGTTCATCACTGAGGCCCATGGTGCACATATTAGTGACATATACCTTGAGATGAGTTTTTGCACAACCCACTCCTCTGAATTTCTCCATTTCTGGCATTACGAACTTCTCGGGCAAACGGATCTTAGGGATCTGATTTAGGGCCTTGATGTCTGCTGCGATTTCATCAATCCCTTTGTAAACACCCCATTTTTGCACTCGCCTGATTAATCAACTCGTCAATCCGATTGCAATGATTCCCAATGATGGATATGTATTCCATTGCTTTATTTTGTTACCAGATATGTTTCAGAAATACGGATGAGGTATCTCGAACTGACAAAACCTTAGAAACCACGCTACGCTAGGAAAATACGACCCTAGAAACATAGAAATCATCATCTTGCAGACCAAAAAGAAACTTCACGATAAAAATCACTAAAAAATTACCAAATTACCAAAATACCCCTAACCTCAAAACAACCCTAGAGCCTACGTTACGCTTAGGAAAACTCTCTCGAACACATAAAATAACAAATCGGAATCAAATAAATCATTTCACCAATTTTAACAGAATTTGACAAAATTACGAAAATGCCCCTCATAAAGTTCACATCATTTCACATAAAATTTTCATAAATGACACAAACCAACATTCTCATTGAATTCCTTACGAAAAACGGATTCTAAAAAATCCTAGAACATTAAAAACCGACTTGAAACGTGAAAAGTCCTCTCCGGGGGTAAAACGGTAATTTCACAATTTTCATAATTAAAAAATTCAAAATTAATAAATAAAATATAAATAATTATAGTGAAACATTGATGAAATTAATTTAAAATTTTGAACCTAAAAAATCGATCAATCGGACTTTCGGGTAAAATTGTTGAGGGTTCGTGGGATATTCTTTAAGGACCCCTCCATTTGGGGGTCCAAAGAATTAAAGAAATAATGGAAGGGGGTTCTCCAAAATTTAAAGTCAATTAAGCAAGACTGTAGTCAAAGTATTAAAGTCAATCAAGTGAGACTAAAGTCAAAATCAAAGTCAATTAAGCAAGACTGAAGTCAAAATATTAAAAGTCAATCAATTAAGACTAAAGTCAAAACATTAAAAGTCAATCAAATAAGACCAAAAGTCATAATAGAATTCTAATTAAATAATAACTCTATCTAATAGAGTTCTAACTTAAAAACAATTCTACCTAAAACAATTCTAATTAAAACACAATTCTACCTAAAACAATTTTAACTAAAACACAACTCTAATTAAAAGATCTCTAATTAAACACTAACTCTATCCAAATCAACCTTAAAAAAATTATATAAATAGAGGTGCTCACACCCTATTTTCGTATCAAATCATAAATCCTAAGAGAAGTAGGTCTAGAAGCTCCCCTAGCCCCCCATAAACCCTAGTTTTGGAGCCCCAACTCCTTACCTAACATCCCTCCTTCAATTTTAGTCTAGAAAATACCTAAAATCCCTCCAAAAACACCCCCAAATCCGCAACAAACTTGAAGAGTTCAGATCCAAAAATAAGGAGATACCTTGATATAGGAGATCCGAAGTCAAATCCGGAAACAGAACGAAGTAAGGGAGTACAGTACAAGGAGCTCTTTTTGTCAGATCTGAGGGAACAAAATCCTTGCTATCGGAAAGGTATGTAATTTTTTATTTTTATCTAGGTTTTTAGCAATGTGATATATTTGAGAAGTTAGTAGAGACCGGCTTTGGCCGGGCGGGGTTGGTGCCTAACACCTTCCAACCCCGTAATATGATTCCCGAATTCAGATTTTTTGTGGTAGATTAGTTCTTTTTATCCATGTTAGTGTCAATTTGGTTCCTAGACCACAATAACTAGGTGGCGACTCCCAAACCTCAAGAGTCAAAAGCGGATCCGCGCACCCCGCGGATCGAGAGCGCTTTCAGTGGCGACTCCGCTGGGGACTATTGAGGATAAAACTTGAAAAACCCCAAGTATGAGAGCATTGCCAAGATGACCTAGATTTTTTTTATTATTTAGTTGGATTTATTTTATTTATTTTTTCTGTTTATTTACTTTTTGTCTTGATTGTAGATGATTTTGGGTATTGCATTTTTTTTTTCCAATTAAGGATCACTTTTTGATGACCCCTAAATAATGAAAGATTCAAATTGACCTATGAAAATGATGGAATGATGAAGGTTGGATAGAAATATTAAAACGTTTTTAGAGAATGAGAATATTCTAGTGAGAATTAAGTCTGGGAGCCTCTTATAAAACATAGATCTCGTCGAGTAGATTAATTTAGAATCTGAGTTCACTCAATTTCGTTATCGGAAGCCTTAGATATCATCAATGCAAGTTCAATCTGTAAATCTGGAATTATTTCTGAATGAAAGTTGGGACAGCAATGTTAAAACTTTTTTAGAGAATATTCTAGTGAGAATTAAGTCTGGGAGCTATTAAAAGCATAGATCTCGTTAGATTAATTAACTAGATATTAGAATCTGAGTTCACTCAATTTCGTTATCGGAAGCCTTAGATATCATCGATGCAAGTTCAATCTGTAAATCTGAAATTATTTCTGAATGAAAGTTGGGACAGCAATGTTAAAACTTTTTTAGAGAATATTCTATGAGAATTAAGTCTGGGAGCCTCTTAATAAAACATAGATCTTGTCGAGTAGATTAATTTAGAATCTGAGTTCACTCAATTTCGTTATCGGAAGCCTTAGATATCATCGATGCAAGTTCAATCTGTAAATCTGGAATTATTTCTGAATGAAAGTTGGGACAGCAACGTTAAAACGTTTTTACAGAATATTCTGGTGAGAACTAAGTCTGGACACCCATTAATAAAATGTAGATCTCATCGAGTAATTAATTTAGAACTTGAGTTCACTCGATTTCGTTATCGGGAGCCTTAGATATCATTGATGCAAGTTCAGATTGTATTTTCCTAATTCACAGAAAATCTGAATTTATCTAATGTTGGCACAATTAATATTCTTGAGAGTGAGCTCATCTCAACCATTGTCATTCTATCATCAATGTAACACCTATTGGAATCTCGATTTATTTTGGATCACCCAAAAGTGATCATTGATTGGACCTTAAAAATTATAAAAAATTATGCCTATTGCAATGTTTGTTTGATCATTATCATATGCCATATTTATTGATTAATTTACCATGATCTTCCTTGAAATACATGATTGATGTTGATCGTAATGTTAATGTGCTTATGTGATGGGAATAATGTGATCTTAATTGAATATTCATATGATTTGAATGATTTTGATTTTGATTAAATGTATGATTGGTTTGATTGGATCCATGGGCCCATTTGTTTGAGAAAGGTCCCGGGCACACCCCACCCTGTTTTGCACACACCACATGCACGTTTACTGTTTTACTCACTTACACGTCCTATTTAGCCAATGTGGCACTAGTGCATGGCCCGGTCTCTTCGGAGATGCGACGTCATTCATGAAACCCATAACTCCAGTCACGTACCTTAGGGTATATCAAACTGGGGGCATCAATACCATCTGATCAGGTGGTGATTCTGAGAAGTATGTTGATGCACCCAGGCTGGAGCGACCTGAGCCTTTGACCTATTGTAAGCCACACAGTCACATGTCCCGATTGCCAACGTAGTACTAGTACGTGGTCGGTCCCCTCGTGGGATGCCAAACCATTTATGAAAGCTACAACTCTTGACTCGTACCCGTAGGTATAAAAGATAGTCTAAGTATATCAATTGCACTTCTTGGTCAAAACCGTGCCTAAGCAAGATCTTGCCCCGCTGTACCCTACTGTACGAGGGGGATAGACTACGTTTTTCTAGACGAGAGGTATTTAAGTGGGCCCTTACTCAGCATTGTGCGCCACCTCTCAACTGGAAATCAAACTGGCTGTTTTTGGCTTCAGAGAAGTGAATTGAGGTTTTAGATTATCACCTATACGGTATATCAAATCAAGTCACCACGTATCGAAAGGTATATAGGTGTGCTTGGGCAAGGGTGGCCAGATAAAAATGCATTGCACGTAGTAAGCTTAGAGATTAGAAACCTTTCCAGTAGGTCACGACTCGAACTTGTCGTGGGAGTTCCCGGGTTGTTTATTGAATGAATGCATGTGATTGATGAATGTATGTGAGTGATGTGAATGATGAGATCAAGAATGTATGGTTGTCCTCAAGGATAAAAAATTTTCTTTTTGAAAATTAAAATGGGTGCACCGACCCAATAAAGAATCAATTTTTTTGCAATAATTTATAATGACCCAGTCCATCTCGATCCAATAATCATGATGGGTAGGGCCATTTAGATCAAAATGGAAATCAAATTCTTTTCTAAATTCGGGTTTCAACCCATTTTTAAAGAAGAGAAATGGTTTACAAAAAGAAAGTATTTTCTAGAAGAATGTTCTCTAAAAAATATACATATATTTTCCAAAAAGAGTGTTGTTTTCTAAGAAAAAATATTTTCCAGAAAATGTTTTCCATAAGAACAAGATTTTCCAAGAGAAAATGCTTTCCAAATAACAACTATTTTTAGAGAAAAAATATTTTTCAGAAGAAAATATTTTCCGAAAGAAAAGAAAATGAAGGAAAAATGATTTACAAAAGATCTATTTTTGCATGAAAAATTTTTGAAATATGTTTTTCACCAAAAACCTTTTTTTTTTGCATGGATCTTGTAAAATTATCAAAATATGTTTTTCTAAAAAGAAAATGACTTGCAAAAAAATAGTCAGATTTGTGAAAGTTTTATTCAATGAAAACATTATTTCCAATAATTTTCAAGAGTGCAATAAAATTATTTCCTTCTAAATAATCATTGAGCGGATGAATTGTTTAATGGATTGGTGCACAAAATTCAATAAAATCTCAGGGTTCATTTAAAATGTTATCAAGGGGGTGACACTGAAATTGGTTAAATTCACCTTCAAAGAGGTTTAAGGGTTATCATTGTACCTAAGCTCAATCGTCCACCGTCTAGCTAGGATTAGTAGTCCAGTCAGTTGGAACGAACGTCAACGCCAAATCAATCCTTTAGAATTTCTTAACATCGCCCAGTTATTCCCTGAAGATCATAGTACTTTAGTCTTGTCGGTTATAAGCAATGTCTCAGTCCTTAGTCCTAATCCAGCCCGTTGTGGGTAGTTGTATTGAGTTTTCATGAGTTATTTGAGTTAGCTCGAGTCCAATTTTTCAATGTCATATTTTCTTTAGATCGAGTCTACTCTTTTTCTGTCGAGTCGAGTTTGTTTGTCGAGTCATAGAGGTGTCGTCGCCCCTTTTGAATTTGATTGGCTAAAGGAAATATTTGAATATCTCGAGCGCATTAACGAATTAACTACTAATCTGGCTTCAAGGATAGATTTCTTTCTTGAGCAAGAAGATAAGAGTCAGGCTCAACGTTTAATCAAGAAAACAAAGGTTATTGACCTCGGAACAGAAAATATTTCCTAAAGAGATTCAAATAGAAACCCTCCTATCCCTAAAGGAACACGAGGGGATAATGAATTTACTCAGAATTTCAAAAGACTTGTTCGTGTGATCTGATGAGGATGTGTTAGGTGCAAGCTTGGGTGTTATTCAACACGGAATAGATACTCGTCTATATCAATGGAATTAAAGAAGATGTTATAAAATGTATCAGCACTATCCTTACTACATCTTGAGTTTTCAATCACATATTATCAGTCGATATGGGGGTACCTTTTAAATGATCTCTGATAATGGGTCGTACTTCAAAGCATAAATCATTACTCTATGTTTAAGTTGAAGATCCGGAAGCACAAATCATCCCCCTACCATCCTCATATCAATGGAACGGTTGAAGCAGTTAGTAAGAGTGTCAAGACTATCATCAGGAAAATGTGTCAATCACATCGAGATTGGTCAGAAAAATTATCATTCACGCTATGGACATATCGAACTTCAATTCGATCCTCTACTGGAGCTACTCCCTACTCCTTAGTGTTGCATGGAGGAAACAGTCTTGCCAGTTGAAATGGAAATTTCGTCTCTTAGGGTCTTGTTGGAAAATCATTGCTAAAAACAGATTGGGTTCGTCAGCAGTATGAAGAATTAAACTTGATCGAAGAAAACGAGTTAAAGCCCTGTACCATGTCCAAGCTTATCTAAGAAGAGTCACCCGTACATTTGACAAAAAGGTCAAAGCTCATCATTTACAGGTCAAGGATTTAACTATCAGACTTCAAAGAAAATTGAACACTCCTCATCGATTATAGGAGAAAGTCTGAACCCAATTGGAGAAATTCATTCATTAAGGAAATACTGTCTGGAAAAGTCGTCAGACTTCAAGATCATGATGGAAGTGAACTACCAGAGTCAACCAACCTTGACCGGATCAAATGGTACTACATTTAAAGAGGCCATCTTTGGCCGAATCAATTTTCCTGCTACCCAGTTCATTATCTCCTTTCTCAGCCCTTTGCAGCCTTTTAAAAAAAAAAATTGTGCCTTTTATTTCTTAGCCTGATCACCTAACCTAGGGGAGGGAATATTCGAACTACATTTTTGTCTGATCCCAAAATTCTGGGGTACGTAGGCAACCTGAGAAATTACTTCAGGCCCGACCACATCAAAAAAATAAAAATAGATTCCCCGATAAAGAAAAAATCTAAATAAAAAAATTCAAAAGAAAAAAATTGTCAAAGTGGGGAAGAAAATTCAAGGAAAAAGAAAATAATTTAAAAGGAAATGTCACACAAGGGGCATTTGGGTTTTTGAGCCTCAAAATCCCTTTCTTTTTATACCTAGTCCTAAGCTTACCCATGAAAGTCTTCCTAAGTACCGTGCGAGAAGTCAAGGAAGATATCAAAGCATGATCAGACAGCAATTCCAGAAGTTCAGAAGGGAAGAAGAAGAAAAAAATCTGCTAAGTTGAAAACCCAAAAAGGGCGGCTTAGGCAAAAATTAAGGTAAACTCGCAAGGTTGAAGATCTGAAAGGATGACCTTGGCAACAATCAGAGAAAATAAAAAAAAAATTGTAAGCTCGCTAGATCGAAAACCTAAAAAGGCGATCTAGGCAAAAGCTAGAGCATGCTCGCTAGATTGAAAACCTGGATAGGCAATCTAGGCAAAACTTAGAGCTATCAAAAAATAAAAGAAAATCTCCGTTGAGTTGAGAAGCTGAAAAGGTAGCCCGAGCCGAAATATCAGAAGTCCGAATGATCAAGTTTCAATACCCAGTTTGAATCAAATATAGACTCAGTGGATACAAGTATCTCGTCTATGATTGATCTGAAGAGTTTCATGTTCCTAAGCGAACCGACGGGGAGAAAGAACAAATTCTATATGAATTTCAGAAAGAAATATTTTGTTCCAATGTCTTTGAGCCTGACTCAAAATCTTCAATATAAAAAGTCAAAATTAAAAGTTAAACCTTTATTGCGCTTGCGGTAATCAAGGATTTCAAACTTTCATAACAAGGGCACTTCTTTTTTCTAAAGAGTACAGTTTCCCCCCTTACACTAGGGGCATTTATTTTCAAATTATATTCAATTATCCCTAGTGCAATGTTCCTTGTCAAACTAGGGGCATTTTTGTTCTGATGCCTGGTCAATTTCAACCCCAAAGGATAAGGTTAACTTTGCATTAGAGGTTACCCTCTTGATAGCAATTTTGAAAACTCCTCAGATTCAAAGAGAGTTAAAATATTTACCAGACCTTCATAAAATCCAACTTTTTATAAAAATAAAAAAGTCAAATGCGAGGTTAATCCCCCGTTTGTTCCCTCAAAGCTTAGTTCATTATTCTTGCACCCTGGGCAGGTAGAATAGAACTTCCTAAAAAAGAAAAAAATTAGTTCATTACTCTTTCACTCCGAGTAGGTAGAGTAGAACTTCCCAGAAAAAATTAGTTCATTACTCTTTCACTTCGAGTAGGTAGAGTAGAACTTCCAAAAAAAAAATTAGTTCATTACTCTTTCACTCCGAGTAGGTAGAGTAGAACTTCAAAAAAAAAATTAGTTCATTACTCTTTCACCCTGGGCAGGTAGAGTAGGACTCCCAAAATAATTAGTTCATTACTCTTTCACTCCGAGTAGGTAGTAGAGTAGAACTTCCCAAAATAATTAATTCATTACTATTCACCCTGGGCAGGTAGAGTAGAATTCCCAAAATAATTAGTTCATTACTCTTTCACTCAAGTAGGTAGAGTAGAACTTCCCAAAATAATTAGTTCATTACTCTTTCACCCTGGGCAGGTAGAGTAGGACTCTCAAAAAGCTTGGTTCATTACTCTTTCACTCCGAGTAGGTAGAGTAGAACTTCCAAAAAAAAAATTAGTTCATTACTCTTTCACCCTGGGCAGGTAGAGTAGGACTCCTAAAAAATTAGTTCATTACTCTTTCACTCCGAGTAGGTAGAGTAGAACTTCCCAAAAAAAATAGTTCATTACTCTTTCACCCTGGGCAGGTAGAGTAGGACTTCTAAAAAGCTTAGTTCATTACTCTTTCACTCCGGGTAGGTAGAGTAGAACTTCCCAAAAAAATTAGTTCATTACTCTTTCACTCCGAGTAGGTAGAGTAGAGTAGAACTTCCAAAAAAAAATTAGTTCATTACTCTTTCGCCCTGGGCAGGTAGAGTAGGACTCCTAAAAAATTAGTTCATTACTCTTTCACCCTGGGCAGGCAGAGTAGGACTTCTAAAAAGCTTAGTTCATTACTCTTTCACTCCGAGTAGGTAGTAGTAGAACTTCCACAAAAAAAAAAAAACAAAAAACAAAAATAGTTCATTACTCTTTCACTCCAGGTAGGTAGAGTAGAACTTCCAAAAAAAAAATTTAGTGCATTACTCTTTCACTCTGAGTAGGTAGAATAAGACTCTCAAAAAATATAAATTTATTACTCTTTCACCTAGAGTAGGTAGAGTACGACATTTAACTTTCTCCCAACTTTTGCTCAGATTTGTCTCAAATATCATTCAAATTTTCTCGAGTTTTGTTTTACTCAGATTTTACTCAATTTCACACAGTGCACACACTTGCACTTTTTAGTCAGGGAGAATTCTTTAAAATTCAAGGATCTGACACCGTCAGTGAGAGTTTGCGCTCAAGGACCTGACAACCTTTTGATTCGGGGAGAGCTTTACCCTCAATGATCCGAACACCCTGACGAATTGCTGAATCAGGCTAAAAAATGAACTGTCACTAGCTTTGACATTCGGATATCGCACTATCTACCAAAATATATTTGCTATCTAGTTTGCTTCAACCCTCTGCCAAAGAGGGGCATCTGTAGACACCCCATTTTTGCACTCGCCTGATTAATCAACTCGTCAATCCGATTGCAATGATTCCCAATGATGGATGTGTATTCCATTGCTTTATTTTGTTACCAGATATGTTCAGAAATACGGATGAGGTATCTCGAACTGACAAAACCTTAGAAACCACGCTACGCTAGGAAAATACGACCCTAGAAACATAGAAATCATCATCTTGCAGACCAAAAAGAAACTTCACGATAAAAATCACTAAAAAATTATCAAATTACCAAAATACCCATAACCTCAAAAAACCCTAGAGCCTACGTTACGCTTAGGAAAACTCTCTCGAACACATAAAATAACAAATCGGAACCAAATAAATCATTTCAACAATTTTAACAGAATTTGACAAAATTACGAAAATGCCCCTCATAAAGTTCACAATCATTTCACATAAAAATTTTCATAATGACACAAACCAACATTCTCATTGAATTCCTTACGAAAAAAGGATTCTAAAACATCCTAGAACATTAAAAATCGACTTGAAGCGTGAAAAGTCCTCTCCGGGGGTAAAACGGTAATTTCACAATTTTCATAATTAAAAAATTCAAAATTAATAAATAAAATATTAAATAATTAAAGTGAAACATTGATGAAATTAATTTAAAATTTTAAACCTAAAAAATCGATCAATCGGACTTTCGGGTAAAATTGGTGAGGGTTCGTGGGATATTTCTTTAAGGACCCCTCCATTTGGGGGTCCAAAGAATTAAAGAAATAATGGAAGGGGGTTCTCCAAAATTTAAAGTCAATTAAGGAAGACTGCAGTCAAAGTATTAAAGTCAATCAAGTGAGACTAAAGTCAAAATTAAAGTCAATTAAGTAAGACTGAAGTCAAAATATTAAAAGTCAATCAATTAAGACTAAAGTCAAAACATTAAAAGTCAATCAAATAAGACCAAAAGTCATAATAGAATTCTAATTAAATAATAACTCTATCTAATAGAGTTCTAACTTAAAAACAATTCTACCTAAAACAATTCTAATAAAAAACCAATTCTACCTAAAACAATTTTAACTAAAACACAACTCTAATTAAAAGATCTCTAATTAAACACTAACTCTATCCAAATCAACCTTAAAAAAATTATATAAATAGAGGTGCTCACACCCTATTTTCGTATCAAATCATAAATCCTAAGAGAAGTAGGTCTAGAAGCTCCCCTAGCCCCCCATAAACCCTAGTTTTGGAGCCCCAACTCCTTACCTAAACCCTCCTTCAATTTTAGTCTAGAAAATACCTAAAATCCCTCCAAAAACACCCCCAAATCCGCAACAAACTTGAAGAGTTCAGATCCAAAAATAAGGAGATACCTTGATATAGGAGATCCGAAGTCAAATCCGGAGACAGAACGAAGCAAGGGAGTACAGTACAAGGAGCTCTTTTTGTCAGATCTGAGAGAACAAAATCCTTGCTATCGGAAAGGTATGTAATTTTTTATTTTTATCTAGGTTTTTAGCAATGTGATATATTTGGGAAGTTAGTAGAGACCGGCTTTGGCCGGGCGGGGTTGGTGCTTAACACCTTCCAACCCCGTAACATGATTCCCGAATTCAGATTTTTTGTGGTAGATTAGTTCTTTTTATCCATGTTAGAGTCAGTTTGGTTCCTAGACCACAATAACTAGGTGGCGACTCCCAAACCACAAGAGTCAAAAGCGGATCCGCGCACCCCGCGGATCGAGGGCGCTTTCACCCTTTGATATTTTTTAAGGTTGTTTCCAACTGAGTCATCCTATTAGCCAATATTGGACTTTCATAGAAGTGTTCCTCATTTCCATCAAGCTCGTAAACATCTTCTAGATTTCTAGTTGTGCTTCCTTCCGGTCCTTTTTCCCTCTGATCATCAGGGAGATTTCTTGTCGATTCAGAATTCTGTTCTAGCACTTCTACCTTGCTCTTGATGCTGTTTATGTCCATTGCAAACACTGCTAAGATCTTGTGGATTTCTGCGAGTTCGATTTGGAGGCCAATTCTAATGGTTCACTTGGTGCTGACGTTCACCCCAAACGACCTGACTCTCGACCCCAACTGGGTGGTGAACGCTTAAGTTTGGGCGCAATATTATCCTGTAACCCCATCAAAAGTGAATTAATAATTGGTAAACGTTCCCTCTTGATAGCATTTTCTTTCATTATTACCTCATTTTGTAATTGATGAGATGTGTTGGTCAAGCTTATGTCTGACGAGGTGATTTATTATCAATTAGGACCTTATTTATGCATTAAAGTTCGTAGCAATTTCTGAATTTGTTTACGTAAAAGAAAATTTGGCATGAAACAAATCAAATTCAACACAAAAACATAAGGAGACTCTCCTCTTATTACAAAAAATAAAAACGACTCGATCTAGGACCCTACTTTTTTAGACACGTTCTTCAGCTCCTATTTTCTGCTTCTTGAATGCTTGCTGGTCCTCCAATTCCACAAATGATCGCTGATCCCAAGCTGTAACTATATGTTCCACTTGTTGCATGTTCAGTCCTTTAATAGGATGACGATTTCTTGGGTGCACTGGGATCCATGAAAGAAGTCCCATCTGTTTTGGTATCATCATTGGACAATAAAAAGATGTGTTTAGCAGTCCGGCGAGCTTAACATGATCATACCCTTTTGAAGCTAGCACGGTACCCTCTCCTATCCTTGATTCCAATCTGTCCCAACTAATGTCCCGGGGAGTCAAGTTTGAAAGCCAATCTTTCCAATCTTCTACAGATGCAAAATCAACCAATGTTTCTTTTTCTGTGAATTTATCCCATTTACTTTTTTTTATTCGTGAGAATTCTGCGATATGGAGTCGAACACACAACCATATATAAAGCAAGTGTGGGCTTCCTCAGAATCTTGCCCCCCTTGTACATTCATGTTGGATAATCCCTCAAAATTTTCAGCGAGTATTGTAGGGACCGGGTTGGCCTTATTTTTGAGTTGTCCGGCAATATCTGAAAAGAAACTTGGTAACTAATAACCTGTCCTGAAAGAAATCAGAAAATACGCTGACAGTACTCCCAAACATAAGGTAAAATCTCTGGCCTTCCTACGAAGTTCCGGAGCAAAATCCCCAGGATGTTCAGGTTTAGGAGTTCGGTGTGCTTCTAAGAGTCTTTGCATATTTAGTGAACCCTGATTGATGAATCTTCTTGCTTTCTTGAGTTTGACTCCTAATCTTTTTGCGAGTTCTTCCGTACATTGAGATGGTAATGATTGGTGGGCGATTGGACCTAGAGTGCTTATTCCCATAATACTACAAAAATCCTTGTGAGTTGGACAAAGTGTAACCGAGCCAAAATGAAAGACATGATAGTTACGATCCCAAAAACTGGCCGCGACACGTAAAAGGTTCCAATCGATATCCATAGATTTGAGGGAAAATACACTATGAAGCCCGTATGCGCCGAAGTTATATTTTTCCACAATGGTGAATGCTTCTAAGGCTGGATCCATTAATCGTCGAACTTCATTGTGAGCCATCTATACAAATAACTACCCTCAATTATTGACATATTAACAACAAGCCAATTTTTTTCTTTTTTTTTTGTTTGGTACGATCTTTAATATAGTTCACCCATTTTCATTTAAATGAAGGTTCGATCCATTGAATAGAGCTAGTAGGGCTAGAGAAATTTGATTGTCAGATTTAGACCGGCTCTACCCAATGGATTCAAAAGAATAATATATCACCTCATTGACATTTTATTAAACCAATTAACTCGATTGGCTAGTGTATCGATTTAAAGATTGATCTACCAATCGCGTCAATGGGTTCAAAATTTTGGTCTACACATCTTGTCAAGTATTCTTTGGGTTGGACCGATGTTGCGGGTTTAATTTGAACGGTGTGGATCGGTCCACCCTCTTACCTTTGGGTTAAATTAAGTAGAGCAACCCGGGAGCACCCTTGGTCGATTCGAGTCGTGGCCTAATGGGACCGCACTTGAGTTCAAGGTTCTAAGCTCACTATATGATTAAAGCTAAGTTAGGACAAAGTTTATGTTACTTCAGCCCAAAACACCGATATACTATCCCAGTGTCACTTGATCAAGCAATACGTGGTGCTCTAGTTTAATATACCCAAAGGTACTGTACTGAAGTTGTAGCGTTCACTGTCATCCCCCATGTCCCGAAGGACAGGGTTAGCTTGGATCCGACTACGTGGTTTAGAGGGACATGTCATGATGCAAACATGTATATACATGCTCGTGAGTGTGTGCAAAGGGACAAGGTGCGCCCGGGGCGTTTTAGCAAATATCCATACAAATCACATTCATCCCATCATCAAACCAATCATAACGAGTACAATAATTGATTACATCTAATCACAACCCAATGAAAGAAAGGACAAAATCTAACCTAATCTAAGAGTCTCATTGAGTCAACTGGGTTGACTCGAGCAAAAGGTCAACCTAAGGATAGTCTTGGATCGGGTCAAGTTTAACCCTAAAGTCCCCAGTGGAGTCACTACTAAATTCGCCTCGACACTTTTTCACTAAATAGTGAATAAGGGTCCGATTTGTTAATGGGGGACTTTTGAAAAATGGGAATCGCCACCTGTAGACACCCCATTTTTGCATCCACCTGAGTAATCAAGTCGTCAATCCGATCGCAAAGGTTCCCAATGATGGATGTCTATTCCAATGCTTTATTTTGTTACCAGATATGTTTCAGAAATCCGGATGAGGTATCTCGAATTGACAAAACTTAGAAACCACGCTACGCTAGGAAAATATGACCCCAGAAACATAGAAATCATCATCTTGCAAACCAAAAAGAAGCTTCACGATAAAAATCACTAAAAATGATTAAATTACCAAAATACCCCTAACATCAAAACAGCCCTAGAGCCTGCATTACGCTTAGGAAAACCCACTCAAACACATAAAACAACAAATTGAAATCAAGTAAACCACTTCGTCAATTTTCACAAAATTTGACAAAATTACTAAAATACCCCTCATAAAGTTCACGACCATTTCATACAAAAAAAACTTCATAAATGACAAAAACCAACATTCCCATTGAATTCTTTACGAAAAACTGATTCCAAAACATCCTGGAACATTGAAAAACGACTTAAAACATAAAAAATCCTCTCCGAGGGTAAAATGGTAATTTCACAATTTTAGTAATTAAAAATTTCGAAATTAATAAATAAATCATTAAATAATGTAAAGTGAAACATTAATAAAATTAATTATAAAATTTAAACCAAAAAATTGATCAATCAGGCTTTCAAGAAAATTGTTGATGGCTCGCAAGATATTTTTTTAAGGACCCCTCCATTTGGGGGTCCAAAGAATCAAAGATATAATAGAGGGGGGTTCTCCAAAAATTTAAAGTCAACCAAGCAAGACTAAAGTCAAGATACTAAAGTCAATCAAATAAGATCAAAGTCAAAATTAAAGTCAATTAAGTAAGACTAGAGTCAAGTATTAAAGTCAATCTCATAAGACTAAAGTCAAAATCCTAAATCAAAATCCTAATCTAAACTAATCGAGTCAATCTCATAAGACTAAGGTCAAAACCCTAAATCAAAACCCTAATCTAAACTAATCAAGTCAATCTCATAAGACTAAAGTCAAAACCCTAAAACCCTAAAGACTAAGTCAAAACCCTAATTGAAACCTTAAAAGAAACCCTAATCAAACCCTAATGCTTTTAAAAACTTTATAAATAGGAGCCTCCACACCCTATTTTCGGATAAAAGAAAAAATCCTAGGAAAAGTAGGTAAAAAAGCCTCCATAGCCTCCCCAAAACCCTAATTTTGGAGTCCCAACTCCTTCCCTAACACCCCTACTCCGATTTTAGCCTCAAAAATACCCAAAAACCTCTCAAAAACATCCCAAAAATCCACAACAAATTCGAAGCACCCAGATCCAAGAAGGAGATACCTTACCTCGGAGATCAAGAATCAGATCCGGAGATAGAACGAAGTAAGGAATACGGTACAAGGAGCCATTCTCACCAGATCTGAGGGAATAGCACTTTTGCAGATCGAAGGTAAGTTTTTTTTATTATTTTTTTAATCTAGGTTTGTCATTAGCGATGTAACTTTATTTGGGATAAGTAGAGACCGGCAATGGCCGGGCGGGGTTGGTGCCTAACACCTTCCAACCCCGTAACATGATCCCCGGATTCGGATTTTCTGTAGTAGATTAGTTTTTATCCATTTTAGAGTCAGTTTGGTTCCTAGACCACAATAACTAGGTGGCGACTCTCAAACCTCAAGGGTCAAAAGCTGATCTGCGCACCCCGCGGATCGAGGGCGCTTTCAGTGGCGACTCCACTGGAGACTATTGAGGATCAGACTTGAAAAGCCCCAAGTGTGGGATGCATTGCCAATAGGACCTTTTTTATTTTATTTTTAGTTATTTTTTTATTTATTTATTATTATTATTTATTTTTCCATTCTTTTTGGCTTAATTATGGATCATTTGTTTGGATTATGAATACTTTGTTTTGGCACATTTTCATGGTTCAATCTAAGATCATTCAAAATGACCCTAAATAATGCAGGATGTCAAGAGGATAATAGTGAAGAAATGGTTGTTGAACCATTCTCATTATTTTATTTATTTTATATTTTTGGATTGTATTATCTTTTCTTGGCGTTACTTGGATTGATTTTGGGTATGACATTTTGGAGTATCACTTTTTAGGATTCAATCTAAGGTCATTTTGGGATGATCCTAAATAATGAAAAATTCAAATTGACATAAATTGATGATAGAATGATGGTGGTTGGAATGTGATTTATGGATTTTTTTAATAAAAAAAAATTGAATTTTTTTTAGCACGTTAGTAGGCATATTTGGCAAGTTGTAAAAAAAAATTATTTGTGACTAATGCACTAAGAAACAAAAAAATTGCCTTTTTTAATGTTGTTCATGATGGAGGAGAGGATTTTTGAAAAAAAAATCTGAAAAAAATCGCAAAAATTGTTTTTTAACGCGTGGTGTGCCGTTAGTAGAAAACAGTTTCTACTGTTTTTTATCTTCTTCTCCATTTGCTGAAAAACAGCAAACAGAGACGTTTTTCTTGTTCTTTCTCTCTCTCTCTCTCTTTCTCTCTCTCTCTCTCTCGTTCTAAACGACATTCCATAATAGATGTTGTGATCATCAACTTTTCATCAAAACTAACCATCTCATATCTTTTGCTCTTCGTTTAAAGTTTCTAAAACTCGAATCGATCAAAGAAAGAGAGATGTTTCAAGTGAATAATAGTTTGATCGGATCATTAAACATCTGGAAATTGATCTTCTCAATCCCAATAGAAGGTGCATCGGTGTAGAAGTTCTTGGACACTCGGAATGCCAAAGATTTCTTTAAATCCCTCTGTTATCGCTTGGAGTATTCTTGTTCGGGGTATTCGTTGTTGGGTTCGGTCGTTTCTTGTTGCAAAGTATCAGCATTTCTATGAATTTATCTATTCGTGATGACGAATAAAGGAGTTGGGCAGAAGATATCAGGGATGGAATGCAAAGAGTATTAGCTTGGAAATTACACGAATTGGTTGCAGAAACACGTGGTTAATGGTGAGAATTGATATAAGATAAAGAGTTGTTTGATCGAAACACAGGTTTTTACGATTCTTGGCAATGATATTGATCAAAAGGGAGCCCAATTTTATCAGAAGAATCTGTCTCTCAATTCGTCAATTTTGCTAAAACCTTTCACTGTTCGTGGGAGATTGATTTAAAAAAAAAAGAAGAAAAAAACAATTATTGCTGAGCTTAGATGAAAGTGATGGATACCCTACAACTTGGGTTTATTAACATTACCAAACACCACATCCATATTTTGCCACGTTGCATTCTCTCCAGCCCAATTTGATTACTTGACCATCCTTTTCTAGAATATCTATGCTGATCTGATAATATAGTTTTGATCAAGTATTTGAGTTCAATAACGATCTGATCGAATAATAATCCAATTTGATAACTTAATTACTAGATCAGTTGTGGATAAAAATTTTATGAAGGGCCATGATTGGGAGACTGCAACCTTGTGTGGTACCCATGGTGTGTGTTATAATGTTTATTAACTCTTGAAGTGCAGGATTGCCAATTTTTTCCCAATATATCTTAAAATGTTGTCTAGGATAGATAGGATAATTTATGATCTTGTCCATGTGATCAATCAAGAATTACCCTTCTACGTGCTTGTCAATACCATTATAGAATCGGGTTTGGGATGTCTTTTTGCAGATTTTTTTTGTTTTGTTTTGTGATTTAAAAAAAAATTAAAAAAGAAATTGAATAATAAACAAATTTATTTTGCGATTTCTTTTTCTTAAAAAAAAAAATCAATTTGTTTAAAAAAAAAAGAGGTACATCAATCCTTATAATGATCGTTCTATTACCAATTCAATGTTCATTGAAATCTCGACTTGTTTAAGGTCACCCAAAATGATTTTTCGATTGGACCATGAAAAGAATTGTGCTAGGATTTGATTGATTATTTCTGATCGATTTCTCATCTAATATGTTATGATCTCTATAGGTAATTTTGGATATGCTTATTTTGATTTTGATCTCGATGCTATGAATTGTGATTAATATTTCAATGTTGTAATGAAATGATCAGGCCCATGGGCCCATTTATTTAAAAAAGGCCCCGGGCACACCCCACCTTGTTTTGCACACACCACATGCACGTTTACTGTTTTGAGCACTTACACGTCCCATATAGCCAATGTGGCACTAGTGCGTGGCCCGGTCTCTTCGGAGATGCGACGTCATTCATGAAACCCACAACTCCAATCACATACCTTAGGGTATATCAAACTGAGGGCATTAATACCATCTGATCAGGTGATTCTGAGAGATATATTGATGCACCCAGACTGGAGCGACCTGAGCCTTTTACCTATTGTAAACCACACAGTTACATGTCCCAATTGCCAACGTAGTACTAGTACGTGGTCGGTCCCCTCGTGGGATGCCAAACCATTTATGAAAGCTACAACTCTTGACTCGTACCCATGGTATAAAAGATAATCTAAGTATATCAATTGCACTTCTTGGTCAAAACCGGTGCCTAAGCAAGATCTTGCCCCGCTGTACCCTACTGTACGAGGGGGATAGACTATGTCTATTCTAGACGAGAGGTATTTAAGTGGGCCCTTGCTCAGCATTGTGCGCCACCTCTCAACTGGAGATCAAACTGACTGTTTTTGACTTCAGAGAAGTGAATTGAGTTTTAGATTATCACCTATATGGTATATCAAACCAAGTCACCACGTATCGAAAGGTATATAGGTGTGCTTGGGCAAGGGTGGCTAAATAAAAATGCATTGCACGTAATAAGCTTAGAGTCTAGAAACCTTCTCAGTAGGTCACAACTCGAACTTATCGTGGGTGTTCCCGGGTTGTTTATTGAATGGAGTCCGTTGATTGATGAATGTATGTGAGTGATGTGAATGGTGAGATCAGAGTGTATGATTGTCCTCAAGGATCAAAAATATTATTTTTGAAAATCAAAATGGGTGCACCGACCCAATAAAGAATCCATTCTTTTATAATAATGACCCAGTCCATCCCGATCCAACAGTCCTGATGGACCGGGCCATTTAAATCGAAATAGAAATCAAATTTTCAAAGAAGAAAAATAGTTTACAAAGGCAAAATATTTCCCAGAAAAAAAAATGTTTTCCAAAAGAAGTGTTTTCCAGAAAAAGTGTTATTCTCTAGAAAAAATATTTTCTAAGAAAAAAAGTTTTCCAAAAAATATTTTTCATAAGAACAAGATTTTCCAAGAGAAAATCATTTCCAAATAAAAAACTATTTTTCAGAAGAAAATATTTTCCAAAAGAAAAGAAAATGATTTACAAAAGATCTATGTTTGCATGAAATTTTTTTGAAATATGTTTTTTGCATGAACCTTATAAAATTATCAAAATATGTTTTTCTAAAAAGAAAATGATTGCAAAAAATAATCAGTATTGTGAAAATTGTTATTCAATAAAAACATTATTTTCAAGAGTGCAATAAAATTATTTTTCTTCTGAATAATCATTGAATGGATGAATTGTTTAACGGATTGGTGTACAAAATTCTATAAAATCTCAGGGTTCATTTAAAATGTTATCAAGGGGGTGACACTTAAATTGGTTAAATTCACCTTCAAAGAGGTTTTAAGGGTTATCATTGTATCTAAGCTCAATCGTCTATCGTTTAGCTAGGACTGTAAATCCGGTCAGTTAGAATAAACGTCAATATCAAGTCAAACAGTCAGAAATGACCTCAAAATTTCTCAACATCGTCCAGTTGTTCTTTAAAGATCATAGTGCTTCAATCCTACCGGTTATAAGCAATATCTCAGTCCTCAGTCCTAATCAAACTCGTGTGAGTACTTATCTTGAGTTTTCAAGAGTCATTTGGATTAGCTCGAGTCCCGTTTTCCAGCAAGGTCATGTCTTCCTTAGATTGAGTCTACTCTTTCCTATTGAGTCAAGTTAGTTCATCGAGTCTATAGAGGTGTCTGTTGTCCCATCTGAAATTGATCGGATAAAGGAAATTTTTGAATACCTTGAGCGCATTAACGAATTAACTAATAATTTGATAGATTTCGTTTCTGAACAAGAAGATAAGAGCCGGACTCAACCTTTAATCGAGAAAGGAAAGGTCTTTGACCTTGAAACAAAAAATAATTCTTAAAGAGATTCAAATAGAAACCATCTTATCCCTAAAGGAACACCAGGGGATAATGAATTTACTCAGAAATTTCAAAAGACTTGTTCGTGTGATCATATGAGGGTATGTTAGGTACAAGCTTGGATATTGTTCAACACGGAATAGATACTCGTCTATATCGATGGAATCAAAGAAGATGTTATAAAATGTATCAGCACTATCCTTACTACATCTTGAGTTTCAAATCACATATTATCAGTCGATATGGGGGTACCTTTTGAACTGATCTCTGATAATGGGTCGTACTTCAAAGCATAAATCATTACTCTATGTTTAAAGTTGAAGATCCGGAAGCACAAATCATCCCCCTACCGTCCTTAGATCAATGGAACGGTTGAAGCAGTTAGTAAGAGTCTCAAGACTATCATCAGGAAAATATGTCAATCACATCGAGATTGGTCAGAAAAATTATCATTCACGCTATGGACATATCGAACTTCAATTCGATCCTTTACTGGAGCTACTCCCTACTCCTTAGTGTATGGCATGGAAGTAGTCTTGCCAGTTGAAATGGAAATTTCGTCTCTCAGGGTCTTGTTGGAAAATCATTTGTTAGAAACAGATTGGGTTCGACAGCAGTATGAAGAATTAAACTTGATCGAAGAAAACGAGTTAAAGCCCTGTACCATGTGCAAGCTTATCTAAGAAGAGTCACCCGTGCATTTGACAAAAAGGTCAAAGCTCATCATTTACAAGTCAAGGATTTAACTATCAGACTTCAAAGAAAATTGAACACTCCTCCTCGACTATAGGAGAAAGTCTGAACCCAATTGGAGAAATTCATTCATTAAGGAAATACTGTCAGGAAAAGCTGTCAGACTTCAAGATCATGATGGAATCGAGTTACCAGAACCAACTAACCTTGACCAAATCAAACGGTACTACATTTAAGGAGGCCATTTTTGGCCGAATCAATTTTCCTATTACCTAGTGAAAGCGCCCTCGATCCGCAGGGTGCGCGGATCCGCTTTTGACCCTTGAGGTTTGGGAGTCGCCACCTAGTTATTACGGTCTAGGAACCGATCAATGACTCTAAACGGATAAAAACTAATCTAAAACCAAAAAAAAACTGAATTCGGGGATCATGTTACGGGATTGGAAGGTGT
Organism: Akebia trifoliata; assembly: GCF_017979445.1. Taxonomy (NCBI): domain Eukaryota; kingdom Viridiplantae; phylum Streptophyta; class Magnoliopsida; order Ranunculales; family Lardizabalaceae; genus Akebia; species Akebia trifoliata. The sequence goes on along the minus strand of NC_141375.1, from coordinate 20,881,486 downwards.
TAGGCACCAACCCCGCCCGGCCAAAGCCGGTCTCTACTAAATTCCCAAGTAAATTACATTGCTAAAACCTAGATAAAAATAAATAAAAATAAAAGGTTTACCTTTCCGATGGCAAGGACTTGGTTCCCTCAGATCTGACAAAAAGAACTCCTTGTACCGTGCTCCCTTGCTTCGTTCTGCTTCCGGATTTGACTTCGGATCTCCAAGGCAAGGTATCTCCTTGTTTTTGAATCTGAACTCTTCAAGTTCGTTGTGGATTTGGGGATGTTTTTAGAAGGCTTTTGGGTGTTTTCTAGACTAAAATTGAAGGAGGGATGTTAGCTAAGGAGTTGGGGCTCCAAAACTAGGGTTTATGGGGGGCTAGGGGAGCTTCTAGACCTACTTATCTTAGGGTTTATTATTTGATACGAAAATAGGGTGTGAGCACCTCTATTTATAGATGTTTTTAGGGGTTGATCTGGATAGAGTTAGTGTTTAATTAGAGATCTTTTAATTAGAGTTGTGTTTTAGTTTGACTTGTTTTAGGTAGAATTGTGTTTTAATTAGAATTGTTTTAAGTAGAATTGTGTTTTAATTCAAATTGTTTTAGGTAGAATTGTTTTTAAGTTAGAACTCTATTAGATAGAGTTATTATTTAATTAGAATTCTATTATGACTTTTGATCTTATTTGATTGACTTTTAATGTTTTGACTTTAGTCTTAATTGATTGACTTTTAATATCTTGACTTTAGTCTTGCTTAATTGACTTTAATTTTGACTTCAGTCTCACTTGATTGACTTTAATACCTTGACCTTAGTCTTGCTTGATTTACTTTTAATTTTTGGAGAACCCCCCTCTAAAATATCTTTAATTCTTTGGACCCCCAAATGTAGGGGTCCTTAAAGAAATATCCCACGAACCCCCAACAATTTTGCCTGAGAGTCCGATTAATCGATTTTTTAGGTTCAAAATTTTAAATTAATTTCATTAATGTTTAAATTTAATTATTTAATGTTTTATTTATTAATTTCGAAATTTTTTATCATGAAAATTGTGAAATTACCGTTTTGCCCCCGAAGAGGACTTTTCACGTTTTAAGTCAGTTTTTGATGTTCTAGGATGTTTTAGAATCGGTTTTTCGTAAGGAATTCAATGGAAATATTAGTTTTTATTATTTATGAAATTTTTTGTGTGAAATGATTGTGAACTTTATGAGGGGCATTTTCGTAATTTTGTCAAATTCTGTTAAAATTGGTGAAATGATTTATTTGGTTCCGATTTGTCATTTTATGTGTTCGAGAGAGTTTTCCTAAGCATAACGTAGGCTCTAGGGTTGTTTTGAGGTTAAGGGTATTTCGGTAATTTGGTAATTTTTAGTGATTTTTATCGTGAAGCTTCTTTTTGGTCTGCAAGATGATGATTTCTATGTTTCTGGGGTCGTACTTTCCTAGCGTAGCGTGGTTTCTAAGGTTTTGTCAATTCGAGATACCTCATCTGGATTTCTGAAACAAATCTGGTAACAAAGTAAAGCAATGGAATACACATCCATCATTGGGAATCCTTGCGATCGGGTTGACGAGTTGATTAATCAGGCGGATGCAAAAATGGGGTGTCTACAGATGCCCCTCTTTGGCAGAGGGTTGAAGCAAACTAGATAGCAAATCTATTTTGGTAGATAGTGCGATATCTGAATGCCAAAGCTAGTGACAGTTCATTTTGCAGCCTGATTTAGCAATTTGTCGGGGTGTTCGGATCCTTGAGGGTAAAGCTCTCCCCGAATTAAAAGGTTGTCAGGTCCTTGAGCGCAAACTCTCACTGACGGTGTCAGATCCTTGAATTTTAGAGAATTCTCCCTGACTAAAAAATGCAAATGTGCAAGTGTGTGCACTGTGTGAAACTGAGTAAAACCTGAGCATAAATTTAGCATAATCTGAGTATAAACTGAGCATAATTTGAATATAAACTGAGCATAATTTGAATATAATCTGAACATAGTTCCTGAGAAAACCCTCGGCGGCATCTGAGCATAGTTCCGAGAAAACCCTCGGCGGCATCTGAGCATAGTTCCGAGAAAACCCTCGGCGGTATCTGAGCATAGTTCCGAGAAAACCCTCGGCGGTAACTGAGCATAGTTCCGAGAAAACCCTCGGCGGTAACTGAGCATAGTTCTCGGCGGTATCTGAGCATAGTTCCGAGAAAACCCTCGGCGGCATCTGAGCATAGTTCCGAGAAAACCCTCGGCGGCATCTGAGCATAGTTCCGAGAAAACCCTCGGCGGTATCTGAGCATAGTTCCGAGAAAACCCTCGGCGGTATCTGAGCATAGTTCCGAGAAAACCCTCGGCGGCATCTGAGCATAATTCCGAGAAAACCCTCGGCGGTATCTGAGCATAGTTCCAAGAAAACCCTCGGCGTCCGAGAAAACCCTCGGCGGTAACTGAGCATAGTTCCAAGAAAACCCTCGACGGCATCTGAGCATAGTTCCGAGAAAACCCTCGGCGGTATCTGAGCATAATTCCGAGAAAACCCTCGGTGGTATCTGAGCATAATTCCGAGAAAACCCTCGGCGGTATCTGAGCATAATTCCGAGAAAACCCTCGGCGGTATCTGAGCATAATTCCGAGAAAACCCTCGGCGGTATCTGAGCATAGTTCCGAGAAAACCCTCGGCGGTATCTGAGCATAATTCCGAGAAAACCCTCGGCGGTATCTGAGCATAGTTCGAGAAAACCCTCGGCGGCAACTGAGCAAAATCCAAGATAACCCTTGGCGGAGACTGAGCAAAATCCAAGATAACCCTTGGTGGAGACTGAGCAAAATCCAAGATAACCCTTGGCGGCGACTGAGCAAAATCCAAGATAACCCTTGGCGGGAACTGAGCAAAATCCAAGATAACCCTTGGCGGAGACTGAGCAAAATCCAAGATAACCCTTGGCGGCAACTGAGCAAAATCCAAGATAACCCTTGGCGGAGACTGAGCAAAATCCAAGATAACCCTTGGCGGCAACTGAGCAAAATCCAAGATAACCCTTGGCGGAAACTGAGCAAAATCCAAGATAACCCTTGGTGGCAACTGAGCAAAACTGGTAGAGGAATGAATAAATTTTGGAGAAAACTGATTAGAACGAACCGGAGAACGAATAAATCTGGAAGATAATGAATCTGGAAGAGAAATGATTGATCCCAAGAATGATTGAATCTGGAAAAGAATCTATAGACTGAAAGAATGTTATATCTCCTATGTGAGATCCGAAATGCTTTTGTTTGAACCTCAAGGATTTATCAAAAAGTTTTAAAACCTGAATTTTTATTTCTTTCGAACCTCAAGAGTTTTTTGAAAAACTGTTATCAAGAGGGTTACCTTAAATTTGGGGTTCTCATTATTTTTTAGGATTAACATTACTCAAAAGCAATATGCCTCTAGTTTGACAATGACCATGGCCTTGAAAATAATTGAACACATCATAAAAAAAATGCCCCTAGTATAAGGGGGAAAAGTTACATTAAAAAAAGAAAGAAAATGCCCCTTGTATGAAGGTTTGAAATAATTGATTACCACAAGTGCAATAAAGACTCAACTTTTAATTTTGATTAATTTTATTAAGGTTTTGAGTCAGGCTCAAGAGTACAAAATTATTTCCTTTCGAGACTCATCATAGAATTCACCTTTATCTCCCTTGGTTCACTTGGGGAAGTAAACATTTTCAGATCGATCATAGACAAGATACTTGTGTCTTCTGAGTCTATGCCTGGTTTAAACTAAGTATTGAACTTGATTATTCAGACTTCTGATGTTTCAGCTCGGACCGCTCTTAGCTTGGGATTTTCTTCTGTTTTTCTTTGTTGCTCTAACTTTTGCCTAGATCGCCTTTTCAGGTTTTCAATCTAGCGAGCTTGCTCTAGCTTTTGCCTAGATCGTCTTTTCAGGTTTTCGATCTAGCGAGCTTTTCTCTTTTTCTTTTTGCTCTAATTGTTGCCAAAGTTGTCCTTTCAGATTTTCAACCTTGCGAGCTTGCCTTAATTTTTGCCTAAGTCGCCATTTTCGGGTTTTCAACTTAGCAGGTATTTTCACTTATCTTTTTCTTCTCCTTTGAACTTTTAGAATTTACTGTCTGATCATGCTTTGCCACCCTCCTTGACTTTTCACACGGTACTTAGGAGGACTTTTATAGGTAGGCTTGGGACTGGGTAAAAAGAAAGGAATTTTGAGGCTCAAAAACCCAAATGCCCCTTGTGTGGCATTTCCTTTTAAATTATTTCTTTTTCTTTAAATTTTCTTCCCCATTTTGGATTTCTTTTTCTTTTGAATTTTTTTCTTAATTTTTTATTGTGTGGGGAACTAGATTTTTTATTTTGATGTGGTCGGGCCTGAAGTGACTTCTCAGGTTGCCTACGTACCCCAAAGTTTTGGGATCAGACCAAAACGTAGTTCGAACTTCCCTCCCCTAGGTTAGGTGATCGGGCTGAGAAAGAAAAAGGCATCATTTTTTTTAAAAGGCTGCAAAGGGCTAAGAAAGGAGATAATGAACTGGGTAGTAGGAAAATTGATTCGGCCAAAGATGGCCTCCTTAAATGTAGTACCATTTGATCCGATCAAGGCTTGTTGACTCTGGTAGTTCACTTCCATCATGATCTTGAAGTCTAACAACTTTTCTAGACAGTATTTCCTTAATGAATGAATTTTTCCAATTTAGACTTTCTCCTATAATCGAGGAGGAGTGTTCAATCTTCTTTGAAGTCTGATAGTTAAATCTTTGACTTGTAAATGATGAGCTTTGACCTTTTTGTCAAATGCACGGGTGACTCTTCTTAGATAAACTTGCACATGGTATAGGATTTTAACTCGTTTTCTTCGATCAAATTTAACTTTTCATACCGTTGGCGAACTCAGTCTGCTTCTGACAACTGACTTTCCATCAAGACCTTGAAATACAGGATTTCCAATTTAACTAGCAAAACTGCTTCCATATCATATACTAGAGAGTAGGGAATATCTCCAATAGAGGACTGCATTGAAGTATAATGTGCCCCTAGTGCGAATGGTAATTTTTCTAACTAATCCCAGTGTGATTAACACATTTTCTTGATGATTATCTTGAAACTCTTACGAACTGCTTCAACTGCTCCATTAATCTGAGGAAGGTAAGAGTGATGATCTGCGATGCCGGATTTTGAACTTTGTACACAGAATAATGACTTATGCTTTGAAGTACGACCCATTATCAGAGATCAGTTTAGAAGGTATCCTCATATCGACTGATAATATGTGATTTGCAACTCAAGATGTAGTAAGGATAGTGCTGATACATTTTATAAAATCTTCTTTGATTCCATCGATATAGACGAGTATCTAGTCCATGTTGAACAACACTCAAGCTTGTACCTAACATACCCTCATATGATCACACGAACAAGTCTTTTGAAATTTCTGAAAAAATTCATTATCCCCTTGTGTTCCTCTAGAGATAAGATGGTTTCTATTTGAATCTCTTTAGGAATTTATTTCTGTTCCGAGGTCAATGACCTTTGCTTTCTTGGGCCCGACTCTTATCTTCTTGTCTTTGAATCTAGATTATTAGTTAATTCGTTAATGCGCTCAAGATATTCAAAAATTTTCTTTATCCGATCAAATTTAGATGGGGCAACAGACACCTCTATAGACTCAACGAACTAACTTGACTCAATAGGAAAGAGTAGGCTCAATCTAAGGAAGACATGACCTTGCTGGAAAAAAAGACTCGAGCTAACCCAAATGACTCATGAAAACTCAAGACAAGTACCCATACAAGTTTGATTAGGGCTGAGGAATGAGATATGCTTACAACCGGTAGGATTGAAGCACTATGATCTTCAAAGAACAACTGGATGATGTTGAGAAAATTTGAGGTCATTTCTGACTGTTGATTTGATATTGACGTTTACTTTAACTGACCGGATTTACAACCCTAGCTAGACGATGGACGATTGAGCTTAGATACAATGATAACCCTTAAACCTCTTTGAAGGTGAATTTAACCAATTTCAGTGTCACCCCTTGATAACATTTTAAATGAACCTTGAGATTTTATTGAATTTTGTGCACCAATCCATTAAAAAATTTATCCATTCAATGATTATTCAGAAGACAAATAATTATGTTGCACTCTTGAAAAATATTGGAAAATAATGTTTTTATTTCACAAATCTAATTATATTTTTGCAACATTTTTTGGTAGTTTTCCAAGGTCCATAAAAACTTTTCATGCAAAAAATAGATCTTTTGCAAATTTTTCCTTTTTTCTTTTCTTTTGGAAAACATTTTCTTCTGGAAAACATTTTTTTTTTTTTAGAAAACATTTTTTCTAGAGAATAACACTTTTTCTGGAAAACACTTCTTTTGGAAAATATATTTTCTGAAAAATGTTTCTTCTAAAGAAGCCTTCTTTTGGAAAATAATCTCCTTTTTTTTTTTTTTTTTTTTTGAAAAATATTTTCTTTTTCTTCTTTGAAAATTCGATTTCCATTTTGATTTAACTGGCCCGGTCCATCATGATTGTTGGATCGGGATGGACTGGGTCATTATTGTAAAAGAATGGACTCTTTACTGGGTCGGTGCACCCATTTTAATTTTCAAAAATTAAATTTCTTTGATCCTTGAGGACAATCATGCACTTTGATCTCAACATTCATATCACTCACAAACATTCATCCAACAACAGGCATTCATTCAATAAACAACCCGGGAACACCCACGATAAGTTCGAGTCGTGACCTATGGGGAAGGTTTCTAGACTCTAGGCTTACTACGTGCAATGCATTTTTATCTGGCCACCCTTGCCCAAGCACACCTATATACCTTTCGATACGTGGTGACTTGGTTTGATATACCGTATAGGTGATAATCTAAAACCTCAATTCACTTCTCTGAAGCCAAAAACAGCCAGTTTGATCTCCAGTTGAGAGGTGGCGCACAATGCTGAGCAAGGGCCCACTTAAATACCTCTCGTCTAGAATAGACGTAGTCTATCCCCCTCGTACAGTAGGGTACAGCGGGGCAAGATCTTGCTTAGGCACCGGTTTTTGACCAAGAAGTGCAATTGATATACTTAGATTACCTTTTATACCTACGGGTACGAGTCAAGAGTTGTAGCTTTCATAAATGGTTTGGCATCCCACGAGAGGACCGACCACGTACTAGTACTACGTTGGCAATCGGGACATGTGACTGTGTGGCTTACAATAGGACAAAGGCTCAGGTCACCCCAGCATGGGTGCATCAATATGTCTCTCAGAATCACTTGATCAGACGGTGGTTGATGCCCCAGTTCGATATACCCTAAGGTACGTGACTGGAGTTGGGGTTTCATGAATGACGTCGCATCTCCGAAGAGACCGGGCCACGCACTAGTGCCACGTTGGCTAAATGGGACGTGTAAGTGAGTAAAGCAGTAAACGTGCATGTGGTGTGTGCAAAACAGGATAGGGTGTGCCCGGGATTTTTTTCAAACCAATGGGCCCATGGGCCCAATTAAACCATCAAAATATGGATATTTAGAAAAAATATGATCATAAAGCTTAACTATCCAAAACAATCAAGATCAAGATTAAGGCATGCATATCATAGAGATATATCAATCAGATCATGGCATATTAGATAGGCAATCAGTTAAGATAAGGCAAAAGAAAACAAAAATGATCAATCAACCCTGATAGCCCAAAAATAATTAATCATCGATCAATCTAGGCACAATTTTTTTTTTTTTAATTTGAATTTGACCCACACAAAGAGATTTCAAAATTTTCTAAGAGTCAATAAACCAATGTGGTCACCTCATCGGTAATCCAATACCATATCATTTTTTTGATAGAAAGAATTTGGATCCAACAATAAAATTCAAAATTTTTAATTTAGATCCAAGGTTTTGAAAATTGGTGGCGATGAAACTAAGATTAAAATAAAATTAAATTTAAAAAGTTTCTTGAAATTTTTCTTTAAAAATTCTTAGAATTTTATCCGTCATAAGCATATGGTATTGGACCATGCTCTTAAATGCCACGTGGTGAGATAAAAAAAAAATTCTTTAACAAGATTTGAAATCTTACTACATTAGTAAGAAAAACATTTTTTTTTCATGCTAACACACAATCCATATCATGCTATCACCACCACCACACAACTCATACATTTTTATTTTATTTTTTTTAGTTGGCAGCACACACAGAATATTCTAAAATTTAAAAAAACACTGCTACCAAGTGGGGAGGTCAATGACCTTTAGCAACTTTTGAAATTGTACTAAAATGTGAGGATAGCCTTACCCTTTTGTTTGTTTTTTTTTTCTTGGTTGCTGCCAACACACACAACTCACACATTAATTCCTAAACTTAACAAATAATAGCTAGACCACAGGAACTAGAAGTTAACAAAACCAAACAATTACCTTAACCCCATTAATAACTCATTGGTGCTGATATGGAACAAGAAGTCAACAGAACCACAAAGTTACCTTTAACTCCATTAATAACTCATTGATGATGTTGATGAGGTATTAATGGAAGGTGCTGGTTATGTGAAGGTGCATTCGAGAATATTGACGGCTGATTTAGCCATAATAGTTGCAAACTCAGCAAACTAATGACACCATCTCCATTCATGTCGACCTCTCTCATCAAATCTGTAATTAAGCCCTCTGTGAGTTAATGGATGGCCCATCTTCGCCAATGATTCAGCAAGCTCTGCCTCTGTTGTATATCCATTACCATCTCGATCATAAGTTCGTAACGCCTCCATTAATTGTTCTTAGTTCATCAAGACTTATTCATTCAGGTCGGGTAATATAATTTTCACTAATTCATCGAATACTCTCGATCCGTTATCATTTGAATCTGTATTCGCCAATAATTCGTGAATTTAATCACCACTTGACTTTAATCATAGAGATCGCAATGATGCTGCAAATTCTAAGTGGGTGAGGTTTCCATCTAAATCGACCAAATATGTCTTTTAACTGGTTTAGCTGATTGGATTGAAGAGTATCCATTGAGACGAAGATGCAAAGAAAGAGAGAGAGAGAGAAAGGGGAGAGACGTTTTCTCTTTGCTGGTTTTTCAGCATAGGTGAACAAGAAACAGAAATAAAAAAAAATAACAAAATGTCTCTCTGCTGCCTCTTCTCCACACAGAAAAACAGCCACCATTAACGCTCTGTTAGAGCTCGAGATTGACGTAAAAAACAACTCATGGAACGCAATCCATTGGCCATGGTTTTTGTTTACTTCTATTACCGATTGCCAAACTTCATGCTTAATAGAACACAGCACAATTCTTGGTTCAGATTTGAAACCCGCGAATCAGACTTTCGCAAAGCGACCAAAACAAATCGAATGGATTCTTATTTCTCTAGTGGATAGGACGATTCTCACCTTAAAAAGAGAGAAAAACGATGATTTATGGAGTTTTCAAAACTGATTTCCAATCGATCGAATAAAGAGAGACGGAATTACTCTCTGTTAATGACGTTGAAACCAGATGCATTCTTTTGAGAAGATGATGTGAGGAGAGAAAACATCAGATTTTACTTATCACACCCCACTCACACCAGCACATCATTGATGTTAATGGGGTGTAAAAAAAATAGAAAAAATTAAACACTAGGGGCACCCAAAATTCCAGCAACTTGTGTGGTTAACAGAACTTTAAAAAAAAACTCTTTTTTTTTTTAAACTTTTTTTTTCTTTCTTGCTGTCAATGGACAGCACTACCTTTTGAAAAAATAAGTTTATTTTACTTAAAAAACAAGTTAAATACATAAAAAAAAAAATTTAAACAAAAACTAAGAAAATCAAAATGCTATCCATTGATCAATTGCCTACACCCTAAAAATGAAAAATAAATAAAAAGAAAACCCACACACGTAAAAGAATCAAGCATCATGATCCACCAATTATCATACTATCTCCAATAAAATCAATCATTCTGAAGCCCTTCATTATTTAGGGTCACGTTCGATAACCCTTGATTGACTCACAAGAACAGTATGTCGAAATCAAATATTTAAAATCAAAACACATGCTCAATAATTGAAAAATAAAATAAGGTAAAAAGTAACGAAAAACATAATAAACAAATAAACAAAGGAAAATTAACAAAATCTAGGTTATTTTAGCGATACTCCCATACTTGGGGTTTTTCAAGTTTGATCCTCAATGTCCCCAGCAGAGTCGCCACTGAAAGCGCCCTCGATCCGCGGGGTGCGTGGATCCGCTTTTGACCCTTGAGGTTTGGGAGTCGCCACCTAGTTATTACGGTCTAGGAACCGATCAATGACTCTAAACGGATAAAAACTAATCTAAAACAAAAAAAAAACTGAATTCGGGGATCATGTTACGGGATTGGAAGGTGTTAGGCACCAACCCTGCCCGGCCAAAGCCGGTCTCTACTAAATTCCCAAGTAAATTACATTGCTAAAACCTAGATAAAAATAAATAAAAATAAAAGGTTTACCTTTCCGATGGCAAGGACTTGGTTCCCTCAGATCTGACAAAAAGAACTCCTTGTACCGTGCTCCCTTGCTTCGTTCTGCTTCCGGATTTGACTTCGGATCTCCAAGGCAAGGTATCTCCTTGTTTTTGAATCTGAACTCTTCAAGTTCGTTGTGGATTTGGGGATGTTTTTAGAAGGCTTTTGGGTGTTTTCTAGACTAAAATTGAAGGAGGGATGTTAGCTAAGGAGTTGGGGCTCCAAAACTAGGGTTTATGGGGGGCTAGGGGAGCTTCTAGACCTACTTATCTTAGGTTTATTATTTGATACGAAAATAGGGTGTGAGCACCTCTATTTATAGATGTTTTTAGGGGTTGATCTGGATAGAGTTAGTGTTTAATTAGAGATCTTTTAATTAGAGTTGTGTTTTAGTTTGACTTGTTTTAGGTAGAATTGTGTTTTAATTAGAATTGTTTTAAGTAGAATTGTGTTTTAATTCAAATTGTTTTAGGTAGAATTGTTTTTAAGTTAGAACTCTATTAGATAGAGTTATTATTTAATTAGAATTCTATTATGACTTTTGATCTTATTTGATTGACTTTTAATGTTTTGACTTTAGTCTTAATTGATTGACTTTTAATATCTTGACTTTAGTCTTGCTTAATTGACTTTAATTTTGACTTCAGTCTCACTTGATTGACTTTAATACCTTGACCTTAGTCTTGCTTGATTTACTTTTAATTTTTGGAGAACCCCCCTCTAAAATATCTTTAATTCTTTGGACCCCCAAATGGAGGGGTCCTTAAAGAAATATCCCACGAACCCTCAACAATTTTGCCTGAGAGTCCGATTAATCGATTTTTTAGGTTCAAAATTTTAAATTAATTTCATTAATGTTTAAATTTAATTATTTAATGTTTTATTTATTAATTTCGAAATTTTTTATCATGAAAATTGTGAAATTACCGTTTTGCCCCCGAAGAGGACTTTTCACGTTTTAAGTCAGTTTTTGATGTTCTAGGATGTTTTAGAATCGGTTTTTTCGTAAGGAATTCAATGGAAATATTAGTTTTTTATTTATGAAATTTTTTGTGTGAAATGATTGTGAACTTTATGAGGGGCATTTTCGTAATTTTGTCAAATTCTGTTAAAATTGGTGAAATGATTTATTTGGTTCCGATTTGTCATTTTATGTGTTCGAGAGAGTTTTCCTAAGCGTAACGTAGGCTCTAGGGTTGTTTTGAGGTTAGGGGTATTTCGGTAATTTGGTAATTTTTAGTGATTTTTATCGTGAAGCTTCTTTTTGGTCTGCAAGATGATGATTTCTATGTTTCTGGGGTCGTACTTTCCTAGCGTAGCGTGGTTTCTAAGGTTTTGTCCATTCGAGATACCTCATCTGGATTTCTGAAACAAATCTGGTAACAAAGTAAGCAATGGAATACACATCCATCATTGGGAATCCTTGCGATCGGGTTGACGAGTTGATTAATCAGGCGGATGCAAAAATGGGGTGTCTACACTTAGTTTATTCCTCCTTTCTCACCCCTTTTGCAGCCTGTTCAAAAAGAGAAAAATTGTACCTTTTTTTCTTAGCCCGATCACCTAACCTAGGGGAGGGAATATTTGAACTACGTTTTGGTCTGATCCCAAAAATTTGGGTACGTAGGCAACCTGAGAAGTTACTTCAGGCCCGACCACATAAAAATAAAAAAATATATATAGATTCCCTGACAAAGGAAAAATCTAAAAAGAAAAAAATTCAAAAGAAAAAGAAATATCATTCAAAATGGGGAAGAAAGTTCAAGAAAAAATTTTAAATGAAATGCCATACAAGGGGCATTTGGGTTTTTGAGCCTCAAAATTCCTTTCTTTTTATGCCTAGTTCCAAGCCTACCTATAAAAGTCCTCCTAAGTACCGTGTGAAAAAGTCAATGAGGGTAGCGAAGCATGATCAGACAGTAATTCTAGAACTTCAGAAGAGAAGAAAAAGATTAAAAAAAATGATGAAGCCTGCTAAGTTGAAAACCCAAAAAGGGCGACTTAGGCAAAAATTAAGGCAAGCTCGCAAAGTTGAAAATCTGAAAGGACAACTTTGGCAACAATCAGAGCCAAGAAAAAAGAAAAAGCTCGCTAGATCGAAAACCTGAAAAGACAATCTAGGCAAAAGTTAGAGCAAGCTCGATAGATTGAAAACCTAGAAAGGCGATCTAGGCAAAAGTTAGAGCAATACAAAAAAAACAGAAGAAAATCCCAAGCTGAGAGCAGTTCGAGCTGAAACATCAGAAATCCGAATAATCAAGTTCAATACTCAGCTTAAACCAGGCATAGATTCAGAAGTCACAAGTATCTAGTCTACGATTGATCTGAAAATTCTTACTTCTCCAAGTGAACCAATGGAGAGAATGGTGAATTATATGATGTCTCAAAAGGAAATATTTTGTTCTCTTGAGCCTGACTCAAAATCTTTAATAAAATTAATCAAAATTAAAAGTTGGATCTTTATTGCGCTTGTGGTAATCAAATATTTCAAACCTTCATACAAGGGGCATTTTTTCTTTTTCCTCTAGATATGTAATTTCCCCCCTTATACAAGGGGCATCTTTTAATGATGTGTTCAATTATTTTTTAGCAATGTTAATCCTAAAAAAATAATGAGAACTTCAAATTTAAGGTTACCCTCTTGATAGCAGTTTTTCGAAAAAACTCTTGAGATTCAAACACAGGGTTTTAAATTCATAAAACTTTTGGATAAATCCTTGAGGTTCAAACAAAAGCACTTCGGATCTCACATTTGACTGTGCCCAGAGATCAACTAATATGGTATTTTTTCATTCCTAGATCCAATCATTCTTGGATTCGATCATTTCTCTTCCAGATTCAGTATATTCCAGATTTATCCAATTCACTCTGATCAGTCTTTTCCAAATTCATTCATTCTTTCCCAAAAGTCCTTCATTCCTTCGCCAATTTTGCTTAGATGCCGCCAAGGGTTATCTTGGATTATGCTCACAGTCCGCCAAGGTTTTTCTTGGAATTATGCTCAGATGCCGCCGAGGGTTTTCTCTAAACTATGCTCAGATGCCGTCAAGGGTTTTCTTGGAATTATGCTCAGATGCCGCCGAGGTTTTTTTCGGAACTATGCTCAGATGCCGCCAAGGGTTTTCTTGGAATTATGCTCAGATACCGCCGAGGATTTTCTCGGAACTATGCTCAGATGCCGCCAAGGGTTTTCTTCGAATTATGCCCAGATGCCGCCGAGGGTTTTCTCGAAACTATGCTCAGTTACCGCCGAGGGTTTTCTCGAAATTATGCTCAGATGCCGCCAAGGGTTTTCTTGGATTTATGCTCAAATGCCGCGGAGGGTTTTCTCGGAATTATGCTCAGATGCCGCCAAGGGTTTTCTTGGAATTATGCTCAGATGCCGCTGAGGGTTTTCTCGGAACTATGCTCAGATGCCACCAAGGATTTTCTTGGAACTATGCTCAGATGCCGCCGAGGGTTTTCTCGGAACTATGCTCAGATGCCGCCAAGGGTTTTCTGGAATTATGCTCAGATGCTGCCGAGGGTTTTCTCAGAACTATGCTCAGATGCCGCCAAGGGTTTTCTTGGAACTATGCTCAGATGCCGCCAAGGGTTTTCTTGGAATTATGCCCAGATGCCGCCGAGGGTTTTCTCGGAACTATGCTCAGTTACCGCCGAGGGTTTTCTCGAAATTATGCTCAGATGCCGCCAAGGGTTTTCTTGGATTTATGCTCAGTTTAAATTTACTTCATTTTTGACTCATTTCCAATTCAAACTCTTTGTAATCTATCTCAGATTTTGAACCCACACACTTGCACAGTTGTTACATCAGTCAAGGAGAATTTTCTAAAATTCAAGGATCTGACACTGCCAGTGAGAGCTCGCGTTCAAGGACCTGACATTTTTCTAGCTCGGGGAGAGTTTTACGCTTAAGGATCCCAACGCCCCGACGAATTGTTAAATCAGGCTGCAAAATGAACTGTCACTAGCTTTGGCATTCGGATATCGCACTATCTACCAAAATAGATTTGCTATCTAGTTTGCTTCAATCCTCTACCAAAGAGGGGCATCTGTAGACACCCCATTTTTGCATCCGCCTGATTAATCAAGTCGTCAATCCGATCGCAAAGGTTCCCAATGATGGATGTCTATTCCAATGCTTTATTTTGTTACCAGATATGTTTCAGAAATCCAGATGAGGTATCTCGAACTGACAAAACTTAGAAATCACGCTACGCTAGGAAAATATGACCCCAGAAACATAGAAATCATCATCTTGCAAACCAAAAAGAAGCTTTACGATAAAAATCACTAAAAATTATTAAATTACCAAAATACCCCTAACATCAAAACAGCCCTAGAACCTGCATTACGCTTAGGAAAACTCACTCAAACACATAAAACAACAAATTGAAATCAAGTAAACCACTTCGCCAATTTTCACAAAATTTGACAAAATTACTAAAATACCTCATAAAGTTCACGATCATTTCATAAAAAAAAACTTCATAAATGACAAAAACCAACATTCCCATTGAATTCTTTACCAAAAACTGATTCCAAAACATCCTGGACCATTAAAAAATGACTTAAAACGTAAAAAATCCTCTCCGAGGGCAAAATGATAATTTCACAATTTTAGTAATTAAAAATTTCGAAATTAATAAATAAATCATTAAATAATGTAAAGTGAAACATTAATAAAATTTATTATAAAATTTAAACCAAAAAATTGATCAATCAGGCTTTCAAGAAAAATTGTTGATGATTCGCAAGATATTTCTTTAAGGACCCCTCCATTTGGGGGTCCAAAGAATCAAAGATATAATAGAGGGAGGTTCTCCAAAAATTTAAAGTCAACCAAGCAAGACTAAAGTCAAGATACTAAAGTCAATCAAATAAGACCAAAGTCAAAATTAAAGTCAATTAAGTAAGACTAGAGTCAAGTATTAAAGTCAATCTCATAAGACTAAAGTCAAAACCCTAAATCAAAATCCTAATCTAAACTAATCAAGTCAATCTCATAAGACTAAAATCAAAATCCTAATCTAAACTAATCAAGTCAATCTCATAAGACTAAGGTCAAAACCCTAATCTAAACTAATCAAGTCAATCTCATAAGACTAAAGTCAAAACTCTAAAGACTAAGTCAAAACCCTAATTGAAACCCTAAAAGAAACCCTAATCAAACCCTAATGCTTTTAAAAACTTTATAAATAGGAGCCTCCACACCCTATTTTCGGATAAAAGAAAAAACCCTAGGAAAAGTAGGTAAAGAAGCCTCCATAGCCTCCCCAAAACTCTAATTTTGGAGCCCCAACTCCTTCCCTAACACCCCTACTCCGATTTTAGCCTCAAAAATACCCAAAAATCTCTCAAAAATATCTTAAAAATCCACAACAAATTCGAAGCACCCAGATCCAAGAAGGAGATACCTTACCTCAGAGATCCGGAGATAGAACGAAGTAAGGAATACGGTACAAGGAGCCATTCTCACCAGATCTGAGGGAATAGCACTTTTGCAGATCGAAGGTAAGTTTTTTTTTTTATTTTTTTAATCTAGGTTTGTCATTAGCGATGTTAAACTTTATTTGGGATAAGTAGAGTGGATATATGGACACGGACCGCCGGGGTCGGTGGTGGGTGCCTAACACCCAACCCCGTAACATGATCGTGAGTCCATTCGATTCGAATCTGTAGTAGTAGATTAGTTTTTATCCATTTTAGAGTCAGTTTGGTTCCTAGACCACAATAACTAGGTGGCGACTCTCAAACCTCACGGGTCAAAAGCGGATCTGCGCACCCCGCGGATCGAAGGCGCTTTCACCACCTAGTTTAGGTCTAGGAACCATAAATAACTCTAAACGGATATTGGTCGATCCACGGATCAAAGAGATGGGTAAGGGGTCAGATTACGGGTTTCAGAAGGTGTTAGGCACCGAACCCGTCCGATCAAGATGATCGGTCTCTATTACGATCCAAAATCATCCTATGGTCAACATACAAAGATTACAGTCAAGGTCACAGTCCAGTCATCATCATCAATTTATGTTGGGTTTTCCAACCAAATCCTATGGCTAAAAATTATCCCGATTATCACATGATCCTTCTTTGAATTCCACAAAATATGGAAGGGTTTGAAAAAAGCCCTAATCAGCTCCACGACCTGAAATCAATTAAGAAACTCCACCTGCACGCAAGTATTCTCAAACTGTCCAAAATAGGAAATCATGAGAATGTCCTAAATAGGAAGATTACAAATAGACCTGTCAAATTGGGACTTAATATTTCCAAATTAAGAACGTACAATTTCCTAAATTAGAATTCAAGAGATATATGTTAAATCCCCCCAAACTAAAAATTTAAAAAGATACATTTTCTAAATAGAACATTCCAAAATGTAAATTCCTAAATCTGAACCTTCTAAATATGAGAATGCAAAATCTTTTAAATTGGAAAATTTTTGAAATATGAAACTTCTAAATTAGAATTCTGTGAATGTACATTCTCCCAAAATAGAAAAAATCACGCAATCTCATGTTAGAAAGTTATCGAATACGTTTTTCAATAATCCACGAATAACCTTCAAAAAAAGAGAATTATATAAACAACGAAGTCCAAAATTAGAAGATTATGCACTTGCCAAAAATCACCAAATTGGAATTTTATCAAAAACAAAGAATCCGAGTTATCATACTTACCAAATTGGAGGTCCATAATTACCAACGCACACACAATCTCAAAATTTGAGGAAAAATCACACTCGGCCAATTTTCAAAATAATCAAACGGGCATGCATTCATGATTTTCGATCTTTTCAAAGGAATTATTAATCAATGACATGCATGTTCATCAAGTCAAGGGGTACATTAATCACATGAAAAAATATCAAAATTACACAAGGAGTTCGAATATCATCACAAAGCATGTAAATCGGAATTGAGTGTAATGATCATGATGATAAAAAAATTCCTTTAACCCTTCTAAAATGCAAAATAATAACAATAACAAATAAAGATGAAAAGGATGGAAACATGAAATATTCTCTTAACCTATCAACATGCAAAAGAGAAACAATATAAAAACGAAGCCTACGTAAAACAAAAATCATTCTTGACCTATAAATCTAAAAAAAATATAGAAACTACGTGAACTAAATCATCTACCTATCTTATCAAAAAGAGAAAAAAAAAAAAAACTTTAAAACATATATAAACAAAGGATAAAAACAGAAAATATATATATATGAAAGATTTTCCTAATCTTACTAATTACAAAAAGAAAATAAAAACGACACAAAATAAAATAAAAAATATCTTAATCCTAACGATATGCGGAGATAGATAAAAAACAATAAAAAAAAATACAAAGGGGGCAGATTTCCCCTCTATCAATATGCAATAAAAACACCTAAAAAAAACTAAGAAAATGTATAAAAAGTGTAATAAAACCCTCCCATGGCATCATAAAGAACCCATCTCATACCAAACTCCATGATGATCATGACGCTACAGATCAATGTAGAACTTCAATGTAGAGGCGAGTGTTAGCACACAAGTAGAGAGAGGAGATAAGGAAAACAGAGAATAAAATAAATTTAAAAAAAAAAATCACCTGTAGGATGAAACAATGTAGTCGTCTCCTTCAGATAGAATTCGAGGGCTTGTGCACGCTGTAAAGAGAGAAAGAGAATGGCTGCTAGGTGTTGGATGTTGCGGCCATGAGTCAAAAAGGGGGGGCTGAGCAGCAAGGTTGTAGTGGTTGTCACTGGTTTGATGGAGAGGAAGAGAGGAAGTTGCTGACTGTAATGGGTGCTATGGAGAACGTGAAACAGAGACGGAGAGGATCGAGGAGTGGCTGGACAGATGGCTGCAACAACCACGTTTTGCAGAGAGAGTTGTTGGAGGTGATGAAGACAGCACTATGGCTGCTTTGCAGTGCAGCGAGGATATTGCTAAGACGTGGTACAGTAGCCAATCGAAGGAGATGAAGGCTGGGGCGTTGCTGATTTTACAACAGCAGGCTGTATAGAGAGAGCCTCAAGATAACACAGATAAGAAATAATGGAGAGAGAGGCATGCAGTGAGAGAGGGAGACGAATCAGACCAGAGAGAGGGAGAGCCTACGTTCATTCTCTTGAGCAGCCAAGAGAGGGAGGCGTGTATGAAGAAGAGGCTGTAGGTCCGACCCTTTGAAAAAGAAAATGTTCTTCTTTTTATATAGAAACTCAGTTTCTATTTTTTTAGTTTTTTTTTCTTTCTAATTTTTTTTATTTCCTTTCTCCCTTTTTCTTTATTTAACACGTCTTTTACTTTGGGAGAATAGTGGTGGGGTGATCCCCCGCTACTCGTAGCACGATAGTCTCGAGTTGTGATGGGTCAATTCTAGCTTTAAAAAATTTTGTTCTAAATTTTATTGATTTAATTTTAATTATATTGGTTTAATTGTTTAACTTTTGATTTGATTTTAATTTTTTAATTTTGAATTGGATTTTAAAAATTTTTTAATTTTAAATTTTAATTGTTTAATTTCGAATTAGATGTTAATTGTTTAATTTGAAGTTTTAATTGTTTAATTTTTAATTAGATCTTAAATTTTAATTGTTTAACTTTGAATTAGCTTTTAATTGTTCAATTGTGAATTAGATTTTAAAATTTTTTATTTTGAATTAAATTTTATTTGTTTAATTTTAAGTTTTAATTGTTTAATTTTTGAATTAGATGTTAATTGTTTTACTTTTAAGTTTTAATTGTTTAATTTTGAATTAATTGTTTAATTTTAAGTTTTAATTGTTTAATTTTTTGTTTGATTTTAATTTTTAATTTTAAGTTTTAATGGTTTAATTTTTTATTTGATTTTAATTTTTATTATATTTTCCTAAGGATCGAGATCTCTAAGTTGAGTTTGGAGGTCGAGGGGTATTTCGGTCATTTTTATGATTTTTCTTAAATTTCTCTGTTTTCTTCGATTTGGGTCTCGTTAGACTCGAAATCATATTCTAAGTGCAATGGAGGTAGTTTCGAGAACTTTCGGAGGTCCGAAATTCATGAAGGGTATTTTCGTCATTTTATCAATTTTTGCAGATTTTTACGAATTTTAACGTGAAATTTCTTTCAGTTTCAATGTGATTATTTCTATGTTTCAAAGTCGTATTTTCCTAGCGTAGCGAGGTCTCTAGGTTATCAAACTGTGTAGCGAACCTAAGCGTACGTGCTTGCTAAATTGGGTGTAACGTGTAGCAATCCTAAGCGTACGTAAATTTCTATGTTGAGTCGTAACGAGTAGGAGAGATGAAAAGAGTGAAAATGGAAGGAATCAGGGATAGTAATCACAAGCCTTCGAGTTCTTTGTGATCACCATTAGGAATTCACGGTAATCCGGTGACGAATTGTCGAATTGGGAAGATGCAAAAATGGGGTGTCTACAACTATCACTATGTGAAAAAAGCCCATATTTGACGGTCTTAGCCCGTCAAATTTTGAGAAATTTGACGGACCCTCCCGTCAAATATGCTCGTCAAATATTCTCTTGTAGAATTTTTTTTTTGACGGCCCTAGTCTATCAAATATTTTCTCGTAGAATGGGCTTCAAAAAAAAAAAAAAACATTAATCCATAGAATATGACCGTCGAATATGGAGGTTTAACAAACAATAAGACGGTCCTCTAAGTCACCAATCACAATAAATGAAATAATAATAAAAAAAATCAAAAAAATAACAAACAAAATAAAAATCATAAAACAAGCTCCAAATTAAACTAAATAACTCAAAATTCATATTATATATTGAAATTTCATTACTAAACAAGCTTTAGTTGAAGCAATTGAGCAGTTACAAATGAAATTACGTCACATAATTGTTTGGAAATAAAACACGATTAGAAGTAAATGATCGTGATGCCCATGATCTCTTCTGGCTCTCTCCGCCTCTTATTTTCCTCAAGGTTTGGATTTCCCCCACATGTTACTGTTCTGAAAGAAATCCTAATAGCGATCTCATACCTACACGGAAAAGATTTGGTATATCGAGATATCAACCCAAAGTAATAGAAGAACATAGCTAGATTTTATTCACAAATGTTAAAAAATAAGAAATATGCTACCAAAATTGCTAGAACATGGTTCTATGTTAAGAGTGGCCTAAAGTGCTACAATGGATCTATATTGGGAGTGAGAGAATTATCAAAATGTAGAAATTGAACTATACTAACCATATTGAAGGAAAGTCTTAAGTGAAACTGCAAGAACAAGTCATTTGAGAATAACAAACAACTCAAACCCAAAATCAAGAAATCTAAGAAACAGGATCTTCGCCTAATCAATAAATGTCCAAATTAATTAATATTGGCAGATACAAATTCTTCACGAATTCGGGAAAAACAAGTAAGAAACTACTCCATAAATAGCATAAAGAAAGATTCAAAGTCAATTTAGTGGCGGATCTCAATATCCGCTGCAATAGGTCAATTTTTTTAATTAATAGAATATAGTACATATAGCAGCGGATCTTACTAGCCGCTGCAATATTTCGATTTTTTAATGAATAGAAAATACTACCTATAGCGGTGGATCTTAATATCCGTTGCAATAGATCAAATTATAATTAATAAAATATACTACATATAGCAACGGATCTCACTATCTGCTACAAGAGATCCATTTTTAATTACTAAAATATACTACATATAGTGGCGGATCTTTATATCCGCTGCAATAGATCAATTTTTAGAAAATAGAATATAATACTTATAGAGGCATAATATTATCCACTGCTGTAAGTTTTTTTTTTTTCATATATATATATATATATATATATATATATATATATATATATATATTATACATTTAACCTATGTCCTCCTACCTAGGTACATTGAAAACTCAAAAAAAAAAGAGCATGCAAAGAACAGAAAAGAGAAATGTAAAAGCCTTTAGTATAATAGATAAAATATAATATTATCCGCTATGTACATTGATAACTCTTCTATCAGACCAAATTCTCTCTAAAATCAATAGAAGCCTTTAGTAAGACTATTGCCCAGTGTTTGTATATGTAAAACAGCATGCATAGAATAGAAAAGACATACAACAGTCAGCAAGAAAACAATTCAAAGTTTGATATACCCAATAATCTCCACTTGTATCTACAAAATGCAAACTTTATTTTTGAAATACAAGTATTTATTTATTTATTTATTTATTGAATGACAAGTTGCAGAAACACTAGTATTGCAGAGAATGAAAACCAATCAAAGAGAAATGATAAGTTGCAAACCAAACAAAGAGAAATGAAATATCAATTGAATCCAAATTTAACCACTTAGCACAAAGCATAGAGATAAAAACAGACATAATTGAAAAGTGGCCCATCAAAGCAGTAAATATACCGGAAGATAATGATCTGCCTGGGTTTCTGTCCTTTGCATGTTTGATAAAATTCAATCAGCAACTCCCTGAAATCCAAAGCAAAGCCCAACTTCAGCAACAAGGTGGAGTTAAAAACACCAAATTATTTGAACTTGCAAAACTAAAGATCTACAAAACCCATATAATATTTAGATAGGGAAAGCACCATTTTGTCCGATTAAAACAACCAGATTATAATAATAAGTGTTTCTTGTTGTTCTTGAGATAATGATAAGATGACACAATAGTGGAAGTGGTAGTGGTAATGAAAATGGTAACATGATATAGAAATAGTAGTAGTAATAGTAGAGTTGTTTCAAAAGCGAACTAATAATGCCATCATCCTCCCCATTTGGTAGTGGTTTGTACAAAGAGTCAATCATCTCCACCTTTGGGGACTATGTTCGTACAGATGCCCTGTATGTTGAAATCAAGGGCCAAGATCTTGAACGAACAACCTGGGAATTTCAACATGATGCATCAACAATGTCAGTTAAGCACTAGCAGCCCAACTGAAAGGAAACAATACTGCAAGGACATGGTGGGATTACAGCGGCTATGGAGGGGATGTGTGATTGACCGGGAGACCCGTGAGAAACATCCATTCCTAAGATCATAGTTGGAGTTTCATTGATAAGCAGAATACATGGTGCATGCTCGATGGACAATAAAGAGTTCACACCCCCAAGCTGCAAAAGGAAAGAAACAAGTACAGGAGATAACAAAAAGAAATGAATAAAATGGAATATCATAAGGGGGGGAATGACAGATTGGATATGTACAAAAACTTTCAGCTCCACTTTACCTTGGAATTGATTTTCAGGAGTACATTTGTGAGGTACTGATCATTAATTTTCGTAGGGGAGATGCACTGTGTGAAGATTCCCATTTCATGAAGGTTCTTCTTCTTCCAACGTCCTAGATAGTGGGAAAATACAATTTTTTTTACAAATGGACTGAAAAGAAAAGAAGCAAATCTTGGAAAATAAGTTAAAATTCTACCGTATATATCACAATTTTTCCGCTCCGTCAAAACACAAAGTAGAAATTCAGGAGGACTAGGGAGCTTTATTCGGATCTGTTCGAACATCTTTTCAACTCTTACAACAGCACTGGATCTCCTCTACTGGGGATCTTCCTCAATCAATGAATCTGGACACTCAATATGCTGCAAAGAAACGATGCATACATAATATATAAGTCAATGAAACTAAGAATGCAACGCAACATACACAACATAAAAATGATTTAACCCACAATTCCTTTATTTCTTCCACAGTTAATTAGCTCCCGAGAAAGATGACTGGTTTCACAACACATGGAGAAGTTGACAAATGTCCACCGTTTGATTTCAATTGGTGTCAATAGTTTCTTCAAAAGAGAAAAAACTTGAGTTCAATCTTATAATCAAAGAACACAACACACTTGAAGAGAAAAAAATGAATTGCTCAATTTGTGCGAGTATCATGTGTTAAATGATCACCTCTTCTACAATAGGAAATAAAAAAGAAAAACAAGTTACTCCTTAAGGAGCACTTCCTTTGTTCTTGTAATTTCTAAATTCCTGCAATATGATAGAAAAAAAAAATGTGCTGCCGGCAGACTGGATTCCTCCATTCCACTCTCAGTTACTCTTCAGTGATTCTCTTGAGAAGGCATATGGTGGCTAATGAAACAAAGATCCCTTTCAAGAAAAATAAATGCAAGAATCATCGACCTAAATTAATTGTGGACTTGCCCAAAAATTAAGTATCATTTGAAAAAGAACTTTACGATCAAACAATAAAAAAGACATAACAAAATTCATATAAAGGACCTAAATCCATTAGGGTGAGAAGTATAGTAAAAAAGTTTACCTTACAAAGATTATCATCACTCCCAGAATATATGAGATGACCAGTTTCATCAGCAAAGCATACCGTGTTAACATCAGACTGCAAGGGATATAACAATTAGATTTCAGTATGTCAGTTCCAAGAGGTAACCACTACTTAATAAATGCATTCCCAATCGTCAAAAAAACAATTTATCTGAAGAAAAGTTAAAAAGCAATAGTGTTAAGCAACCATATCAAATAACGTTGCACTAACAGAGAACTTGCATGTACAAGTAAATAAAGGGATAGAATACATAGATTTGAACCACGATAATCTCACGTGTTATATTTCGAATTTTGCACTTCTCAAATACCACAGGTGCACCTGAAGGATAAACTCATCGGTCATCAAGTGCAGATGAAGTGTGAGTCAGAATGTGTACAGAAAAGCACAATAAGTAATTAAATCAAAATAAAGAGCAACGGGAAAAACAAATAGATGACCTTTTGTATACAAATCTCATTAATGCAGCCCGTAAAATTTGTTAACCTTCTCTCATTTGTTAGGTTCTTTTGAGGGGGATCTGAACCTCGGTATTTTGAGTATCGAAGTTTTAAAAAAACAATTAGTCCACAATCCATATGAACCAATTATGCTCTAAAGTTGATACACAAGGTTCGATTGCAGTTGCTTATGAGAAAGAAAAAAAGAAGGTATCATCCGGTACGGACCAATATGGAATCATGCTTTGGATTAGCAAACATGGTTATATCTAGTTACCACAAACAGTTAGTATATAAGAACACTCTTTTGATGATACTTTATCCTACAGTAATGAGAGAATTTTCTTTGTTCTTAAGCAGAAAATTCTCAATCAGATACATTTCAGCATGCAATCCGCTATGGAAGCCAACATATGCAAGAAGGGAAATTTATTTTCATGAACACTCTTTTGCTGACCATCAAGTTATCTTCTTTGATCTATAAAGCAATTTGATGCCTCTAAGAATGCAGTCTAGTTGTCACCATGACAACAGAGTTGTTGATGCCATAAGCACTGCAAACTGGATTGAAAGTGGTGATCTTTACCTGAAACAACATAGAAGAAAATCAGAATTAGAATCAGAATCAAACCTTATCCAAGGGGTATGGTTGAAGTTGACGCAACCTCTGAGTTCCTTGAAGAGATAATCGTGCATCAATCGGTCAGAAATCACCTTCAAAAAGATGAGACTATAATGATTTTGAGATCCTTGGCATTCCTCTTTAAAGAATTGGTTCAAAAGCCATCGATCAATATGCATCTCCCAAATCACACACCAAGAATGGTGGAGACGTCTACCTGTTGTTTCATAGAGATATCACACTCTAAGAGTACATGTTCAAGGGCATACTCTAAGTTCTTGGAAGATCAGCAGATCCTGCCCCTGCCAAAAATAAATAAATAAATAAAGATCAAGAAAGAGATGGTTGGGCCGTCTAACAGTGGTAAAGAAGAAAAAAACTGGGGGGAGAATTCTAGCCATGGGATACATAAGCTCTTAAAAAAAATTAACAATTACGAGAGGAAGGATTTACAAAAGTCCTAGTTGTAGCAAAATAGAAAACAGGAAATCAAGGAAAAATATGGAGCCATGGCGAATTGGTGGCTGCAGCACTAAGTTTGTTTTTTGAGAAAAGAAGAGAAAAAGAGTAAAATCATGATACAGATGAGAGACGCTTGGAAGAAGGTACATAAGGGAGCAAGGCTAGTCTTACTAACTTAGTTACTATGTCATGAATATAAAATGAGACTGCATTCTGATGGACTGAGACTTGATAATTATGTTGCCTATGTATGGAAAATATATGCAGGTACATTGTGGGTGTAGAACACAACTTTGAAGTGTTAGGAAACTAATACAATCTGTAAGTGTGACTGTATGTGTGGATCATCAATCAAGTCGTATCAACTCACTCGCCAAAAGCATTTAAGCCTTGCCCCCTTGCTTGCTTACCCATGTCATCAACTATGATAAATCTTACAATGCCATAAAAACCCCTAGAACCTCAAGGACATCCATTTGAATGCAATGGATATCTTTGTCTCATCCAAACCCCTAAATCCTATTAAATATTACAATTATCATGGTATGGTATAACTGATTGGAAATCTAAATTGTAAATCCAACTCCAAAACCCCTTTGAAATGGTCTCATAATCTGAAGTGGTAGAAACCTTCAAGGTCAAAGATATATCTGACTAAATGATACTAGAATGACTAAATTGAATTTGAGTTAGTTTACAAACTAAACAAGACATCTGGACTACCTGATGGTATAATGCACAAAGCTGTTTCTATTGCTCCCATTTTTATTTTATTTTTTGGTTAGGTGGTTTCTATCATTCCCATGATGGAGGATGAATCGCAAAGTGCAGGCAAGGCAAAACTCAAGAGATTCGATTGTGCTTGCATTTTGAATTGCAATAGCAAGGAAAGGCTTGAGCCATTTCTTCTTCCCTAGGCTCATGCAGATCTTGTTCAAGCAAGGTGTCATCTCTCCATCACATATCCATTTCAACAGAAAGAACAGTCCTTCAGGAAAAACTGATTCAATCTTTCCTTCAAAAAATTTCATCTTCGCATCTTAACTGGAATAATGGGGTGTGATACGACTAAACCCTGGGGAACAAACTCTAGGCAACTGGTCCAAGACCAATTCCAGAAATAAGCTCTTACATTCTTCTTGAATGCTTGACTCAATTATTGAATGTGGAACAGAGTGAAGCCACTTCGCTCCACAATCATACTTCCATCGGGGAATTTTCTAGAAAAACAAGAAGGCTACAACCTAATATAGATTCCAACATGACACTAGGACTTACAGGTAAAGAAGATTGTAATAAAAAACTATGAAGGATAAACACTGAAGAGAAAGAGGGGGGTTTGGGGGCAACTACAAGAATTCAAAGTTAATTTATCAAATACAATTCAGAGTTGAAATATGGCATTGATCCCACGACCAACATAAAATTTAAACCAGAATGGTATGTGATGGACAATTATAATAAATTTTCCATGCAAAATCAAACAAAAACCAAAAAGAATGCAACATTTACACAAAATTCAGCAGCTAGAGGGAACCAAATTTATTTTTAAGCATTTTACGATTCAACTTGCTTCAACCTAAAACAAAGTTTTTGTGGTGTGGTTCCCAAATTGAGATATCCTAATTCAATTGAAGTTGATATTAAGTAAATTTCAGAGTCAAGGGTAAAAAGATTAAGAGGTGTGCACAAAGGACACATCTAAAGTTATTTTTCAGCATTTTACGATTCT
This sequence comes from Akebia trifoliata, assembly GCF_017979445.1. Taxonomy (NCBI): domain Eukaryota; kingdom Viridiplantae; phylum Streptophyta; class Magnoliopsida; order Ranunculales; family Lardizabalaceae; genus Akebia; species Akebia trifoliata. The sequence goes on along the minus strand of NC_141375.1, from coordinate 20,854,487 downwards.
ACTTGCTTCGAGGTCTAGTTCATGGCTGATACATGAATCTTTCAAAAAGAGCATTGAGTCTCACAGACGTGTCATCTTGTCTACCACATGACGCTTATCAAGAACAATACAGAGATTATGAGATAAATACCAACAGAGAAGAAATCCACTCCAATTCGTTAAAAGCAATTAAACAAAAATCAATAGAAAAGAGTAGTCAACTATTGGCGCTCATTAAAAACATAACCAAAGAACTATAAGCTCAAACACGAAAGACCTCCAGTTATGTCTTTGGAAAGGAACTCCACTAGGGAAAATACAGATTCAACCTTCAGACAAGAAGAAATGGCATACATATAATGTTTGACCATATACATTTACCTCATCCAATGAATACTTGTACATCTAATAAAAACAGAGTCACTTGTATATTCTTCTGACTTTTGTCTAATGTGGCATTTCAGAAATGAATAGAAGACATGGTGTTAAAATCATCAAAAGATGGACAAAAAGTGTGAAAGATTTAAAGTGAACCTTAAGCATAATAATTGAACTACCTGTATGACTAAATTGGATTTTTTTCAAGAACAAATGCTAGCTTCCTATAACAAAAGTCCAATCTACAATCTACATGGCTATGATTTCTCAAGGATCTGACCATCTAATTCAACATTTGGAAACCAATTTCATAGAATCCACCTTTAAAACATCAAAATAATACAAAATGAATCACTAAAAGAATCAAAGATAGATTTAATCGTAAGACGCACTAGTAAACCAACAAATCATCATCGAATTTACAATCGATTCTCTTCAAATCGAGATTTACAGTCGATCATACCTTGAAGAGTGAGAACACCTTAGCAGAAACTCAGCTTCCAATCTAAGACGACGGATTGTGACAGAGATCGAAACCTTAGAGAGTTCAATCCGATTGCGTGAGAGAAATCGAAACCCTAGAGACTTCAAATCTGATTGCGATTGCGTCAGAGAGATATGGAAGTGAGAGAGATCTATCGAGGGAGCAGATCGAAAGAGAGATCGATCAAATAGAGTGGGAGATGAGATCTATCGAGGGAGACAGATCGATCGAGGGAGATTGTGAGAGAGAGAGATGGAGAGGTCGATGGATCAAGAGAACGACTGTGAGAAAGAGATGAAGAGGTCGATCGATTGATGAGAATGAGAGAGAGACAGAAAGAAGAGAGTGAGATGATCGATCGATCGATGATGAGTGAGAGATGAGATCGTGAGAATGAGAGAGTGAGAGTGAGAATGAGTGAAATCGTGCGAGAGATGGGAAACGTGGTTCGAAGACCGCGGAATTTTAGTATTAAAAAATTGACGGGGCCATACCCATCAATTTTTTCCCTTAAAATTGGGGATTTTCACGTTGTGTATCCAATGTTTTAAAACCATTTATAAGTTAAAATGTTGGACTATCCAGCGAGTTGAACTGCCCATTATGTTCTGCAAAACTCTTAATTCGTTGGGCTGTCCAACAAGTTATTAAAACGATAGACAATATAGAATTTTTTTTGTAATTAATAAAATATTTAACCATCTTTTTGTAATTTTTTGCATCTTGGATCTCCATTTAATTTCTTTCTTAACATTATGATCATACTTTTAGACTAGAGTTTATTTATTCTAGTGGTGGTATGTGTAAATCAAGGAATTTTGTAGGATGGTCCGCAAGATCTCCATCTATGTTAAAGAGGAGGTCTAGAAGATGAACTTGGAGAGTATGAATCTGATAAACGAGGAAAGTCTGGTTGTGATAAATTAAAGAATGGGTACTAAAGAAACAAAATCTCTTCTCCATAAGGATGCGGCTAGCCTCAAAAACTACTTGGTTTTCCTTACATGGCTGGCATGGTTGGTAAGTTTTCATGTTCAGAAATAATCAAAGCATTTCGTGATCCTCTTGTTATGACCAAAAACTTCATTAATTTCACTTCAACTGGATACATAAATTGTAGATGCAATAGAAATTGGAGTTTCTTAAATTATCTCTTTTAACGTGTATGGCATCGTTCGAGCTATGCTCTTGTTGATTTATCTATTTCTTAAATTACCTATTTTGATTGATTTATCTATAGGAAAATGGCATGTCCAATGGCCAAGAGGACGGCTTGCCCAATGGCTTAGTAAGTTGGAAATTTCTTTTCAGTTTTCTTTCAATTTCTGATAAATCTTTCTTGATTTTCACATAAGATTTTTTATATTGTGCATCAGTAACAATGTACTAAGTAACATTGGTTGTTGTACAGGTGGGTATGATATGGAAGAAAAGGCAACTAAGACTTATGATTTAGCTGCACTCAAGTACTAGGGTCCTTCAACTCATATAAATTTCCCTATAAGTGGGTTTAGTTTTCTCATGTAAAGGTTCTTTATTCCTTTTGTAACTATAGAAGATCAACATGATCAAAACCAGCTTTTATATTTATTTAATTTTTCTTTTTATATTCTACAAAGCACATATGAGAAAGAACTTGAATAGATGAAGAACATGACAAAACAGGAATTTGTAGCCACCTTAAACAGTTATCCTCTCATGTATATGAACTCTATGCCATCGACAATCATTATGGTGGCCTAGTTGGTCGTCACTACTCTACAGATGAATTTGGGACAGAGGAAAGTGGAGCGTAGGATGCTAATGGATTTATGATGTGTTTATTATTTTTGTAATGAAATTTTGAGGTTGTAGTGGTAGTAGTGGAAAAGTAAATATACATGGATGAGCTAGAACATGTATTATGTTCATTACTTGAATCAGTCTGCACTTTTTTCCTTATTCTTAATTTACTTTGTGGTTAATGTTTCCTGCAAGGATGTTGGTAACATTTGAGCCTAACTGATTTTATTTGGATTGCTAGTGAAACATAGGTTCCGCATTGGTTTTATTCCTATACTGTAAAAAACCCTTACTAACACAAATAAAATGAATTTTGATTATTTTTCTTTTAACTATTCTGTTAGTTTGTAGTTTTCATCATCTTTTACAATAAAAAAATTTAATAAAATTAATGAGATGTACCCTAAGTGGCATACACAGGGTGTTGAGAATGAGATGTACAATCCCATGGGGATGAATTAATTCAAATTTCTAAATTAATCCTTATTTTTGGTTGGCTAGGCCATTCGCTTGGCCAATGGATAGGCCATCCTCTTGGCCATTGGGCAGGCTATCCACTCGGCCATTGGACAGGCCATCTGCTCATCCATTTGGCAGGCCATCCTATTGGTCATCCGCTCAACCATTGGACTGGCCATTGCGTAGGCCATCCTCTCGGCCATTGAACAAGCCATCTAGTAGGACATCCTCTCAGCCATTAAGCAAACCATCGTTTCACAACTAGTGTTAAAGAAAATTTGCTATTAGCAACCCATTCCATTCCCCTTTGATCATCCTAGATTCCATCTATTAAAACATGGAAGGTGCAATAAAAAAATAAAGAAATAGTAAAATTATTCTCCATTTCATAATGGCAAAAGACTTACCATTCATTGAACCATTAATAGAGTATTCAGGATGACAAAAGATTAACCACACTTAGTCTTTTAAATATTACTACTAACAGACAAACTTCTATTGGATAAATTTAGACATTATTAATACAAATATAAACACAACAAAAAGAAAAAATTATGTAATGCAATAGACATTCGTAGTTATATGATCTATTTGTAAGTCATTGACTTTCTTCAAGGATTTGTGACTTATTCCCTAGCCCATGCCTTTCTTTAGGGAATTGTGTTGGGTTTCCATAGTAAAGTTGATTGTAAACCAATAGATGCCTCTCAGCTTCTTCAAATGTGCGAAACGCTTTAAAACAACTACCCATGTACCCATTTTTACACTTATGACATTCTTCCCACGTTGTATAAATCTTAGGTCTACTTCCAACAAAAACAACATAAAACTTTGTCATCCTAAATACCTGTAAAAAGTATACAGTACCTGTAAAAATAAAATATTTCAAATAAATGACTAATGGAATTAAACACGGAAAATATATACTTATATTTTTCACAAAATTCACCATCCATCTCTAAACCTCATTAAAAGTCATATTCAACTTTTTAGCTAGCATTCTATCATAAATAAATAAAAATTGTGTAGAGTTCCAAGTATTTCAAGGAACCAAGTTAAAACAACAAACTCGACATATGCACCAGGTACCCCTTGCATTAGTGATAATTATTCTTTGTGAGATTGAAATCCATGATACCAAAAATTGGACAAGCCATTAGACAAGCTATCTGTCAGGCCATCTGACAGGTCATTGGACAGGCCATTAGGCAGGCCATCCAACAAACCATTGGATAGGCCATCTATCAGGTCATTGGACAAGCCATTGAACAGACCATCTGATAGGTCATTGGACAGGCCATTAAGCAAGCCATCCAATAGGCCATCCTCTCAACCATTGGGCATGCCATTGTATCACAACTAGTGTTAAAGAAAATTTGCTATTGGCAACTCAACTAATGTAAAATGGACCAAAAATGCAATGTGAATAGGCATCCGATGAGAAAAGGATCCGATCCAAAATAACAAATCTTACTAAATCAAACCCGACTCAAAGGATCCGATCCAAAATATGCAAGAAAGGGTATGCCCAATATTGGTTGAATCACTTATCTAATACATAAAGAGGTTCAGCCTCACTATTCCATCCCTCCTAAAAAGGTAACACCAAAAGAGGGCCGGCCTCTCTAGTTTGTACCTCCTAAAAAGGTGACACTAAAAGAAGTTCGGCCCCTCTAATCTGTCCCTCCTAAAATGGAAACACTAGAAGAGGTTCGACCTCTCTAGTCCATCCTCCAAATAAGGAAACATCAAAAAGGTTTGGCCCCTTTATTCCGTCCCTCCAAATAACGAAACATCGAAGAGGTTTGGGCCCTCTATTCTGTTCCTTCTAAAAATGTTACACCAAAGAGGTCCGACCACTTAGTCCATACCTCTTAATAACATAACACTAAGGGTTTGGCCTCATTATTCCATCTAGGGGTGTCAATGGGTCAAGTTTGGATGGGTTCCATGTATACCTAGAACCAAACCTACACTTAAACATCGATTTTGATTCCGGGTATGTGACCCTTGGTACCAGAACCGACCCAACAAATACCCAATACCCATTGGGTACCTGTTAAGATAAAAATAATAATAATTTGACTTAATTACTAAGGGTCATTTTGCTCAAATGGATTACAACATTAGTAATCCAACACCACAACTCTCTAAATTTCATCCAAAAACTCATATAAACATCATCTTAATTAATTATACTACTAAATAATAAATAGGAATATCATCTTAAATAATTAAAAAATAAATAAAAATATCTTATTTACCCGCTTAGCCAATGGAGACCTGATTCTTAATAGGTCCTTAAGATGACTACCCATAACTGACCCAAAAATTAATTGGGTCTTTTATAATGGACCCAAGATCGATTAATTGATTTCAGATACATCGGGTAACTGAGTAATTGGGTACCTGTTGACACCCCTAACTCCGTCTCTCCTATTAAGGCAATATCAAGAGATTCGGCCTCTTAGCCTATCCCTCTTAATAAAATAACACCAAAGGTTTGGCCTCATTATTCCGTCCCTCCTACTAAGAAAATATCAAGAGGTTCAACCACCTCGTTTGTCCCTCTTAATAACATAACACCAAAGGTTCGGCATTATTAATTCGTCCCTCCTAATAAGGCAATATCAAGAGGTTCAGCTTTTTAATTCGTCCCTTCTAATCAAACAACGCCAAGAGGTTCAGCCTCAAGTTTGTCCATCATTACAATGATATACCAAGGGATTTGACTTTTACATCCATCCCTCTTTATAATGTATACCAAAAGGTTCAGCTTATGAGTCTAACCCCCTTATTGTGAACTCCAACAGGTTCGGCATCCTTAGCCTGAATCCCTCTAACAATTTTAAGAGCAAGGAAACTAAATAACAAAAGTGTTATCCAATATTATTCAAATAACGTACGAGGATCGAAAGATTTACCACTGCATAACACGACTGAGTCAATTCAGAAATTGAATTGCCACCGAGTTAGATCAGTTATATATTTAAGACTACTCTTCATTTAAGTTACAAAAACCAAAAAGAGTGGGTCTTCAATGTCATCAAAACATCATGGGTCTTTATTGTCATAAATGCTAAACAACATGGGTGGATGGTTACAAATGAGCCTATTACTACCATTAAAAAGACTATATAAATAGAGAAATCTCTCCCATCAAAACACAAGGCACCAGTCACACAAAAATCCCTTAGCCTTACTTTCTTCTTGTTACTCTATAACTTATTCTAAGTTCTAACTTGAACATCAGAGGTCCTTTGGCCGGCATCACACCGATGTCTTTACAAGTGAAGTGTGACGCGGAAGACAATTAAAAAATAAGTCAATCAGACAAGATAATCGAAGTCTTAAGTTATTTTGACACAAAAATCGATGATCCAAAAATAAAATGAAACAAGAATCTCGATAAATAGAATATCCAAAAACCTTCACACTTTTTGGTATCGTCTGTTGGAAACAAAAAACAAACCTAAGGATCCCGCCAACCAAAATCCTTTACCAACCTACTTCACCAACTTTCATATCATTCTCAAATAAAACCTTCCAACACTATTTTCTTAAACTAAAAGCCTTCACCAATCAGATCCCTTAATTTTTTTCCTTTAGAAAAATTCACAACACACATTGCATACAAAGTAAATGATCAAATTAGATGTCTATTTTACAAAGTAGCACTCTCAACTAAGAAGACTCTTAATCCTTGACAAGGTAGCTATCCATTTAGCTAAAGTCAAACCAGTAGAACATTATTTTTAGATGATCGCACACATATACAATACCCCTCAAAAAGCTTTTTATCTTCTTCTTCGTCACCCTCATTTATGGTTAGTACCTCCGACAAACCACAAACCGAAGCGTGAATTCTTCAGGATTTACAAGATCAACTCCAAAGGGTGCAGAACCAAATGCAAAAGTAGCAGAAAAACATGACAAATCTACACCAAGAGAATGCAAGGTTGCAAACTCAATTCAATGGTCTGGGGGAAAAACTTTTTCAAAACACAAATGATGTTCCCAACCCCAAAGTAGATGTGACACCCTCCCAAACGCTAACACAAATCCCCATGTTAGATCTCGAGGTACTAGGTGGCACCTCAAAATTTCGGCATGGTTTCCTCTGTTTATGTTACCATTCCAAGGCGTTCAACCTGCACTTGATAAACGACATACAATCCTATATATAAACAAACAAAATATAATAGTAATGAAAGCCTATATACGTCTAATAATGTACGATAGATCATAGTGCGGAAGAAGAAAATTTATATACAGCATTATACAGAGATTCCTCACTCTAATAAAATTCCTAACGCTCAAAACAAAAATCTATATTACTCTTGGACGAACCGACACCACTAGGAGAAATAACCCCAGCACTCACCAGGTAATAGACTATGGACTTTTATCTGACCCATCAGATGGTCCCCATTCGTTGGTTCTACGCCTGTCTCGCCAACTGCAGGCTCTAAAGCTAAAAAAAAATAAGAAGGAACGGGTGAATAACAATGGTTACCAGTAAGGAAATAAACAATTTCTGCTAATAACCCCTTCTAACATGAACCAATAAACATACTGAATCATTTTAAAATATATAAAATTGTACAGAAGCAACTATGATTAACTGGTACATATAGCCAGGGATGAGAAATTGAACATTTTAAAACTAACATTACATCAATCAACAGTACTCACTATAGCATTCTCTTTTTTATACAAATCTAATTGACCAAATAGAAATATTAAACATGCATTTCATTTTATATATCAAAGTAAGACAACAGATACATAATACACTATGGTGGAGTATTGAAATTAGAGAGTTAGGATTCACGACTGGATTGCTCCCAATCGGGACATGATGTTACAATTCTTCTTTGGCTTTTAGTTTTTGATTTTGTGGTCAGTCGCTACATTTACCACATTTAGTTGATCATTTATCCGGCTCAGGCTGGCCGTTTGACGTGACCGTAAGCAATAGGTCTCTTTTCGATGTGTGAGAACGTTCGACTACTATAGATTGTTTGTGATCACTGACTAATCATCTTCGTTTATGCCTATCAGGTGTGCATGTGATTCCCAAATATACAAATCATTCGTATACGACCACCTTTAAATTACAAGTTCACTGGTAAAGATAGAGAGTAATAACCCAGATTATAGTTGTGACTCCACTCTCATACGTGTCCCATACCACGTATGAGCTTAGTGGTCCTTACCGTACATCCTAGGATAGTACACCACTCCGGACGATATGACACACTATCCCTTCAAGCATTCACAGACTCTTTAACAGCTCACAAAATAGCTACATATATATATATTATTTTAATTTGAAAACAAAAGAGAAATTAACAATACAAGGTTGAGAATGGATATCCAGTTTCCTACCATGCAACTATGGCCAGCCAGCCTAAAATGAATAACTGAACGAAAATGTAAACAGCGCTTCGCGCTAACAGAAAGTAAATAAACATGCAACCAGTAACATTATCCCAAGATATCCGTTCACCAACTTACACACAACACAACAATGTAAAATGCAGACATCACCCCTCGAGTGTGACTCTAACATTTTACTATTTCATCCCATTTTTTCTTTTTTTTCACAGTTTTCAATCTCTCAAATAAATTATCCACTTTCTGATATTCATCAACTCAATATGAGTTCATTGAATATTGAATCATTTTTTTTCAACTATGAAATTCATTTTTATTAATAACATAAAAAAAAAATACAAAACTTATATCAAAACGGGGTTCGAGCGGTGGACAGGACCCAACTGAAGAAAATAACCCAGTGAGATATCCTACCCACATACATTTTCTTGTAAAATACAGTTAAACATATCAAACATGCAAGTTCTGGCGTAAATTTGAAATAATCAATTGAATTATATATTTTTGGAAACTTATCACAAATTTTTTTATAAAATTCTTAATGCAATTTTCACAATCTACGATTACAAATAAAAATTAAGAGTTCCTTACAATCTCAAGGAGAACAAAACCGAAATCGAGGTGATTCGTACTTCAAGGTGGCTCATTTTTGAAACTTACCTGATGATTTCAAAGATCTCGATGTCGTCGTCCTTTCTCCCTTCTGCGGTGGAGGACGGTTTGACCCCGAAACAAATGAAATTCGAAGTCGAAGTTACGAAACCCCCGTATATATATACGCCTATTTTTTGATGATACGAGGTGAAAATGACAAGAAAACGGAAGGAATTTTGGTGGATTTTATAAAGAACACGGCTGCAGACGTTTCTCTATTCTATGTCGATCAACGACGGCGAGCCGTTTGTCGTGGATCTGAGGTTGAAGTTAAAAAAAAAAGAAAAAAAAATTTTAAAATTTTGTTGGCTATTGGACGGGTTGGAGAAAACGAAGTATAAAAAAAATTAAAATTTTATTTATATAAAATTTGGGACGAAATCGGTATTTCGCCTATTATTTCGTTTGATGATAACTTGACCGTCCGAACTCCTAAAGTGACGAATGAATACTCTATTTCGCCTAATTTTTTATTCCAGATCTAATGGTGTGGTCAATTTCTATAAATTCTATCTCTAACAAAAATTTATATTTTTGGCCTGAGGTGGCCCCAAAAATTGACGTCATTTTCGTTTTTGACAATAATTCGACTTTCTATGCTCCAAAAATGACAAATAAATAGTCCATATTCAATAATTTTTCGTTACGAACTCAATGGTATGATTAAATCTTAAAAATTCTTGCTCTAACAAGAAGTCACTATTTAATCTGGTCCGACTCGATAATCGAGAATTTTGCAACTTTTCTATTCGAACTCGCACTTGAGCGTGCATACAGGCTAAAGTATGTTTTTCGATCATTTTGAATCTAATGGTGAGGTCAGATTCCATTAAAAATGATCAGAAACATCCTAAAGTTTTACCCCTAAGTCCCACTTTCAAGATTGTCTTAAAATTTAACTATTTATTTTTCTCAAGATACGAATTGAAAACTAGGGGTTTTACAGTAGAACAATCAAGAGTAAGGAATAAATCTCTCTACAATAATTTGCATCATCAGGAAGGAAAGATATCAAACGAGTCAATCAACAACATAGAATGAGCTGGAGAAACAGAATCAATAAATACAAATCAACCAATAGCAGAGTAGTAAATAGTAGGAAAATAATGATGAATTCATCGATTGTCATGAACTCAACTTGGTATTAAATAAGCATAAGGAATAACTAAATGTACTGATGGAGTTGGGAAAAGGAAAACCAGTCGAGCAACTTGTTTGCTTGTCGATTAAAGATTAAAGAGAACCACCATTTTCCTTACAGATCAGGATAGAAGAAGATCTTCAGTTAGAGAAGACGTCAAGGAGTAAAAGATGCCAATACATAAGAAGATTCAGATATTTTCTCTTCTCGATAAACCGCACAAAACAACTCGAAAGGAGGAAGCTAATCAGGAAGGCACTCTAAGTATGAGAAGTCTTTCATATTCGATATCAACCATATTGGACTTGATCTTTTTCAAAAGGAGAATAATCATTCATCTTCTTTTTTACCTAGAGCTCGAAGGAATGCATAAACCTCATAAAAATTCTCTTGTTCTTATGCTTCCGATAGACAATCATGATATATACAAAATCTGGGTGAACTCAAGAAACAGCAATAGAACTACTTCAGAGTGTAGGAGAGACACCACTCAAACAATAGTAAGAGACTAAAAAATTTTCATCCTCTCAATACTCCAACGAAATGCATCTTCAAGCCCACTCAAAGTGATCAACATCAATTACAGTTAAGGTAATCCTAAATTATGCAAAGATAGATTATTCTTCATTATTTTTTACAATTTTAAGTCTCAAAAAATATGAAAACAACAATGTCCCGAGTCATATTAAGGAAAGAAAACTTCCATAAAGAGCGAAGGATAAACCAAGCCAACAACTAGGAGTCAAAACTCCATCAAATCTTGAATTGTTTGGAACTATCCCAACTTGAAAAGTCAACATAGTAATCAATCATACGACTTCTAAACCCAAGTTGCTCAACTTGGTAACATAGTGAGGTAGTAAGACGTACGTCTTAGTACGGCATTCAGATCCACAACCATGAAGACCCAAACTACTTGAAATTATAGACAACTTGGTAGAATAGTGAGGTAGTAAGACCTACATCTCAGTATGACAGTTAAACCCACAATTTAGTAAAAAGTGAGATAGTAAGACCTACATCTTAGTATGACAGTCAAACCCATAAAACTTTGTAATATCATAAGGCAGTAAAACCTACATCTTAGTATGGCAGTCAGACCAACAATTTGGTAAATTAGTAAGGTAATAAAACTAAGAACATAACATGGTAGTCAGACCTACAACTCTCAAAACCCAAGTTGCTTGGAAATATCCCAACTTGGTAAATTAGTACGATAGTGAAACCTATAGCTCAAAATCCAAGTTACTCGAAATTATCCCAACTCGATGAGTCAACAAGACAGTCAGACCTACAACTTTTAAAAATCCAAGTTGCTCGGAATTATCCCAACTTGGTAAATCGATCTACGATAAAACATTTTTGAGTTTCTTGAAAATATCCCAACTCAAAGAAGCAATATGGCACCAACTAACTTCTAACTCAAAAAGTCGACATGACACCAAGTCACCGCGACTATAAACTCGAAGAGCCATAATTCTAAAGTCGACATTTTGCAGAATCACAGCGACTATAAAATTAAAGAGCCTTTTGTAGACACCCCAATTTGCACGAATCCGTTAGGAAAATCCAAATTTCTTCGAATTGATTCCGAGTTAGACTTAAGCCTCTCAATGGACCCGCATTGCCACTTGGCATCATTATTCATGCATACATACATCATGTCATATAGCTTGCATGTTCAACCTTGTCCCTAACCCGTAACCATTCTCCATTCACCGCTCCATCACCCATACCATAACCAAGGTCTATTTCCTCCTCCAACCTAATCCCCAATACTCAATGCATCATCTAATTGGAGGGTCAACTTTCCTTTTGTGAAAACTCAAGAATACCCGTCTCAAAAAGTTTAGTCAAACCAAAAAGGCTATTTGGTCTTTGGTAATAGTCCATAAAGGTGGGAGAACTTCCCATTATGCTCTCAAAAGGTGGGAATCTTCAAGTACATACATAGAGTTCTCCCATTGGTCTATTTCAAAAATACACTTTCACCCTTGCTTTATGAGTTATTTACAAATGAACCAAGGACTACTTTTCACCTACCACTTCACCTTTACACATATCATGCTCCCATTCACCCTCCCAAAAGTACTTTTGTTCTCCCATTGGTCCATTTCAAAAATACACTTCCACCCTTGCTTTATGAGTTATTTACAAATGAACCAAGGGCTACTTTTCACCTACCACTTCACATTTACACATGTCATACTCTCATTCACCCTCCCAAAAATACTTTTGTTCTCCCATTGATTCATTTCAAAAATATACTTCTACCATTGCTTTATGAGTTATTTACAAATGAACAAGGTCTACTTTTTACCTACCACTCCACCTTTATACATGTCACTCCCTTATTCACCCTCCTAAAAGTGTTTTTGTTCTCTCACCTCTATTTACCAAAAAATCAAGGACCAAAGAATGATTTTAGGGTTTCTTCAAAAATGTCATCTTTACCCCCATACAAATGAAAAATCCAAAAAGAAATAACTTAAATCTCATGTCTATTTTCTTTATTTTTAGGGTTGGACCACTTTATCCCCAAAAGTTCTCCAAAAACTCTATAAATACCCTCATTTTCTAAGAACAATTCATGCTCTCAAGCCCCTATCTTTCAACCTAAAACTCTACCAAAATCTCTACTCATCTCTCAACCTTCAACTCTCTCAACCCTCACCTACATCCTTCAACTCTCAAGTTCATCTCTCAAGCTCAAGTTCATTCAAGGCCTCCAAGGGGACAAGGTGGGATAATAGTTGTTTATTTATTTTCTTTTAACTTGCATCTTCTTCTTCTAATCATCTCTTTTTCTTTTTAGAAACATTTAGGATGTAATGGAGAACCCTCATTCATCCCGAGTAGATTGAACCTCAACCTTGGGCATGGAATGCTTGAGGCGGTTTGGTTGAAAGGATGGAGGTTGAAGCCCCTTTTTAACCCATTCTCATATCATGCATCATAATGTACATTATGCACACACATCACACATGTTTGGCTATGATGAAGAATTGTGTAGCTCTCTTGATGGGGCTAAAACACTAAGTTTCTAGCTAAGCATGCATGCGTTAAGGTTGTAGATCTAAAGGAAACTCCATTCATGGAACTTCTCTAAAATCCTAAACCAACATTCCAATTCATATAAAAATGTGATGACTTTATAGGATATCCTCTCTTATAGGATATTCCTCATGTCTACACAAATATTAAATCCTCTTTCAAAGGGGTACATATACACTATGTGCACCCACCCACTTCATGCATCTCATGCATTTTACTTGTTATGTTAATCTTTTTTCAAAATGACCAAATCTAAAGGTAACCACCTTAGGTGGAGAGAATAGGGTGCTTAACACCTTCCTCATTCTCTAACCGAATCCCCTTACCTAGATCTTAGGTAGACCATATCTTTTTCATGATTGAAAATCACTACAATGTCATGAAAAAATTATTTTCAAAAGAATCGATTCGAATGCCCATTCATACCCATTTCCAAAAAAGAATGGTGGCGACTCCAAACAACGTAGCATTGAGGTTCAAGGATGAACATTCTCATGTCTATACCTTCACTCTCAAAAGAAGTTATTGCTTTACAAATAAAGAGCTTTCACTCAAAAACAAAATAGGCTACATTGAAAAAACCCGTGCTCTGCAAAAAAAAACCCACAGAGTTGCGTGGAACCGACTCTCAACTCTAAGGGTCAGCATGACACCTAGTCTATAATTAGGAATTTGAATTTCACTACTAATAGAGTTGGTAGAGGCACCCACCAACTCAATAATTCAACATAATGTGAAGTTTACGACTAAGCGCTAGCGCTTTACATTAATCAAGTTGCATTGAGGAAACTCCCAACTTGAGGGGTTGATGATAAGTCAACGATCAAGGATTCAAACTTCATCTCAAATGAGTTGTGTAGGGGCAACCCTCAACTCAAAAAGTCAAACCTTACAATTTACTAATCCCAAGGAATGAGAGTCATTCTTAGAACCTAGGATCTCATCAAGATCCAAGGACCTAAGTGGGGGCTTTGTAAGAACCAAAATTATTCTTTCCTAGGGATTAGTAACTTAAAAAATTAGATAATCAAATCTTACCGAATCAAACACAACTTAAAGGATCCAATTCAAAATAGGTAAGAAAGGGTATGACCAGTATTGGCCAAACCACTAATCTAATGCATAAAGAGGTTCAACCTCACTATTTCGTGCCTCCTAAAAAGGCAATACTAAAAGAAGATCGGCCCCTCTAATCCATCCCTCTTAAAAAGGTAACACTAAAAGAGATTTGGCCTCTTTAGTCCTTCCCCCTTAATAAGGCAACATCAAAGAGGTTCGACCTCTTTAGTCCATCCTTCCTAATAAGGCAACACCAAAGAGGTTCAGCTTCTTAGTTCGTCCTTCTTAATAACATGACACCAAGGGTTCATCCTCATTATTCGATCCCTTTTATTAAGGCAATATCAAGAGGTTCGGCCTTTTAGGCCGTCTCTCTTAATAACATAACACCAAGGGTTCTACCTCATTATTTTGTCTCTCCTATTAAGAAAATATCAAGAGGTTCAACCTCCTAGTCCGTCCCTCGTAATAACATAACACCAAAGGTTCGGCATCATTAATTTGTCCCTCCTAATAATGCAATATCAAGAGATTCAGCCTCTTAGTCCGTCCCTTCTAATAACACAACACCAAGAGGTTCAGCTTCTAAGTCTGTCCATCCTTACAATGACACTAAGGGGTTCGTCCTTTAAGTTCATCCCTCCTTATAATGTATACCAAAAGATTCAGCCTATTAGTCTGCCCCCCCCCCCTTTGTAAACTCCAATAAGTTCAACCTCCTTAACCTGAACCCCTCTAACAATTGCACAAGCAAGGCAGCTAAGTAACAAATGTGTTATCCAATATTATACAAATAACGTATGATCCCCGAAAGAGTTACAACCATAATATTAAATTTCGACATGTTTCCATAAAATTTATCGAAATATTTTCATTTCCACAAGTTCCAACACGAAATTTTGATGGACAAATTCTTTTTGTATATATTTTACTATTCATTTCGTGAAATATTTCGATGAATAGTGAATTTCAACTGAAATATCAAATTTTAAGTATAATTTCAAGGAAAGGTAAACTTTGACTGAAATATGTTTTTTTGAAAGAAAAAAAAAATCATAATTGCTTTTAGAAAAAAAAAAAAAACTTGTAAATTACACATTGTATTTACTAATAAAATATTGCACATAACATTCATCCTTCGGTATAAATGAATTATGATTAGTTAATTATCTTATCTATTTCATCGTATTTTAATGTATTTTGTTGTTCTTCAATATCACACTCCATATGATTCTTTATTATATCTTGATGTCTTAATGAGAGTTTTGTAATGCTTGTTTTATCTAGGGTCAATGAACATTTCTTCTATATTCTATCATTTCCAAAAATTGTATTAATTTTCACACTGATAGAAATATTTGTTGGAATTTAGAGGGTTGAATTGGAAAACCCTTTAATATTCAATTAGTTTTAACCATATGGTAAATCAGTTATTAACCATAGGGTATTTCAATCACATGTTTGCTTTATGCTTTATGCTTTATGCTTTATGCTTTATGCTTTATGCTTTTTACTTTATTGCTTTAAGTTTAGTTGATAGTTTTATTTTTGCCTTGAGTAATTTTAGTCCCACATCGACTAGGAGAAGAATTGATCTACAATTCTTAAATAGTTGTGCTTCTAATAGCTTTAAAGGGGATAGAAGTAATAGGTGGGCTCATGTGCGCACACGGGAGCCCAAGAGGAAAACCCAAGGTTTCAATTGGAATTTGGATCCACCGGTCCAAAAACCTTAATGCGTGCGCGCAGGGGGGGTACAAAATCCGAGATTTACACCTCACGTGGGTGCGCACAAATGCCCGTTTTTACTTTAATTATCTGTTTTGAACTAGTGTGTTATTCTGAACCAACACAATGTGTATGTTCGGAAAGGTTTGTGACTGTTCTAAACAGTCACTTTCTCTTTTATTTATATCAAATTGTTTAGTCGATTTTAACCACTTAATTTCTCTGCTATTTTATATTTTCGAATATCAATAATTTATTATTCGTTGTGAGAGCACACAACATTGTCGAGTTTGAAGTTACGTTCCAATTTAGAGTACCATTTTGGATATGTGGGTTGTTGAATCCTGCAGAACGAACGCCTACATACTGTGGTACCGTAGCAGGGGCGAATTTCGTTTTAAGACAGTGTTTTTTGCACGCCTCAACCATTTCTTTTTAGGTAATATTTTTCTATTACATTCAATTTCAAAATCAAGATTTGTTCGAACTTCTCATCTCTCTGCCATAAGAAATCAGTATTCAGAAACAACAATATTTTCATTTTCAGACTAACTGAAATAGAAATTTAACACCTTAGTTACAACTGCATAACACGACTGAGTCTTCAATTAGTTCTTAGGCCGAACAACAACACCTTTGATGATGAGCCCTCGTTTCCATTGGCCTCCATCATATTCTATCAAAGAGAAATTCATTTCTCCAATTTCATTAGGAGATGATTCAAATTCTCCTACTTTAAGCTCTAACCATTGTGCTTGGGGCTTGTCCCAAAGAGTCTCCTTCCGTTCTTGTGTTTTACCATTTGGGAGTTCAAGTCTAAGGTTAATCGGTACCTCCCACCCGTATGATGGATATTTCAACATCACCATAAATACAACCTCGTACATGGTTTTTGGAGAGAGGTTCGACAAATCGAACTTCCCCCTCACCTCAAGCCAACACACGTTTAAGAGTTCGGCCACTTCAACTTGAGCCAATTGAACAAGTTCATTATCACTGTGAAGATAATTATAAAATCAAGCATTAGGAACAAAACTAGATCTTACGTTATGTGATTCATTGGGAACATCTGCTGAAAATTGTGAAGTTCCTATTTCAGCGCATTGTTCATTTTAATTTCGAAAAACGAAGAATATACCCTTTTTGAAATTATAATATCTTAAATAGATAGGGAAAATTTTACTATTTTATAAAGCTGAATATTTTTTAATGACTTACTAACATTAAAGCAGAAAATATTTATTATTTCATAAAAAGTAAAATTTTCCCAACTTACTTGAAATATTATAATTTCAAAAATGGTAGAATTACCATTTTCAGAATTAAAATGAATAATGTGTCTAGAATGGCATTGAGAGAGTAAATATTGCTCAAAAATTGTAAATTGTAAATTTATCTTCATACCTCTTTGATTTTGAATGAATGGGGGGATATAAAGATAAATTTACATTTTGAACCGTGCAATTTGATCTGTTTGTGTAAAAAATTATTTACATAATTATAAAACATCAATATATATTTTTCCTATGTATTTTGAAAACCTGATTGGCACAGTAATTTACCCATTTTTCTCTTCCATTTTATAAATCTCTCAATTTATTTTAGGGTGAATTACTATTTCGTGAGCTGAAAATGAGTTATTTACTATTTGGGCTCACTGTTCATTTTAATTACTAAAACATGGACAATCACGTTTTCGCTAAAAAATGTATTCAGGACAAAGTGACTATTTCGCAAGTTTAAAATGAAATTGTCACTGTAAACCTGCGAAATAATCACTTTAAAAACACCCAAATTCGTTATTGTTCAAGTTTTGGTAATTAAAATGAACAGGGAGCCAGAATCGTAAATTCCTCAAAAGTTGATCACTTTCTTGTAAATTTCTCAATTTATTTTATGTAGATTTAGTTGTTAAAGTTTTGGGCCCTCATAAGTTTCGTAAATTGATGAACCTCTCTCCTTACCAATTTTTCTTGGAGTTAATGAGAAACATAAGAAGGTAGAAGAAAAATATATGAGTAAAGAAACTTAAACCTTGTTGGTTCTGTCACACAAAGCCATTGCCAGTGACGCCAGTCATCTCCCCAGGTGATTGAAAGTTCCCTTGCAAACAACATGAAACAGTTGTGTCCATAGTTCTTCTCAACCCAGTATTTCTACATCAGCAAAAACAATATATAGTGAACCTTTAATCAAGTATATATTATGTGGAAAACTAGCAAAATAATATTAGTACACCCATGTTTTGAAGTATTTATCTAAAAAGCTACATACCCATTGTGGTATTTATTTATTTTTACCAAAATGGATATCTTAGATAGTGTTGCATTTTGGATTTTATAATTAATTTTATAGCATTCTTATGAACCTCAAATAAAAGACCACTTAAAACCCACAAATGCTTGACCTGTTGGAATTTTTATTTATGATTAAAATAAAAAATAAAAAAATCTAATCAAAATGGCTAGAAGAGATCAATCAGGCTGATATTTAGTTTGTGGGTCTACCATATGTATGTGGGTGTGGGTAGAAACTTACCTTTCTCTTCTGGTTTAAGAAGACACCAGAGTAGAGATGTTCATAGAGGTTGTCTATGGAGGAGTAGTTGATGGGTGAGCCTGCATCTCTTATGATGATTTCATAGTTGTGGGGGAGCTTCTTCTCTACTCTTTTCTCCGTTTTAGTTATACCGACATCTCTTATGATGACTTCTTCTCTGTGCTCGACAGTAGGCCTAGGAGGAGTCTCATCTGTAGTAGGCTTCGGAGGAGTCTTATCTGTAGTAGGCTTAGGAGTCTCATAGCTTGAAGTGTTTGCCCCCATCTTTCCTTTCTTCCTCTTCCTCTTCCTCTTCCTCTTCCTTTTCCCTGCACCATCACTGCTTTTTATAGCAATAACAAGGCTATTGGATCATGTTAGAATCCATCATCCATCTGGGTCGTTAATCTGATAATAACTGGATCGGTTCAAACCCAGTTCAATATCTTATTGGATTGGGTCATTATTGGATCTTACCTCACTTACATCCTGATCCAACCCAAATTGACAAACAAAAATAAATACCAAACAGGTATATTCCATTTTTTAAATACTTCCAAGGATCATTTTGTAATTTACCTTTTTTTATTTTTTTTTTTTTGCTATTTAGTAAAAATAATTAATTTCATAAACAATAATTTTCCAGTTTAGGAATTAAAATGAATAGTGTATTGAAATGGGAATTGCACACTTTTTAACACACGTTTTGGTAAATCAGCCTATTTAAAATTAAAAAAACATATCTGAATCAGAAAGTTTGACAAAATATTTACCCATTTTAGTATATAAAAAATATATATATCATATTTGTATGGATTAATATCAGATATCTATGCCCGCTCCAAACCCAATACTATTTAATAGGGGATGGGACTTGATATTGGGTCTGACCCAATGCAGCGAAGTCTTAGTATACTCTTAGTTTTGATCTTTTGATTTGATTCTTCATTATTTGACATGGTTGGTTTGGATTATATTCTCCTTTAAAGATGTGTCAAAAGTTATTCTCATCTCTTAGAAACTCTATAAACACTAGTGGGCAAAGGAACCTTACTTTATTCCATGTTGCCGAAAGATGGTTGTTTTGAGAAACAAGATCATGAACACATCTCAGCTCAAAAGATCATGAACACATCTCAGCTCCTTAACTCAAGATGGTATGATCTTTGTCGTTGGATGTGTTGATTGCCAGCTATTTCTAGGATCAAAATTCATATTTTTTGTTAGCATGTTTCTTTATGTCAATTACCTACAACGAATCCCTAGGATTTGATACCCAAAAAAAAAAAAAAAAAGACTGAATCGAATGAACTATTGCTACTTTCGGTGACGATTTATTTTTTGAATATTGGAGAGATTGTTTTATGGGTTTGATGGCCAATAACCCTTGCTTGCCTAGCAAAAGATGTTAGTAGTCTCCTGGCTATCAAATCATAAAATTCTCATAATCCAAATAAGGGACTAGCTGATTAAATCGGTGAATTAATCACCGATTTAATTATTAATCCCTGAATATGGTACTCCCTCAAGACTTTATTTTCAACATTCAAATCTCATGATTAAGAAGTTGGAAATGATTGATTTTGATCATTTTTATCATTTTTACGTAATTTTCCCAAATTTTAATTTTTAATCAAAAAATTTCAAATTCATTCAAAGTAACTGAATTAAACCCTCCGAATCCGAACTTACTTACAATGTTCATCACCACATGTTTCTTTTCGAGATACATACTATGTTAGGAATTATCCCTTGCACATGTTTTTTCACATTTTTTGCTTCATCATTTCCCCAATTAACGACACCTAATTTTTGTTTATCTTGCGAAGATAGCGTTCAAGGGGGTTCATCATCAGCATTCAGTTTATTTAATTGCACATCAAAACAAGTGTCCTACCTTCTCTCATCAGATCATTGTGTTATTACAATTACCACGTTAATGTAGTTTCACCCACGCACAACTCACTGTAAGTTAAAACTAAAGAAAGACATAAATACTCACAATTGTAGTAGTGGATGATCATAATCTCCATCCTTCAGTATAATATAAATCTTACATGAAATCAATGATGATAAATATTAATATCGTAAGCATAAAACTTGAACCCAAGTTTTTGAGTTTCCGCTAAAGGCATACTTTTAGTGATGTAACTCAAACTGTGTAACCATATTTTCCTCTTAGTTGGGACCGTCAATTTTGCCCCGTAGCAGTAGATGAAGCAGCCAAATCATCTGCACTGACAGGGCTGTGCAGCTGCAATCATACAGAGAAAACCATATAAATATAGCATTTGGTACCCTCCAATGTTTCTCACAAAAAATATAGAATGGAAGGCTCACTAGTGTTCTATTCTTATTTTTACCTACAAAGGGATTAGAAAAGATCATGGATGGAGATAGTCAGGGCAGATGTGAATCTCTCTCTCTAAATAAGAAGTCTGCTTTGCAAAGAGTGGAATGGAGGAGTAGCCAACTACAAAACTACAAAATAAGAAGTTTTTTAGCCAACTACAAAACTTTGGTACAAGGCTATGTTGTTGGTGGTGGTGGCGGCGTTGATTAGGAAAGAATAAAACAGGAATTGGAGTAGATACAAGAACACTTAGAACAGGAACCTAGGATTGTCGTAGAGATTGTGATGTATATGTCAACCAACCCAATATATTTATGCACGTGTACTTTGATCCATTAATGCATGCTTGTAAAATTAAAATCCCAACAGATACGACCAAGTTAAAAGCATATCAAAAGTTTACATATGTTAAGCATATAATCTGGATAATAATATTTACTAATGAAAAAAAAAAAAAAACTATGGAAAACGAAGTAATAATATAGAGAGAGGCACAACACAACCAGGTAATGAGAAGGACTAGAGGCACATGATGCATGATGTGCTCATGCATTTCACAAACGCAAACACCCATCCATACACACCCACCTGCCTGAGTACATATTTTTTAATGTACTATACAAGCAAAAACTGCTCACCACACACACACACACAAACATACACGTGCAGGCCCATCCATCCACTCACCCGCCTTAGGGTGGGGCCGCACATGGCACTATAACCTAAAAGCGATGTACAGCCCCATGTGATATATTGCAATTGGCCCCTCACTGGGACTATTGTGGTAACCCTGAGAGATGGGTCAACCTGAATTGTGTGCTCAGCGAAAGGGCTCTATGGCCCTCTGCTACAGATAAAAGACAGACACGCAAATGCATGTGTACACACGCAACCCACACACACACACCACCCTCCCACACATGCACAAAGAAAAATAAAAAACTCCTGTGCGTTCAGCGCAAACTTACTGCACTTGCTACTGAAAACCAGTGAAAACAACGCAAGAAAGGATCATTGTGTGAAGAGAGATTGTCATGATTCCAATATGTTATACTTTGAAATCTTGCGCGCTTCTCCCAACAATTGAAATTCTCTTCAGAGATTTTGGTGGCTTTTCTTTTCCCGGGATTTTTCTTCTTTCCCAAGACAAAACCTGTCAAGTGGCATGAGAAAAGAAGTTAATAGAATAATCAGTACATGATGTAACCAACAATAAGACGTCCAAATTTTGCATTTTGATGCATATACGTCACTCAAGAAGTCAAAAAGATAAACTATGCGGAAGAGGAGCATTATGTCTGAGGGTCCCATTACACCTGTTAATCCCAGAACTTGTGTATTAATAGTCAAGCTCTAGACAGATGACCAGAACCATTTACATAATACTCCAGGGTGTAATAAGGAAGAACCAAGAAAGAAAAAACATTGATGTACATCTCTCAGATGTTCCTAAGCATAACCAAATATCAACTTAGGTCTAGTCCCAATTTTTCCATCACATTCTAGTGCCTCAACCTCGGTTGAATCCTCATCATAAATTTGGTCACTCATCCACCACGCACCTTCTTCATCTATTGGTTGATTTGTGATTTTTAAGCATGGGGAACCCTTTGGAAGGTTACTTGGTATTGTGTACCTCAAGTTACAGTTTGTTGGATTATTGTGTGGCTGTTTGTAAGTCAAACTAAGTAGAAGTGGCTCTACTGTTTCTTGTTACACCCAACATAGTAAGGATAAGGCATAGATGATGATGCAATCCCATTTATTGATTACATAGATTCCCTCGACTATCAAGAAAGCTTTGCAACTATACTCACTAGATATCAAACCTCCCCCTCTAATAGAATTAGAAGACTCTGATGGATTACAAGGTTCATCTTAACGTAATACACTACAAACCATCAATAGCACTTGGTCTACTAACAGCCATCATCATTGAATCCTTATCCCAAAATTTTGGGATAGATTAATGAATCTTGTTCTTCCATTCAGTTTTGTCAAGAGTCCCGTCTTTTGTTATATTACAAGTGTGTTTGTATCTGCTTTTACTACCTCTATCCACGTCTTCCTACTTTTGTCAGAGAGGATCTTAAAGATTGATGTGACTAACAATTTGTGCGTCAGTAAGGATGGATGCTTCTAAATTGTTAGGTGACCAATGATCACCAATCAAACAAAGAGAAAATTTTGCAGGAAAGCAATAAGACCAACTATGCATTATGGAGATTGTTTTGCTTTAGGTATAGGGAATATGATTAAGGTAGCAAAATTGATCACAAAAGAAGCCACCCAAGAGGTCGAGATGACCTAACAAGGAAGATTAAAAAGAAGAAAAAGACGGATGGAGCAGAGTAATGCCGCTCGTCCCAAATGTTAAGCATCCCAAATTACTTCCCCCAAATCACACATCCCCTTCTCTTTCTTTCCTTCCTATTTCACCCAACATATAAAGACAATTAAAAGACTCTTATGGATAACAAGGCACTTACTAACTTACTACCCACAAACCATCCACAAGACTTGCCTTACCTGCTGCCATCTATTTCAAAATAGATTGCCAGTTTTGAACTTGATACCAAACATAAAATGAGTCGAGTCTCTTAAAAAAATCCAATTTAAGTTCCTTGATCTTTTCATACCTCATCCTACTACAACAAACTTCAATTTATTTAGGGGGGGCCTTTGGAGAATTACTCCAGCCTAATCTTTTTCTAGATATGCACAATAGGATCATGACAATTTAGGCATTAATCATGTGGGCATTGTAAGGACATCCCTTGGATTGGCAACAACTATTTCGCACAGTGCAAAAAAGAGCATCCTGTTGGGCAGCCAAAAAGGAATTAAAGCAACAGTGCATGACTAACAAGGGGAAAATGCATATTCAAATAAATTATGATCATCCAAACAAAACCATTCAGTTTGCTTCTGGTCCCAGCAATGTTCTTATATGTGGATGTTTGGATTGATGGCCATCTAGCCGCATGTTGACATCCACATCACTATTACACATCCATAGCTCGAGAATTTAGAAATTCGAACTACAAATAAATGAACCAAAAATAATATACCAAGTGTGCATCTCGCTTATGGTCACCGAAGCTCCCTATCATCAGGTCTCCATATAGTGGTTGGTGGCTAAAATGCCTAAGGAGGCACTAGGCAATAGCCTTCAACAAAATTATTTCCTATCTACTGCGTCCCTTATTTTTTTTAGTCATCACAAATTTCTACTTTTTAAAAGACCTAAAACAAAGATTAGCCTACAAGCCGGAAAAATGGACATCGCCATTGCTCGCCTTATGTAAGGTGATTGCTAGACATTAGCAACCTCTAACACCATGCCTTTTTTCATAAAAGTCCCTAAAAAGCAAGCATTTGTTATCTCCTAATGACAAAGGTAGGGACTTTATTGTCATGTGCAATGAAATTTTATAAATGACTTTGTGAGGCTTAGTGATACTTTTCAAAATGTCGTTGCACAATGACAGTAAAACACTTGTCTCCTTGTCACTACAAAGCATAAAATGATTACTTTTTACAGGATTTTATGAAAAAAAAAAATGATATTGGAGGTTGCTATATATAAGAATTAGACTATATGATAGCATATAAATATAGAATATACAAATAAAATATAAACTCAAAATAAGTTCTGATCTATAATCTTGGAATATGAGCTCTACGTTTTTTAAATTACTCAACCTTAACCCAGCCAAAAACAAAGACTCCGATTGAACTAGTAATGGAGCTAGAATCAGCCAGACCTCAAGTGCTTCATTTATGTTGAGTCCTACCAAGTGATGAATTGTAACTTGGCATCTATGATTGACAATCACTCGTAGCAGCTCCAATTATAGGGACCAAACAAATATCTTCTACTTGGTTTAATAGTCAGGAATCCAATTTTTAAGGATAAAAAGGCAGCAAATACATCAAGGATAAAATTTCAAATATGGATTTCTACATTTAGCCATACAATTAATCATTTGTACTTTTTCAATAGACTTTTCAAGGAGTTGGAGAGTTCAAAAGTAATTAGTTTGAAAAACCATGCATTTTCAAGGAATGACATTCAGATGCGCCCTTGGGTGTGTTCATTGATGGGATTTTTTCAGAGATGTAGCACAAATGTAGGCATGTAACATATGGTCTATGCAACACTTGGCAATGAGGATTAGTTTGCAGCATGACTTGATGAAACGAAGTACCAAAGGTGTCAACATTGGTAGGTAGGCATACACATGTAAGGAAGCCTAGCATGGGCATGTGGCATGTAGCATGCGACATGATGCATCACAACTTGGCCAAAGGCTCAAGAAGCATCATAACTTGATTATAGGAAACGTCAGGGCACAGGCACAAGATTGGCTAGCAGCCATTCATGTACCTTCTTTGAGCTAATTAATCCTAAGATGAAGGTTATCCTATAAATGTGCATGATTTTTCAATAAGTTAGCAAGTCATAAATAAAGGCATTTCTTATCACGTGAAGTGTGCTCAAACTTTAGAAAAGATTACGAGATTATCTTCAATATCCATCCAAAAAAATTTAGTGGATAATTTGCCTTGTAAATCTGAGTTGTAGTTTTTCATTGATGGATGTCACTAGAAACTTCTGAGAATAATTTTAGTTTATCTTAGGTAAGTGTATTAGAGGTTGATAAGGACCTGGTGTTGCAGCTTAGTAAGTCAAGCTTCAGGTGGGTAAGGTGGCTTGCTTACCCACCTAAACCAAGTCAACGGTTATTTGATTACCATTGCATCAAGAAGCCTCAGAAAAGGTGAGGCAATGGAGCAAGAATGAGAGGAACCATAATAGAAAGCACAATAACACAAGAATGCAGCAAGAGAGTTCAATTCAAAACATGCCCCAAACCCCATATTTATACATATGCCGTGTGATGCCAAAAATGTCCCCTGACTAGAATATATTGGGAGACAAGACATGTATGACATAAAAAGATAGAAATGCCCCTCTCCTAACTTAGTATTTGAACGTGTTCTAATTCCTTATAGAATGGTTAGCATGTTAGTTACTTGCTCTTTGTTGGATGCCCTGTGACCAAGGCACCTCCTTGCCTTACGAACTTCTTGGAGGAAAGCGCAAGCATGTCTCCTTCTCATGGCCTTGCAAACCTTCACCTCCAATCAACCCCCACAATAGATCAATGCTCATTCCCCTTGAGCCAAATAGCGGAAAACCCAAAAAAAGGGGGTGGGGTAACAATAGTATTTTATTTTTTTCTGTGTCCCCAGTTATGATTTCTTGCTACGGTGCTTCAATTAGAAAGTAGAACTAATCCATAGTTCCAACAACTCCAACATTGGAATCAGCTTAAGGGTACACAATTCAAGCCAAAGAAGTGAATAATATGAATGGTAGACCATAGACCAATTTTCACGACCCTTATTACAATATTCTTTTATCTTCTACACTTTGACCTTTTTCTTTCGCAAAATGCTAATGTTTTCCTCTTTTTCTACATTCCTATTTGACCATTTCTTGTCTCCCCTTCACCTTCGCAACAACCTAACATGCGGTCTGGCCTCCTTTGGATATCACTTTCATCCATAGGGCAATAGAATCCCAACCTCTACCTCCTAAATCCTCCCTTCATTCCCCCCATGTCCCACTCCACCTTAATTTTTTTTATTTTTTTTTAAACAATAATAATAATAATTAGTACAATGTAAAAAAAAAAGAAAAAATCCATAAAGAAACACACAATCTGAACCATTAAAACACAAAAACTAATCATAGTTATTTATCTACAGGATATGTGATGTATCCTCGATATATGTTTTTCATCTCAATCGTTGGATTTTGTGTTTAACGATCGGGATTGCGTGTTTCTTAATGAGTCTACAAATCCCGACCCTAAAGTTAATCAAACCTTGCTTCTCTCATTCAAGCTTTTAGTGAAAAGTTACAACAAAAGAAGTCTATGATGACATCCTTTGTCCAAGCTTCTCAAGAGGGAATGAAATTATGTAATAAATTCATTAAGGATCAAAGCTACATTTAGAAGAGAAACTGCAAAACTATACATTACAAGTTTCAAAATAGCCCTTCCACCGAAAACTTCTACTCGACTCTATACCATCACAAGCTTGCATGTAAGGTATTTAAACCATCAAATTGTGAGTTGGAAAGGTTTTGTACACGGTCACCTAAAAGTTTTAAAAATATTACATAACCGGATATTATTCACGTATTAGGACTCCTTTTTCGAATTAGAGTCCTAATAAGGTTGACTTCTTATTTTGTCTATAAATAGATAAGATGTCGGACGTGAATAAGGGAACAAGAGAAAAACAGAAAATAAGATTCTCAACAAAAAAAAAACTTCTTCTCTCTAAGTTGCAGGTTTCTAGGTTTCTATCAAGAGGACCCTAAGGTTTAAAGCGTGTAAACAGCGACAGCTCTAGAAGCGTCGATATGCTCCCCAATTAATCCTAACATTGGTATCAGAGCCGAATATATTTTGTGCTCCGTTGTGTTGTTCGAATAAATTTTTTAATCCCTAAATTGATTTTGGAAAGAAATTTTTTTTTTAATCGATTTTGAACTAGAAATTTGAGGGTTTTTTCGTCGAACACTCGTCGGACAATGCTAATACCCTATTTGTTGAAGTTCATAATAAAATAAAAATCGAAAAACGATAAAAGAGAGGTAGGATCAGCATATTTAGAAGAAGAACTAGAGATAGATGAGATCAGACTCACCTGATCTGTCCTCAAATCATGAGCGAAGAGTGAAGATCGAACGTAATCTTCAGATTTGAAGTTGGACGTGGTTCCATTGAATCACAGACTCATGTATTTTGGTTAAGCCTCGTCGTGGGGTTGCGGGTTGGGCTCCATCGCCGATGTCCTTGAAAGCTTCACTAGCTTCGGATGATTGAAGATCTTCGTCTTCGTCTTCGTTTAAAAAAAAATAAAAATTTCGATTTGAGAATGTCAATCTCAGACCCATATGTTTTGGTTGAACCTCGTCATGAACTCACGGCTTGGGTTCCATAAACAATCCATTGATTGCTACGGTAAGTTGGGCCGATTGAAGATGGTTTTTTAATCTTCTTTAATCTCAATCAGACCCTTCTTCTCCAAATATCTAAACAGAGAGTTTTTTTTTATCTTCTCAAGTAAACCAATAAGATTAATTCTTTAGTGTATGTTAGTACATCATAGTTTGATGCAACCCTTTTAATATAAAACTGATATTTATTGTTATAAAGCTGAGTTCAACAGAACTCTATTTTGTTGAAATGATGAACAAGTTTTTCTCTTATACAACTGTAGTTGTATAACAATACAACAAGTTCAACAGAACTCTAGAATTGTTGAGATAATGCATTAAATTGGGATTTTTTCATATACAATGATAGCTGTATAAGTAAATGACATTGATTTCAATTTGGTTTGTTATTATACAACTGTAGTTATATAATTAAATTGCATTGAGTTCCGAAGAACTCTATTATTTACTGCAATAATGAATTGTAATAGGTTCTTTAATATACAACAGTAAGTTGTATAATTAAATAACATCGACAATAATATAACTTTGATACCAATGTTAGGATTAATTGGGGAGCGTACCTTCTTGTCGCAACGGAGATCCGAACCTTGAGTCGTGTCACGTTTAGTCGATTGCCGGAGATCGGAAGTCTCAAAAACCCGTCACGTCGACACTTCTAGAGTTGCCGCTGTTTCCACGCCTTAAACCCTAGGGTCCTCTTGATAGAAACCCAGAAACCTGCAACTTAGAGAGAAAAAGTTTTTTCTCTTTGGAGAATCTTATTTTATGTTTTTCTCTTGTTTCCTTATTCACGTCCCACGTCTTATCTATTTATAGACAAAATAAGAAGTCAACCTTATTAGGACTCTAACTCCAAAAAGGAGTCCCGTGTTAGGATTAATTGGGGAGCGTACCTTCTTGTCACAGCGGAGATCCGAACCTTGAGTCATGTCATGTTTAGTCGATCGTCGGAGATCGGAAGTCCCAAAAACCCATCACGTCGACGCTTCTAGAACTGTTGTTGTTTCCACGCCTTAAACCCTAGGGTCCTCTTAATAGAAACGCAGAAACCTGCAACTTAGAGAGAAAAAGTGTTTTCTTTTTGGAGAATCTTATTTTCTGTTTTTCTCTTGTTCCCTTATTCACGTCCCACATCTGATCGATTTATAGACAAAATAAGAAGTCAACCTTATTAGGACTTTAACTCCAAAAAGGAGTCCTAATACGTGAATAATAAGAGTTGGGTCCACATGGACGCCCAAAAAACAACTAACATCTCTCACTCGTCCATAGTAGGGCTCAACAATCATCTCTTCATCTCAAGTTATGCATAACCAACGGGAGTTTGACTTCCGATGAGAGCATTATGTCAAGTTTCTATCTAACTAATAAAACACATCTCATCTCCTATAACTCACATATGCCTCAGACTTATTTGGCCACATCGGATTGAACATTTTCCAAACCCTCATGAGCCTAAGCTCAGAATAATGTTCAACCATGTACACAATGCACAAGCTTTCTTTCCAAAAGCAAAATAATTTGTAAATCTATATATTTTGTTAAATATACAATAGTATACTTAAAAAAAAATGTGAAAGTAGAAATATCAATGCCGGCACTAGCACTAGTCATTGTGTACAATCTATCATTAGAATATGATGTCAAATAATCTTCCTCAAGCCCTCATGTTGCTTAGTTTTGGTTAAGTTACTTTTCCATTCATATTCCATTAGACCTTATCAATCCTAGTCATGGGTAACATGCTAAAGTTAGTAAACATTAACCTCTACTTTACAACATAGTCATAAGTCACTAAGGGCACAATAATTACCTAATTATTTAAAATACTCACACAGTAAAGAAACAGGGAATCATTCACTTACTCGTATAGGTAATAATAAAGGTCAAAAATAAATAACGCATGTAGTATGACTTACATATTATGGTAGAGCTCCTCAAGAGTTTGTCAACCTCAACAACATACAGATTCAAGTCTAATCGCACCGTGAGCACCTAACTTGAACTTCCCAATCCAATTGCTTACCAAAACACCTGATTAAAGTTCACGTCCGGCTTTCTCAGGCTTTATGATTCTACAAGTCTATGAATCATAATCGATTCTTATGAATCTTATCCCGACAATATTCGAGGTGACAATAATACAATTATCAAGCTCGCATTCATTGCACTTTGTAAAATTGATTCAACCTTTAAGGTTTAATTGTCTAAATAATACCTTCCTGCTCGCAGTCTATGCGTCAGGGCGATCATTGTGTGAATGAATGATCTTAGCCTAATGACGAAAAACAAGTCCATGTTGAAAAACATAGTAAAAAAATGTGTAGGCATAAGATAATCCATAAAGAATGCAATATACTGATGATATAATCAAATGGAAGGAATAAATATCTATATATAAAAAGAAATATCCAATAAAATAAGAAGTTTATTACAATCACAAATCAAAATCTACGAAGTCCCAAACTCCTAACATGAGTATGATAAATGACTTGTGGAATAGGTTTAGTCAGAGGATCTACTACCATCTTACCTGAAGTAATATATTATAAAACTACCTCCTTCTACGCAAACATATCTCGAATGTAGTAGTAGCGAATATCAATGTGCTTCAATTTTCCATGGTATTTAGGATCCTTTGCATATGCCAGTGCTGCCATGCTACCACAAAACAATGATACAGGATGTGAGGCATTATGCACTATACTGAGTCAACTAAGGAACCTTCTCAACCACACAGCTTCTTGAACCGCAGCACTACATGCAATGTATTCTGATTCCATCGTGAAATGCAACACAAGACTGTTTCTTGCTAGACCAAGAAATAACACCACTTCCAAGCAAGAATGCATAACCTGACGTAGATCTACGCTCATCTAGATCACTAGCCCAATCCGCATCACTATAGCCCTGTAATCGCAAATCTGCTCCCTGGTAACATAGTGAATAATCTGCAGTCCCACGCAAGTATTGAAAAATTCTCTTTACTGCCTTCCACAGAGCAGTTCCTGGATTACTTTGATAACGATTAACCAATCCTACTGCAAAGCAAATATCCGGTCGAGTACACATCATAGCATACATCAGACTCCAAATTGCATTTGCACAGGGCACTTGTGCCATCTTATCCTTCTCTGCATCCGTCATAGGGCAAAGACCAAGATGT
This sequence comes from Akebia trifoliata, assembly GCF_017979445.1. NCBI lineage: Eukaryota > Viridiplantae > Streptophyta > Magnoliopsida > Ranunculales > Lardizabalaceae > Akebia > Akebia trifoliata. The sequence goes on along the minus strand of NC_141375.1, from coordinate 20,823,267 downwards.
AAGGAATGTCCCTTCTGGACTGGAGTGTCTATGGATTTACAATTTTGCATACGAAAACGCTTGAGCACTCTATTATGTAAGTCTCCTGAGACAAACAAAGAAGTCTCTTAAAGCGATCGCAAGTGATCTTAATACCAAGTATAAAATTCGCTTCACCCATATCCTTCATTTTAAAATTTGAGGATAACCACTTTTGAGTGGCGACAATCAACTCCATATCATTTCCAGCTAGCAAAATGTCATCAACATACAGAAATAATATTAAGATATTCTTTCCACTCCATTTAACATACACACAATGGTCATCTTCCATCATCGTAAACCCATTTGTAGTAATGGCTCGATGAAAACGAAAGTATCATTGCCTGGATGATTGCTTCAAATCATAGATAGACTTTCTAAACTTGCAGACTTTGCACTCATGTCCTTCTATTTTGAAGCCTACGGGTTGATCCATATAGATCTCCTCATCCAAATCTCTATTGAGAAATGTTGTCTTAACGTCCATCTGGAAAAGTTCTAAGTCTAAATGTGCGACAATAGCTAAAATGAGGCGAACGGATGTGAGTCTTACTACTGGTGAGAAAGTTTCATCATAGTCAATATCCTCTATTTGGGTATATCTTTTCAAAACCAGACGGGCTTTATACTTATCAATAGTTCCATCAGCCTTTCGCTTGACTTTTAGAATCCATTTATTTCCAACAGTTTTACGTCTAAGCGGAAGATCAACAAGTTTTCAAACTTGATTTTTCATCATAAAACTAATTTCATCTTGCATAGCAGTCATCCATTCTTTAGAAGAAGATGATGACAATACCTCCCAATAATTCCTAGGTTCATCATCATCAAGTAGAGCAGACATGAATGATTCCCCTTCAATCTCAAATGGACGACGGGGTATTGTTCCACGTTTACTCTTACGAAACTCAAGATCATCATCAGTAACATCTAGTGGTACACTCCCACTGATTGGTATACTCCCACTATCCTTGACGATCATCGGATCATCAGAAAATTTACTTACCCCACCCTCGTTGAGAATAGGTGGAGGTTCCTCTTCTGATTCTGGAGTTGGTTCTATCAACTCATAGAACTCATGTGATATCTGAGTTTTCTTTCTGCTTGAAAAATCATTCCCAATGAAATCCACATCTCGCGACTTAATCTCTACTATTCCACCATTGTCTCGTTCATATATAAAAATACAAAGCCTTTAGAATGCTCAGAATATCTTATAAACGTGTATGTCTTAGCTCTCATGTCTAACTTCTCAACATGATGGGAAGGAATATGAACAAAACCAGATGATCCCCATGGACGTAGATGACCCAGATCGAATTTTCTACCTGTCCATAACTCATAAGGGGTGGATGTAACAGATTTGGAGGGTACCCTATTGAGGATGTAGGCTGCAGTCAAAAGATTATCTCCCCAGAAAAAAAATATGAAGGTTTGCTTGCACCATCATCGATCTCACCATATCTAAAAGGGTTCTATTCCTTCTTTCTGCTACGTCATTTTGTTGCGGAGTAGAAGGAATTGTTAATTGCCTACGGATACATTTTTCTTCACAGAACCTCTTCATAGTCTTTGATAAATATTCGCATCCTCAATCAATTCTAAGAGTCTTAATTTTCCTCTCTAACTGATTTTCAACTTCCAACATAAATTTCTTAAAGCAATCTAATGCTTCAGATTTATGTGAAATCAAATAAACATATCCAAACCGCGAATAATCATTAATAAATGTGATGAAATAGGTCGTTCCATGGCGTGCCCTCACATTAAGTGGCCCGCAGATGTCAGAATGGACTAACTCTAAGGGAATTGATGCACGTACCGCTTTACCAAATGGTTTCCTACTCGACTTTCCGGCTAGACAATGTTCACAGACCGCAATATCGACTTTTAAAAGTGAACCTAATAATACATCATTCACTAGTCTTTTCATCCTATCTTGCCCAATATGGCCTAATCTAACATGTCATTTCACAGAATCAGAAACATCATTGAAAATCGAATAAGCAACAGAGTTTAAATTACTAAAAACAATATCTAATTTAAACAAACCATTTGAAATAAAAGCGTATCCATAAATAACTGAGTCCAAAGAAATGCTAACTGTTCTTAACAAAAAATGAAAATCAAAACCTAAATCTAATAGCGATGTAACTGAAAGCAAACTACGTCGACCTCCTGGCGCATAAAAAACATCGTGAAGTAACAATGTGCATCCTGTGCGCATCCGTAGTTGGTATGTTCCAACTCCCAATAGGTCTTTACTAAAACTGTTTCTCATGAAAATCTTCATGCTACCATACAAGACTCGACGAAACTCTACAAACCCTGCTCTATCCCTTGCTATATGTTTGGTTGCTCCGGAATCTACAATCCCATCAGGATCACAAGAATCAACAAGTACCTCTGTGCAAACAAAACAATGAAAGGAGATTTTAGAGTAGGTTTTTACCTTCTTCGGCTCAATGCATTCACAAGCGAAGTGTCGCAATTTCTTACAATTGTGACATGCCATTTTAGATTTGTCTTTCTTTCCACTACATTTTCCTCTGCGGCATTTGAAATTCGGGTTCTTCTTAGGTGCAATTTCATTAGTCTAAATTATTTTCATTGGTTTGCGCTTGGATCTGAAGTTCCCGCACTTACTGGATTCAGTAGTGAAAGTGACACTGTTAGTCTTTATAGACTGACGTTCAGCTTCTAATTTTATATGTCACGACAACTGAGAGAAGTTGATAATACTCTCATTGTACGTCATATTGAGTTTCATCTGCTCTCATGAATCAGGTAAAGATCTCAAAACAGCAGAATTTACTGCTCATCTGTTAGAACATTTCCAGCATCTTTCAGATTGTGAATTATTTGAGACATTTTCCTAAGATGCTCTACCATGGTGCCATTGGAAGCATTCTTATATGAGTCAAATTTTAGCGTCAATGCGCGCAATCTGGTTGCTAAAGTACTCGCAAACGACAGTTTCAAGGCATCCCACATATCTTTGGCAGTCAGATAACCCTTGAATTCACCAATAAGATCATTGTGTATACTACTCAGCATAGTAAAGCGAACGCACCGATCTTTTTTTTCCCAATTTAGGTATGTGTTCATGCTACAACGGTGTTGTGTAGAAGTCCCTTCTTCTGGTTTATCCATAACTACAGTCAAAGTATCCAAGACCCCTTACTCATCTAAGAGATACTGGATCTTACGGTGTCAAATGTCATAATTATTACCATCTAGTTTCTCTCCCTTATTTAAATTCGCTACTACATTTTTAGAAGTCATTGCAAAAAACTGTATAAAAAAATATAAAAAAACGTGCACAAATTAAATTTAAAAAAATATATAAAAAAAAATTTTGTTATATCAATCAATTATGCCACACAAAAAATTTGCTCAATCCCTCAAATCAGTCAATCAAGATCAATGTTATGACATCAGATCGAGAAACTAAACAATGACGATTGTCAAAGTTAGTAATCATCTCTTTTGATCATAATTTTAATCTTAATTGTTTAATCCTTTACGCGCAAATTTTAAAGAGGAACCCCAAAGGTTACCACTCTTAATAGTAATAATTTAATAAATATTTAAATTTAATCACAAAAGTAATTGTTGATATCAAGTTCTACAAACAACTATAATCAAGCAATTAAACATAGATGTATCACAGATATACATTTACATGGCATGTGCTACTTTATTAACAAGCAATTTTAGTTATTTTAAAGTGCATCCATACAATTCCTTAAAGGTTGATGTTTCATTAAAACAATTTTAGAATTAAAAATTATTCCAAAGCTACACCTCATAAAAATCAGTATAAAAATGGTGAACTATATTATTGTCGATGTTATTTAATTATACAACTTACTATTGTATATTAAAGAACCTATTACAATTCATTATTTCAGCAAATAATAGAGTTCTGTGGAACTCAATGCAATTTAATTATACAACTACAATTGTATAATAACAAACCAAATTGAAATCAATGTCATTTACTTATACAGCTACCATTGTATATGAAAAAATCCCAATTCAATGCATTATCTCAACAATTCTAGAGTTCTGTTGAACTTGTTGTTGTATAAGAAAAAAACTTGTTCATCATTTCAACAAAATAGAGTTCTGTTGAACTCAGCTTTATAATAATAAATATCAGTTTTATATTAAAAGGGTTGCATCAAACTATAATGTACTAACATACACCAAAGAATTAATCTTATTGGTTTACTTGAGAAGATTAAAAAAATTTCTCTGTTCAGATATTTGGAGAAGAAGGGTCCGATTGAGATTAAAGAAGATTAAAAAACTATCTTCAATCGGCCCAACCTACCGAAACAATCAATCGATTGTCTATGGAACCCAAGTCGTGAATTCACGACGAGGTTCAACCAAAACATATGGGTCTGAGATCGACGTCCTCAAATCGATTTTTTTTTTTTTTTTAAACGTAGACTAAGACGAAAATCTTCAATCGTCCGAAGCTACCAAAGCTTTCAAAAGCATCAGCCATGGAACCCAACCCGCAAGCCCACGACGAGGTTTAACCAAAATACATGAGTCTGTGACGCAATGGAACCACGTTCGACTTCACTCTCCGCTCACAATTTGATGACAGATCAGGTGAGTCTCATCTCATCTCATCTCTAGTTCTTCTTCTAAATATGTTGATCCTACCTCTCTCTTATCCTTTTTCGATTTTTATTTTATTATGAACTTCAACAAATAGGGTATTAGCAATGTCCAACGAGTGTTCGACGAAAAAAACCCCAAAATTCTAATTCAAAATCAATTAAAAAAAAATTTCTTTCCAAAATCGATTTAGGGATTAAAAAATTTATTCGAACACAACGGAGCACGAAACATATTCAGCTCTGATACCAATGTTAGGATTAATTGGGGAGCGTACCTTCTTGTCGCAACGGAGATCCGAACCTTGAGTCGTGTCACGTTTAGTCAATCGCCGGAAATCGAAAGTCCCAAAAACCCATCACATCGAAGCTTCTAGAACTGTCGCTGTTACCACGCCTTAAACCTTAAGGTCCTCTTGATAGAAACCCAGAAACCTGCAACTTAGAGAGAAGAAATTTTTTCTTGGAGAATATTATTTTCTGTTTTTCTCTTGTTTCCTTATTCACGTCCCACATCTTATCTATTTATAGACAAAATAAGAAATCAACCTTATTAGGACTCTAACTCCAAAAAGGAGTCCTAATACGTGAATAATAAGAGTTGGGTCCACATGGATGCCCAAAAAACAACTAACAGTTTCAAAATATTTATGTACCCAAATAAAATTTATCCATTTGTGTATAAAACTTTTGTAGACATTTTAAAATCAAAAGTTATGAAGGTAAATTCACTGCAAAAAGTTTTCACACAAACATATAAATTTACCCGGGTAATTAAATATTTTAAAACTGTGTCCATTTACGTGATTTGACCAAAAAATTGAACTGTATTTTCACAAATTGGAAAACTATTAATGATTCATCTTCAAGAAAAATAATTGACCTCCGAGAAAGAGAAGCGAAGAGCATACCACCGTACCCTTCCGGAAGGGAAATCTCCGTCCCCTGCAACTTTCTTCCTCTAAAGCAAGCTTCCTCCATATATAAACCGTCGATTTCGATGCCTATTTGAGATAATTAAGATTTTTGTGAGGCTAAATGAATCGTTGAGAACTCAAAATGGAGATCAAAATAGAAGAACCAAGGAAAAAATTACCAGTCTTTTTGGGTTTGAAGTAGTGAGAGACAGAGGAAGGCCATTGTGCTTGATGCAGCAGGGTGGCTGATGAATATGGCCAGTGAGATCGATGAAGGTTTCACCATTTGAGCGAAGATCGATGCTTCCAGTGATTCCGTTTTTCGGATTGTCGCTCGAATCTCTGTCTCCCTCCATCGATCAGACGTCCAAAACCCTAACCTAATTTGATTTTGTTAGCTCGTTGGCCACTGTTTTTCCCGCCCTTTTTATGTTTATGAGACGTTTGTTCCTGGGAGCTCCAATGGCCATTGTCTTACTGTCTAGCTTTTATGAACAAAAACCTGAGATTCTATTGCCACACCATCTGCAAATCACCAAAGATTTAGCTCAAGAGAGCTGCTATTGCCTCACTAACTTTTGCTACCGCCACTCCAACTATGTGCAACTCTTTTGTATTTTATATAGGAATTGGTGCGGCAATAGTAGCTCATGCAGCTCAAATCTTGGAGTGGCGTTAGCAAAAGTTGGTGTGGAAATAGAAGCTCTCAAATTTATGTGGGTATTTACCAAAACATTAATTTGGCTCGAACATCTTGTTACTCTACTAGAGTGCGTCTGCAACTACAGACAAGAGCATTATCTTTAAGGTTAAAAAGGAAGAGGAGGAAAGAAAATAAAGATGGAAGGGTATTCTTGAAGAGGAGAGTAGAAGAGGGAAGGAAATAATGATAGAGGAGTGTTCTTGGAAAAAGATAATAGAAGAGGAAAGAGAATAAAGTTCGAGGGCATTCTTGAAAAGGGGAAAATAAGTAGTGTCCTCAAGATTCATGAGAAGATTAAATCACAACCCCTACTTATAGGGGGATAAACATGGGGAGAGGATCGTAATGTTTTATTACTAGATTTATTTTTATCAAAATGGGTTTCTTTACATCCAATTTTTATACACTTGAACCGACAATTTTTCATAAAGGTACTAATTTAGTTTTATTTACTTTTATTAGATGTCCACAGGAAGACTTAGAAAGTAAAATTCCCACAATGGTAGATTTCTACTTCTTTCTTACTTCTAGATTTAAATCTAAACTTCTTTCTTTTAGATTGCCTTTCTTCTTTTTTAACCCTTGCTCACTTGAATTCTTTGTAGTAAGTCATTCCCCATGAGCATATTTCACACTTGACTTGTTCATGATAAGGTGAAAGATAAAGTTTTGAACCAACTCCTAGTAATACTTTTTCTTATTTAAACTTGATTTCTACCTTCAACAAATCACTAAAGCATCGATTGAACGTCTTTAAATGCTCCATGAAATCTTGTTTTTCCTTCATTTTTGGACCATAGATATGATCATTAAATATTGTGTTGGACAAGGTCTTTCTCATGTAAAGTTTATCAAGCTTATCCCATTTTCCTTTGTGGTCCTTTTTTATATGATGTTATACATGACTTCATCGAATACATACAATTCAATAAAGTTAATGGTTTTCAAATCCAACTCCCCTTGTCTCTTTTGACATCTTTTGTGGTCTTTTCTTATTTTATGGATTTAATGATGAAATCGTGATCAAGGTCGATTTATCACAAAATCGACATTTACAATTGACATCGTCCGTGGGAACAAAACAAGGGACACGACGTATACATGTGAAGACAATAGTAAGAACAGATCAAGGAATTACATGAATAGATCATGGGGGACTACCCCTATGATGAATCATTGGGGGATCTAAGGTTTTCAATGTGGTTATATCGAGGGACAGATCACGGTCGAGAGAGATAGAGAGAAGGCCTCGTGAAGCAGCTGTTAAAGGCAATGTGGTTTTGATTGTTGATTTCAACTTGTGCTTATGGATTGGGATTTGAGTTGAAGTCCTTTCAAAATTGTTAATTTCAATTATTGATCGACAAATTGAGTCGAAATCTTGTTTTGGGTAGGGACGTTTCTGTGGAGAATGAAAAATGTGACAATGAAAAATAATAATGTGAGAATTTTTCGAAAACCAAAGGAAATCGAGTGGGGGAGAAGGTGAGAGTGCAAGGTGAGTGGTCATGTGGTTGCTATGAGAAGGGTTGTGGAGATGGCTGAAGTGCTGAACCGAAAGATGAAAGAGTAAGTAGAGGGAAATTAAGAGAGGGTGAGATTGTAGTTGGTGTAGGGTTAGCTGAAAGGATAAGAAGGGGAAGGGACTGAGAAAGGCTAATGGAAGAGGGTTGTGGTGAGGTCGTGGGAGCGAGTGCTTGTAAACACCTCATTTTTGCACTCGCTTGATTAATCAACTTGTCAACTCGATTGCAACAGTTCTCAATAATGGATGAACATTCTAAAGTTTTTTATTTATTAATAAATGTGTTTCCAAAGCTCAAATGAGATATTTTAAGTAAACAAACTTTAGAAACCATGCTATGCTAGGAAAATACGATCTAAAACATAGAAATCATCATTTTGAAACTAAAAGAAGTTTTACGAGAAAAAACACTAAAAATAATCAAATTACCAATATACTCCTGATATTAGAACACCCCTAAAAGCTACATTACTCTTAGGAAAATCTTTTCGAACTCATCAAACAACAAACTAAAACCAAATATAAACTATTTCGTCAATTTTCACAAAATTTGACAAAATTAAAAAAAAATTCCTCATAGGGTCCATAATCATTTCACGTCAATAACTCATAAATGACACAAACCAATACTCTCATTGAATTCCTTATGAAAAATTAATTTTAAAACATTCTAAAACATCAAAAAATGACATCCTAACGCAAAAGTCCTCTTTGAGGGCAAAACAATAATTTTTCAATTCGAAAATTCGAAAATCTGAAACTAATAATTAAAATATTAATTAACGTAAAGTGAAATCTTACTAAATCAAATTAAAATTTTTGAATAAATAAATTCAATTAATAAAGCTTATGGGTCAAATGTCAAGCGGTGACCCATTTATTCAAGTGAGACCCACCTAATATTTAATAAAGAACCCTCGACCGGGGGTTCCAAAGAATTCAAAATAATTCAATAAAGAACCTTCTATTGGGGGGTTCTCCAAAACTTAAATAATTCATTCTACTTAAGTCAAAAAAATTTAAATTTTAAATAAAACTAATTAAAATCTTATTTAAATCACTTAATAGAATATTTAGAAATAGATTTTATTTCTAAGAGACTTAGTTAAACCTTAGTCTTAAAAAAAAAAAAAAAACTTTTTAAAAAGGAAACTCTAGCACCTAATTTTATAGGTCTTGAAATACCCTAAAAAAACAAAGGTAAAAACGTTACAAACTTTCCCAAAACTCTAAATTTTGAGCCCGAAGATAATACTTAACCCCAAGCCCCAAATTTCCTAAAAATACTCACAAACCCTAAAAAACACTCCAAAAAAATCATAAAAATATTCAAATCTATAAAAAGTAAATCTCATCTCAAAGATCGAAAGCAGATCTAGCAATAAAGATAAAGTGAGAAAATTCATACGAGGAACGTTCACCATCAGTTTTTAAGGGAATCGATCGTCACAATTATTCAAGTAACAACAAAAGTAATTTTTTATTTTATTTTTATTTTAAATTTAAATTATTTTTATAATATAAATATTTGAGAGGAGTAAAGATCAGCTTTCGTTGGGCGAGATTGGTGCCTAACACCTTCCAATCTTGTAACCTGATTCCCATACCCATAATATATTTGTAGATTAGTGTTCTTTATTTGTTTAGAGTCATATTTGGTTCCTAGACCATAGAACTAGGTGCGACTCTATAAAAAAAAATTGAATCCGTACACGGGGAGCAAGGGCGCTTTTAATGCTATAGAAGGAGATTGTGGTGAGGTCATCTATGGCTAAAAGTCAGAGAAAGAGATAAAGGAAAGGGTGAAAGGATGTGTGTCTAGTTGCTGCTATGGTTGAAAATCAAAAGGAGAGGAGATGGATAAATTGGAATCGAGAGATCTGTGTAATACATTGTCAATGTTTTAAAGGTTGAGATTCTTCAAGGGATTTGCAAAGGACGCTGATGTGACAAAGATAGGAGGATGAGAAGCAACAACAGAGGATGGTGAATCCCTTATTTCTTTGCGAAAAAGGAAGATCCATGTGTGTAGGTTGCGCGTAATTTGCACATGAGTGGAGCAAACGTGTTGAAGAAGGTTTATAACTAGCGCATGTGTGAGGGATGTAATGTAAGCATATGTAAAGGTGTTGAGTGAAGAGTTTACACGTGTAGAAAGGCAAAGTTTACACGTATGTGGAGGCATGTGAATTGCAACAAATAATGTTGAGGCGAGTCTCACAGAACAATAAAAAATAAATAAATATCTGAAGGAGGAACCCAACAAGGCTTTGATTTTTCTTGAATCTAAGGAATCCTCAACAACCATGGACAAAAAGATTTTAATGCATTGATAAAACCAACCAATGTCAGTTACCTTTTAACCTTAACTTTTCTTTAAAAGTTGATAGCAATAAGGGAAAAAAGGTTGAATGTGCATCAATTTTGGTGTACATGAAAAATGTGGGAATTGATTCCTGTATCTATGGACATCAAGTATGTTGTACATAAACCCCAAATCTGTAGATAAAAAAGAAGAGGGGTAAAATAATTAGCTTGGATACATGGCATATACATCAATCTTGTGTATGAGACCCTTTTTTTGTTTAAGTTCAAGTAATTAGTAACACTGAAAGGAATTGAAAATCGAGGCTTGAGTTGCATATCAATAATTGGTATATATTAAAATTCATATTGTTTTATAAAGAAATTAAAAGTATAAAGGACATGGGTTTGATTTAATTCATTGGCATCCTTAATTCCCCCCAACTTGGGTTGAACGATTGTGTTGCTTGGGGGCTCAGGTCATACCCATAATTAAGGAACCCATGTGACCAATTATTACGTGAGTTAACTCGGCATAAAAGTGACATGAGGCTAATCTCATGCCCAACTCAACCAAATCTACAGACTCCATTAAGTTAAGTGGTACAATATATTATTCAATTTTTGACTCAATCAATTAGTATAAGCAGGGGTCAAGTCATATGGTATAAGTAGGGGTCTAATTTGGAGGACTAAATTTGTTAATGGGTATCCGACCCTGATTCACTGACCTCGATTAAACAAGTCGAGTGAGTTTAACTTAGGAAATGCATTGAGTTAAGTGGTACACTTGGGGGCTCAATGTAAGTTCCATCAATAAGGTAAAATGATTAATTTACACGTGGGGCCTCGATCCGAGTATAATTAGTCAAGAACCTTGACCTTATTGTTAGGAACATAAAAAAAAAAGAAGGAATTCTGACCTCATTGTTGGTAGGTCGGTGCACATTGGGAAAATCTAATTTATTGAGTTAAGAAACGCACTTGGGGGGGGGGGGTCGATGTAGGTCCGGTTCTGAGGTAAAGTTGTAAAATTCTATTTTGGGGTTCAATTTAACTTTAGCCCATAACAAAATGGCTAATTACTGATTGGGGGTTGAATCTGAGTACAACCAGTGGAGATATGGACTCAGGTATTACTTAAAAAGGTACTATAAGTAGAAGGATTTATTTTAATTGTTAGTAGAAGATCTATATTATGTTATCAGATTTCATTAGGCATAGGGATTCTGATTTAAATATTTTTAATTGGGCTTATGTTAACAATAAAGATGATTATCTTTTGATTTATTTCATACTATCGAAAGGTAGTTCGATTCATTGGGGGAACCAAACCCTAGTATTTTAGGTTGAACATGATTAAAAAGGCAAAGTAACTCAGTTCATTGAGGGAACCGAGCCCTACTCATATGAGGTTGAGTAGGTTCAAGAAGGTTAAGTCTCGATTCATTGAGAAAATCGAACCCTACTCATATGAGGTTGAGTAGGTTCAAGAATGTTAAGTCTCGGTTCATTGAGGGGACTGAGCCCTACTCATATGAGGTTGGGTAGGTTCAAGAAACTTAAAACTCGATTCATTAAGGGAACCGAACCCTACTTTTAATGTTGAGTAGGTTCAAGAAGGTTAAGACTCGGGTCATTAAGGAAACCGAGCTCTATTCTCGAGGTTGAGTAGGTTCAAGAAGGTTTAAGTCTTTAAGTTTGATTCATCAAGAAAAATATTTTGTTGGTTGAACATAATTAAAATGGTTAAGTAAAATGGCTTGGCTCAATGAGAGAACATAGTCATATTCTAATGAAAAAACAAAACTATAATGGATAAGTAAAACAACTCGATTCAAGGAGGAAATTGAGGGAATTGAGTCCTACTCATATAAGGTTGAATAAATTCAAGAATGTTAAGTCTCGATTCATTGAAGGAATCGAACCCTACTAATATGAGGTTCTGTATGTTCAAGAAGATTAAGACTTATTTCATTGAAGGAACCAGGCTCTAATTTTAAGGTTGAGTAGGTTCACGTAGATTTAAGTCTTTAAGTTCAATTCATCGAGAAAAATATTTTGTTAGTTGAACATAGTTAAAATGGTTAAGAAATGTGGCTTGGCTCAATGAGGGAACATAATCATGTTTTGATGAAAAAATAAAACTAGAATGGATAAGTAAAGCAATTCGATTCAAGGAGGAAATTGAACCCTACTCTTGAGGTTGAGTAGGTTCAAGAAGATTTAAGCTTGGTTCATCGAGAGAATCTGACCTAGTTATTGGTTGGCCAGTCATACATAACATAAAATCTGATTTCTTTGTTGGTCAGTAAACACATAAAAAGATTCGATTCCTCCCATAGAACCAAACTTGATCCCTAAGTTGGTCAGTTTATTAGATGAAAAATATTGGATCATTTTTGGATATAAATCTAATTTACAAGGAAGAAGATAAGCCCGAAAACTCAAAAATCACACTAGTTCGAAAATGAGGGATGGTGCTTATTCAAGAAAATTTGTCAGAAACTACAAAGTTCTTGAGATAGATCTTAGTACATCAATCTCCACCTTCAAAAGGGAGCTATGTGGAAGGATAAAATCGTCTTCCATGTGAATCATTCATTCGCATCATTAATACACATCCTAAGGTGGACACGTAGCATCATTTGAAGATGACTCTATCTTATTAAGGAAGAATCTCAATTTAAGAGGATTCTTCCCTTTTTATGTAACTACTAATTTGGATAATGGATAATAGTGTCAATTGTAATTTAAATAGGATTAGGATTATTTTTAGGATTTTTCTATTTAAAGGCCTTGAGGCCATTGTAAAAAGAAGAAGGAGGAGGGAGGAGAAGAGAAAGGGGGGAGACCAAGGTGAGGAAGTCATGTAAAAAACTCAGATTTATAATGAAATGACTCATCGAGCTCGTGGATGTAGGCATATTTGCCAAACCCGGAAAAAACCTTTGTGTTCTCTCTTTTTCATATATTTTTTTATTATTTTATAATTTAATGATGAAATTGTGATCAAGGTTGATTTATCACAAAATTGACCTTTACAATTTCTAAGTTTAAATAAAATAAATTGATTGAAAACCAGAGACTTACCAAGTTAGATCTGAAGTCAAATGTTTGGATAAAGTAAATTTGCATAAAATTTCTTGACTCTTCCTTCAAACAATGCTCTAGAGTGAAATTGACAGAGTTTTAATTTCCTCAAGAATTCTCAAACTTGACATCCTCAAATCAAAATAGGCCATCCCCCCTCTATTTATAGAAGCATAAAGGGGCCCTTTACAATTAAAAATAAATGAAAATTTGAAAAATAAAAAGCCTGTGTGGATACCAAAAGCAGAAATACTTTGCCAAAGAGCAGGAGTGCTCTGTGAAGGAGCTGGGGAAGTACTTTTGTGTTGAAAGGGTGTTTGAGAATCATCTCTATTAAGTATTGACAGATGTACTTTTGTGTAGAAAGAGTGTTTAGGAATCTCCTTTTTTATGCAAATGAACTTCAATGATCAAATCTCTTTTTTCTTCTGTCAATGTGGTTTATCAAACTGAATTTATTTTCCTTCTTTTTCAACTTTGACATCCTTTGAATGCTCAAACTCTGATAATTGCTCATGTAGCCCTGAATAACCAAAATGATGTTTGATTTCCTAGAAACAAAGTAATCTAGGCCTATGGGACCAAATTGATATATAACATTACTTGAAATTTATTTATTTGCTCTTATATTAATGCATTGAGTATAATGAATTATTTCTTCTTTTTTTATTATGATAGTGAGAGTAGGCGGAATAGAGTGATTCGACACCAAAATTTGGATATGACAAATGTCCTCACCTTTGCATATTTTAAACTTAATAGTCAAGACAAGTTGGGTAAAAAATCAAGTTTAAAAGTGAAATCTCTATGATAAAATTTAAGTGATTTATAAAATCGGGAAGAGATGTATTAATGATAAAAAACTTAATTTTATGTAATAAAAACACTTTCCTGACCACTCCCCCTTGTAAGTTATAATATCCAAAAGAGTCATGATAAAATGACTGAAAAATATACTCAAAGATACACAATTGACGTGCCATGTGTACAAAATCATAGATCTTTTCCTCGAGATACACAAGAAAAATCTATGATTTTGTGCACATGCATTCCACGCCACTTGAGTATATTTGAGACAGAGTCAATCTGTCATTATTCTATCCAAAAACATGATTGATGTCACAGGGATGCATACCTTAAAAAGTTAAGGAATTTTAAGAAAAAGAAAGTTATTTTCATTATTGTATTTTAATAAAAAATTGAAATTTATGATATCAATGGCTAATCCATTTTCATGACCTTAGATCAAGCCTAAAAAGATAATTAAAAAAAATAAAAAAATCTAGCATATGATGTATAACATGAATTCTTGAAGGCCGACTAGGTAGTTCACGTGGGCCATTCATCCTTAATAAGATTTAGTTATGCTAATCTTACTCTTTGTAAAAAGTCATGTTAATAAAAACCTCGTCACACCATGAAATAATTTATTGACAAAATTTATGTGGTCTCATTTGTTTTATTATTGATTTTCGTGTTTATAATTTTTTTTATTGAAACAATTCATGTTAATAAAAGAAAAACACTTACTTTAGTAAGTTAGCACGAAAATTTTCTAACCACATCCGCTTTCAAAAGTGTGATCCAATGTCAAAGTCTCGCAAGGTTGTAGAGAATAAAATTCTAGTAACTTTAATTAATAAGCTAATCATAGAGCCGATTCCCTTTTTATTGGAGTCAATTAGAGCCGGGTCTAAAATGGAATCGAGCCAATAGGAATTGAAATTATTAAGTTCTATCCAATGGGTACTTGTGGGTACTCAGAACCAATTTATTTTGTCATTTCTTTTCATACTATAGATGGTTTATTTAGTTATTTCTTTTCAGAAGTGATTTATTTTGTCAAAATTGATGCATGTTATATAAAATTCTTCAATTTTTCATATAAATTATCAATTGAGCTTAAAATGAACTATATCTTCTAAAAATTTATTACTTTTAACTAAGAAAAAATTTTATTTTTGAAAAAAAATCATTAATTTGTATTTTTAATATAACAAATTATAACTAAATTAATAATTGTGTAGTTAATATGTTAATTTTTTTTTTTTAAAGAAAACAAGTTTTATAATGATTGAAAATATTTTTTTTTCTCATTCTATTCTTGAGAATTGGAACCAATTGATACCCCTGTTTATTAGTGGTTCAGATTTCAATTTGCATTTATTTTGAAATAAGACTTAAAATTGACAAGAATCAAAACCCAAATAAATATAGTGGTTATGATTTTAATTTTCTTAGGAACCAACCTTGACACCTCTTAGTACGTAATCATTAATAAAAGTTTTTTTTATTTTTTTGTTTTTTTGGTAATGATAAGGTGGGATTACAGGGCCCACCCTATTTCCAATCTATTGACTGTAATTACAAGAGATTTCTTTGATTTGTTCAAGATGCCTCTCTTTCCACTTGTGGGGTCCACTCGATAGTTTAATCAAGTCATCGCTAATAGGGGTGCAAGTTGGTCCGGTTCAAACTGAGAATTGAACCAAATCAAATAGATAGCTTTGGGTTGGTTTGGTTCGATTTGGAATAAATTACGGTTTAATTCTGGGTTACAAAAATGAAGAATTGATCAATTTGATTCGATTCTTAAATAAAATTGTATAGAATTGTACTAAACTGGGAATCGAATTCCTATGCAATAAATAAATATACATGTATATAATAATTATTATAAACTATTTTTGGAATGAGGATATAAATTAGTGATCTTTTATGAGTAAACTAATGATTTTTTATGGGTAGATTTGTAATTTATTGTATAAAATTTTATGTTTGTATTTTTATTAAAAAATATTACTTATAATTTATAGAATATTGCAATCCGTTGAATAAAAAACCGAACCAAATCGACTTTAATTCGATTTGCGCTGATTTGGTTCAATGGAATTTGGTTCGGTTCTGATTATTATTTAGTGCAAACGACCTATGTTGGTTCAGTTCCGATTTGACCACAAACCGAACGAAGTTGCACCCCTATTTAAACGCTGAGGATGGATTTCTACCTCTTTTTGTATCTGAAATCCTTAGTTTCTTCTTTGTTCTACTTGGTTTCTAGCAAAAGCTTAAAAAGCCCATCCATCCCACCTTCAACTAAAGCATCAAACTTTTAGGCATCTAAATGGAGTATAAAAAAAAAAAATTCCAGATTTGAAGAGATGTTCATCCAAGCTATCATGGGAGAAACTTTCCGCCACACTTCACAGCCTTCAAGTAAGTAAAAAAACAAAAGCCTACAACCACCTAAATTTAGAAGTCCTTTCTTTAAACAAAGATCTGCAAATTAAAACCAAACCCTGAAACAAAAATCTGCAAAATCCCATACAATTTAGAGCCACTTTCTTCAAACTCAAACCTTATATAGCTACTTCCCTTAAGCTCAACCCAAATGATCAAAAACTACAAAAGAAGATACAATTGAGATGAATAGATCGCCAAAAATCAGAAAATAATTCTTCTTCTTCTTCTTCCTCTCTCTCTCTCTCTTTTCTAGGGAGAATTACGAAAACATGCCCTTAAATCATCTTATTTGCAAGTGTGTATCCTGAGGGAAAAATACTTGCATATGCCACGTCAACGAGTTTTTGAGTTATTTTGTCAGATTGAATTAGAAAATCAGCACTCTGACTGCATAGTATATTAATATGGTGATATACCCATTTTACCCTGCTATCTTAGAGTGTAAAAATAAATAATTATCACAACAGTAAAAAAAAATATATTTGATAAATATTTTGGACCATTGTGAGGTAATTTTCAAATCTCTCGTCTATAAATTGGTAAATTTCTCTTTTACATACATTATATGAATAATGATTTTCTAATTAGGAAGTCTTCACACGGTGGATGCTCAGCTGACGTGTTATGGACACAGAACCATAGATCTGCTTCCTCGGGATACACAAATGCACATCTTTTATGGAGATTTACATCTGTGTATCCTGAGGAAACAAATCAATGGTTCCGTAACATGTTAGCCGGGTATTGACCGAGTGAAGACTTTCTAATTAGAACTCATATCATATTATGCATTGAATCAATGAACATCTAGGTTGAATGAGAGTATTGGAATTTTAAAATTATGGTTTGTTAGAGAATCAGTAGAATGTATTGTATTTTAAGTATATAGATGCATTGAATCATGTCTACTCATTAGATTAGATGAAGTTGTATAGTTGAAGAACTTGAAGATGAATGGTTTTAATAAGAAATTCAAAGGTTTTTGGTTAGAAGTTGAAGAAAAGGATATTTAAGTTATTTTCAATTAGTATATGAGAAGACCCGGTCAAGAGGCAATGTCATCAGTAATCAAGGAGAAGGAATTGGAGGGAGGTGAGGGAGTGGGGCAAATGGGGCATGTAATTAGTTGAAAATATAGGGGTGTCTCAAAGTTCTGTGGGGGAAATTGCCCCCACCAGCTCCTGACAAGCTCTGCCCCTGATAGCTATCAATCCGGGAGTTTCAGTTTTATCAAAACCTATCATGGTATCAGAGCGTTTGCTCTTTTGAGAACAACTTTGATCTAGCTTTTGCTTCTTTCTGGTGACGACACTAGTATTGTCGTTGTCAGACTAAAACCTGTTCGATCATTCGTTTGTCTCTTGTCAAATCCAATCTTTTAAGCATTTTGTCTAACAGGTCATCTCCATATGTTAACTTTCCATAACTTGATTCTACCTTTATTATGTTTCTTGAATCAAGAATTCAAAAAAAAAAAAAAAAAGTCTGATTTAGATTTATATCCCCTCCATTGATTAATAATCACTTTTTAAATGCAGATGCCTTCAATGGTGGCAGTCCATGTTGTAATTCTTCTTATTGGCCAATCAATCACCATTTCTAGTTTACTCAATTCTTTCACCACTGTCCCACCTTCTGCTGTGGTTGAAAGCAACTCATCTCTTCTTTTTTCCTCACTTTCTCTCACTGAGTGGTGATGGAAGAATTACTACTGGTAACTGGTAAGAGGACCTCAATCTACATCTCTCTTCATTTCCATTTTGTTCCGATAATAGAATTAACTATGTAAGTAGACATTATGATAGTTTGAAGATTAATACAATCTCAATTGGTTTTAATCTGACGGGTAATTGAGTGGTAATGGATCTTCATTCTGGTGGTCCAAATCCCATTTCCAATAGGTTAGTAAACCAACAATATTAATAATTCAAAACACCAAACCAATATTATTTTAAAAATTGGACCAAGATCAAACCAATCTGGCCCAAATGGTTGGATCGAAGTTTTACAAAGGTTTTCAACTTCTTTTCTTTAAAATCCTAATAAAAAGGACTTTTAGTGGTTTGAAGTGAATCGGATCAATATTTTTTTAAAATCCTGTTCAAACCAAGGTTCGTCTTCTTCGGTGATTGTCCCCCACTTATATTTATGTTACACCAATAGTACATAGTATTACAGTTTTTTTTTTATATATCATATCACAAACAAATCATTTACCCACCAGCATACAACTATTTGAGAATGTATATGAGGGGCAATGTGTACAAGGGCCAACTATTTGGCCAACGTGTTTTGTCCTACATTGGTTGGAAGTTTCAAAATGAGCTGGTTTTTGGTGAAGATGATCTCTTGGTGAGGATGACCATCGTCACCAAAAATCAGCTCATTCTGAAACTTAGAACCCATGTAGGACAAAACACGTTGGCTGCCGAACATGACCCGGATATGAGAGTCTGGTGAAAGATCTTTTCAAGTTTACTCAATGGGTTAATTTTATTACTTCTTTAATTTCATTTCATGGGTGTTAGTTGAAGTTTTGAGAGTGTGGTCCTGTTTAATATATTTGCAAATCAATAGGGGTGGAGATTTTTTTGTATGGACAATAGCGACCGATTTTTTATTTGCCATTGTTATCTGTTGAAATAACTCATAAATCCTTATGCACTTTGAAAAATCTTGTGGTGGTAAGTGCCCCCACTGTATATATAGGGGGTGGAACATGGGACATATGTAAAAATCATGGTTTTTCAAAATATGGGTTAGAAGTTTCAGATTGAGTTATCTTTTTTTGTGAGGATAGTCTCTATGATGAGCACAAAAAATCAGCTCAATCTGAAACTTCTAAGTCTATCAAAAGTGGTTTACAAATTATTGGTAAAAAATCGACGGTCCTACAATCTAAATCACTTTTGATGGGGTTAGAAGTTTCAGATTAGACTGATTTTTTTTTTAGGATGATCTTCTCATCATATTGATCCTCCTCACAAAAAATCAGTTTAATAAAAAACTTCTAACCCATATTTTGAAAAATTATTATTATTACATTGTTTTTACATATGTCCCATGATCCATTCCCATATATATAATTGAAAGTTCATAGAATTTTTTCCTCTATATCCTTGAGGCACTGATCATATTTTTGGATGCCACATGATGAGTTTAACGACCCTTAGTAAGTTTTCAAATCTTACTTAGTTAGGCTAGCTTCCCTTTTCCAGACTCAAATATGAAAGAATCCTAACACACTGGACAGTTCAGCGTGTTAAATCATTTTTGGTAATTTCTTGAAAATGAATACTTTTTAAATAATAAGTTAAAAAAATTTATCCTTTTTCGATAATTTTCCCTTCATCCTTAAGATCTCTATCATGTTTCAATGGGAGAGTTCGGGCCCCAACTCCACTAATCTGGACATTCGCTAAGGCTGTAAGGAATTTAACCCGAAATTCCCAACCTGTGAGAAACAAAAATAGAGAAAAACACACGTCGTAAAAGAAAACAATCACACACACAAGACAGTATTTATGTGGTTCAGCAATTTGCCTACGTCTATAGAGTTGCAGATATTTCACTATTATCAAGAAGAAAATATAAAGTGCGGCTACAGTCTCAAAAACGATAACCAAGACTTAAAAAAAACCCTAATCACCAAAACAGTTTCTATATATTGTGCATAGAATCGATTCAAAATGGGTTACAAAACGGGCAAAAAAAAAATTTCTCGGGGGCATTACCCCCTGGACCCCCAAGAGGCTTGTCCATGAGCGCTCCGGCTTGGGCCCTCAAAAAATCTCTCATAGAAAAACCATACAACATTATTGAGGTCCGGTTGGGTCGTCGATTGGATCAAACATAACTAGGCTCCACAAGGACCTCCTAACAAAAAAAGGGGTGACTCAAGACCTTGATACTCTAAAACAAGACCCGCACTTCCCACTAAGAAAAAGGAGCAGCCCCCTACAAAAGCAACTGCTTATTGCTTTGGCCTGGCATGATCATCTAAGCAACCAATCCTTCTCATGCGGCAGGCATTAGAGTACTCATTTCTTTGGTTCAACGATTCTGCTCACTCGTCTAAATTCTGGTGCGTAGGGGGAGGTATGGCTCCAATATAGAGCATTTCCATATGCAAACCTAGCTTTTCCCCAACTCAATGACACAAAGGTAAATTCATCAAATTGTATGAACAACATTAGATAATCATTTTCAATAAAATGTACTTATGAAATTAGATATATTTACTTATCAAAAAAAAAATATTTATATATATTAGATATACGATCATTTTCATAAGTATTAAACATATAGTTTGTTCAATAATTTTGACAAAAATACATAGTTATTTTAGTAACATCCCCCGGAATTTAGCAGTTGATTTTTTCTCTTTTTTCAAAGACAAGACAACATCCAATCATGAAAGAAAGAAAAGGAGGACGACACTAGTATTGCAATATAAGTTGTAGGGAACTAGCATCCAAAGTGAAGTTGTAGGTCACTTTTATGCATTGATTTTTAAAATTACCCTTAATTAGGGGTACTTTCATTCTTTTATGAAGAAAAATTTTACTCTCACAGAATTTTTACTCACAGAATCCGGGATCTACCAACCACATGAGCCCGCGTCTACTGAATGGCATCTCTAGTTTACAAAATTACCCTCGTTAGGCTTGATGTGGCACGCACTGACGCGCTAGAGAGTCTGTGAGCACTGTGACGAGAAATTCTGTGAGCAAAAGATCAGTCATCCTTTTCTACAGATTATATATTAATAACTAACTTGTTTAGCTTTTCTTCTTGGGAGATTTTTTAATTTTCTGATGGGAAGTGAGATTGTAACCCTATTTTTCAAGGAAATAGGGAAAAGATTTCATAATCGCCCGTGGACGTAGGCAATGTTGCCAAACCATGTCAATCTTGTGTTTTGTGATTATTTTCTTACTTAATTCATCTTAAAATTGAAAGTGCTATAGAGATCGCGCACACAGGTTAGATCCTTATTGGATCACAGTTATTTGGATCTAAATTGAATTCACTCTATAAAACAAATCCAATAAAGTATCAAATTGAATCCTTCTCGGATCACACCCACCCTTTGTTCCCAAATCCTCGATCTGAATCCTAAGATCATTAAACAAAATGGGTCCAGATTTTGATCCAATCCATTGACAACCATGTATTTGCCCAACTTTTACCCTCTCTTTTACAAAAAATTTGTTTGGATTTTTAAAAATATGATAACATTCAACATGCAAGATGATTTGCAATAAAAGTAATTTAGAAAGTCTTGTCAAAATTGTTTAAATAAAACACTATAATTATAAATATTTGTATAAGATTTAAAAATATTAATTTTTCTTATAGTTTTCTTAGAATTGTAATAGAAAAACCATTTTTTTTAATGTAATGGTTATCTAGAAAACAATTTAGATTACAATTGATGTGTGTTCTAAGTCATTTGCTATACCATTTTATTTATGTGTTTCTTATTACTTGCTTGGCCACAGGTACTTTTCAAGTTTTCTCCATTTGAATTCATCTTTGAACAATGGCAATCAATAGTTAAACCAGAAACCATTGGGTCAAGGAAGAAGAGGTAGACAATCTTTAGGATATATAAAGCCATGGAATTTTTGGCTTCAATTGTAACTGAAGTGGTAAGATGTTTAGGGGCTTGCACTGTACGCCGAATCAACTATTTGGTCAATTACAAGACCAACATCGAAAATCTTAGAAATCAAGTGACAAATTTGGACACAAGAAAGAAAGACATACAAAGTAAGGTTGAAGAAGCTCATCGAAAATTACAAGAACCCACTGAAGAGGTACACTGGTGGCTCGAAAAAGCAAATGAAATTGAAGCTACTGCAAGAAATGTGGAAAGAGAAGAGAACGAAAATGGGAGGTGGCTTAAGGGATTGTGTCCTGATTGGAGCTCTCGTTATAGGGCCAGTAAAGCAGCAGCAAACAACGCAATGATTGTCAAGGAACACCAAGAAAAAGGAAACTTTAGCGAGGTGTCACGTGTTTTGCCTCGTCCAAGTGTCATACCAATACCTAGTGACTATGTCGAGGGCCTTGAACCCATGATGCATGCAATGGATCAACTCATGGAGGCCTTACATGACAAGACTATTCGAGCAATAGGGGTGCATGGGATGGGGGGTGTGGGGAAGACTACTTTGCTGAAGAGATTAAACAATGAACTCCAAGGAAATCAACTCTTCGAGAAGGTTATATTCGTGACTGTTTCTAGCAACCCTAACTTAGAAAGAATTCAGAATGATATGGCTGAGAGGCTGGACTTGAAGTTTGGTAAGAAGTTTTCTCTACTTTCAAGGGTTAACAAGTTGTCCATGAGATTGAAGCAGGAGAAAACAGTTCTTATTATATTGGATGATCTGTGGAAGAGGCTAGATTTACTTGATGTAGGGATCCCTAGTGGAACTGACCATAAGGGTTGCAAAATCGTGTTGACATCTCGAATGGAGAGTGTTTGCCTCCAAATGGGTACAGAAAGGAACATTAAATTGGAATTATTGTCTGACAATGAATCATGGATCCTCTTCAAGGCAAAGGCTGGAGATGTAGTTGATTTTCCTACATTGCAACCTATTGCGAAACTGGTTATGAGTGAGTGCAAAGGTTTGCCATTGTCAATTGTAACTGTGGGATTGTCTTTGAGAATGAATAGGGATGCTATCATATGGAGAAATGCACTAAGGAAATTACGAAGATCTATTTCAAATGAACAAGAAGACAGCATTCTTTCATCTTTCCAATTAAGTTATGACTTTCTAAAAGGTGCAGATATCAAGTTATGCTTCTTGTTTTGCTGTCTATTCCCTGAAGACAGAAGCATTAATTGGAAGTATCTATTTTGGTATGGCGTTGGGGAAGATTTTTTGAAGGTGGACGGAAATTTGGAAGATGCATTATTAGAAGAAGTACATGTTTTTGTCCATAGATTAAAGGATTGTGGGTTGTTGTTGGATGGTTATGAAAATAAGGAAGTGAAAAGGCATGATGTCATACGAGATGTGGCCATAAAAATTTCAATGGATGAGGCGCATGGATTTCTTGTAAAGGCTGGAGTAGGATTAGAAGAGTGGATAGAGTGTGAAAGCATGGAAGGATATAAAAGGATTTCACTGATGAACAATAACATTAGGATGGTCCCTGCAGAGCCAAAGTGTCCCAATCTCCGGACTCTACTATTACAGCACAATAAAAATTTGAAAAATATTCCAGACAATTTCTTCAAATGGATGCCTTCTCTTCTAGTTTTGGATCTGAGCTACACTGGCATTAGATTATTGCCCCCATCACTGTCGTGCCTAACAAACCTGAAGACACTATGTTTGCAAGGGTGTTGTAATTTACAAGATGTATCTCTACTTGGAGGGTTGGGAAAACTCGAAATACTTTGCCTAAATCACTGCAATATCTGTGAGCTGCCGAATGAACTATTTGGGCTCACCAATTTGAAGCTATTGGACCTGACATATACAAATCATCTACATAGGATACCATCCGGGTTGATATCAAAGTTAACTTGTTTAGAAGTATTGGATATGCGAGATAGCTTTTCTAGATGGGGTGCTGAAGAAAATGTTGGGCGTGGAGCATTAGCTAAATTTACTGAACTAGCATCATTACATCGGCTTACAACTCTACAAGTGAATTTTTCAGATGTTGAATGTTTATATCAGAATATGTCAGACGGGCACTGGGAAAAATTAAATACATTTTACATTGCAATGGGCGATGTGTCATCCTATTTTCGCCGTTATCATGAAACATCTAATGTCCTTGGGAATATATCCCTTTATATGCCAAGCCAAAATTTTGCGAGTTGGATTACGGTGTTATTGAAAAGAGCAGAGGTATTATCATTAAGAGGATGTGATGATGTTAATAGTATTGAAGAATTGGATGGTTTATTAGATCTCAATTGCCTTGAATTTCTTGAACTTGAAGATTGTGACCAAATGGAATGTCTCATTAATTTTGAGAAAAAAGTATTAGAACATGCATTTTCTAACCTCAAGGAATTGTACCTATCGAGGTTACCAAAGTTGGAGAAATTATGCCATGGACCTTTTCCATCTCAATTGGGTTTCGGAAACCTAAGAGTTTTACAAGTGTACCGTTGTGACAAATTGGGCAAAGCCTTATTCTCATATAATCTTCTACTGGGAAGAATGCAAAATCTTGAAGAATTGGAAGTGCGGCATTGTTACGAATTGGAGAATGTTTTTCACTATGACGATAATGATAATCACGATAAAGAAGAAGGGCTGTGTGATCAAGGACTCATCCTTCCCAAATTGAGGAAATTGTGGTTGATTAACCTACCTGGATTGATAAATATATTACCAATTGGGAGTCTCCATAACCTTAAGGATGTAATTGTAAGAAAGTGCAATAGGTTGAAGAATGTGTTCACGTTGAGAAATTTTGCACTTGGTGGCCTCCAACAACTTCATTCTTTACAAGTGGATGATTGCATGGGCATGAAGGAGCTCATAATAACAATGGCAGAGGATGAGAAAGTGGTGAAACAACAAGTATTTTTTCGGTTGAGGGAACTTATATTATGGAGTCTACCAGAACTAACATGCTTCTACCCAAGAAACTTGCTTTTTGATTTTTCTTCCTTGGAAGTCATTAGAATTTTAAACTGCCCAAAACTGAAGAGGCTCCACTTAGGCCCTCATAGTGCTCCCAACTTGAGACAATTCTACTGCTCATCAATAGAATGGTTCCAAGGGTTAGAATTGGATGATGAGACCATCAGATCAAAACTCCAATCCAGGTGCCTCTCTCTCTCTCTCTCTCACACACACACACACACACACACACACAAACTACTAACCCAAGATTTAAAATCAAGTAGGTTTGTGGAATATAAATTGGAGGAGTGGAGTTGAGTTGAGAGAATGGTTTAAGGACCCAAAGAAAGAAGATCAATTTGAGCTTGGTTTCTTTCAGGTACCATCCTAACACGCATTATAATTCCTTCTATTATTATTTCATGTAGTGAGCGCCAATGTGATCTTACTTTGGATAAATTGTTTTTATTTTTAACTTTTTTTGGTTGATATGTTTCTTGAATAGAAAAAATAGAAAAAAGTCACAGGTAAATTAAGTTTTGTTATCATCGATCTCCCATTTTCTCCTTAACAAAGTCTCTTACTTGATCCAAAAGTCTAAGCTCCTATCATTTTGTCTGGGTTTTAATTTTCCTTCTTAATTTCTGCCATTTGAGGTTTTTGAAGAATGTATATTTAGGAAACAAATATTTCAAAAAAATATTTTTTAATTAGCAAAATTTCTAATATTATTGTTTTAAAAATTATTTCATTTGATTTGTGATAAACTAGATTTTATCCAAAAGAATTTTCCACTAAAAAATCTTTTCCATAAGGGTGGATCAAGAAATTTTATTTCATCTTAAGTCAGTAACCTTCTACAACATAAAAAAATGAAAATTTTCATGCAAAAATTTTCTCGGAAAAATAAATGTTCTAATACTATGGAGTCTAGGATCTATATGTAAGCTTAAAAAAAACATTTCAATGTTATTTATTTAAATTTTTTGGTTGTTGTTTGGTACATGTTGACATTGTTTAAGGTGGGAACCAGGGGCGGAGACAGGATTTTGCCCATGTGGGGGCAACCAAGGGTAGAAATTTTTGCATGGGGACAACTAAGATTGAAAAAAAAATAGTTGTGGAGGCAACTAAGATTGGAAAAAAAATTGTGGGGGCAATAGTGGCAAATTTTTTTATCCGTCGCTAAAATCTGTTGCAATAACTCACTAATTCATAGACTTTGAAAATTCTTGTGGGGTTGCCCCCACTCTAAATCCGCCCCTGGTGGGAACTGGATGCTCTATCAGTGGATTAGGTTGAGGAGGCTCCAATCATTGTAATTTCAGTTTTCTTACCATTTCCACTCTTTAAAACATTTTCTCCTTGATGGTCTCTTAATCGAACATTATGAAATCTAAGCTCCCATTATAGAGTTTGATTTTTTTTTTCTTTTATTTTCTCACTGCTATAATTTGTATTCAATGAAGAATATATATTTTAGGCCTTGCATGGTTGCATAAAACAAAGTTTTAGTGGAAATATTCCAAATAATTATTATATTAAAAGATAAATTCTATTAAGTGTAACTTAGATTATTCTAAAGATGTCCTAGTAAAGAAGATTTTACTATTTGGCTAAGAGTGGTGATAATATGACTCCCCTACATGGCATACTCAATCAACTCCCTGACGTGGGGTGTGCCAAAACCATAGACTTTATGCCTCAGGATACACAACCGCACATCCCCATAAATATGTGCAGTTGTGTATCCTGAGGCATAAAGTCTATGGTTCTAGCACACCCCAAGTCAGGGAGTCGACTGAGTATGCCACGTGGGGGATTCATATGAACCCGACTCTTTGGCTAAAGAGTGTGATAAACTAAATAAAACAGAACCTACTCAAAAAAAGTGATTTCTTCTTAATTCAATAGAATAATGATAAACTGACTCCCCCTACTCTCCTAACATAGCATGTGCATAGAACCATATATTTTTCCTAAGGATACACAACTGCACATCCCCATAAAATGTGCAGTTATGTATCCCGAGGACAAAAATCTATGATTCTATGCACATGTCACGTAAGGAGAGTAGAGGGGGACTATGTCAGAGGGGGAGTCAGAAAATCACGATTCAATTCAATAACCTTCTACTATTTTGGCATTTGGAATCCATCTTGCGAAAATAATAGAAATTTCTACCTACCATTCTTTGCATTGTCCCTTACTACAAAACTATAGCTATTTCTTTTGCTTTTTGAGGTGATTGGATCAGTCTACTTTGTACTATTACAGCATAATCCACACAACCTTGGGATTCTGTACTAATTGAGAGGTAATTGTGGGGCAGCATGCCAATTGAGAGGTTATTGTAGGAAGGTGATACAGGTTGAAGAATGAAGAATGTCTTCACAATGAGTTTTGCAAGAGGCTTCCAACAACTTGATTCTTTAGAAGTGTATGAATGCAAGGATGAAAGAAGGAGAAGAAGAAGAGTTGGAGATGCGTAAGAGTGTGTTCCTTTGGTTGAGGAAACTGAGCTTATGGGATCTACCAGAACTAACATGCTTCCACCCGGGGAACAAGCTTTTGATTTTCACATCTTTGGAAATCATTGAAATTAGAAACCGCCCAAAACTGAAGAGGCTCCACTTAGGCCTTGAGAGCACACCCAACTTGAGACAATTCAAGTGCTCACAAGAATGGTTCCAAGCTTTAGGATTGGATTACGAGTGCATCGGATCAAGACTGCAATCAAGGTACTCTCGCTCTCTCTCTCATACTCACACACTTGCATTCTCCAATTTCAGTTTGGTTTCTTCTGGGTAACATCCTATTATGCATAATACCATGTATTTCATTGGGATGCATCTCCAGAAGTATTTTTAGAATCATCCCATACATTGAATTGAAGTCTTTGCCTAACATATTCTGTGCATTGTCCCACAGTACAAGCTCACAGTGATTTCTTTTGCTTACCCAGCTAATTAGATTTGAAGTTCGGCTCTTTTTTTCCTTCAAGTCTTCAACACTCCTATCACTTCAAGAGAATACTAGGAGGTTAGCACAGTGATTTCAGTGCATGTACTTTCTTTTGCTTCCGTAGATTGGAAGATGCTCTATGAACCATCTTTAAACAATTCCTTTGTTAATATATTTGGAATGCAAAAAAAAAAAAAAAATACTGATATGCTATTGTTTGTATTTTTTTTTTTTTTTTTGGCTAAGCAAGCAAGTGAATTGTATTAATATTTCCCTAATTATTTTCAACTCTTATTTGTGCTAGATCAAGTTCATCTCCACAAAGACAATTTCTAGCTAACTGAGGCAAGCAAGAAACATCTTTAAAGTGCTCAGATGAGGCACAATTAACTGCAGCTGTGGCAAGAGCATCTGATGTGGATTTAGCCTCCCTCGAGACGTGTTGCACTGAAACTTCAAGCTTGGACAACAGCATCCTTGCTTTAAATATCCACGGTTCAAGGCTCCATGGCACTCTACGTCCTTTAAGACCATTGACAATGAGCGTGGAGTCCATCTCAACAATAATCTTCTTCCTTATCAGCACAAAACATTCAAGAGCAGCCACCAAAGCACTTATTTCTGCTATTTTATTGGTCGAGACTTCAAAAAACCACCTGCCGGCTTCAACAAGGGTGACCCTGTTATCACGAAGAATTGCCTCACCCCCCGAGAGACCTGGGTTGTGTTTGGAGGCACCATCAATATTAAGTTTACACCACCGCCAATGAATAGAAACCAATCTACACCTTGGAGGAGGCTTCTTGGAGATACCCAACAAAGCTAATCTTGACAACATATAAACAGAATTTGCAAAGTAGACACCTCCAAAGCTTTTGAATTACTCATCTGTGTTTTTTTTTTTTTTAACATTGCTTTGTTGATTTGCTATCCTTTCTCATCTTATTCATGCATGCTTTTAAACTATGTAGATTCAAGGAGCTGCCAAAGTGGTGAATGTTGCCATTATTTAAGGTGCTAACTGGATGCTTGATGAGTGGATTAAGCAGATATTGCTCCAATTGGGGATGTGCCCAAGTGAGGGCAAACATATTTGAACTCACTTATTTGGTTGTTAAGGTCAGTGAGAAAGCATAGAATGCACTAGTCAATGTAAGTCAATTTTCTTTCCGTCTGTACTTCTTTAAATTATGTAGTTTCTATTGTTTGAGGCATTCTAGTACAAACTTTGATGACCAGATAATGAAGAGAGTTGTTAATTGCATAGAGAATTCAAGACCCATAATGGTATCATGAAATTCTGAAAAAAGGCGTGACACTACAACATCGTGTCCATGGTGAGTGACACAAGTACCAAATTCTGCTATTTGTTATTGGTGCTCTTGCTGCATCTTCTTCACTCAATCGACCATTTTTTTTTTTTGTTATGGCGTCTACTAGCGCTATACCCACAATTGAACAGGCTTTTTGATTTTCATTATTTGGAAAGCATTGAAAGAAATTGGAACATTCCCAAAGCTGAAAAGGCTCCCATTAGGCCCTCATCACACCCAACTTGAGACAATTCTACTGCTGAAACAATGGTTCTAAGGGTTAGAGTTGGCTGATTAGAGAATTAGATCAAAACTTCAATCCAGGTACTCTCTCTTTCTCCCCCTCTCTCATACACACACACAAACACATACATTCTCTACTTTACAAATCCAAGATTTATAATGATGTCGCTTAAGGAACTAATTTGAGGCGGACAAATTTCGGCTTGGTTTCTTTCAGGTAAAATTATATCATATGCATAATTATTTATGTAGTGAGCGCTGATGTGGTGACGAACGCTTTTCTTCATGTCTTACTTTCCACAAATTTTGTTCTTGTTAATTGCAGGCACACCTATACAAAAGAACAAAAATGCCATTTTTAATTGGTGGAAACATAGATTTTAGGAAAATTCTGAAGTGACTGCACAGGGCACTGCGTTAGTGTGTTAGACACTGAGCTGACGTATAGGTGCCATAGATGCTTTTCCTTGATATACAAGTGAAAAGCATTTCCGATTTTGTTCAGATCTGTGTTATCTTAGTGTCAAGCACAGTGTCCTGTGTAGTCACTCTTGGATGACTCTTTTGGAGGGAATTTTCTTTCAAAAGAATAAAATGACGTGGCTTCCAACAAGGCTTTACAAAGAAAATTGTTTTTTTGTAGGGACCTCTTGTAACCAAAAAGGAAGGTTATGCTGTTTTGGCATTTGTGACCCACCCACCTAGACAGTAGAAATTTCGTGTTAAAGAAACCATTCATTAGATTTCATTCAGGACCTTAGTTATATTCAATGGGGTGAGTCTCCAAAAGTATTTTCCGAATCAACCCATTGAATTGAAGTCCTTGCCTAGCATACTTTGCCCATTGCCCCACCCTACAAGCTCACAGTGATTCCTTTTGCTTGCCCAGCTAATTGGGTTTGAAGCTGACTCCTTTACTCCTTCAACACTCTTATCACTACAAGCGAATACTAAGTTTTTTTTTTTTGATCGGTAAGTAGGGGCTATTTAGGGCCCCACCCTGGTTAATTAAGGAGGCTAAAGCTGAAGGTAATTACAAGTCATCTCTGCCAACAGAATAAGAGATAAAGCATGGGGAACACTTACATTATCATCTATAAAGGAAAAGGATTTTCCCCTCCTTCCGTTGCCATCCGAACTGCAGCACTGTTAGCTTCTCTCCAAACAAATTTGAACATTAGATAGGAAAATGTCGATTTGATCTCATCAATGTTGCGAAGAATTGGGATGTGTTTCCACGAAGGCTTGATCTTCTTATTAATACACTCTATTGCATAGGAGGAGTCGACATTAACGATCACCTTTGACCATCCTTGATGAGCTGAGAATTTTAGCATTCAAGAATTGCTTGGCGTACATCTGAGTGAGAAGAGTTTCCCATACCTCCAAGTTGAAATCTCCCAAAATGGTCTCTGCCAATAAATCCATACCAACTCCCTAAGTTTGATAAGGAGCAATCGGAATTCAATTTGAGATATCCCATCCGAGGAACTTCCCACTTTATTGTCGGCCTAGGGATTAGACATTTTCCATGAGTGCTACAGCCCCATTGCCTCAAAACATCTTCTTCAGTACTATGATCAACCTCCTATCCTTCAAAGAGAGCTCGAAATTCCCTTTGAATTATAATAAGAATCTGATCAGGATCCCTTTCTAGGTCTTCAAAAAATCTGTGATTCCTTTACCGCCAAAGATTATAAATTGTAGAAGAAGAAAGAGCAAAAAGAATGTTTTTCATTCCTTTAGAAATATGTCTATTCTCAGCAAGAAGAGTTGCTTTCAAGAACTGTGGAATTCACTGTGGTTTTAACTAATCCACATCTACTATGCACCTCCTACCAAACTCTTTTACTGAATTCACAACCGAAAAATAAGCTATGGTTACCTTCACACTCTCTGCGGCAAAGAATATGTTGAGAGATAGCATATATACTTCTTTTCCTCAGATTTTCAGCTCTTAGAAGGCTTCTATGCACTGCCATCCATGCTATAAATGAATGCCTAGGAGCACCCACGTTATTCCAAACCACTCTCTTCCAAGGAATCTCATTTTCCCTACTTTGGATTAGCTCCCAATGTTTTTGTCGATGCATGCACTTTCTTTTGCATCCGTATAGTGGAAGATATTTTATGAGTGCCCAGTGTAAATAATTCCTCTGAATATTTGGAATGTAAAGAATTACTGAAATGCTATTTGTTTGGATGACCACCCTTTCCATGGTTTGTATTTGTGTGCAAATAAATTTACTAATTTTCTATGTCATGTACTTGATGATGATATGCCCTTTTCTATTTTTTATTTTTTTGTGTTCTTGGTTAATTAATATAACATTTACAAGTTTATGTGCTAGATGATGGTCTACTAAGTTAAGTCCATGTTAATACATTTTTGCTACATTTCCATACACCGTCCCCAATAATTTTATGTTTCTCAGCCTAGAGTTTTTGGGAAAAGCTCCATTTATCATTTTCCATGCAAAAATTTGAAGGTATCTTCATGTTACAAATCCTTCTCCCTACAGATGCCTATGTCTTACATTTTTCTGTTCTTGGTTTTGGGTAAGGTTTTTATACTCCAATCTAATGATTAGTTTCCCTTTATTTTTAATGGGGTGTGTTTATTGCATATTATCACATAAAATGATATTAAACAAATAAAATAACTTTGGCAAGCAAGGGTCGATCCACAGAGACAACGCTGATTCAAAACTCTTAACTTAAAACGATCAAAGATAAGGTAATGCTACAAGAACAGTAATTTATTATGACGAGATTTAGTGACAGCCACCTCGTAAATTGTCTCTATAGGTTATTTTCGTAATTATTATTTTTAATAAAAAAAGTGGGTTTTAAGCATGAGGTGAACCGACTGCCTTTGTTGTGACTGTCACAGTAGGTTGCTTTGCACACAAAAAATTCGCGATTCTCTCTCTCTCTCTCTTCCCGAGCGATCTATTCTATTTCTCTCACTTCGATCTACTCTCTCTCTCTCTCTTCCTTCCCGCACGACGTGCTTCGTTTCTCTCACTTCCATCTGCCAGAGAGCTCTCTCTCCTTCTTTCTCAAAATCACGCTCTCTCTCGATATGTTCAAGCTAAAAGTTCATCACATGTTTTTTTTTTTTTTCGAGCTCTCAATCTGTTCTAGCGTTTGAGCCATCGATCTCATTCAGTGATATTGGTTTAATATCAAGAGGAGATCGTCTCAGTTGAGCTTCTTACACCGACAAACAAGTTTTTTAAGGTATCTATAGGGAAGGAGAGGGTTTGATTTCTTTAATTTTGCTTTGCTTCGATTTATGTTTTTCTTTTTCCCTAATCCATCCTCTTTAGAGTTCTCTACAATTTGAAGTCTTCTTAGCACCCAATTTTAGTGTTCTTTTCCATATTTGTGAAATTCACAAAACCTAAATTACTGATTGTCTAGGTTGGTGTACAAAATTTGTTGAGATTATGATACTTCAGCTCTGATTTCAACCACGTTTGGGACAAAATCAGATTTCAAGCGAGTTTATGGTTTAATTTCAGTTTAAAAGATGTAGATAATGATGATAATCCGGGCCTACTAATCTTTTCTAGATTTATATATCTAAATCACAGGTGATCTCATTTTCATTTATTTCTTTGACCAGGTAAATTGTGATTGCCAAGCTGAGTTTCTCAAAATTGACATTGATTTTGAATTAATTAAGGCCCAACTAAATTCCAACTTCTTTACTAAATTCATAAAATTTGATGATGAGATTTATACATTGGCATATGTTATTAATGTCTTCATTGCTTTCTCAACTATGTTTGTCGAATACTTTAAAACCCAACTATATACAACAACTAATTCAATAAAAGTGATGGTGAACCAAAAGGTAGTCTCTACATAGCATACACGAGTATCTAAATCATGACCATTATTAAAAGGATCAATAGTAAGTCAAATGTTCATCATCATCAAAGCAACCTTCTCCACATTTGGGTTGTTTTTGAAAGCATCCTTTAAGAATGGGCATGAAATTTTCATAACAGAAGCCACTGATAAAAGGTACATGTTGAGTCACGCAACGGAAACTTTGAATGTGACTCTACGATGATTCGTCTCCTTCCTGTCTTCTTTTCGTACAAATTCCAACAAGAACATTGGTAGCACCTTTGCACTCTGGCACTATCACCTTACAAGCAAATAACACTAAACTCTTATGAAGACTTCTTAAAGAGAAACACTAAACTCTATATAAGAAATCTTATTTCTATCTCATTCCATTCATAGGACTTATTATAAATGAGCTTTTTTTCTCTATTTATAGACTCAGAAGGATGTTACAAGAATTTTCTAGAATCTTCCTAAATCTAGAACTTTCCAAAGAAACATCTAGACACGCTCCAGAAGTTTCTAACCATGTGTAAACATGGAACACTTCAAGAAACTTCTAGATTCTTCTAGAATATTACACATTATTCTAGAACTCTCCGAACCTTTCTAGAAGTTTCAAAGAACTTCTAGATTATTCCAGAATATTCTACACTTTTCTTGAACTCTCCGGACCTTTCTAGAAGTTTCAAGAATCATCCATAACCACCAACTCGAAAGATCAGTGTTGATTCTTCAACACTCCCCCTCACCGCCGACTCTTTGCTCATCATTCCAAGTTGTTTTCTGAACTTTGTTTTCTCCCTTCTAATGATTTTTGCAAAAGCACTATCTGCGTATTTTGGGTTAGGTCTTCTTATACACGAAGATCTCCAAGACTTTGGTTCTACATCTTCCCTGGACACAAAGTTATGTCAAACCCTTTTGTCCACCAATGCATGTGTTGCCTTCGCATTGATGACCATATTCACATACATTAATACCCTCATGGATTTCACTCCTAAAAGCCCATGGATTATATTGATAAGTTGTAGGGTCTATACCCTTACATTTCCATCTTTCTTTGTGGTCTCCTCTACCCTCACAGAGTTCATATCTTTTTGGTGTGAGCACTTCAACGCCTTGTGCTCTCTACCACAAATGAAGCATCCCTGGTACTTTATAGTGTCTCGGACTACCTTGGTGTGTTTTCTTTTCTTGGGCCATCTGCCCATCATTGGCCTTGTGGGCTCCCCCACCTTTGGCCTCATCCTTTCCTGAAGTTCCCACAGGTCTCTCCCAAGATTCACTCTTGTTTCCTTGACCAAGTAAATGTTTGGCTGTCGCAATAGTTGAAGTCAAATTTATGACCTCTTTCTTATGTAACTCTTGTTCTACCCATGATTGAAGCCAATCAATGAAGAAGAAAAACTTGTCTTTTTTTACTCATGTCGATTATGTCAGGCAACAATTTAGTGAATTGCTTCACATACTCATGTATCGATCTCGTGGACCTCAATCTCTTCAAGTTCTTCCTTGTCAGGTACTCCACATTCTCTGGCAAGAATTGCCTCATAATCTCACCTGTGAGGTCCTCTTATGTTCGAATGATGCAAAGACCTCTCTTGACATCAGTTGACCTTCATCACGACCATAACATTGCATCATCTATGAGATATATGATTGCCGCATGCACTCGTTTTTCTTCGTCCATGAGCCTAATTGCTTTCAAATAGTTATCAACTTGCCAAAGACAGTTCTCCAACTCCTTGGCATCCTGAGCACCTCCATATGGCATGGGTTCCGAGATTCTCACTCAGACAACATCCCTCATTGCCATCGACCTGTTGGCCATAACCCTTTCAAAGACCACCACCATGGTCTTGACTTCTTCTAGTTGAGTTGTCATTCCTTCGAAAAATCCACCCATCTTCTCGTGGAAACTCTGCACAAGATTTTGGATCGCCTCATGTATTTCGGCTCGTAGTACTTCCACAGCGGCCCTTGCATCGGCCTTCATATCCTTGATGGCCTCAACACACTCTTGTTAGCTAACCACTTTTTTTTAAGTTGCATTAACTTCATCATGTTGATCTTCTACTACAATTGTGAATGCATGCCCATCAATCATCTCAGTGGTTGATACATAGTTTGCTTGTGGATCCCAGTTTTCCTCATTACTGACTCCCTCTCGCTTGCTAGCTTCTGCATGTCGCAAATCTTCAGTGGCTAAGTTACTTTCTACAGGAACTAATTTTACCCTGCAATTACGTGCAATGTGGCCTGGCTTTCCACAATAACATGACTTCTTAGTCCTCTCAACTTACGTCTTTTTAACGTAGGTATTCCCCTACTCTTTGATCCATCTTTGCCGTATTTCGATTTGAATTTGTCTCGCTATTTCCCTTTAGAGTCTTTGGAAAACATGGCTTCTTCCTTGTCTTCAATTTTCAAGGTACCAATTTTGACGAGCACCATCTCGTGGCTAACGTGCGGATTTTCTAACTCATCCACAAAAGGTTGTGTTGCCCACCCAGCAATAGCTGCCACACACGTTACGTACTCTGGTCATAGATCGTTGATCAAGAGTCTCCTCATCTTGACATCCAAGATTTTATTCTCTGGATTCAATAGGGACAAATCCCTGCACATTGTCTTCACGCAAAGGAAATACTCTACCACAAAGAGTTTTCTTTGTTCAAGGCTTCTGATCTCCTTTTCTAAAAGTTGAAGACAATGCATATTCTTTTTTGAGAATAGACCAGTAAATATGTCCCATGCCTCTTTTGGTGTCTTCGCATCCGAGATACGAACCAACATGTCGTTATCTACGGATTGTTTTAGTGCGTAAAGAGCTCGACCAACCTTGGCATTCCACTTTGTCTTCATCGCAAGGTCTTCTGGTGGTATTGTGTTGTCTCCACACGTCACGTCCCAATACTTATGACCCATCATATACGACTCCATACATGATTTCCATAAATCATAGTTGGAGTTATGCAACTTTCGCGAAAATGGGAAACCCAAGTCAATGGTCATCTTTTAATAAAGATTGTTGCGCAATCATGCTGAGTACTTTCTTCCAATGAGCCGTTTGGCTCTGATACCAAATGTAAGAACTCTGATACCAATTGTTAGAGTTCTAATACCTTTTGTTGAAGCTCTGATACTAATTGTTGAGTTACACAGCGGAAACTTTGAATATGACTCTATAATGATTCGTCTCCTTCCTGTCTTCTTTTCGTACAAATTCCAACAGGAACTTTGATAGCACCTTTGCACTCTAGCACTATCACCTTACAAGCAAGTAACACAAGTCCTCATAAAACTTCTTAAAGAGAAACACTAAACTCTTTATAAGAAATCTTATTTCTATCTCATTCCATTCATAGGACTTATTATAAATGAGCTCTTTTTCTCTATTTATGGATTTGGAAGGATGTTACAAGAATTATCTAGAATCTTTCTAAATCTAGAACTTTCCAAAGAAACATCTAGACACACTCCAGAAGTTTCTTACTATGTGTAGTCATGGAACACTTCAAGAAGCTTCTAGATCCTTCTAGAATATTCCACACTATTCTAGAACTCTCCGAACTTTTCTCGAAGTTTCAAGAAGCTTTTAGATTATTCCAGAATATTCTACATTTTTCTAGAACTCTCTGGACCTTTCTAGAAGTTTTAAGAATCATCCATAACCACCAACTCGAAAGATCGGTGTTGACTCTTCAACAATATAGTTATCTCCTAACTCGAGTGAAAACATTTACAATTAATAAGAAAATTAGTCGTCTTCTTCTTGTCTGAGATGAAAGTTGTAGAAGTAAAGAAGACTAGTAAAACCCAACAATTAGAGATTCCAAGATTGCGGTTTGGGTTCTTGTCGGTGGCCTCTAACTATTTTATTTTATTTTATTTTTATTTATTTATTTATTTTTGTGTAAATCAGTTATTAGTCATGTCCAAGTTGAATACAGTTGAGATAGGAAGATGATGTTGATCCTGGACTAAGAGATGGGCTCATTGTTTGGGCAGTTTTTGAATTGTACTTGTTATAGTTTTGCAATGAGAATGCTACATATAGCTTTATTTGATCTTATTATTTCTAAAATTAAGGGTCTGTTTGGAATCCAAATTATTGTTCTTAAATAATAGTTTTCTTTCTAAGAAGAAGAAAAAAATACCCAAACAAAATTTAAAATTAATGGGTTGTTAATTGAACCATAACTTAAGCCCTGTTTGGTTTCTTGTTATATATAGGGTGGCATTTGGAGGCCCTAGAGAGAGCCAAACATTGTGCCAAACATTTTTTCAATGTATGGGTTAGAGGTTTCAAAATGGGCTGATTTTTTGTGAGGATGATCTCTAGGATGAGGAGATCATCCTCACCAAAAATCAGTCCATTCTGAAGCTTCTAACCTCATCAAAAGTGGTTTATAAAAATCAGACAGTCCACGATTCTTCAACTTGTAAACTAGGATTAGAAGTTTCGGAATGAGATGATTTTTGGTGAGGATGATCTCTTCACCATAGAGATCATCCTCACAAAAAAATCAGCCCATTTTGAAACTTCTAACCCCTATTTTTAAAAATGTTTGGCACAATGTTGAGCTCTCTTTAGGGCCTTTGAATGCTTCCCATATATATATATAGTTATACTAGGATCAACATTGTTGTATAGTTATAGTTTTAGTATTGGAATGATTCTTTTTTTGTTAATTAAGAGTGTTGAACTTGTCAAGAATCTTGTTTGGGTCCTCTAGTGATTAAGAATGTATGAGACATATAGTCTCTGATGTTGATTTTTCTTCCTTGGTTATCTTTCTTTCTATTAAATATTTTTTTAATTGGTGGAAAAATAAGATGATATTTGGTTCCAAATATCATACCAATGATTTAACCATCAGATTGTGAAGTCATTTTATTATACTATCACAAGTATTATCATATCGATTCATCAATTTATTCTAATTTGCAAAACCAAGGAGTCCCGTGACACAATGGACATCTATAGCTTTTGGTGGGGTGTATGTAAAAAAATCAATGCCCATGGTGTTCCTAAAATTACAGAAATACCCATCAATTATACTAACAAATTCCATCAACATAGCTATGAATTTGTTTATTGATCAGTGTGTTGACGCATAATTGATAAATAAAATATGAACACCTATACATCATCATTAAGAATACTTGCTATGTTGTTTGGACCCATAGCTTGGTTGACAAACTACAATGCTAAAGGCTAATTACCCTATTTGTAATAATAGGAAGAGAATTGTTTCTGGAGTCCAACCAACATGATCCATACACCTTAGGAATTATCTTGGTGCGATTAAAAACTGGATTCCACTTCAAGTTGTTTGGGTTCTCTTTTTTCCTTTTTCCATAATGAGGTTTACTTCACAAGTATCTTGCATGTTTTTTTATTTACTTATGTTAGATAATAGCTTATAATGTTGGTCCTCATATGTCTTTATATTTATTTTGTTCAAGTTGGTATCATAATAGTTTATCTAATTGGCGAATATATTGATTTTAATTGTTATGAATTGCTTAGTTAGATATGTTTCGTGGAGAATCTTCTAGAAAACCAATACAACTGACATCCATTGCTGGACCATTTGTGGATGTTGGAGACAATGTTGGTAATACACGTATGGTATGTGGTGTTAAGTTATTTTGAATATCATACACTATCTTTAATGACATGTGCGTCTAGATAATTTATCATTGATATATTTTTTGTTTTGTTATGTTTTCATCTCTCCAGCTTCTACGAGAACGAAGAGGAGAGGCCCTACGTGAGGCGTGGGCAATTTTAGCCAGAAGATATGCCAGAAGATGTCATTAAATTGGAATAAATATGATTAGGCGATAAAGGAGAATGCTGGTCATTTTTCACATTTATTGGGGACTATTTTAGGTGTTTTGTCCATGCCCCTTGGCAATGCAAGAAATGGGCTGCCATTCCAAAGCATTCAAACGACACACTATTGCTAGAGATCAGGTAAATATAAATTAATATGTTTGTCATTTTTCTAATAATATCATTTTT
Source organism: Akebia trifoliata (assembly GCF_017979445.1). Classification (NCBI taxonomy): domain Eukaryota; kingdom Viridiplantae; phylum Streptophyta; class Magnoliopsida; order Ranunculales; family Lardizabalaceae; genus Akebia; species Akebia trifoliata. The sequence continues at coordinate 20,783,794 of NC_141375.1, read as the reverse complement.
TTACATATTTCTTAAATTGTGTACTTTTGTAGAATAAGGTCGAAATTGATGATTCAAAGAAGTGGGTGATGCAACGTATGTCGACAAGGGACAGAGATTGGAAGAATGGTTTGAAGAAGGTTTATTGAAAATATGAGATAGATGAGGAGAGATTGCTACATATTCCTACTGTCATCTTAAAGACTGATTGGACTTGGCTTGTCCATTACTGGAGTTACCCTGAGGCTTAGGTATAAATTATTACAAACTTCTTAATTAACGATTTTTCAAAGAATAAAATGTTTGTGATATTATTAAATTTGTGTAGGTTATCTCAGAGAGGAATATCAAGAATAAGAAAAAAACAAGTAATCAAACATACGGTGGGGACAAAGAGTTATGCATAGTACCGGTCGGAGATCGTGCGTATATGTTAATAGATCATTTCAATTATATCATTGTCTTTTAATATTTAAAGTGACCTATGATATATACTAATTTGTTTTTTTTTTTCCCTGTAATTATCGGGCAAGGGTAAAGAAGAGGGTAGTTTACCTACCTGAGCTGAAATCTTCAAGAAAACCCATACTAGGAAAAATGGGTTTTACAATGATCTTAAATCGGCTGAGTTTGTTGTACGTAAGAAGTCAATTGTAGGATAAAATTTATTATATTGCAAATTATTCATTGTAAGATAATTACTAATTCATTTTTTTATGTAGAATAATATGATAAAAATACATAATGATAGTGATAGATCTGATTCTACACCCATAAGCGAGATGATATTTTCTGATGAGATGGGACCAAAGCAACGTGGTAGAGTACGTACCTATAGCCTAGGCCTGACGCCGAGTTCGGTCTTTACATCTACTTCTAGCTCATCTAGTAGTTGTACTTATGCCGAGATGCGGTCCCAATTGAATGAGATGCAAAACACGCTAGTGGAACGTAATCGACAATATGAGAAGATGATTGCTGAGTTGCAAAACTCACAAGTGGAACGTGATCGACAATATGAGGAGAAGTTTGTTGAGCTACAAATGGACATGGAGATGCAATTGCAGATGTAGATGCAGATGCAAAAAGAGATCCATAGCCAAGTGCAAAGTCAAGTCCAAGAGTATATAGCCTATACTTCCGTACCATGTTTCCTAATCATCATCCTCCCAGTCAAGCACTTTGAAAAACATCTAGATACATTTTATTTTTGGTACATTTAATTCACTACCTTAGACTTTTACTTTTTTCTTATATTGTTTAACTAATAACTGTTTTTTTTTTTTTTTTTTTGGTAACTAACCCCTTTTAACTCCGCCAATGTAAAATTAAATATTTTACATTGCCGGTCCCAAGCCCGGATAAAGGAGGAGGGAAAAGATAAGATATTGTTTATTTCTAAATAAGGTAATTTTCTTTTAACATGACATGCTTCTATTTTATCATTCATATAAGTTATTGTGCATGCATGATTCTTATGGAGTCGAGGCATGATTCTTATGGAGTCAAGGCATGATTCTTTTATTTCGCTAACAACTTGATGGTCTCTTGGCAGTAATATCGAACTGAGCCACGCATATTCTTTTGAAACAGTTCTATCAATGTGTCGAATAGAAGGTCTGATTTCCTCACTTATTTTGTTTAATTTGCTAAATTTTCATACATTGATCTGAAGTTGACTGTTGGATTTGCATTTTTCAATTCTTAGAAGAATTTGGGCGTGGAACTCAAAGTTGGCATAGATCATCTCTTCACCATGTTCACTGTGATTGGATTTTAGTGACTTACATGTATTATTAACTGTAAATAGATTTCTGATTTTCTGATACTTATGGATTGATGAGATTTTGATGTTTATGAGACATTTGATATTCTGAATATACAGAAATATTATTGGGTTCTGTAGTTAAAAAAATGACAAAAGAGTTTTGGATCTGTTTTGCTAAAATATTTTTAGGAGTGTCCAGGTCCAAGAGAATATTTTGACCTGTCCCAAGAGCAAATGGTAGTCTTTTAGGCAATAGTGTTTTTACCCATCATTTCCACTTGAGAAAGAAGATTACTACTTGATTCTGTTTTGTTGGACCTCTTGTTCTTGTTAATGTTTTCAATTTAGCTTTAATTTTAATTTTAGAAAATCAATTATATTGAAACCACTTTAGGCAAAGATGTTCTAAATTGTAAGATTACTCCATGATGTTTGTTGTCATTATGACATGAATTTCTTGTCCTTCCTTTTTTTTCTGCTTCAAACCTTCATGGCTTGCTGTAATCTTAGGGAAAGTTTAAAAATGCATGGTGCCATCAAGTGGTGCCAAAAAGTTGGTCAAGGAATGTGCTGATGCTCTGCATGTCTACAGTTTTTCATTGCACTTGACTTTGTTTAAGTTTCTTCACAACCTTAAAGGAAAGGCAATTAAAGTAGGTTATCTATTCTTTGGTTGTATCCAAAGTTTTAACAAACCTTCGACGAGATTCAAGGAAACCTCTTTTTGTTATCTGTCAAGTATAAGTAAAAATATTCAAGATAATCACAACGGAGCAACAAAAATGGCTTACAAAGCTCCTTGGATATGACTACAAATAGTCTACCATTGAGGGAAAGAAAATGTTGCAGATGATGCTCTATCTCATCTCCATGAGGAACCACATGTGCACTATATCTCTACTCCTATATTTTCAGCCATGGAAGATATCATCAAGGATAATTTTCAAGATGCAAAAGTCAACACCATGATCCAACGACTGAAAGAAGGCCCATTATCAATCCCACTCTATTTTGTAAACAATGGGGTTCTAAGGTACAGAGGGCGGGTAGTTCTCCCATCCACCTCACCATAGTGCCAAAAGATTTTGGACGAATTCCATGCCTCACCAATTGGGGGCCATCCTGAATTTTTGCCAACCAACAAAAGAATATCCACGAACTTTTATTGGAAGGGTATTAAAAGGACTACAAAAAAGTATGTGGCTGAATGTGAGGTCTGCCAACGTAGTAAATATGAAACTATCGCTCCACAAGGTCTACTACAACCTTTACCAGTCCCAGCTGGGAAGTATGGACAGATATGTCAATGGATTTCATCGATGGGCTAATTCAAGTCATAAGAGTTCAATCATGGTTGTTGTCGATCATTTCAGCATACGCCCATTTCAGCCCCTTGGCCCATCCTTACATAGTCTCGGTTGTAGCAAAAATATTTGTACGAGATGTTGTGAAACTGCATGGTATGCCAAGATCTATCGTTAGTGACAGAGATCTCGTCTACATCGGCCACTTTTGGGAAGCTTACTTTACTCTACAAGGCACTAAGTTATGCAAGAGCACAACTTACCATCCCCAATCAGACAGCCAAACGGAAGTTGTCAGTAGAACCTTGGAATAGTATCTACAATGTTTTGCTGGGCATCACCCACACCAATGGACGAAGTGACTTCCTTGGGCTGAATTTTGTTACAACAGTTCATTCCACAGCTCCATCAAGATATCCCCCTTTTCAAGTCGTATATGGGTGTCTACCACCACGTATAAATACTTATATTCCTGGTTCAACTAGTGTCCATATAGTGGACAAGGCACTACACGATCGTGATCAGCTTCTTAAGTTTCTAAAGGATAACCTCCATGCGGCTCAAAATTGGATAAAGATGAAAAGCAATCATCATCACACTGAAAAAAACATTTAACGTTGGTGATTGGATCTTCCTTAAACTTCAGCCCTATCGTCAAAACTCAATGGACAAAAGGGGAGCCATAAATTGGCTCCACGCTTCTATGGCCCATATCAAGTTCTAGCTGGCTTGGGATCAGTGGCATATAAGCTTGCACTACCGGAAGAATCAGGGATTCACCCAATTTTTCTAGTGTCCTTACTAGAAAAAAAAAAAAAAAAAGGAAATTGGTGATTTTGTTACCACAAGCCCAATCCAACCACCAATTGCCCATTTAAAAGCTCAAACTTAGCGTCCTATAAAAATTCTGAACCAATGTATTTTCAAAAGGCCGTATAAGGCAGTTACTAAGATTAGTAGGAAAGTCAAACTGAAGATGATGCTACATGGGAATTATATGATGACTTTGTGGCACGTTTTCTAGACTTTGAGACTTGAGGACAAGTCATTTTTTCAGTTGGGATGTATGGTTATGATCCTCACCATCATCCAGTGTGATGTTAGCATCTAGAGAGTCAATTAGTGTTTTCTAAGTCCAATAACAGTCTTGATATTTCTCTGATTCCATATTTAATTTTTATTCATTTCCTACTTTTCAGAATTTGTTAGTTTATTAGTCTGCTTCTGCTTTCTAGGAGATTAGTTAATCAAGTTGTTAGCTTCAGCCTATAAATTGTAACCTTCCTGGATATGAATGCAAGCATAATTTTCCAATAGTTTCCTTAGTTAGATAGCTAGTTCTAATTCAAAAAAGAGCACTCCCATCAGGTTTCGAGTCTGATCCGGTCCACTGATAGCCCTCAGTTTCATTTCCTGCATTTGGCTACTAACATAGAGAAATACTGCTTTTTGTTTAACCATCTTTTGTACTACTAACTACTAAGGGGCATTTATTTATAATACAAGATGTAGATGTTTGATTTAGTGATACCCCCAGAGGAGGTCTGCAATTACTGCCTCGACCCATTTTTTCACATTTTTTTATTGATAACTTCATATTTTGAAAGCTTTCTAACAGGGATGGATTTGTAGTAGATTACTTATATTGATTAATTTGCAGGTTTCTATATCAGGTAATAAATATGATAGGAAGCAATTCTTGTGGCATCAATCTGTTACAAACTAGGGACAAACCAAGGTAATTCAGTATTTCAGTCTAGATGACATTACACACAAACTATAGTGTTGTGTAGTATGTGGATTTAGCCTATGTTTGTAGTATGTGGAAATTTATATGAGAATAGATTTGTATAACAAGTTAATGATCATGTAATTGCATTTGCAGATAGCTATTCCCGACTTCTCTCATTTATGTTATGCTTCTCTTGAACATATGTTCATTACGTGTATCGTTGTAATAACTTCATACAATTCATAATTATTGTATAATAAAAAAATTACCAAATATATCATATTCTCAATGAAGTTTTGACAAATACCATTATTTTTTGCAGTAGTTTTCTCTGTTTTTTTTTTTTTTTTTTTTTTTAAGTGCAAGATCTTATTAAATAAAAAGAGAGGAGGATGAGAAGTCCTCCAAGAATACAAACTAAAAAGGAAGAAAAAGACAAAAGCAAAAAAATAAAAAAGGCTACACAAAGAACCACCCCACAAGACTGGGATGCAATTAAGCACAGTCCCAATTAAAGATAAAATCCTCGAAGAGCACCTCATCAAAGTCTTTGTTTCTCTTGCAGTAGTTTTCTCAAATCACATATAATTGCTTGTGCAAGCGAGTGATATAAAACCATACAACTTACATGTGCAGGACCCACTGGTATATATAGAATTAGCTCTTGGGCCGAACAACAACGCCTTTGATGATGAGCCCTCATTTCCATTGCCCTTCTTCGTATTCAACCAAAGAGAACTTCATTTCTCCCATTTCGTTAGGAGATGTTTCAAATTCTCCTACTTGAAGCTCATCCATTGTGTTTGAGGCTTGACCCAAAGAGTCTCCTTCCGTTCTAGTTTTTACCATTTGGGAGTTCGAGTCTAAGGTTAATCGGAACCTCTCAACTTTACCATAAATACGATGTACATTGTTCTCGGAGAGAGGTTCGACACATTGAACCTTCCTTGCACCTCGAGCCAACACACGTTGTAGAGCTCAGCCACTTCAACAAGTTCATTATAACTGTGAATATAATTATAAAATCAAACATTAGGAACAAAAGTAGACCTCATTTTATGTGATTCATTGGGAACATGTGCTGAAAATTGTAAAATTCCTATTTCAGGCATTGTTTATTTTCTGAAAACAATAAATCTACCATTTTGAAATTATAATATTTTGCATATGTAGGGGAAATTGTACTATTTTATAAACCAGATTTTTTCATTTAATGATTTACTAAAAATTATTTACTATTCTATAAAATAGTACTTTTTTTCCCCGCTTACGTGAAATGTTATAATTTCAACATTGACAGAGTAAATATTGCTCAAAAATTGTCTACTAAGGCATAAGACATCATAGATCGAGATAAATTCAGGCGCAAGGAAGCCCGGAGAGTGAGGTTATGGACCATAAATCTTCCACTATGGCAATACGAGAGTAAAGATCCCCAATAAAAAAAAAAAAACAAAAACAAAAAAGAGAGAAAAATGTACCCCATGTTGGTCCGTATGTTTCTTTGTGTCAAAATTCATATCTTTTGTTAGTATGTTTTTTATGTCAATTACCTATAAAGAATCCCTAGGACTGGTAAAAAAAACATGACTGAATCGAATGAACTATTGTTACTTTCGGTAACAATTTTCCGCTTCAAAGCTTTTTTTTCTTTTTTTGAATATGAGAGAGAGAGAGATTGTTTTATGGGTTTGATGGCCTAGCAAAAGAAGTTGGTAGTCTCCTTGCTATCTAATCACAAAATTCTCAGAATCTTTTCGAAAAACTCATAAAATTCTCGAAATAAGGGACTAGCCGATGAAATCAGTGAATTAATCTCTGAATATGGTAACATTTTTACCTTTAACCCTCAAGATTTTATTTTCAACACTCAAATCTCAAGATTAAGAAGTTGACAATGATTGATTTTGGTAAGAAACCCCCAGAATTCTCATTTTATATTCCCTAATTTTTCCAAATTTTATTTTTTAACCAAAAATTTCCAAATTCATTTGAATAACTGAATTGAACCCTCAGAATCTGAACTTCCTTACAATGTTCATCAACACATGTTTCTCAAGATTTATACTGTGTTAGGGATTTTCCCATTGCTTCATTATTCCCAATTAACTGACTTATATGTTGAACCCTATTCAGAAGAAATTAATTCATAACTGGAGTGTAATTTTTGTTTATTTTGCCGAAGATAGTGATCAAGGGGGCCATCATCAATGTTCGGTTTATTTACTTGCACATCAAAACAAGAATCCCTTTCTCATAAGATCATAGTGTTATTGCAATAATCAAGTTAATGTAGCTTCACCCACGCACAACTGTATGTTAAAACTAAAGAAAGATGCAAATAATCACAATTGTAGTAGTGGATGATCATATTGAAGTTCTTGCCATTCTTTGGTATAAATCTTACATAAAATCAATGATGACTAACGAAGAAACAAAAGCAGTTAGATAAATATTACTATCATAAGCATAAAACTTGAATCCAATTTTTTGAGTTTCCACCGAAGGCATACTTCTAGAGATTTAACTCAAACTGTATAACCTTTTTTCCTCTCAGTTGGGTCCATCATCATCTCCCCGTAGAAGTAGATGAAGCAGCCAAATCATCAGCACTGACGGGCCTATGTAACTGCAATCATACAGAGAAAACCATATAAATATGGCATTTGGTATCCACCAATGTTTCTCATTAGAAATCTAGAATGGAATGCTCACTAGTGTTCTATTCTTGTTTTTACCTACAAAGGAATTACGATGGATCGTGGATGGAGATAGTCAGGGCAGATGTGAACTCTCTCTCTAAATAAAAAGACTGCTTTGCAAAGAGTGGAATGGAGGACTAGGATTTGTTTAGCCAACTAAAAAACTTTGGTGTAAGGCTTTGTTGGTGGTGGTGGTGGTGGTGGTGGTGGTGTTGATTAGGAAAGAAGAAAACAGGAATTGGAATAGATACAAAAACACTTAGGACAGGAACCAAGGATTGTCGTAGAGATTGTCATGTGTGTTGATTTCTCCCCATGCATGTATATGTAAACCAACCCAATATATTTATGCACGTGTACTCTGATCCATTAATATCTACGTGTCGAACTAAAATGCCTAGGAGATATGACCAAGTTAAAAGCATTTCAAAAGATTAGATACGTTAAGCACATAATTTGGCTAATAATATTTGCTAATGCAAAAATCTATGGAAAACAAGTAATATATACAAGGGTCAGGATCCCTTGACTCCTAAGAATGACTCTTGAAAAAAAAGACACATGATCCCAACCCTTTAAATGCAAAATCCAATGGTTGAGATTTATCCTTGGGATAAGTATCTCCGAGATTTGTATTATCAAGATACTCATAAATCTCAACCTTGGGATTTTGTGTTTAAAGGGTTGGGATCATGTGTTTTTTTCATGAGTCATTCTTAGGAGTCAACGGATCTCAACCCTATATGCGTATATATATATATATATATATATATAGAGAGAGAGAGAGAGAGAGAGAGAGAGAGAGAGAGAGAGAGAGAGAAAGGCACAACACAACCAGGTAATGAGATTGACTAGAGGCACATGATATATATATATATATATATATATAGAGAGAGAGAGAGAGAGAGAGAGAGAGAGGCACAACACAACCAGGTAATGAGATTGACTAGAGGCACATGATGCATGATATGCTCATGCATTTCACACATGCAAACACCCATCCCTACACACCCACCTGCCTTAGTATGTATTTTTTAATGTACTAAACATGCAAATAAAACTGCTTACCACACACAAACATACGTGTGCAGGCCCATCCGTCCACCCACCCGCCTTAGGGCAGGGAAGCACAGGGCGTTATAACCTAAAATCAGTGTACAGCCCATGTGATATATTGCAATTGGCCCTTCACTGGGACTACTGTGGAAACCCCGAGAGATGGGCCAACCTAGCGTTGTATAGCTCAGCGAGAGGGTTCTACTGCCCTCTGCTACATATAAAAGACAGACGCAAATGCACGTGTACTTACACAACCCACACACACACACCACCCTCCCACACATGCACACAGAAAAAAAAAACTCTTGTGCGTTCAGCGTAAACTTACTGCACTTGCTACTGAAAACCAGTGAAAACAACGCAAGAAAGGATCATTGTGTGAAGGGAGATTGTCATGATTCCAATATGTTATACTTTGAAATCTTGCGCGCTTCTCCCAACAGTTGAAATTCTCTTCAGAGATCTTGGTGGCTTTTCTTTTCCCAGGATTTTTCTTCTTTCCCAAGACAAAACCTGACAAGCGGCACGAAAAAAGAAGTTATAGAAAAATCAGTATGTGATGTAACCAGCAATAAGACGTCCAAATTTTGCAGTTTGATGCATATATGTTACACAAGAAGTCAAAAAGACAAACTATGTTGAAGAGGAGCATGTATGTTTGAGGGTCCCATTACACCAGTTAATCCCAGAACTTGTGTTTTAATAGTCAAGCTCTAGACAGATGACCAGAACCATTTACAAAAATATTCCAGGGTATGATTAGGAAGAACCAAGAAAAAAAAAAACATTAATGTACCGCTCTCAGATGTTAGTAAGCATAACCAAATATCAACTTAGGTCTAGTCCCAATTTTTCTATCATATTCTAGTGCCTCAACCTCAGGGTTGGCTCCTCATCATAAATTTGGTCACTCATCCACCATGCACCTTTTTCATCTATTGATTGATTTGTGGTTTTTAAGCATGAGAGGCCTTTGGAAGTGTTATTTGGTATTGTGTACCTCAAACTGTTATTTGGTTTGTTGGATTGTTGTGTGGCTGTTTGTAAGTCAAACTAAGTAGAAGTGTTCTATTGTTTCTTATTGCACCCAACATAGTAAGGATAAGGCATAGATGATGATGCAATCCCGTTTATTGATTACATGGATTCCCTCAGCTATCAAGAAAGCTTTGCAACAATACTCCCTATTTCACCCAATATGCAAATAGAATTAGAAGACTCTTACGGATCACAAGGTTCATCTTAACCTTTTTTTTTTTTTTTTTTTTTTTTGCTTATCATGGGTATCCCCACCCTTCTGGTGAGACTACTCCCACGGTCACACGCACCGCCCCCTCGGAAAGTCTTACGTGTAACTGGTTGAGTCAAGGGTCAACCAGACCCTGGATGGTGGCCCCAAGGAATTCATTGCTTCGTGGGGTTTGAACACTTGACCCATTCTTCCTGAGGAGTTTATCAAGGCTCGGCTTGCTACTAGGCCAACCGCTTGGGGTTAAGGTTCATCTTAACTTAAGACACTACAAACCATCAATAACACTTGGCCTACCAAGGGCCATCATCACCGAATCCTTATCCCAAAAATTTGGGATGGGTTCAATGAACCTTGTTCTTTCATTCAGTTTTGTCAAGAACCACGTCGTTTGTTATATTGCAAGTGTGTTAGTATCTACTTTACTACCTCTATCCACGTTTTCCTACTTTTGTAAAAGAGGATCTTAAAGATTGATGTGACTAACAATTTGTGTGTCAGTAAGGATGGATGCTTCTAAATTGTTAAGTGACCAATGAACCCCAATCAAACAAAGAGAAAATTTTACAGGAAGGCAATAAGACCAACTATGCATTATGGAGATTTTTTACTTTTAAGCATAGGTAATATAATTATAATAGCAAAAGTAATATCAAAAGAAGCTACCCAAGAGGTCAAGATGACCTAACGAGGAAGATTAAAAAGAAGAAAAAAACAGATGGAGAAGAGTAATGCCACCCGTCCAAAATGTTAGGCATCCCAAATTATTTCCCGCAAATCACACATCCCCTTCTCTTTCTTTCCTTCCTATTTCATCCAACATATAAAGACAATTAAAAGACTCTTATGGATAACAAGGCACTTATAAACTTACTAACTGTGAACCATCTACAAGACTTGTCTTACCTGTAGCCATCTATTTCAAAATAGATTGCCAGTTTTGAACTTGATACCAAACATACAATGAGTCGAGTCTCTTGATAAAAATCCAATTTAAGTTCCTTCATCTTTACATACCTCATCCTACAACTACTGTTAAATAAGTCCTTAGGGTTATTTTAGTCTTTTCCCTTTGCTGTTTATCTTATGTAATTCTAATATAGCCTAATTAGGGCTAATTAATTATAATCTTAATCTTCTCTCTATTTTTGAACTTGGTATCAGAGCCTGCGACCTTAATCGAACTTGAACTCCTTCTTCCTCTACAAACTCAATCGACTCATTCTTCCTTGGAAACAAAAACCCTACATCACTCGTCTTCAACCTATATCACCCCTACGGGGGTTATTTGTTGCTGAAAAGCCCATGCGATAGGGAGTCAACTTGATTCAAAGGCTGCGATCAGGCTATACTCACAGCAACGATGCTGTTTAAGTCGTGTGACACCTCTAATGGCTGTAGTGAAGTCGTGCGACGCCTCTAGTGGCTGTAGTGAAGTCGTGCGACGCCGTTGGTGGCTGTAGTGAAATCGTGCGACGCCTCTGGTGGCTCTAGTGAAGTCGTACGACGCCTCTGGTGACTCTAGTGAAGTCGTACGACGCCTCTGGTGACTGTATTGAAGTCGTGCGACGCCTTTGGTGGCTGTATTGAGGTCGTGCGACACCTATCGGAGTAGCCTGGACATCTGAAACACAGCAGGTGGTTTGTTTAAGTTTTTTCAACACAACAAGTTGCTGTTCTGACCTGTACGACTCATCAGTTGGTTGTGTTTTTAATTGTTTAACTCACGTAGTGGTTATAAGAGGGTGCCGGCAGTGTTTCGAACACCTATGAAGTTTTTTCGATCACATTAGAGTGCTGTTTGAGGCTGTTCTCCCACCTATCTTGCTCATTGATTACCTATACTTGCGGTAATGATTAATTGGATCACCCACAACAGTATTTAATCAGCCCTTATAGCTTTTTTGATAGTGCATTGTCACCTTTAGGGTGCTGCGATCACTTTATCCTAGGGAGTTATGCTCTCATCTTCTTGAACTCTCTTCAAACCAAAGTACTCGGATTATTTGATGACCTCTGAGTCATCCTCTTCCTCGATCATTGGTACTAGTAATGGGCCGAGTGGTTTTCCATCTCATTCAACCGACTTTCCCAGCATTCAAATCACTACCGTGAAATTAGATGGTCCTAACTATCTTCTGTGGGCACGATCGGTTGAAATGTTCATTGGTGGAAAAGGGAAGATCGGTTATCTCACAGGGGCGGACAAACAACCTACACAGACCGACAGTTCTTACTCCCAGTGGTTTGCTAATGATTCTATGGTCCATTCTTGGCTGGTTTCATCGATGCAACCACACATTGTAGCCGGTTTTATGTTCTCCTCGACAACAAAGTAGATATGGGATTCCGCAAAGAGTATTTACTCGCAACGTCAAAACAATATCTGAATTTTTAACCTAGAGCGTGAGATTTCTCGACTCTCACAGGGTGACTCTTCTGTTACTACCTATATATCACAACTACGTGCTCGGTGGGAAGAGTTGATATTTTATTCTTCGTATTACTCTTGGAAGGACCCTCTTGATGAGACATTATATGCGTCAATTCTGGACAAGAATCGGGTTTTTCAATTTCGAGCTAGTCTCCGGGATGAGTTTGAGTATGCGAGAGTTCATTTATTGGGAATGGATCATTTTCCTTCCCTACAGACTGCGTATTCCTATGTCTTGACTAATGAGAGTTGTCACGCAGCTGTCATACCCCTTTCTTCGGGAGATCACTCCGCTATGCTTGCTCGTCTACCTTCTTCACAGTCCCCCAGTGGGTCTCTGCCTACCCGTCAGCAACATAAGTGTTTTCATTGTGAAAAATTGGGTCATGTGAAGGCTCGCTGTTATGCACTTCATGGTCGTCCTAACCAGCATCGTCAACAATCTCGATGGTCTTCAGTTCATGTAGTTTCTCAGCAAACGAATGATTTAGCACCTCCTTCAGCTACTACCTCCTCGTCGGATTCGGTATCTCTGTCCCAAGCCGAGCTTGACAAGTTCAGAAAATTCTTCAATCAGATAGAGACCTCATCTCAGCCAGTTTCTACCTTCGCTCACTCAGGTACCTTTGCATCTGCACACAGTGTTTCTACCACTTCCTCCATCTCCACCCCCCGTCAGTTCGTCTTCTCCTCCATTGCAGGTTTACTCTCGACGTCCCCGCGATACTACCATCACTTCTATGTCCGATCAGCTCGCCTCCTCGCCTCCAGCTCCGCCTCCGTCTGTTCCCTGTGATAATTGTCCTATTGCCATTCGTAAGGGTAAGCGTACTTGTACTTATCCCATTTCAAATTATATATCTGATTCTGCACTATCACCCTCCTATCGGAGTTTTCTTGCTTCTGTTTCCGCTGTTTCTCTTCCTACTACTGTTGCAAATGCTATTGCTCATCCTGAGTGGCGCGCAGCTATGATTGATGAGTTGACTGCTCTTGACAAGACTCAAACTTGGGACATTGTTCCTCTTCCGCCTGGACGGAAAGCTGTGGGTTGTCGTTGGGTCTTCACGCTTAAGCATAATCCGGACAGTTCCATTGCTCGTTATAAGGCCCATCTGGTCGCCAAAGGTTATGCTCAGACTTATGGGATTGATTATCAGGAAACTTTTGCTCCGGTTGCCACAATGACCACCATTCGTATTCTCCTTTCTGTTACTGCTATCCGAGGATGGCCTCTCTTTCAGTTAGATGTCAAGAATGTTTTTCTCAATGGTGATCTTCAGGAAGAAGTCTATATGGTCCAACCTCCTGGGTTTCTTCCTTCTGCTTCTCCTGCACATGTTTGTCATCTTCGCCGGTCCCTTTATGGTCTGAAGCAGTCTCCTCGTGCTTGGTCTGAGCGCTTCACTAAGGCCATGCATCAGTTTGGTTTCCATCAGAGTTCTACTGATCACACCTTGTTCTTGCGTCACTCCCAAGGCAAAACTGTTGCTCTGATTGTGTATGTGGATGATATTGTTCTTACTGGAGATGATGCCGATGGCCTTACCGATGTCAAAACTTACTTAGGACGTCAATTTGATATTAAGGACCTTGGCCATCTTCGCTATTTTCTGGGTATTGAGGTTGCCTGGTCTAAGTCTGGTATATTTATTTCTCAGCGTAAGTATGCTCTTGATTTACTCAATGCCTTTGGTCAGCTTGGATCTCGTCCAGCTGATACTCCTATTGAGCAGAATCACAGGTTGACTGATTCTGAGGGGGAGTGTGTGTCAGATATTGGCCAATATCAACGTCTTGTGGGAAAGTTGATCTACTTGTCTATGACTCGCCCTGACATTGCCTATGTTGTTAGTGTTGTAAGTCAGTTTATGCATTCGCCTCGAACATCTCATCTTGCTGTTGTTTATCGTATCTTAGATATCTTAAGGGATGTCCTAGTCGAGGTATTTTATTCAACAATCATGGTCATCTTCGCATTGAGGCATGGACAGATGCAGATTATGCTGGTTCAGTGACTGATAGAAGGTCTACTTCTGGTATTGTACTAAAGTTAGTGGTAACTTGGTAACTTGGCGTAGTAAGAAGCAGGATGTGGTTTCTCGGTCGAGTGCTGAATCAGAATACAGAGCTATGGCACTTGGAGTATGCGAGTTGTTGTGACTCAAAATCTTACTAGCTGATTTATGTCTTCCTGTGCCGGTCCCCTTCTTACTATATTGCGATAATAAATCAGTTATTAACATAGCTGCAAATCCGGTTCAGCATGACAGAACAAAACACATAGAAGTTGATCGTCATTTCATTAGAGAAAAGATAGTTTCTGGACAAATTTGTACTCCCTTTGTTCCTACCTCTCAACAACTTGTTGATGTTCTTACTAAAGGTGTTAGTAAAACTTCCTTTGAAGATGTCTTGTCCAAGTTGGGCATTGTTGATATCCACGCACCAACTTGAGGGAGAGTGTTAAATAAGTCCTTAGGGTTATTTTAGTCTTTTCCCTTTTCTGTTTATCTTATGTAATTCTTATATAGCCTAATTAGGGCTAATTAATTATAATCTTAATCTTCTCTCTGTTTTTGAACTACTACAAACTACAATTTATTAAGGGGGGTCCTTTAGAGAAGTACTCCAACCCAATTCTTTTCTAGATTCGCACAATAGGATCATGAAAATTTTGGCATTACTCATGTGTACATTGAAAGGACATCCCTTGGATTGGCAACAACTATTTTGCACAGTTCCAAATGGTCCTCACAGTGCAAAAAAGAACATCCTATTGGGCAGACAAAAAGGAATTAAAGCAACAGTGCACAACTAACAAGGGGAAAATGCACACTCAAATAAATTATGATCATCCAAAACAAAATCATTCAGTTTGCATCTATTCCCAGCAATGTTCTTATATGTGGTTGTTTGGATTGATGACCATATAGCCGCATGTTGACATCCACATTACTATTACACCTCCATAGCTCGTGAATTTAGAAATTTGAACAACAAAGAAATGAACCAAAGATAACATACCAAGTGAGCATCTCGCTTATGGTCACCTAAGCTCCCTGTCATCAGATCTCCATATAGTGGTTGGCGGCTAAGATGCCTAAGGAGGCACTTGGCAATAGCCTTCAACAAAATGATTTCCTATCTTCCGCGTCCCTTATTTTCTTTAGTCATCACAAATTTCCACTTTTTAAAAGAAGTAAAACAAAGATTAGCCTACAAGGCAGAAAAATGGACATCTCCATTGGTCGCCTTATATTAGGGGAATGCTAGACATTAGCAACCTCTAATACCATGCCTTTTTTCATAAAAGCCCCTAAAAATCAATCATCTATCCCCTAATGACAAAGGTAGGGACTTTATTGTCATGAGCAATGAAATTTTATAAATGACTTTGTGAGGCTTAGTTTTCAAAATGTCGTCATTGCACTATGACAATAAAGCACTTGTCTCCTTGTCACTACAAAACATAAAATGATAACTTTTTACGGGATTTTATGAAGAAAAAAAACATGATATTGGAGGTTGCTAACCCCAGTGCTTGCATTGGAAGTTAGTAATAAGTCAAGGGATTTCCTTCTAACTAGTGGCTGAGAGTAAGCAAGCTACCTTCATTCAACAGATTTGTGGTTGAGTCAGCTCCGAAAACGTAAGTGCGCTCCTGCGCACGTAGGCCAGAACATGACTACACTCCACTATAAAGGAGTAGGCTGAAAAGCCGTAGTGCGCTAGTAGCAAGCTCCGGCTTTTCAGCCTCCGTTTGCTGGTTCAGAGCTAGCACTAAAAAAGCTACTCCAAGAGCACTCATCCATAAACCGGTCACTGGCACTCAAAATATTAAGAGATGTAACCAACGGAAATAGCAAGCCCGAAGATTTGGGACCAGAAGCGGTTAGCAGTGACCCATAGGTCTCTTCAGCGGTGAAAAGCAAAAGCACGGAATGTAACCATCTTCGAATTCAGTCTTCTCTACAGTAGCACCATGAATAGCGCATAGCGGAGCAGCGCCCAGGAGGCAAGCAACTCCCATCATATGAAATGGGTTCAACGTCCAATTATTCAAACAAGAAGAGGATGATTTTAATTTGGATTCAAAAAAATAAAAAAAGAAAAAAGCTGCAAGACCGGTGCAAAAAACCGAAAGCCCTTCTTTGAAGTTCCTCCCAGATACATGGCTTACATACCCGGCTCAACATTCTTGGAAAACAATCGAATCGAGGGTCAATGTAATATGACTTGGCCATTCAATCTTGTGAAATAATCGAGACCGAAATTGGAGAAGGAGATACGAACGGAGAGGAATAACCAATCGATAAAGGAACATGAAACCATTCTGTTTCAATAGAGGTACGGAAAATGGTTAGGGGCAATGAGGTAGGTGAAGTGGTTGGATTTTGCGAGCTGTTCCAACCACTGCTGGATGTGATTCCAAGAGCCGAACGAGAATGAATACCACACAGAAGAGTCAAGACCGGGCTCCCTAATGGAATGTTTAACCGATCCATTCCGGATCGATCGAATTGGTACGGAAGTTGTAACATGGGAAAACCACGGAAAACACGACTTATTTGAATAACCCGGTGACCTACCAATTGTAGAAGTAGGATCTTTGGCAAGCAATAAGCACTTAAATAATACAATTCGAGTGTACCATCTTCTTTCTCATTTCGAGGAAAAGGTTCGGGAGGAAAAGGAAACAACGGAGGGATCCGAATCGGACCTAAATGGGAATGACATGAAAAGTGTTTTTCAAAACCTATCATTAAGGGCGTTACGACGATATACGAGAGGAATGGATAAAAACTCGTGATTGGTGTGGAGGGGAAGATCTGTTTATGAAATAGTTCAAGAAAAAAGAGTCGTCTCATTTCCTTACTTCTTCGTTCCTTCTAATTCATTCACTTCAAGACTGGTTCTGAACTGTCCACCGTACTACTTTTCGGTGCGGCCACTAAAGAATTGCTTATACACTAAACAGCAGCTTATATACGCTTACTAAAATACTGACTTTCTTATGTGGGGCCAGCGTGAAACTAAGAAAGAGAGATGTGCCTAAGGGAGCCGCACTGCCGCACTCCATACACAACTGGGGAAGCGATTCGTAAATTACTGGTTGCAAAATGCTCCACCCCGGCTCACCTGCCTCTGAAGCGGAAACGCCTGCCTTGTTGTTCGGGAATAACCTTTTTCTTAGGTCGGGAGAATGAATGAGCTTGCTTGCAACCGGCCGTCATCATCTATACAGCCGTTTCACTGCCCGACTTAGGAAAGGACCAAAATTTGGATCGGTAGATAGATAGATAGGTGAATTTACTTATTTGTTGTTCGTGAATAAAATGTCCATAATAGCGCATTTCGAACAATTTGGGAACCATATCATATGCTGGAGGGGCAGGAATCATTATTCCTTTAGAGAATTGGAGCTTGATCTTGCCCGCGAGGGGGAAAATCAAGGATAAAAACGAATCGGAGCAGATTATATGCAAAATGCTCCTGACTGGCCTTATCTGGTAAAGGGGGTTCGAGTCGATAAAATCCTACCATACCATTCGACGGTTTCGGAGTTCAATGAGTTGCGGCAGGTTACGAGGATTCAAGCTCGGCTGGTGGCAGGAAATGCAATTGATCAGGTAGGGCATCCGTTTACGGCGTGGGTGGGATCAGCATACATTTCAGGGTAATAATTGTATCATTTTTTTCTATGTCCCCAATTATGATTTATTGTCACAGTCCTTTAATTAGAAAGTAGAACCAATCCATCGTTCCAACAGCTCAAACATTGGAATCAGCTTAAGAGTACACAATTCAAGCCAAAGAAAGGAATAATATGAATGGTAGACCATAGACCAATTTCCACCACCCTTTCTGCAATATTCTATTATCTTCTACACTTTGACCTTCAATGCTACTCATTTTAAACATAATTAACCTCAGAGAAAGAGAAGCAAAGAACATACCACCATACCCTTCCGGAAGGGAAATCTCCGTCCCCTGCAACTTTCTTCCTCTAAAGCAAGCTTCTTCCACATCTAAACCGTCGATTTCGATGCCTATTTGAGAAAGATAAGATTTTGGTGAGGCTAAATGAATCATTGAGAACTCAAATTGAAGATCAAAATAGAAGAACGAAAGAAGAAATCTACCAGTCTTTTTGGGTTTGAAGTAGTGAGAGACAGAACAAGGGCCATTGTGTTTGATGCAGCAGGGGAGCTGATGAATCTGACCAGTGAGATCGATGAAGATTTCACCATTTGAGCGAAGATCGATGCTTCCAGTGATTCCGTTTTTCGGATTGTCGCTCGAATCTCTGTCTTCCTCCATAGATCAGACGTCCAAAACCCTAACCCAAATTTGATTTTGTGAGTCCGTTGGGCCACTATTTTTCCCGCCCTTTTTAGTTTATGAGACATCCGTTATTGGGAGCTCCATATCATTCCAATGGCCAATGTCGTACTCTCCGGCTTTTATGGAAAATAAAATAAAATAAAGTGAGGGATGGTGTGGATTGACTTTTTTAAACGCTTGTGACTCTTGTGGGAGCCAAAAGCAAGTTAAGGGTATTTGGATAAAGGTGACGGTTCGAGGGACGTGTTAGAAATCGTCTGAGAAACCCATGTTTCTCAGACGTTGGATTAAGAGAAACTGACGGCTAAGAACGTGTTAGACGTCAATTCCAAAGAGTTTATGTATTTTTATAAAAGTCCCTCATTTTTTATTTTTTATTTTAACTAAAGAAAATAACTCTGTTTTCCTTTCACTCTCAACGAATCCTTCGTTTCCTTCGAACATTCCAGCTCTCTCTTCCATCTCTCTCGATCTGTAGAAGACTCAAGGAACCTGAACTCTCTCTCGATCTGTCTCTTGATCGATCGACCTTGATCAAACAAGTATCAAGCTCTCTTTCTCAACCACCCACTCAAATCAATAAGCAGTAGATTTATATAGGATTCGAAAGAAAAAATCAGAGACAAAGAGAACAAAACAGGGCACCATGTAATTATATATCTAAGAAGGAGAATATAACAACACCAACCCACCACCACCACTACCCAAAAAAAAAAAAAAAAATCTATCTTTTACCGTTTATGTGCCACTGTCCCCACCTCATTTTCACTAGCTTCTATAGAAACTCCAAACTGATTGTAACTTACAAGGTTGAAGGTGAAAAGTTGATGATAAATACAACAAGGTCCACTAGATCCTTATAGACCCATTGATCGCTTCAACTAGAGAGATGCAATCCTATATTTGAATATGAAAATTATGTATACTTACAACGATAAATTAAGTAATGGGTTGTTTGAGTATTTGATCTATATTTTATCTTGGTATGGATGCTTCAACGAACTATTTGATGCTGAACTAGAAAAACTGTAAGACTTGGTGGAGGTGTCTATAGGTTCGTTTGATGCTGATGAAGCCGTAACAAAAGACATGGTGCTGGTATTTGGGTTCATTACGCTAGCATTTAGAAATGGAGGTTGCATTGGCAAAGGAATCTTGCAATCTTTATCGATTAACATTTGCAGCACTTCAACCATATCTGGCCTTAATGAAATCGACGCCTGTATGCATAAAAACCCAATTTGGAGGACGTTCGATACCTCCGTAACTGGAAAATTTCCCATCAAGGATGGGTCAATAGAGAGAGAGATCGGCTTCCTTGAGTCTTCTATAGATCAAACGAGAGAAAAGAGAGAGCTGGAGTGTTCAAAGGAAATGAAGGGTTCATTGAGAGTGAGAGGGAAACAAAGTTATTTCCTTAAACAATTTCTCTCTATTGGATTTAATTAAAAAAAAATGAGGGACTTTTATAAAATTACATAAATTCTTTGGAATTGATGTCTGACGCGTTCTCAGTCGTCGGTTTCCTTTAATCCAACGTCTAAGAAACATGGGTTTCTCAGATGGTTTCTAACACGTCCCTTGAACCGCTCCCTTGGATAAATAACTAATGAAAAGAACTATTTTACTTTGGAGTCATTTTGATGCTTTTTTACGAAGTATCAATGGTGCTACTCCTTGAAACTACTCTTATGCGGAGTCATAAAATACCGTCAAAATGATGAGATTGTGATAAGTATTCCCCTCATAAATTTTGAAAATTACAAGCTTATCCTCAAAAATCCAATTGTAACAATATTATATTATTATCTATTGATATAGTGATAGCATTTTGGTGTAGTATTTGGGATAAGTATACCCCTCATAAATTTTGAAAATTACAAGCATATCCTAAAAAATGCATGGTTTACTCAATGATTTATCTATGAGGGATCCAATCATGGTTGAAAGTTTCTTCTTGTAAGATTGATGTAAACGATTACTATCCATTGATGTGTTGAAAGGTTCTTCATATTTTTAGTGGTTATATATATTTGTTCACAATATCTTCCATTTGTTTATAATTGTTTGTCGTTCATATAAATTTTCATGGATAAAAACGGTAACTACTTTAATTTCTTTTGGAGTATAATTTGTTGAGTTATAATGTTACAAATAGTAACTGATACTTATAAGGGCATTCTGATCATTTTAATAGAATCTAGAATAGTTCATAAACACAAAACTCTATTAAAAGTATTTCTGACAGTACTTCTTAGAATTTGCATCCAAACGCATAACAGTTATCCACCTATTCCAGACAATACTTCAAAAAGTACTTATGAGAGTACATATATTTTAGTACTTTTGACTCATATATCCACACGGACCTTGAGATTCTCTTGCCACACCAATTCATGTGTAAATCACCAAAGATTTAGCTTTGGGGTGGTATTAGCAAAAGTTGGTGTGGCAATAGAAGCTCTCGAATTTTATATGGGTATTTACCAAAAAATTATTATTTTGCCACGAATATCTTATTACTCTAGTAGAGTGTGTTGTGCCTAGCAGTAAGGGCATCCTCTTTGAGGTTAAGGGGGAAGAACGCAAAGATAATAAAGATGAAAAAGTATTCTTGAAAAGGAGGGTAGAAGAGGAAAGTAATTAAAAGTTAGAAAGCATTGTTGGGAAGGGCAAAATGAGAGTGTCCTCGAGATTCATGGAAAGATTAAATCACTACCTTAACTTATAAAAGGATAAATATTAGGAAGAGGAACATTATATTTTATTATTAGATTTATTTTTATTAAAATGGGTTTCTTTACATCCAATATTCATACACATGAACCGACAATTTTTTAAAAATGTACTAATTTAGTTTTATTAGAGATCCACAAAAAGGCTTAGAAGGTAAAATTCTCACAATGGTATTTTTCTATTTCTTTCTTATTTCTATATTTGTATTTAAAATTCTTTCTTTTGGATTTGTCTTTCTCTTTTATTTGTCCTTGCTCACTTAAATCATTTGCAATGAGTCATTCCCCTTAAGCATATTTCTCACTTAATTTGTTTATGGTCACGTGAGAAATAAGATTCTAAACCACCTCTTCAAACTTAAAGATATTATTGTCAAACATAAGAATAGCCCAAAAGTATTTGAAAGAATTCAAAAGTAATCTTAACAAGAGTAATACTTTATGTTCTTTAAATTAAACTTCTACCTTCAACAAATCACTAAAACACTTATTGAACATCTATAAATGTTCTATGATGTCTTGTTCTTCCTCCATCTTTAAGACATAGATTTAGTCCTTAAAAATTAGTTTATTAAACAGGGTTTTCCCCATGTGAAACTTTTCAAGCTTATTCAATTTTAACTTTGCGGTCCTTTCTTCTATGATATTATACACGACTTCATCAGATACATGCAACTCAATAAAGCTAATGATTTTCAAATCCAACTCCTCTCATGTCTCATTGGATATGCTTCCTAGCTTCTTCAAGGTTTTGAATGCAATTATGAAACGATTGTTGGATAAAAATATTCTTCATACTCCTTTGCTACAACTTGAAGATCAACTTCCATTCAAAATGCTTCACCTCAAACTTTACCCCACTAAAGCTTTCGATTACTGTTATACCATTTCCCACCATTACAAACCCCCTAGATAACCTAGGCTTTAATACCTTAGTGAAGCTAATTTGGTAATTTGATCAAACACCTCTTATGATAGACCTTCAAGATCACACAAAGGAGTAAGAAAAAGCATAATGCAAGACAATAAATTTACGTGGTCACTTTGAAGGCTATGTCCACGAAGATATGAGTATTGTATCTCGATTTCACTATGAAGAAAAATAAGCAAATCGAAACAAGAGATCACATCTATCACGTAATTTCATATTATTTTTCTAAATCTCAATCTTTCCAAACCTCTCAATCTCTCCTCTCTAAAATTTTCTTACTCTACTCTCTTCTTAATACTAACAGAATAGACCATTACTAAAAAGAAAACAAACCCTCTTTAAAAGCATTAAAAAGTGGGTCACTTACATAAGGTACAAACCCAACCCAAACACACTTGGACCGAATCTAAAATTGATTTTGTGCCATATCTTCTACGTAACTATCCACCAAGTGCTTCCTAGTCGGATGACTTAGCACTTACGAGACTTTTTAATTATTATTTTCTTTCATCACTTGTTTCAAATGTTAGAAAGATATAAGTAATGGTCGAACAAAGTAGAATTGAGGAATATGATTTGTTTATGTAATCAAAAATCGTTTGGAGAAGAGTATTTTTATTATTATTGTTGTTGTTATCGTAAGCAATTCTAGATTATGATGTGCTATATATGGAGAGCATTCGTTAAGTACTTAAATTAATTATTTTTTATTGCTTTAATTATTTAATGTAAATAGCAATAAACTTTTAAGTATTGAAATAGCCAGTATATAAGATACACTCGTTTCCCTTATTATGCTACAATCTATATTTCATACAAATTAGTTCTTTGTTTATTCAAATATTAACAGCTTCTTTGAAGGTCAAACCATCATTTTCAATTTACAAATAATAATTGTTTTAACTATAGCCAAGATATAATTTGAAAAGATTATAGGAAATGAAGTAGTTGTAAATTATGTTACTTTTGAAATTAATAATATTAATAATATGCAAATGAGAATAAAAAATATATGAGTTGTTTTCGTAGGTACACGTTTAAATTTGCATCTTCAAATTTTTTGTTTTCATTTATTGCTCGCAAGATTATTTTTGGATCCGGTGACCAATCGTTTATCTAACCATAGTGATAACAGGTACCAACATGTTGTATTCCTGAAATTACTGATGACTTGCTCCTGTTGAGATTTGGGTCAATATTATCGATGACATGCCTCCTTGACTTGGGTCTTCTTATGACTAGGGTAAATGAACTAATTGCCCTCTATGAACTACCTTTGTGAACTGTGGAGGGTATTTCTTGGACAAGTGACACGTGGCAATCTCGAAGAGTCATAATCGATTCACCAAATTGTGTAGTGAGTCAACCGATCAACTGACCAATATTAAAGACCGACCTCCCAAATTACGTTGGAATGAAGGTCGGGGCAAATTCCGTAAAACCTGGGATGTTAGGCATAACTTCTCTCACGACTGAGAGATTAGGTGTAACTGCTCCCACGGAAATCAAGGTAAATCACTGAGCAGGTGCAACCACTCCAACGAGAATCATGGAGAAAATTCAAGGAGATCTACGGACAGAGAACCTTATAAATACGTGGTGGTAGTAGACCCATAAGGTATGAAAATTTTCTCCCTGAGAACTCTATTAGATCGGCATTAAACATTTTAACTTGAGCGTCATAGTGGTTTTGTTACAGGCCCTCCCCCGAGCATAGGAAGTATCAACGAGGATCACAAGGTCGAGCGAATTTCTACATTTACATGAACCAAGCTCCTTCTAGAGTGGCGAATCACAAATCCAAATTCAAACCAAGTGAATAGGCAACATAGATTTAGATTATCCTTGGGCTGGACAAGATAGATCCTTCAATATGATTGCTCTACTTATTTTTTAGGAAATAAAAGACATTGCCAGAAGTTCGGGTTTTTATCCATGATTTCAAAACAAACGAGTCAACTCGTCTTGCACAAGACAAAATTTGACTCAGCTTATAATGAATGGTTTACATATACTTGAATTAAAATAATAATTATAAGTTTTTCATAAAACAAAGTAGATTAGAAAATGTTTAGTCATTAAATCATATTTTACTTATATAATAAATATATCAATTCTAAAAAAAATTAATTATTCTTAAAATCCGGGTTAACTCAACTGGGATTTTCAAAATATCATCTGAGACATCTATTTAATCTCTCGAGATGATGCAAATATGTTGAGACAAGTGTATATCCATATCGTTGCTGAACGAAACCGAGACGACTTGGGTGAGTCATCTATTGGACGAGATTTAAAACCATGTTTCTATCATCATCACTAACCTCCATTTTCTTATAATAGGCTCATGAGTGAGTTGTGAACTCTCAATAAGAAATTATAATTCTCTACACATAGGAAAATAGTTCCAACTCCTTAAAAAAATAAAAATAAAAATAAAAATAGAATTCTGAAGAATTTGAGTAAAAGCTTTATGAAATTGGACGTTCCATGCACACACATCATAGAAGCTTACGTGAGCTCCGAACGTTCATTCACCAACTCTTTGATTCCAAAGAGGGTGATGTGTAGTGAGTAAAACTTGGCATGTCAATAGAAGTCCTAAGAAAAGATAAATAAACAATCTGCATTGTTCCCCCAAGCTTTTAAATTGATCAAAACATGCTCTTTCAATCATCAACTAATCGTACAACTATACCCATTACAGTTACAAACAACTCAGGAGTATGACTTTACCCCTTTGGAAGAATCCACAAGTAAAAAGCGGCCACAAAGATTTCTCTCCACATTAAATTTTTTTTCCGCCAATTTTCTATTTTAGAGTTTTTATCAAATCGAAGAAATCCGGACCTGCACGTGACTTCAATTCCTCACCAGCATCTTTCCCCATTAGAATCATGTCTTCAATAGCATATGGACCTCTCCTTGAAGTTTCGAGTACTGAAATCAAAAAACAGTTTATCGATTAACATTAAGGAATAAAAGAAGCGAAATTGCATTTTTGGGTGATTGTTTTTATTCGGTGCAAAGAATTTTAGGAGTTCAAAGGGATGTCTTTTGAGAATCTTTGTTTAGATGGAAATTTTTTTTGGTGGGGAAGGGAGTCTGATTTTTGATTGTCTTAGGTAGCTCTTTCAGACCTCCCTTTTTTTTCTTAAATAAAAGAGTCTGACTAGTCTTACTTTGTAAGATTTCAACACTTACCAAGGATCGTTGACCTCACCTTGTGGCATCCAAAAACATGATCCGATGCCACAGGATTGTAGTTCATTTTCAAAACCTTAGATGAAGCACACCCCCCAAAAAAGAAAAAAAAAATTCCTCTATGAATCTGAGCAAATCGACCTATAGTAAGACTTGAAATCTTACCAAGTTAGTAAGGAAAGTTTTTAGGTTAATAAAATTTGTTTATCTATCAAAAAAAATAAATAAATAAAACTGACAGTTTCCTCGAGTCCAAGAGCCTTTACCTCGGGTTCCATCAGGGGAAGCCACCAACCCTTTGAACACACAATATCCGTCCTGGTCTCTACAAGCATAGCCTGCAATTGGGGTCCTACAAGAGCCATCTAAGGTCTCAAGGAATGCCCTCTCACATGAAACAGCTAATCTGGTTTCCTCGTGATTCAACGAAGCAATGTAATTAGCCTACAAGCAAGAAAAAGAAAATTAGTATATTTGTCAAAGATATCTAATTCAAGACTAAAACGTTGTATCAGAAGATGTCCCCACAACCGCAAAAGTGGATATATATCAAGAATAAATTTGAATTTTTCAACTGAGAACGAAGAAAAAAATATATATATTTTGATCAATGAAGCAATGTAATTAGTTTACAAGCAAGAAGAAAAAATATTGTCAAAGGATATGTAATTAGAGACTGAAACATTGAATCAGAAGATATATCACCACCCACCACAAAAGATGAGAAGTATCGGCAATAAATGAGAGTTTGTAGTTAGAGAATGGGGAAAAAAATATCAATGAAGCAATGCAATTAACTTACAATCGAGAAAAAGTAACATTTTTGTCCAAGGTGTCTAACTAGAGGCTAAAAACTTGTATCAGAGTATGTATCAGCCACAACAAAAGTTCATAACTATAACAAAAAATTATGAAATTCTTGGTTGAGAAATGAAAAAAAAAATGAAGGATTGGTAAACTTATTATGTTAGTTCTAGAACTAAAGACCACAATTCAGAATAGTTTTTTAGACTATGCAGTTAATATGGAGAACGAGATAATTTTTTCATTACATAATACATACCATCTTCTCATCATTGGTTCGACAAGCAATTCCAATGGCTCCTTGAGCAATAGCTGGTAGCATCTCGTCGATAGATAAAATGGCAGTAACATTGTTCGTCATATCTAGACGTTTGAGACCAGCCAAGGCCAACAAAGTTGCTTGGACCTTCCCTTCACTAAGTTTTCTCAATCTTGTTTGAACATTGCCTCTGAAGTTTTCCACCTGCAATGCGAGAAGCAACCAAAAAAATAAAACTACAAAAAATGCATCAAATATACTGGAAGAAAAGGAAATAATAATCTTAAGAAGCACCTACACACAAAAAAAATATGGGTAATTGAAAGCGAAGGAATTTGTAGAGTACTGCACATCAAACTTTATGCGTAAGTAGTAATTGCCCTCAAATCCAAATGGCTAGAAGCCTAGAAATCATCAAGCTGATTTGTGGTATGAAGGTCAACCAATGGGTGGGGGTCAATGGGCAGAAGGAGCATGTTCATATGAGACAGTCAGACAGGTAACTGTGACCAACATCTGAGGTTTCCTCTTGATATAATAGTACATGCCAACCTGAAATTACAGAACTACCCTCAGTTGTGTAGAAATCTTCACAACTTTTTAATTGAGGCTATAAAGTCCTTTTAGGAAAATGTGTGGCTGAAAAAGACCATACAATCACAAGAGGTGGCATGCTAGTTACACATGGTAGAGATTTGGAAACGAGGAGGTACCAAACCTTGGACTTGGATGGACTGGGAACCCCATTGTTTACTTAATGGTCTCTAAATTAGACAATTTCAGTGGTTTCAAGTACAGATGATAAGATTTGTTTTCCTTAGACTGCACAATTATGATCCCATCAAGAAGAGAGAATCCTCAAGCATGGGTCCTCTTTAAGTTGCAAACCAATCATTCTGGAGTAGGTGGACAGATTGAGATGGGCATCGGATGATGAAAATAGCTCATAGTTAGCAAGATAACCAATTTCCCTCACAAACACCTGAAATTCCCACTTTCCATTCCATTTTCCCATCTAAGAGTAGCTAATAAAATAAATCTTTTGAAACTATGCATTACCCACCATTAGTCCATTGTATCATCTCTTGCAAACTTTTCTCTAGAAATGATGAAGTAGTCCATACAGGTTGCAGTTATAATAGATAGTAATTGGGTAGCTGGCTGGAATCAAAAGAAGGCATACACAGAAATGACCAAGTCTGATTACGGTCCATGGAGGCCAGGTTCGGAGAATAATGGCATTCATGGTGCTATTATGCTTTAACCTCAAATAGAATTGATTAAGCCTTGATCTCATCAATCAAGGGTGCTGCAAATTAGCACAAAAGAAGGCTGCCTAAGAATGTGCAAGCACCACTGACCCTAACTATGACACTCATGAGTATCAAGAAAAGTGGTACTATAAAGAGTCAAGACATCCCAATCAGGAGTTCCTAAGAATGGTCAAGAAACTACTAAACACGTGTATGCCCGACTTAGCAAAGTATAGCATAATGAAGCAGGTGTAAGCACGGTTTATTAACTTTTCTCAAGGTAATGCTTCGGTCAGAAGAAAAAACAAGACAATCTCAACCAAAACATTCCAAGACAATGTGTAACATTAAATGATTTTGGGTCAATGTTTTGTTCCAGTCTCAGGAGAAACCAGAATATTCTGCCAAAACATTCAGAAATAGAACAAAACTTTGAACCATGGTTTCCATATATGACTCATGTAAGGAATGTCATTGACAATCTTTATTCATCCTCTTTCATTAGAAGAACTAAAGCCTCCTAACAATCAGTATGAGGACACAAGTAAAAGGATGCAACTCAATAGCTGTGTCCCCAACCTGAGATGGAATCTCAAAAATGAAAAAGAAAGAGAAGAAACTAGGGAATGCCATTATCTAAATATAAATCAGTCCTAGACACCTAGGGCATACAGTTTTGCCAGTGAGTCCACCTTCTCATTGGCAGGGCGAAATCCAGTGGTGTAAAGAATTAAAAAAAAAATATGGTTCTCTTCAATTTCACCAAAACAATCTGTATCACTTGCCAATCTCCAGGGTCCCCCCAACTTTGCTTGACAGTAAAATGAGAATGTTACAGTTTTCCTGCAATCACGAGGAGCCCCAATAAATTCGTTAACCCTCCTATAAGGCCAAGTTTATGATTCATTAGATCCTTTGTTCCCCATCAGCCTCGAACAAATCTTCCGCATCCCTCCCTGGTATTCTCTAGAGACCAACTAAATCCCAAAACACCAAGATTGCTGAAAGAACACCCATCAAATTAAGCTTTAACACTGCTGATTCTAGTTTCTTACACTTCATTTCAGGAGCATTATTCATCTCTATCCTAGAATTACCTGCCATCCCAACAACAAAAAATTTGGCACGATATCTTTTGAATTCGACGTCTAATTGACAATTTTAAAGTCATATGTTATATCTCAAAAACCAAGCATAAAGATATTCCTCATCGCAAATAAACCCTCCTGCATATTTCAAGCAATCTACAAATAGAACTCATTATGTACTTAACTAAGTCCATCGTTGCACGCAATTGCTAAGCATATTCCCTCTTGTTGAATAGCTCCAAGAATCAAGAGTTAGTACTCTAAATGTCAATTGTAGGGGAATACGAGCCTCATTACTGGATTTATTCCAAAGCTGGAATGTCAATCTGAAGTCCCATAAAAGAAGAATTCAATGGTCTCCAATCCCCTTTGCCATTTGTTGAGGAATCTGATTGGTATGGAACAATAGGATTTTTTAACATTAGGCTCATCCTTTACATGAGGTTCTTCTATCAAAATGCTTCCGATCTTCTCATGGGGCCTCATTTGTTGCTCCTGATTTTCCTTTTGGTTGTTATGTCTTTCCTTTCTTTGCCTTGTTGGGAGGATGCCTTAGCCGCTCAGAGAGAGGGGCATTCACTCAGAGAGAGAGAGAGATTGCTTCCACAATGAAATGGAGAGAAGTAACCTCTTATGGATGTAACTGCTTTTAGACCCATATAAGATATTTGATCTCTATTACAAGATAATAAATATAGAAGCCGCAATTCATTTGTTTCACTTTTCTTATCAGTTAGTTTGGATCACATCTACATGTTTCACGGTGGCTATAAAGTTGACTTAAAAAAAAAAAAAAAGCATGTTTGAAATGCAATTGCTCAGCCAATCCCAAATTTCTGGGATAAGGCTATGATGATGACTACATTAATTGTGTTAACTCTTGCTACAACATTCTATTTCATATTAAATAGTCCTTATTTTATCTTGTGTCAACATAACAAGAAGCTTCACTCAGGCAAACAAGGGACATATAGAGGAAGGAAAAAAAGAAAATGATGCTTAAATTCTTGAGAAATGATCAGAAAACGATAAAGAGAACAAAAAAAAAATTCTTGAATGATTCCAAATCTTGTAGATGGACAAGAAGGGTAGGCTGTAAGATCCCTTAGTTTAATCTCATATGCCAATAATGAGGATATAACACCATAGGAATGCATTAAATCCAAACAATTAAACTGATGAGCCTCCACTAAGAAGTGACTGAGCCCAAAATTTCATATTGATAGACTGTTAAGTGTTTGCTTTAGAAAATATGGCATTACTACAAAACACTTGCTTTAACAGTGAGAAAGGGAAAAAAAAACAGTCAATTGTGCATTTAGGATTTTTAAATAGACCAATATGTGCACCCATCCAAAACTTGTTTAACCAATAGACTTATAGCATCAATCCATAGGTATCCATAAGCATGAACAACTAACCAAAAGGAAGATATGTGAGCCAATCACTTACTTTGAGCGACGGATATCTGTAGAGTATTTGTGATTGTCTTCTAAGGGAAGCACTACCAACGACACTTCCAGCTGGAAGTTCAGCTAGAGAAGATGCACTCAAGGAAATAAATGCATCTCGAACATCCTCTCGTGGAAGGTTACACGGTAAAATCGTCCCATCTGGTAAATATGTAGGTACATCTTTCATGGAGTGGACGGCAATATCAATCTCACCATTCAAGAGTGCCTCATCAATCTCTTTTGTAAACAGGCCTTTGCCACCTATATCTGCTAACGGTTGATCAAGTACTATATCTCCAGTTGTTTTTATAATTACAATTTCAATAGCCCCTTCTTCGACCAATTCTGAATGTGAGGCCATAAGTTTTTCTCGCGTCTCATATGCTTGAGCAAGTGCTAGTGGGCTGTCCTACATAAGGATCAGACAGAATGTCATCCAGTTGGGGATCAACGAATCAAAAAGGATGATATATGAATTACAAATAATTTAAGAAATGGGGGAGCAGCAATTGACATCAATGAGGAAATTCAGTTTCTTAAGGAATTGCATTGATGGGGTATGGAGGAAGATGGCAGGTGAATGATGCATTACTCTAGGACATAGATTATAGAATTTAACCCATATAAAACTAATGTTGTTACAATCAAATAGGATTGTAGGGATTAGGATTCAAATTTCAAGATCATTAATACTCATAGAGATTTCTCTTTATGAGGATAAAAAATATGATAAATTATCAGGAAATTATATCTGTGAAAACATAGTCTTTCATGTTGACAAGGCATATACTTTCTTATTATAAACAAAAGGTGTGTATGTTAAAGAAATGCATTTATTATTTATTCCTATTTTCTATGGATCCCAATCATTTTTCTAATTCTTGTAATTTTTTAAGCAGAAAATTCACATTTTTTTGAAGTATGTAGTTGATGTGTATCATATTAAGTGATATCTCTTGGTTTTGGTGGTTGCTAATACATGTTCTAGTAACAAAATTTTAGTTTTGCATCATCACAAAGGTGATGTCAATGTGAGCTTTCCTATCTCAATTTAGTGACACACACACCTAGTCGATGGTACTACGATTTGTCAAATCTTGAAAAACTTATAATTTCATCAAGCTCTTTGTACTCTCCTTTTGAGATTTATAAAATCTTTATACTTATCAAGAACAAAAAAAGAGTCTACGATAGATAAGAACTGCTTCAAAACCTTTTCATTCTTATTTTTCCAAATTTGTTGCTCTTAGATGGAATTCAAGTGAAAAACAATATATCCAATGAGGAATTTGAAATCAAAAACTTATATGGTTGAAATATGTTGACAACCATTTCCCCCAAAGGACCGATCTGATGGGGAAGGCGCAACTATGAATATAAGAGCACAGGTCGAACTAGGGCACGATATGTGAGCACGTGACACCCGGGAGCATAGTCACCAAAGTCGTCAACTTCTTCAAACAATTGCGTTTAAATCGCCATTTTAAACGGTGGCGATTAAATCACGACTTTTGAAAAAGTCGCGATTTAACCACACAAAAAAAATGTAGTTTTTTTTTTTTTTTTTTTAGCTGAGCAAGCTATTTTAAAAGGGTTTTTTCAAAGACCATTTATTCTTAAGTTTAAAATAGGATTTGATGATATAAATGATAACATCTCTTAGTAGAAAAAATATATATTGTCTTAACACTATTTCGATTTCTCTCGATTTTTTTCATTTTTTTTTACTTTTTCTCTTGCCAACTTTTTCCCGAACCCCGACTTGGTGACTATGTTCGAGAGCGGAGACAGATAACACAACACTCAACACTCCCCCTCACCACAAGGGTGGAAAATTACCTCAAGGAGACTCAAACCCGTGACCAATATGCACCTAGCACTCTAATACCATGTTAACAACCATTTACCCCAAAAGACATATCTGATGGAGAAGGCACAACTATGAATATAAGAGGGTCACGGGTCAAACTGGGACACGATACGTGAGCACGTGACACTAGGGAGTAGAGGTAGATAACACAACACTCAACAAAATCAACAGGAAGCACTTCTCAAGTTGCATATTTTAATGTTGTTCTTGGGCTTTGACCCATAGCTCAATTGCTTGACATATTTTAATGCAATTTTGAGGTTATGGGTTCAAGTCCAGATTACCTTCAAAAACGAAAAAGTTGTTCTTGGTAAAACACCTTCTTTGCAATTCACATCTTGCTTATACATTGGCATTACAAACATGTAAATGTAACAGATCAACGGGGTTATGATCCATTTACAAGAGATTTATTTGCTATCTTTTGTAATTCTATCATAAGAATACCAAAAGTTGGGGAAAATTCCCTTCTCACCTTGAACAACTGCATTTATGGTTGTAAGTAAATTATGCTATCAAAAAACCCTGTTATATATAATTGAAATTTATCCACTTAAATGATATTATTTTCAATGTTCGAAAGTATTCCAAATTCTCAATCTTTCATATACTCATGTGTATATGAGTGGAGAACTATTCATGTGGCATATGTTACTTCCAATAGTTGTTTTTTTTTTAATATGAAGAGTTGTGATTGTTGTTAGCTTGTTTGTTCTATCATTTCTTATAATATCAATGTATTTTCCCAATTTTTTGGCTGCGATTCTCCACATTTCTCTAAATTATTGAGTTCTTCCAAAACTTCTCTATTTTGAATTAAACTTCCACAAATGAATTATGAGAATTTTAGGGTAAAGTAAAAGTCTAGTACATTGTTCCCACTTCCAAGTAAACTCCAATCTAGTTGTTCGGATAATTGATAGAATTGAAATTTCTGGCCTACAAGGAGAGGAGAAATTGACTCACTGGCTTGAAGATGGACATAGACAATTAGGGTCATAGACCACTAGGAATAAGCATGAAATGGTTCAAAATCAAGTACAACCAGACCCGAAGTTAAAACTATAGAACCCATATAATAAGATCCCAAAAAATAAATGTATCAAAATCAATTCCCACACACTTCCTTCATCCCCAATGAGATCCAAGACATAGAAACTCAACCATGAAACAACACACAAGACCATAAATTCAAAGACCTCAAAAATTAGAAATATGAAGCAAAACCCACATCAAACAGCGCAAAAAAAAAAAAATACTTGAAAATAAGCGATACCCAGATCATCACCATCCTAAAAAAAACCATAAAGACCAAATCTACTAACCTGAACAGCCAAACCATGAGAAGTTAAACAGAGAAATTATAATTTAAAAAAATAAAAAGATGCAAATGGGCACTAAATGCTACAATGTCAAAATATAAACAAAACCCACAGAGATTAAAATCAAGGAGAACACAATACCTCCCCCTTGTGCCAATTTTTATAAGGGAGACCTTTGTATTTGTCTTCTGCTCTACAGCAATAGCTGCTTTTGTCACCATAAACCTTCTTGCATGATTGGGAAGTTGCGTTTTAAGGTATGGTGGAGGAAACCCAAGGGCTGAAATAGACCCAGAGCGCATGTTAGCAGAGAAGAGAGGCTGCTTTAGAGCAACATTCTCCATTGCAGCACCAGAAGGAGGAGGAGAAGGAAGGGAGTTGTGGGTTTGGGATTTTTATTTTGTTGTTTTGGGATGGAGATGGATTGGGTTTTGAATGGGAAACAGATAAGTGTCGGGTTAGATTGACTTCTAGCTCTACTTCATATCGCACTTTCCTGACATGGAGGTTCGCATGGTACTGTACATGTTTTTCAAACGTATCTCGATGAAAGTACCTAGGGTTTATACACATTTCCACGTCTGGAAAGTGCGATATGAGGTAAAATGATTAGGTCACTTCAGCATTATTCAACAGATAATGTCAGAAAATCCACCAATCACATCCGATTTTATTTACCTACATTTTCAAAACCCACTCCACTTTAGAATCGTGATAAAATGATCTTAAAACAGAAAAAAATGAATTTTTTTCTTAAATAACCCTTTAATTTTGGGCGGTAACTTGGCATGATAAGCCATCTTGTGCACTTTTTAGATCTTAAGGGTCCTTATTATCGTCGAGCTCACCACTTAATATTTATTATCCAAATCAACATTTTTGTTGTCTCACACCACTTATTATTGTCAAGCTTACCGCTCTTTATTTATTATCGGAGTTCACCTTTAAAAAAATGTCGAACTCAACAATAAAAATTGGTAAACTTGATATTAGTAAAATCCACCCATTTTCGTTTTTCAAATTTTTCTGACTAAAATATATGGAAAGATTGATTAAAAACTTGACATAACGACTTGACTAAATAATTTCAAACCAAAAGAACCATCATTGATCTATTTTCATCCAAAAAATGAAACAAAAACAAAAAAGATTTGAAAAAAATCTTAATTTTTTACATATATTTTCAAAATTCTTGAAAATAATTATTTTTTTCTTCTCAAATCTTTTACATCAGAATGGAGTCTCAAAACTCAAATGGGATGTCGAAAATTCAAATTTTTTATATGAAAATAATATATTTGAACAATTATGGATTTGGCTTTTCAATCTTGAGAAATGTGGTAAGTGATGTTTAAAGACTAATTAGAAAGAAAATTTTTACTAAATGAACTATTAAGAGAAGTCCTACAACTTAAAGGCTAATTAAAAAGAAATACATTCGATAGGGTCCTTTAAATAATTTTTCCTTAAAAAAAAGTCACGATTTAGATCAGTGTCTCGTTCTTGTAGAAATGCAGTCTACATGGTATGTTTTGGTTGGATTTAAAACACATGAAGATAAAAAAATCTATAATTTTGTGCACATTCCACACCGGTTGAGTATATTTAAGTATTCTCTTTTTTTTTTTTTTCTTTTTTTAAGTCAGTTTATCATTATTCTTTCATTTTCATAAAAATAACACCAAGAAAATTGCAATGCACTAGATGCACCTTGGTTAGTTTTAAACTTGCAAATATGTTCTTTTTATTATATAATATTCAAAAACCCATCAATCAATGTTTAAATTACAGATAAACCCCTCTAACACATGTGCAAAATCCACATGCCGTCCATAGTACTTTAAATCAGAGAAAAGCATTTACAATCCCATGACTCCTTTAACAAAATTAATCTTCTTAAATTACAAAAATATTCTTTATTATATTATTTTTAAAATCACGTAGATTAAGATTATAAATTACAAAGGTATGTGTTATTCGTATCCGCATTTTTGCTTGTCTCGCCCACCTAAATAGTGGGAGAAAGGTATAATTTTAGTTTTATTGCTTTCACCCGCCATCCAAACCAAATTCACGTCTTCTTCTTCTCTCTCCTCCTCCTCCTTTGTATATACAAAAGTTTCAACAAGGATTTTGTGATACCAACTTGCAAAGTAAATTAGAAATGATCGTGAAAACCACTACGCCTAATCTAAGGGTTGTTCAAAAATCTCTATAGCAATAAAAAAGTAAATGAAATTTCATTCAGTAAGTTAATACCAAATTCACCAACCAAGACTCAGTAGGAACCTACCAGATCTACCTAAAAGGATTCAATAGGTTCCTACATTATACTAATCGGTAGGTTGCTATTGAGTCCTTTTAAGTGGATTAGATAGGATCTTATCGAGTCACAATAAAAAATTTCAATAGCTTCTTATCAAACAAAAAGTTCTATTGAATAAAAATTAGTCTTTTTAAAAGTGGGTGTGACAAGTAATTTAGAAAATAACGTTTCAATGGATGCAAATAGTGCAGCCCATTACAAAAGGTAGTTACAAAATATATATTAGAGTTCACCCATGCCTACGGCATAGGCACTCTCTTTGGGTTTAAGGGGGTAAAAGAGAAAATTAATAAGGTGAGAGTAATATTATTAAAAAAATTTGTAGAAGAAGAAAGGTATATTTGAAGGGTTAGTATTGAAAAATGGTAAAGTTGGAAGGATATTTTTAGAAAGGAGTAGAAAGTAATAAAATTGGAAGGGTAATCTTGTAAAATAACAGAGGAGTAAAGAGAACAAAGTAAAATTTGTCCTCGAGATTCATTGGACATTAAATCTCAGCCCCTACTTATATGAGGGATAAAGGTGTGGGGTCCTATGTAGATAGGGTAGCATTCGACAGGCAATGTTGAGAGATAAAATTTGTCCTATATAGCATAAAAGTTTTGGATTTGGGTGATTTTTTGTGAGAATGATATCTATGATAAGGAAATCATCCTCACAAAAAATCAGCTAAATTTGAAATTCTAATCCCATCAAAATAATGAGAGAAGGCTGAGTAGCAGTAAAGTGGTAGAAACCAGAATTTGCAAGTCCAAAAATTCCCCCATATTTATATTTAACTTTAATCTTATTAAGGCCATTTTGGTCAAAACAAATATCCTCTTAAGATTTTATCTTCAAAATTACCTTCATTAAAATTTTAAATTATAAAAGGGCCCTTGCAAAAATTTCATAAATCCTGATTTTGGTAATACATGTGCATTTGCACATGCTGTTACTAGTACATATTTAATCCTTTGTGATAATTTGCGAGAGTATTCATGTCGATTGAGTCGACAAACCAAGCTAAGCCTAATCTTAGTCAGGCTCGTCATGAGCTCCAAAACTTCCAGACTAAGTCCAGCCCAAGATCAGGATGAACCCATTGTACTCATAACAGGTTCGCACGCATGTCATGCACTATAATTATAGTATTAAATTTACTTTAAAGATGTTTTCTTCAGTAATCTTATAACTCAATGTTTAAAGATGTTTCATTTACACTATAATATTGTCAAAGAGGAGGCTTAAGGTGAGAGGTTGGCAGACTTATTCATCTCCTCGTCCTTTTAAAACCTTGCATTGAAGCAACCTCTAATGTTCAATCATGAAACTCAACCTTTTTGTTGCTAGAGTTTGTGTGACTTCTAAGCTTCAATTGATTTACCAAATAAATAATATAATGGCTTAGTAGGCTTGCTTTGGTTGTAGGATTTTAGCCTCCCAGTCCAGGATAGGAGTTTATCCAATTGACTGTGGCTTGCAAGGTTAACAAGGGATAAGGACTATATCTACACAAAAATAAAATATTTTTAAACACATGCACTATACACATGGCAATCGATCTGGGCCATAAAAAGCCAGGAGAACAAGTTCGATTGGTCATCCCCTTCGGATTCTAGGCCACTTGTGGATAGATCTTATACCCTAACGCTCCCATCTTGTCATATCTGAACCATCGAAAGAATGGATTTCTGCAAAAGGTCCTTCGTAGATCAATGGGGAAAAAAATCTGATGATCAAGATCAACATCATCAAAACCTTAGCTCAAAATCTGGGTTGGGTGAACAAATCTTGTACTGTTAAAAACTATGGCTTAACCTCATAATAAGTGCCACAAACATTCCTCAGATCAACTTCGCTGTTATTTCCTTAACTGCAACCTGAGTTACATAAAACAGTTACATTTATGGATAAAGACTACAAGACTACATATGTGATGTACAACATCATCTGTAATGTAATATGAACTTGATCAGAGAGGCCCACCTCCCGAACACTACAATATGATTGGGTCTGAATCCGATCTCTTTTTAACTAGACTTTCCTCATCAAGACACGTCATTTGCATGGATGCTGAAAGAAAAACCATAATTCTCAACCCTCAGGATCTGTTAAGTATATGGGGCTTTCACTCTCGCCCATATTTGCCGAAGCAAAAGAATCAGAAGATTCTATTGATGAAGGAGGAGAACCAGTATCATCAGAATCAGAGATGATCTCATCATGCATAATCATGTGCTCTTCGTCAGGGTCGGAAACCTCAGACCCTGATGTCCCAGATATAAGCTTGTTTATTGCAGCCTTTGCAGCTTCTACAAACCACTCATCCTCAGGAAGCGCACTATAAGAAACACCAATTTTAATAGGCAAACAGAGAGGTAGAAATATATATATATATATATATATAGGGTCCCGTTCAGCACCCTAAGCTTTACCACACACTTTAACAAACGTGTTTTGTCTTACATGGGTTAGAAGTTTTGGAATTGGCTGATTTTTGGTGAGGATGATCTCTATGGTGAGGAGATCATCCTCACCAAAAATCAGCTCATTCCAAAACTTCTAACCCCATCAAAAATGGTTTACAAAAAATGGACGGTCCACGATTTTTCAACGTGTAAACATGGGGTTAAACATTTCGGAATGGGCTGATTTTTGGGGAGGATGATCTTCTAATCATAGAGATCATCCTCACCAAAAATCAGCCCATTCCAAAACTTCTAACCCATGTAGGACAAAAAACGTTTGTTAAAGTGTGTGGTAAAACTTAGGGTGCTGAACATTTCCCATATATATATATATATATATATAAAATAAAAAGAGGTAGAAAAAATAAAAAAATAAAAAAGAAGAAGAAAATGGTGAATTGGAGATACCTTTGAGGGTCTATGCCTCTGGCAGAGAAAGTTTTAATCGCTCGAGCAATTATGGCTGATGCAATCTGGTGCACGTGCCGGGATGGGTAGCCCCCACACACAGCAATTTCAACAATGAAGTGCATATCAAGAACTAACTGGGAGAAAAATTGGGTGTGTTAGCAAATTATAACAAAGAAAAAGAAACATAGTATTAAACAACAATCAAATGCGTCATATTAATCTAACTAGTGTTTGCTTATTCCTACAGCACAGTCATCCTCTTTGGGATTAAGAGGGCAAAAGATGAAAAATAATAAAGTTGGAGAGGTATTATTGAAAAATGAGTGAAGAGTAAAGACAATAAATTTGGAAGTTCATTATTGAAAAGATAAAGGGGGGGGTAAGACAATAAAGTTGGAGGGATATTCTTAGAAAGGAGGTAAAAGAGAAAATATAATAAAATTCGAAGGGTATTCTTAAAAAGTAATAGTAGAGGAAAAACAATATAGAAAATTGTAGGGATGTTCTTGGAAAGGGGTAGAAGAGAAAAGACAATAAAGTTAGGGGTATTCTTAGGAAAGGAAAGAAGAGAGAAGACAAAGGCGGAAGGACAACCATCCTCGAGATACATTGTTTATGGGGGTATAAATCTTGAGACAAAGGAGTGGAGTGGGGTCCACCATAGTGTTTTATAATATAGATATGATCAGTGAACTCTTTTTCTTTCCTAGTGAATAGCAAGGGTTACACTTGTTTCATCCAACGTGGTATGCTTCATTTGAATGGCATTGACTGTCTAATAAACGGCCAACCAAGAAAATTGGGAAAAAAAAAACAGGATGACAAGAGATCAACTTCTCTCTCAACCAACAATTACACAACCAACCAAGAAAAAGAGAAAAAGACCAATAAACTTTTGCTTCTTTGACCCTGTCAAAGAAACGTGCACATATCTGAACTTAATTCACATACAGAAGCCTCCCCCAAAATTTACTTTCCTCTTAAGAGAACAAAATCATTTTTCAGAAAATAATTTACTCCAGACCTAATTGAGCCTAAATGTAACAAACCCCATACCCATAAAAATTAAAACCCCTTAATTAAGAAGGGTCGGTGCATTCCGGGAACTGAGAATTAGGTAAATATCATCATGGGTACTTCAGCTGCAACCTAGTCCAAGTACAACAGAAGAGGCTAAGTCAACACATACAGTTATCATGCCTAACGTTCTAACAAATGGAATATGAGAGGGCAACTTCAGCTGCATAGGTTTGATTTCAAACTGCCTAATGTAAATAATAAATAAATAAAGTGAACATATAAAGAAGACCCACCATCCTTGGTCCCTGAAAAAAGGTAGAACTAAAAACAAATTCATGGACAATACTTACTAGTCACTCCAGGGGAGAGATTCTAGTGAAAAAACATATTTTGAAGAGAAAACACACCTGTTGCAACCCAATCGGTTGAAGAGGGCAGGACTCATCCTCGAACACATCCCAGAACTCTTGCTCATCAGATAACCACATTACAACTGTTTCTGTTAACCTGGCAAGTAAAATTTTCTGTATCTTCTCTCTCCCAAGTAACACATCCCCAGCAACTGTGGCCAACTGCTGTAATTTTGCAAATAATGCCTGCATTCATGTTGAAATCTTTTTGTTAGTGTTAGTTTCACATAAATCAGAACTCAGGTACAAGGACTAACTACCTTCCAATGCACCTAGTATGCTCAAATAGGACCATAAAGAAAAGTCACTGATTCATGCTACATTAGTGTATGCTAGAAGGTGGCATGTGCAAAAGAGTCACCAAGTCGGAGTTTGGGAATAAGTCTCCAAGCAAAAAAACCAAAAAATTCGGTAACATTGGGAAAAAATCCATTTAGGCGTGTTTGATAACCGAGTGTTACCTTTGGCGGTTGGCAACTTGCGCATGTTGATGAGTTGCGCATGTTTGGTAGACCAACTGATGTGTGTCATCAACTCACCAACTCTCGATTTATTTGGTGTTTCAACATCCACCCTTGTTGAGTTTAGTCCCACATCGAACTCTTATTGCCTTGTCTCTCTCCTTATAAGCTCTTGGGCCTCTCCACTCATTGCCAATTGGTTTTGATTTGGACCCCCCAAGTTTAACATGGCATCAAAGCTTCGGATTTGTATAGGTCACGGGTTCAAGTCTCCTTGAGGGAATTTTCCACCCTTATGGATGAGGGGGAGTGATGTGTTATCCGCCTCCACTCCCAAGTGTCACGTGCTCACGTATCGTGCCCCAATTGTGACTCTCTTATATTCATAGTTGTGCCATCCCCATCAAAACAGTCTTTTGGGGGTACATAGTTTGTCAACATGGTATCAAAGCGCTAGGTTCATATAGGTCACGGGTTCAAGTCTCCTTGAGGGAATTTTCCACCCTTAGGGTAAGGGGGGTGTTGAGTGTTGTGTTACCCACCTCCGTTTCTAAGTATCACGTGCTCAAGTATCATGCCCTAGCTCGATCCATGACCCTCTTATATTCATAGTTGCGCCTTCCCCATCAGATCAGTCTCTTGGGATAAATGGTTGTCAACATGGTATCAAAACGTCGGGTTTGTATAGGTCACAGGTTCAAGTCTCCTCGAGGGAATTCTCCACCCTTATGGGTGAGGAAGAGTGTTGAGTGTAGTGTTATCCACCTCCGCTCATGGGTGTCACGTGCTTACGTATCGTGCCCCAGTTCGACTCGTGACCCTCTTATATTCATAGTTGTGCCTTCCCAATCAGATCGGTCTTTTGGGGTAAATGGTTGTCAACAACCCCAGTAGGTGAATTTTGCGAACCCATGGCTGCCAACAAATTTACAACCACGTTACCTAAAAACACCCATAAAAATCACTTTAATCCTCATCAACACACTTCTTGAATGGATTCTAATCATTCTTCTTCTCCTCAACTCCTTATTCTCTTATATGATTATCAAATTTGCAGAATATTTCAGCCTTAAACCACCTTGTTTATGGTGTTCAAGCCTTGATCACATCTTTGATTCTTCAAAGAAGAATAATTCCATTAAGATCTTCTCTGTGAAAACCATGCCACTGAGATTTCTAGATTACTACTCTAATCATCAAAAGTTGGTTGAATCGAAAGATATGTGCGAGTTCTGTCGACCAAATTATAATGGAATATCAATTGATATTGGAGGTAAGATCTCTTTCCAATTTGGGGAAGAAGCAAAGAATGTAAGTTGGGGATCTGATCTTCTACCCTTTTAACGCTAATGGGTTTTCAGGATAACCCTAATTCAAATCTGATTTTGCAATTTGGGGAAGAAGCATAGGATGTAAGTTGAACTCTTAGAATAACCAAACACAAAAGCTGTAATAAACTCTCACCCTAAACATCCAAGAGTCGAACTCTTGAATGTTCAACTCTCTCAGTGAACTTTCATTTATCAAAGACACACTTAGTGTTAGGAGTTAGGATTGTGTAATTGTTCCTACTAAGTGGTATTCTCATGTTATATCATTAAATACCATATTGAACTATAATAATCAATTACCAAATCCCATATTGATTTCATTTGTGCATGCACAACAAGTAACCACATGTCCACAGTATGGTTAAGTTTTATTTTGTTCAAAATATAAAAAAGATAATAATCATAAGTCCAAGTTAGGATTCATCAACTGGTCAAAATCATCAAAATCAATGTCATCCTCACTTACATCATTATTATCCCATGTGTTATTGGTAAAATGGTCTTCATCATCTTCAACAAGGTCATATTCTCTTACTAGTGCATCAATGTCATATTTCATTTTTTTTTTCTAATTTAATCGCAAAGTTCATAGAAGCCGTGTTTTATTAAAAAGTTGTAAGTAAATCGTGTAAGAAAAAGTCACAATTTAACAGCGACTTTTTCAATAAGTCAAAGACTTTGGTGACTATGCGTGTGTCAAAAGGGCTTATATGTAATTTAAAACATTGATTATAAGGGTTTTGAATATTACATAGTAAAAGGATATTTTTGTAATTTTGAAACTAACCCACGTGATTCGAGGGACGTGGGTGGCAATTTTCTTGGTTTTTGACCAAAATGACCTTTGATTATATTAAATTTAAATGTAAATGTGGGAGCATTTGTGAGAACCAAAATTTGGTGCCGAATCATTTTTACCCCGCCCTCTCTAATTATAGTAGTAAAGATACGATTGACATTGTTTTTCGAAAGGTCATTCAAATCTTATCAGACGTGGTGGATGAATCAATGAACAAGAATTGTTTCACTAATGGATGTTTTCTAGGTCCAATAGGCCATCTTGAATATACCTTTTCCTAAAGGCAGCAACGTCAAGAGGTAACAATTTAAGTTGAAGTTGCCAATAACCCCTTTATATAATTTTTCATTCTTCTTCTTCTTCTTCACCACCTAGTTAGCCTTTTCCCCATTCTTCCTAAAGTTAGAACAAACATAGAATCAATGAAATCTAGGTTGTCCTACTTCACAAATCTAATATGTCCTCTAGTCCATGCTCTTTCAAAATACCAAAATGGTGATATTATAAAAATAGTTAGGTATGTATGTCTTTGAGTGGAAGTTTTTTGCCACTAGCATGAGATCCTCTTCGACAACCTCCCAAGAAATTTTAAAGAATGATATTCGTAACTTGTATGGGCATGGGCTATTGTCTCCATCCATCGCTCTAATGGTTTCCCAAACCTCTACTTTCTTAAAATGTTTTTCAGGTCAAGTACTTTGATCATCCAATCAAAATGGAGATTATACAAAAATGTTCCAACTCCATGTTGCTCTGGGTATAGATTTCTTGCTAACGCTAATTCCTCTCACCCTCCGACAACATATTTATCATCTCATCGGTTTCCATGAAAGACTCCTTCCATGCCATGATCTTCACAACCTTGGAAAGTCTTTGAACCCCCTATAACAAGAATGAAGGTGTAATCAAATTTCCTCTAATCTAGTTAGTTGTTATTTTAGTCATAATTACTTAGTAGTGATGGTCTTTTATTTATTTCTTACTTGTAAGGGCTTTTTTTATAATTTGACTCTTAATTAATATAAATTATTGGCAAGCTCTCACAAAGACACTTGACAATCATTCTTCTCAAATTCTTATTGGTATCAGAGCCAAGGAATTCCCCCCCCCCTCTCTCCTCCTTGGTTCCTCTCCTTCTTCTCTATATTCACTAAACCCTAACTTAGAGTCAACCTCATTCAATCTTCTCCCCTTCAGGGGTCTTTTACCTTTATTTTTCTATCACATGCTGCAGTAGTGCACTGTGTTTCTACCCTATGTTAGGATTTTTGCAAAAATTCACTACGATAACAGTTTTTTGACTATTTAAGATGTGCGACAGTAGTAAGAACAGTCTCTGGAATGTTTGAGGGTTTGCGATTTAGGTTCTAATCTTCCTGTGGAGACCTGCGATAGCAGCATGACTCTTTGAGCTACTTATAACTGTTGTGTGGGTTGTCGACAACAACAAGACTGCTGTCTGGATGTTGCAACAGATGTGTTGGACCCTCTAGGTGTTGTGACAACAACAGAACTGTTGTTTAGGCTGATGTGGACACCTGGACCTGCGGTTTGTGGTTTGGCTGTTTTGGGTTGTTGTGGAGACCTGCAATAGCAGCAGGTTTGTTGTTTGGCTGCTTTGGGCTGCTTTGGAGACTTGCGATAGCAACAGGATTGGTGTTTGGGACCTGTGACAACAAAAAAACTACTTTGTGGACTGTGGACTGTGATTTATTCCACTTTGGGCCAATACTACGGGAGATCTCCCCTCAACCAAAGTTACTTCTTTTCTAGCAAATAATGACAACAAATTCAGAGTCTAAGGATTCTAATCCGGCTCTTGGGGCAAATTTTTCAGCCCAACGTATCACCATTGTCCTTCTTGATGGCCAGAACTTTCAGTCATGGTCCCAATTTGTGCGACTTTATCTAGGTAGTAAAGGGAAATCTGGATGGCTCTCTAGGACTATTACCAAACCAGCACTTATTGATCCTAAAGTTGAATCATGGGAGATCGACAACTGCACTATCCTTAGGTGGTTATTTAACTCCATGGAGTAGTGCATCTA
The DNA here is from genome assembly GCF_017979445.1 of Akebia trifoliata. Classification (NCBI taxonomy): domain Eukaryota; kingdom Viridiplantae; phylum Streptophyta; class Magnoliopsida; order Ranunculales; family Lardizabalaceae; genus Akebia; species Akebia trifoliata. Next base: position 20,739,043 of record NC_141375.1, on the reverse strand, counting down.
TACCATGTTCATATATCATGAGACAGTTTCATTTTTATGGTCAGCACTTACTCAGACATATGCACATGCTAGGAATGACTCGAAGATTTATGAGCTTTATTGAGATATTACCCAGGCTACTCTCATAGTGTAACCAATTACTTCGAATTCCTTCAGTCACGTTGGGAGGAATTTTCTCATTATGAGTCTACGACTGAGTTGACTTCAAAGGCAACCGGTTATGTGGTTAAGAGGATTGCTCGACATCAGACTTACCAGTTATTTATGGGTCTACGTCCAGAGTTTGAGGCACTTTGAACACAAATCCTCAACACCACCCATTTACCTTATTTATTTGAGATATCTGCAACCATTGACAGTGATGAGTGTCGTCATCGTATTTCTCTTCCTCAAACTCAGGTCCCTGGCATTTTTTCTATTCCAGCTACAAATCAGATGGCCTTACCTGCCAACTTGAGTTGTTCCGACTCTTCTACCCCTGGATCAGGGAATCTCGATTGTGGTAAAGGGAGTGAACTTACTTGAAGTCATTGTGTTAAGACTAGTCATGAAAAGGCTCGTTGCTTTCAGCTCTATCCTCATCTGATACCACAATCTTCCTCCACTTCATCTTTGGGACAGATTGTTCCTCGTGTTGCTATAGTGGAGTCCTCATCTAGTCCTCTCGCTGATCCTCCTTCACTTGGCACGATTGACTTGTAACAGCTACATACTCAAATTGCCAATATTGTCTAGGATCAAATTCAAGCTCACTCAAACCTCTTCGATTGTGGTCTCATGTATTACGCCTCCAAGTACATCATCTGCATTCAATGTCACTCGGTCTGGTTCTACTCTTCTGACATGGGTTATTGATTCTAGTGCCCCTGATCATATGACTGGTGAATCTAGCTACTTTACTTCTTCTATTTTTTCACCCATAAGGAGGTTCGTCTTGCTGACAGATCTGTTACACCTATCCACAGTAAGGGTATCATCCCTTTATCCTCTGGGATTTCTTTAGATTTTGTGCTTCATATCCCTCACCTATCTCTTAATCTTTTGTATGTCAATAATATTACTAAATCTCATAATTGTGTAGTTACCTTTTTTTTCCTACTCACTATATTTTTCAAAACCTGACCTCGAGAATAATTTTTGGCAAGGGATATGAAAGGGATGGGTTGTACTTGTTTGGATCTCAGCCTACTGCTGCTCTGATTTCTGTGCTTTTATCATCTGGCAGTCACATTTTTTCATCACAAACTCTAGATTTATGGCATACTCACTTAGGATATGCCAATTTTCAACACTTATGTTCTTTATTTCCTATTTTAAAAACTACCTGTAGAGGGCATAAATTAAGTGCTCTATGAGTGAACTTTCTAAACACACGTACTTCTTATATTCCTCCTATGCATCGATTTAATGCAATTTTTGATCTAGTTCATTCTGATATGTAAGGACTTTTCCCTATTACTACCTTTAATAGTTATTGATATTATGTTACATTTATTGATGACTTGATGACTATTCTCATTACACTTGTGTTTATCTGATGTGTTCACGTTCTGAAGTGCTCTCAATTTTTGTTAATTTTTTTAAAATGATTCAGACTCAGTACAATATCATTGTTAAATCCCTTAGGTCTGACAATGAGAGGGGGGAGGAATATATATCTGATGAGATTCGCTCCCATCTTCATGAGAATGGTATGCTTCACCAGTTGACTTGTTCTTATACTTCTAAGTAGAACGGGGTAACGGAACATAAGAACCGCCACCTCATGAACATTGTCCGCTGCCTTTTTCACGGAATGTATGTTCCAAAGGCATATTGGAATATGATAGTCCTCACTACAGCTTTTCTGCTTAACCGTGTTCCGAGTCGCACCTTAGAAGGACAGGTGCCTCTTTATATCCTTCAACTTGATAGCATTATCTTCCCTATTACACCTCGAGTCTTTAGGTACATGTGCTTTGTTCAAGACAAGACACCTAATCGTACAAAATTGGATGACAAATTCATTCAATGCGTTTTCTTGAGTTACTCCTCTATGTTCAAGGGTTATCGATGTTATGATCAAATTTCTCACTGTGTCATCCACTCTCTTGATGTTACTTTCTTTGAAAATGTTCCATACTTTCAAGCTACATCTACTTTGCAGAACCCGTCTTCTATCGTGTTGTCTTCTCCAATTTTTCCTTCATCTTCGCCGCCGCTTAAGGTCTACACTCATCGCCCTCACCCCTCTACACTCTTACCAACCCCCTTCTTGGATTCAAGTATACCTTCTTTTACCTCCACACATATACATGTTATTATCAGACCTACCTTACAGCCACTGATTCTATTCACGTTCATCGGTCTATATAAAAGTCTTTGTGAGACTCTTAATGGACTAAAGCTATGACTACTGAAAAGGATGCTTTGCAAAACAATAATACCTGAAAAATAGTTACTCTTCCATCTAGGGAGCGGACCGTTGGTTGTAAATGGGTCTTCATTGTGAAATATCTCATAGATAGTATTGTTGATCGGTATAAGGCACGCCTAGGGAAAGATTTTGGTGCCACATTTGCACCTATCGTCAAACTCTCCACTATTCGACTTCTTATCTCCCTACCTACGTGTAACTCCTAGCCATTTCACCAACTTAATGTGAAGAATGTCTTTCTGAATGGTGATTTAATTGAGATTATTTATATGGACCCTCTAGAGTTTCATCTTCACGGGGAGTATTCTGGGAAGGTATGTCGTCTTTTTAAATTTTTGTATGACCTGAAACAGTCCCCACGAGCCTAGTTTTAACGATTTTCTGATGTTATTCTTTCTATGAAGTTTTCTAGATGTCACTCAAATCATACTTGTTTTGTTCGTCGAAGAATGGATGGTTATTATACCATTATTTTAGTCTATGTGGATGACATCATTGTGACTGGAGATGATGCATAGTGGATTGACAGGGTTAAGACGTTATTGGGTCGTATTTTTGAGGTTAAGGACTTGGGTCCATTGAAGTACTTCTTGGGGATAGAAGTAGCCCGCTCTCACCGTGATATATTGCTATCTAAGCGTACATACACATTGGATCTTCAGGAGACTAGGATGTTTGGTTGTCATCCTGCTTCCTTTCTTATGAATCAGAATCATCGTCTTCAAGTTGATTCTGACGATCTTTCATCGGACCCCTCGTCTTATCAGAGACTTGTAAGTCGTCTGATTTAGCTAACTAACACTAGACCAGACTTGTCTTTTGTAGTCAGTCAGTTCATGCATACTCCGCGTACTTCTCATCTTGATGCAATTTATCGCATTCTTTTCTACTTGAAGTCATGTACTAGTCTTGGGCTTTTCCATTCTGCCACTGTTTAGCCGCATTTATCCTGTCTTACAAATGCTGATTATACTGGCTCTCTTACAGATAGGAGATTACTTCTGGATTTTGTACATTTTATGATAATTATCTTATCTCGTGAAAATATAAAAAACAAAATATGGTATCTCGTTCTTCTACTGAAGCTGAGTATTGTGCTATGGCCCTTGGTACATGTAAACTAATTTGGCTTCGATCTTTACTGACAGAGTTGGGTTTTCTAGTTTCTAGTTTTTCTACTTTGTTACGTGATAACAAGTCTGTTATTATGCTTGCTTCTAACTCCGTTCTTCGTGAAAAAACTAAGCATATTGAGGTTGATATTCACTTTCTCAGGAGAAAGTTCAATCTGGTGACCTTCAGACAGTTTTTGTTTCTTCTTCAGATCAGCTTGCCGATATGCTTACGAAGTTTGTTGGTCTATCTATCACTAATTCGCACCTTGTCAAACTAGGTTTAGTTGATATATTCGCCCCAGCTTAAGGGGGGTATTGGAATAATCTAGTTAGTTGTTATTTTAGTCATAATTACTTAGTAGTGATGGTCTTTTATTTATTTTTTACTTGTAAGGGCTTTTCTGTAATTTGACTCTTTTAATTAATATCAATTCTTGCCAAGCTCTAACAAAAAAACTTGACAATCATTCTTCTCAAATTTTTCTTAATCAAGTTTCTTCTAAATCTTAATATCTTCTTCAATCTCCTCTAAAAACACTTATGGTTTTACCAATTCACTAGAAAAGGTGTTGAGACGAGAAGGGGATTCCTCGCATCTTGATCCAAGATGACTCACATAAGATGCATTTTCCCATGATCCCAACTACACCACCACCATTTAATCCATACTTTGCTTTGAACAATCAACTGGGTTGAGGTAAGTAAATTATCTACTCTCAAACTTTTAGTGGAAAACAACTTAACATTTGGACCATAAGGCGTGGAGTGGAAACCATATGAAGACTCTATGATGGCTTCAAGGACATTTGGATATGTTGAGTGTATGTTTTCCTCCACTCTCAGGTGTCATACCCCATTTAAACCTTTTGACCCTTTTATATTCATAGTCCCCCACCCCTCCCCTCCCCTCCCCAACAGATCGGTCTTTTGGAGTGGTTGGTTAACATGGTATCAAAGTGCTAGGTTCATATAGGTCATGAGTTCGATTCTTTCCTCCTTACGGTTGAGGGGGAGTGTTGAGTGTATATTTTCCTCCACTCTTGGGTGTCACCCCATTTAAGCCCCGTGACCCTCTTATATTCATAGTCCCCCCTCCAACAAATAGGTCTTTTGGAGTAGTTGGTTGGTTAACATGACATCTTCCCAATTTAGAGACAAATTGTCTACAATACATACACTTTTCTCCACACTTCAAAGTTCATCTTTGAATATGGATTGATGACCTCCACATAACTTTTTTCTAAGTTATTGTACTTGCAGTTCTCTTGGTTTTGACCCTGATCTCCTTTAGGACTTTTTCACCATAGCATTCGTGACTCAGATGGAGATACACTCATTAATGGCCATCCCGATTCTCTATTCCCAACCTGAAAAATGAAGATCGTATTTCTTCCTTTCGCTAGACCCACCACGAATCGTATGAAGCTTTTGTTATGGATTTGTGCAATCTTGATTTAGCCATTTGAAAAACTTGTTGCATAAAGCTTTGTAAGGGTCTCGCTTACCAACTTTTTTTTCCTAGAAAGTCGACCAACAATCTAAACTCAATCAACTATAGAATGATATCCTCCTGCCATCTTATTCTACTTTCTATGATTTGAAAGAAGAGACTTGAAAGATCCAGTAAGCTCAACAATGGTGAAACTTTGGATTCCAACACAACTGACTTTACCAGCACCATTCTACACCCTCTAAAACCTTCATGGAGAGACACTACAGTGTATGTAGATATAGACATGCTAATTTATTAGAAAGTGAAACAAATTTCAAGTAAATAATAAGCATTTACTAAAAGATTATGAATCAAGAATCCTTCAACTAAAATTATATAATATCATTGGTAGATTAAATACATGGTATATATTTGTATAGGGGACCGTTCAAGTGCCAAACATTTTTTAACTTGTAAACTGGGGTTAGAAGTTTCAAAATGGGCTGGTATTTTGTGAGGATGATCTCCTCACCATAGAGATCATCCTCACAAAAAATAAGCCCTTTCCCGAAACTTCTAACCCATATAGAACAAAACACGTTGGCAAAATGTTTGGCTTGAGCGCCCCCCCCCCCCCCCCCCCCCCCAGTATATATGAAATAAAAAAGGAGTAAGTACTTAATAATATTTTTTTCCTAATACACTCCATCCAAGTTAAATTTATCTTGAAGGAACAGAAACAATTAGAGAAAATGCAACACCTGGAATGGCAATGAAGGCAGTGGGTGGGAATCCCAAAATATATCTTCTCCTTCCACATTTAAATAAATCCGTGCATCTAACCGAGTTTTGCCTTCTCTTGAATATATGAAATTCAAAACATATTGCCGACAGAAATGATCTCTAATCTTATCCAGAGAATGTTGAAGATGGCGTCTCCAATCTTTAAATTCGACAGTACTCGAGGTTGGCCCAATGTTTTCAGTAAGCCCACTTCGTGGTTCCTTACTTTCACTCAGCCCACTCCAAATCCTTGCTACAGCCATCGGTAATAGTTCATCAGCAACAGTAAATGCAATTCCCAAAAGTCCAAGCTGCTGGGCATCTGTTTCAGCCCTAAAGTGTATCTCTTTATGCTCTGTGAGGTTATCGTCTTCAGAGGGTGCCGGTAGTGCTTTAATCAAATCATCGATGTACTTATCAAACAGTTGAGATATCCTGGTTAAAATGGATCCTCCAAAATGAATAATGATCACTGGCGTTAGCTGTGCCACAATGTCCTGGAAAAAAATTGTCTCGTGTAAATAATCTAAGTTGATATGAACAAGGTATTAAATTCCGCTTTTGATCAACCTGGAAATCGAAATTTTTCTATCAATTTGAAATTAATATAATTTTTGGAGATCATGGAAATGCAAAAATATTGATGAAATTTTCTTAGAAAATGTGGGAATGATAAAAATAGGCATTAAAAAAACAATTAAGTCATCAAAATATTATGTAAACAGTACTCTATGAAAATGAGAATAATAATGTTATATAAACTATATAATATGTATAACACTTGCTCAAATGAAGAAACTACTAATTATTGCATTCAAGTGTTATTATATCTTTTTTTTTTTTTAAATATGTATGAATAAATTACAAATGTATCCCACTAATTAAAACATGGATGATTGTGCAATTGCTTATATGAACGTGTTGATATGCTTAGAATACATCAAAATATGATGATATAGATACCTAACGAATCGTAACTCATTTATAATAATGAATAATACTATGTGCAATTTTTTTAGTGAATATTATTATGTTTAATTTACAAGTCCTCTCAACAAGCAAAGTATAAAAATATTTTTTTTTTTTCAAAAAGAAATATTCACCCAAATCCTGCATTTTATACCTAAGATTTGATTATTCTAGTCAAAATTCACTAATCATCGTGTTTTCCTACAAAATATATAGGAAAATGCTGAAGTAACATTGAATTTGACATCACTTCAGACATTGCTGACGTGGATGTGTCTATAGAACCATAGATGCTCTTCATCAAGATACGAGTGAGAAGCATCTATGGTTTTGTGCACACCAATGCCCCAAACAATGTCAATTTCAATGTTACTCCAGCACTAGTCAAATATATTTATGTGGTTCAGGATCAGGTGACAATTGTAGTTGACAATCATCATTCTACATGGGTTAGAGGATATGGAATAGGCTGATTTTTTTGTGAGGATGATCTCCACTGGGTATAGATTATCCTCACAAAAAATCAGCCCATTGTAAGACTTCTAACCCCATCAAAAGTGATTTACAAGTCAAAGCTAAAAATTAGCGGTCTATAATTCTTCAACTTGTGAATCACTTTTGATGGGGTTAGAAGTTCTAGAATGGGCTGATTTTTGGTGAGGATGATCTATACCCAGTAGAGATCATCCTCACAAAAAATCATCCTATTCCGTATCCTCTAACCCATGTAGAATGATGGTTGCCAACTACAGTCGTCAAATATGTCAAAATTTAATACTATCATATGAGATTATAACAGCTCTTGCTTTGCATTTCACCAGAAGAAAGTTCTAAAAATTTATACCAAGGGCAGATACATATTGGCTCTGTTTGATGACCATTTTAGTAGAATGGATTCTGTTACAGAACTGATTCTGCCAAAAATCATTCTAACAAAATCAACTCTATTGGAAAAGGCTACCAGAAAACAGAAAAATCCCACTGTGGCACAAAATCAGGGTTTCACGGATTTCCATCTAATTTTCCTGTTCAAGCACAGGAAACCAGACAAAATGCTGCCAGGAAATCCTTTTGCAAACTTCAACTGCAATCACACGTTGTATAGAACCCTTTCTTCTGCAATTATAATGCTAAGATTTCGGATGTTCTATAAAAGAGGGTTTGACATTGGAAAACAAAGAAATAAGAAAAGAATATAGATTTCAGAATTCGGTTGTTGGGTTTGATATTGAAAATAGAGAAGAAAAGTAAATCCCTTTTTTTCACTGCTTAGTTCTCAGACTCTTCAACAAGATTCCAAAGTTAACTCAATTTCAGGACTGTTCCCAATTTTGCTGATGATTCTATGCAATTAGGCTCTTTTCACAATGTGGGGTTCTCTTAGTCTTAGGTTTCAATGATTTGGGGGCCATTTTTCTTCTTTTTTCTATTTTTCTTTGTTTCTTCAATTAGAAGACCTCAGAAGCAATGAGCCAAGGAGGAATCTTGGCATGACTCAGATCTGCATCTCATTAACAGTAATCATTGATAGGGAGGACCAGCAAAAAAAAATTGTTTTCTTCTTCTCATGAGTTTTTGTCTGGCACTGTTTTCTTCTGGTTTTTTGGTTCTCTTTACACAGATTCATTACAACAACTTCCCCACACAGGACAACAGAGTTGCAAAACAAAGCCTTTTGAATCCAATGACATGATGTTTGGCGAGGTTGGTGGGCTTCTAAGGGAAGGGTTGTGGTGGCAATGGTGAGTCAGAGACAGAGTTCCAGTTTTCAAATCAGATGGAAGGAACATGAGAAAGCGAAAACAAAGGAGACGGTTGTTTGCGGAAAGAGGGAGACAAAAAGGTTAAGAAAAACTCTCAAATCTTTCGTTCAATTCCCACAAAAATGAAAAAACACGAAATTGTTTTTAATTCAGTGAACAACTTTTATTTGTTTTTTAAAACAACCCATTTTTCTATTTTACTTTCTGAGATAATTTACTACACAATACATTACAAAACAACACTCTTACCTTTCAGAATCAATTATAAATGGTTACCAAATAGTCCCTATACATAGTTTATTCTAATTTTCAGAAAGTAAAATCTTTTCACGGGATTTTTCAAATCTCAGCAGTATTTGTGAATACGTATAGCACAATAAAATACCAAGCTCAAATGTATGAATGGCTACAAATATGAACTTTTACGATGCCCATATTATAAGAAAGAGATCAACTTACTTTAACAATGAACATGAATTTCGTTCCACAATCAGGAAGCACACCATCTGACGATGTCGATGATATAACCGCAGATATTGGAGACATGAACTGAGGAGATAATGGCACAGACTCGTCATTTCCTGCCAAATCAAGAATCACTCTTCTAGCTCGTTTGAAATTCATCTCAACAACATCTTCAATGTAAGGACGCAAAAGCACCATAAGTAACTTAGAAAGTTTCAAGCCTTGTGATTCCAACATTGAACAGTGACTAACACTAGCTTGAACACAAATGCTAGCTGCACGTAGAGCAGAAACCGTGTCAGCTGAGGGTGCATTTTCCTTCACAATCGTATAAAGGATTCCAATTCCCATTCTGCCCATTGTACTATTCTGTTGGTATATACAGCTGTGTCACCAAATATCAAACTGGATTCTTTTACTGTCAGTAAGATTGTAGAAAAGACGAGCTTGGATAGAGTAGCAGAGTATGTTTCCGGATATATTGAACATGAAGGAAGAAATACTTCAATGCTCTTCTGAAGACGAGACCCATACGCATTCAGCAGTAATTGATGTGCTGAAGGACCTTTCCCAAGTTTTAGTAAACCAGATAAAGCTTTCTTAAGTTCATTAATGCCCACCGATGGTTGTTCGGTGATCTCAACAAGTTGATCCTCCAGCATTAACTTTCTTTTCAAAAAGGCGGACTTAAATGAGGAGGTTTCATTAGATGAAGTATCTTCAGAGCCATTCAGCTCAGGAGAGCTTCTCTCTTCTGCGTCTAGAGCCTCTATTGCTTCATCTACTTTATGCTCGGCAAGGAGAACATCAATATTCTCCAAAAACGTCATCTTATGAATATCTATTTCATTGGGCAAGGGATCCTCGAGTTCACAATTTTGAGGGTTGTCATCAGCTTCAGTAGTGATACTGTTAGCTTGGTTCCATTCTTCCAATTCACGACAAACACCACTCATCAAATCCTGCACAAGAATACCTTGAGCGGACACATGCTTTTGCATTTCAATCAATTCGTGTTCCATCTCAACCACCTCTTCCGATATCCTGCATGAAGTTTGTACATTAGTGATTTGATCAAATTAGATGACTTTGAATCATTTAGGTTAATATATAAATGGAATAACCCATCATTGGAAAATAATTACGCAAGAAACTTTCACAGTTCATGACATGAATATTGTTTTGGAAGCATATTATGGATAGGAAAGTCAATATGCTCAGATTAGGGTTTTGAATATATTTCTCGGACTCATGGTTTAAAATATGAGAATGTATTGGCTGATATGTATCGGTATCGGCCAAGACTGATGCGAAACATTGAATGTTTCGGGAATGTATCGGGTATGTATCAGAATATATGGTTTGTATCGAATGTATCACCGATACCTTACCAGTTTTTCCATTAACCAAAACATTCAATCAATACGACATTTTAAACCTTGCTTCCCTTTAAACTCCCCCAGCATATTTGGGAGCGATATTAGCATCAGTATGGGATCTGTTTTAAATAAAAAAAATCATACCCAAATATGGTATACACATAAGAATATGCCCATGATCAATCCAAAAAAGATACATATGAAGAGAAAATAAAAGTATAAATGGAGAAAACGAGAGGTGGATTAATAAGACAAGTGGGGTTGGGAACTGCACCAACTTAACACAGGGAAAACTGTATATGCAAGCTTGGTTTAAAATCTCGTTTCAATCCAATGTTTCGATTTTTGAAACGATACCGAAACAATCCAGAAACCTTCCCAAAACATTCAATACATTCAACTAATGTTTTAAAAAAATCTTTCAAATGAGACTGTGGTCAAAGGGTATATCATCTGTTTCAAACACGGGTATCTCAAAAATGAGGTGGTTATCTAAATATCTTAGTCTTTCAAAGAAGACAAAGGTCATATCATTCGAAGAAAACAAAACCAAGCCTAAGTTTTTAGATTAAAAAAAAACTAGAAAACCCAGACGAAGAAGAAGAGGAGGACAAGGACAACGAGGATGGGGGAAGAAACCTCCGACGACAGCATGAATCCGGCAACCACATCTCTCTCTCTCTCTCTCTCTCTAGATCTCTTGTAAATCTGTAGATCAACAAAACTCAGAAGAAAATGGTCGAAACCTTGATTTTTTCGATTAGGAAGTTGTTTTATCTCACCAAGTTGAAATCTTGAAATGTTTCGTACGAAACAAGACGGAATTTTAAACCATGTATGCAAGAACTTGGCATTGATTGAATGTTGCACCAGTGGTGGAGTTAAGTCAGATTGATCATAGAGTTTTGATCAATTGGGTAAGGAGTTCCGATCAATCGGATATTTCATATCGATCGACCAGGATTTCATAACCAATCGATCAGCTATGAGGTCCTATCGATCGAACGTGTTTTCTATATTGTATTTTTATTTTTATTTTTATTTTATTGTTTATTGGTCCTTTGGGCCTACATAGATTGTAACCTATGATTTCAATCCATTTAATATAAATAGAATGTGATAGGAGATAGTTCACCTCCATTTCCATCATCTTCCCCTCTCGCTCATCTCTTCAATGTACTTCTTTTCTTCTCTAAATCATTTTTTTATTGATTAAAGCCTAGTATGTTAATATGGTGGTCGTCAGAGCTTTGAGAATATATGATGAATTTAAAAATTCTTATTGATGTACCAAAATCATGTGATAGTCCCTAAAGAGTTCATTTGTGCAAACAAAATTGATTAAGGTCTTTGCTAGCATGAGACACTAAGTGGAGTATGAGAGTTCTTGAGCAAGAGAGGTGAACCTGTTGGACCACCTAGACCAAGATAATGGTTCTTTGGTCCTTATTGCCAAGGAGTACGAAAAAGATTTGGAGAACAAGCAAAAAAGTGTGGAAACAAGTGGTGTTAGTTGGAAACAAGTCACGTCTTGTGTCGAGGTTTGGCATGGATAGCGTAAGGAGGCTAGTATAGATTATTGAAATCATAGGGAAGTCCCTCCTCAAAAGTAACATTCTTCTAGAAGTTTTTTACCCTTTTGGCCTTAGGCCTTTGAAATTTCATTACCTCAAAGAAGGGTTATATATTTTATACATCTTTTGCGCCCCTGCACTTGGGAGATGGCAAGACAACTTGACTAGTTAAGGCCAACCATCTAAACAGGGTAGGTAGTCTCAATGGCATACCCTATTGGGGACATGCCATTGTATTGAGTCATGTTCATGTGGTTAATTAAGGACGGTCGTCATTGTTCCTTGGTAGGTAACTTGTTGCAAGTGGGTAGGTTCTATGTATCTGTTTTCCCCTTAAGCATCCACTAGATGAATGCTAAGGTACGCAAGACACCTAGTAGGGTCTCTCCTTGTGGGCTCCAACCCTAAGTCTGATTAGACCTCCCTTGTTGTCATATCATTGGTGTGTCGTGAAGCATGGAAAAAAAAAAGTGTTGGTGCAAATTCAGTGTGTTTTAATAGAAGAGTGGAGCAACACGTAATAAAGGTGGTGTTGTTAGTGTTAGCAACGTGATTTGGGTGCCATGTGAATATCGTGTTGAGGTAAGGGTATTATGAAAATTTACCAAACCCAAACCCAAACCCAAACCCAACCCATTTATAAATAAGTATACCTGACGCAACCCATATATCCTGTTTAATAAAAGACTAATCTTTATTGGAAAAAATATGTTGCATTTGTACCACCAAATATAAGACGATTACAAAAACTAAAGTCACACAACCATAAACTAAGTTCAATGGTGAAAAGTAACTTTCTTTTGATTTATTTTTTTCAAAGTTCATATAATTTTGTCATTTACAACCATGAGGCATCAGATCATGTTTTTGAATGTCATATGGTGGTCTGGTTAGAAAATGTTCCTTACTAACTTAGCAAGGAAGGTGTTTTCCATTATTATTATTATTATCACATAGACATACTAGCCTTACTAAATCTTACTAAGGGTCATTTTGCCCACATGGGTCACATATTAGGAATCAAATACTACATGCCTCTAGATTTCAATAATAAAAAAAAACATATTTAAAAATTAGAAATATAAATAAATAAATAACTTAGTAAGGTAATAGTTTTCTCTTTCCCAAACTAAAAGCTTAACCATAATTATTTGAAAAATGCCTTCAAACACCCTCTATATTATTATAGAATTTGAAAGATAAAAAAATGTATTATGCAAAAGTTCTAGAAAATTCTAGCAAAAAATGGGTAATTTAAAAAAGGGTGGCGTTTGGAGGCCCTAAAGAGAACCAAACATTTTTTCAATGTATGGATTAGAAGTTTCGGAATGGGCCGAATTTTTGAAAGGATGATCTTTGTGATGAGGAGATCATCCTCACCAAAAATCAGCCCATTCCGAAACTTCTAATCCCATCAAAAGTGGTTTACAAAAATCGAACAGTCCACGATTCTTCAACTTCTAAACTAGGGTTAGAAGTTTTGGAATGAGCTGATTTTTCGTAAGGATGATCTCTTCACCATAGAGATCATCATCACAAAAAACCAGCCCATTCCGAAACTTCTAACCCTATTTTGAAAAATGTTTAACACAATGTTGGACTCTCTTTAGGGCCTCCAAACCCTTCCCTTTAAAAAATTCTTGAACAATTATTGATATATTACGCGTTAATGACAGAATAACTAAAGGTATCAAAACAGGTTAAGCGGGTTGACGCCCCTAACCTGAACTCAACCCATTTAATACTCATGTTAGACAGGTTGATACTATTATGACCCAAACCCAATTAGGCTTGACCCAAACCCACTAATTTCGTGTCGTGTTAAGATTGCCACCCCTAATAGAATTGATCATCTTGTTAACTGCAGAATAATAATAATAATAATGGAGACATGCCACTTGTGCAAATCAAGTGGTGAATCCAACAGTCATCTTTTATTACATTGTGCTCTTGCTCAAGATAATTTTGATTTTTATTCATATGGAGCATGTTGTACAATACCCTTTCAATTCAAATGTCGAATCATGGACTTATTTATACCCTGTCTTTTCTTCCTACACCACTTTCTCATTCAAATGTTGAATCATATGGAGATTGTATCGTGTTGTAGTGTGTTGGAAGATTATCATGTTTGTAGTGTATTGGAAGATTATCATGTTCATAGCATGTTGGAATCTTTGGAAAGAGTATTATATATGGGTGTTCAAAGGTTAAGAGGAAGACATACAAGAATCATACTAGACATCAAGTCATTTATCTTTCGTTAGATAAGCCTTTAAAGGAAGATTTTGTCTACAAATGGGATATCATTGTGGAAGGGGGGATGATTAGTTTACTTTGTATCTGAAATGGCCATTATTTGAAGTTTTGCATTGATTCTTAGGCAGGACTCCACGATCTCCATCGTGATTTTATTTTGTAGTGTGTTATATAAGTTCATCTTTTACCAATTAAAAAAAGATTGCCTACTTGAGGGAATTTAGGAAAGATTAAGATGTTGAAATGGATAACTGTTCAAATTAAAAAAAATAAAATCAGAAGTGAGCATACTTGAGGGAATTTAGGAATATCTCCAATAGGAGATAAAAATAAAGGATAGTTAAAATGAGATAGTTCAGGCCTGCATGAAAAAGATAAATAATAACACTAGTGAGAATGGGTGCTATGGTGCAAGTTGAAGTCTCTAAAAGGCCAAGAGAAGGTCGAAAATTATGGGAATTGCAGTAACATGGAACACGAGGACACGTGCCTTCACTGAGGATATGTCTCAAGATAGAGATGAGTGGCAAAAGATAATTCGTGTTGATGACTCCCAATATTTGGGATGAGTAGTAAGATGATAATGAATTATATCTAACATTTATGGAAAAGAAAAAGGGGGAGGGGGGTGTATTCAGAAAATTCCACATGAAAAAGAGAAAAACAAAGAAATGTGTAAGTCACATCATTAAGTGCCAGTTAACACACAAATTTAAAAAGATAACAATGCACAGTACATGCTAATATATTCCAAATTCTTAAGAGAAATAACAATCCTATCCAACAATGTCTCCTATTCTTATTAATAGAAGCATGACAATTCATTACCTTAGGAATGCAAGATACTTCGAATGCATATTGCCACATAAGTTTTCCACTGCATCCTTTAGGTCCAAAAGCTCACAACAGAGTTTTCTGATTCCCTTCATAAAAAATTTTGAAAAAAAAAAAAGATACTCAACTTATTATTACAACACTGCAACTAGAATAGAGAAAAAAAAAAAAAATAACAAAACTTCAAAGAAAAAGATTAAGCTTGTAAACAAGATCTATAAATTACATACCACTAAACAAACTCTTGAAATAAAATAACATGAAAACAAAGCATCAATGTATTCTTCCCATACTAATTGTAACAGTTATCCATCCCAATAATGGTATCAAACACACAAACAAATGCACAGTCAAGTCGTGAATAGACCCTTAAAGAAGTGTATTTATTCCTATATGGAGACTTGAAGTCTTGAACCATACTTTTGTGTGCTATTTTGGAGCAGATTATGCTATTACACAATAAAGTCAAGTCGTAGTCATCTCCAAGAGAACATCTGTTGTTGTTTGGATGACATGAAAAAGGCCATGGTGAGATAGTGAAACCACAAATTTCAGCGTCAGTTATAAAGACCATCGTCTAAGAACAGAAATAAAATAATTAGGGGAAACACGTGATCAGCTAGCTAGCTGGTTCCTGTAAATCTGAAGGAGATAATAAAATAAAAAAGAATCTTGTTCTCCTCACAACTCTTCTCCCCTCCCTTCGATCTCTCTTGAGCAATGCTCCAACTCATCTCTCCCCTCCACATCTTTTTTGGGTGTCACATCTGTAGAAACTGATTGTGTGGCGATGATTTTGTTTGGTCTCACTAGAATAAGCTGTTGATGAATAGGTAGAGCTAGAATCATAGTTCATTGATGCTCGATGATTTGAGTAACCAGATCTGATGTGGCCAATTATTGTGTGGTGATGACAAAACATCTCTAAATTAAGGTTCATTGCACTGTTATGTGGCCCTCTTATCATCTACGAGTTGAGACCTTATGGAGGGAATAGGCCTAGCATGGAATAGAACAAACCACAAGTTTTTTGGGGCACTCCTTCAAACATGTGGCAATTTATCTGAAATTATAGCAGCTTGGCCAGGATACATTTGTGCAAAAAGGTTGAGTGCACCCCATATATAGGTATTTGTAAAGAAGCTAGGTTAACAACTACTGCGAGTGTTGATACCACGATCTAGGTTCAAAAACCGTCTTCATCTACTAATTATTGACCACTAAACTTGCTTGCCAAGTGGGAAAAAAAGAAAAATAAAAAAAAGAGTTGGGATCTACAATAGGAATGACTTGAAGCAAGATATAAAGAAAATGAGGTACACCAAGCATCCAACTTAGCTAGACCAAATTTGTTCCTTTGCACATTGAAGAGCTCCCCTGTGATGGAGTGGTGGTTTTGGATGGTAAAACGAGAAAGTTGAGTAAAAGGACTTATTGTGCATATGGCATGAATTAAAAAAAGGAAGGTTTCACCAATCTTGGCCAGTTCAGGTAGGCTAAAGATGATCCTAATAGGGAAATAGAGGCCTGTTTTAAACCTCAGGTGAAGGAATTTTGGGTCCATCATAAACCTTAGACCTAAAATGAATGATATAGATGATGATCAGTCAACCAACCCGAAGGCGCAGGGCTTCAAAATTATATCTGAAATCATTTCAAGTTGGGACTTTTGGGTACTTACTTTTCACATTTGATGATTATTTATAGTGCCTAAGTCCATGTCACATTATCTGTTTGAACTCTGAGAGTCATTATTCATCAACTAAGTGTGTGATAAACTAATACAATTGTGCATCTATCATCCGACAATCCAGAAGAGGGATTGATGCCTTCTAAGATGAAAGGAGCACAAGGCGGCACTGCCATCGCCACCACTCACAATGGTCCAAAAGTGTAAAGGTAGACCTATGAAATGTGAGATAGTTTATTTAAACCACTACAGTGACAATTATAAACTACAATTAAGTGTCAGACAGACTAAAATAATAATTCGTGATCATAAAACCTTTATTTTCGATCCAATCATGAGAAAAACCTCATTTAAGATTCTATAAGATTTTGGGGTTCTTTTTTTTATTTCATATTCACTTGTTGTCAATATAGAAACCCAAAAAATCAAATATACATGACACCATGGTGTTTACAGAAAAATTATTAAATTTAAATTTAAAAATAATAATAATAATTCTTCATGGATTAAGCTTGAAAATGGGTACAATTAAAAAGGGAAAAAAAAAAAAATCAGGGAAACAAAGAGAGCAGTAAGTAAGAGAACCTTTTCAGTGTTGGATTGATAAATGGAGTTAATTTTGGACTGTGGGGTGATCCATTCGTGAGTTGGGAAGTCATCGTCCTCTTCACTGCTCTCCATCTCTCTCTCTCTCTCTCTCTTCTCTCTCTCTCTCTCTCTCTCTCTCACTGATAAGCAAAGTCACACAGAGTGAGAGAGAAGATCGGAAGTGAACCTCCTTTGGGAACGAGAAAGGGGTTCTTTTTTCTGTTTCATTATAACTTTAGAGAGATTTTAAAGTACCCCTCCGCGTTTTGTGAATATTTATGGTACCCCTATGTTTTCAAACTTTTAGCATCCACTTGACCTCGGTCTTCTCATATTTACTATTAGAGAACGGGGGAGTAAATGTGATTCGACACCAAAAGTTGAGAGGTCTCAAATTCTCATATAGTAAAATTTAAACTTAATATAATCACGCTTAATTTGATCAAAAATAAAGAAAATTGCAACCCATATCACAACCCTTATCTATACTTTCAATTCTCGTATTGTCTTTTTAACTCATCATTAGAAATCCATAGCAATTGAATTACGAATTGTCGACTTAGGTGAATGCAAAATGAGGTGTCTACAAACTCAACTTAACCCTTTATAGAAAATCCTTAATTTTTCTACTCAAAATTCTATCCAAAAATCATATGTTGGTGTGGACATGGGAATTTCATCCTTTTGAAACATCCCTCCACTTTGGGGTGTTTTGGAGTCGCCACCATTCATTTTCGAAAATGGGTGTGAATGGTCACCCGAAGTTGTATTTTTGAAAAATATGTCATTTCGACATTTTTTGTTGACTTTTCGTAGGATAAGGTACATGGTCCAACCTTGATTCCAGGTAAGGGAGTCCATTTATGGAGTAGGGAAGGTGTTAGGCACCCTACTCCATCCACGTAATGTGGTAACCTCGGATTCGATTTTTTTAAATAAAAAGAAAATAAAATCGAAAAATATGTGCCCTCAAGTGTGAGGGGCTTTCGATATCGGTTCAAATCATTGAGGGCACCCTTATGAAGAAGGGGCCCTTTTGTGATTTAGACCATAGTGGTGTGTGCAAATGTGTAGAGAAAGGGAGAGTAGAAGAGGGGAGTTGAAGGGGGTGTTCCTTTTGTCCAAACCCACCTTGTTCCTTCCTTGACTTCCTTTGACTTTCTTTGATAAGTTTTCTTTTTCTTTGCTTGACTTATTTGAGAGAAGGTTGAGAGTTGAGAATTGATGGTGGTTATGGAGTAGAGTAAGAGTAGAGAGTTGAGGGTTGAGTTTAGGTGAGTTGAGAGTAGAGGTAGTAGAATGGGTTAAGAGAGAAAGGTTGAAGGAGTGATTTCTTTTTTATCTTTTGGAGGGTTGGATGTGGGATTTTTCATTAGCGATTGAGAGTTGAGAGTAATGGGATTTTTATAGAGATTGTGGGGTTATTTTAAGGGTATAATGGGGTGAAGTGAAGAAAAATGATAGAATGGTTATGAGTTTGAGAAAGAAGTGGGTGTAATTTAGAGGAGGTTGGAGGGTATTTAGGGAAGGGGAGTTAAATGGGTGAGTTTTGACCCAAATGGTTTGGATCCAACCCAACCCATTTGGGTTGAGTGTTTGGTGATGTGAGTTTAAGATGGTGGTTATGATTAAATGGTATTTGGTTTAAGAGAATGGAGGATTTAATGGGGTAGTTGATGATATTTTGGGAGGGTGAGAGAGATGATGACATGTGTCAAAGTAGGTGGAAATGAAGGGTGGAGATGAGTTGATGGGAAAGGATGAGTGTTTGATTTGAGAGAATGGGTGTAGGTGTAGATTGTAGAGATGGATTTTGTAGGGAATGATGGGGGTAGATTAGGGGGGGTGATAGGTTATAAATGTTTGATTTGAGAGAATGGATAGGATAGGTTAGGGTAGGGTTATGGGTTGAATTAATTTTTGGAAGGAAGTAATGAAATTGGTTGGTTGATTGGATGAGGGAGGTGGAAGGGGGTAATGACATGTGTCATATTGGGTGCTTGGTTGTGATGTTGGGCTTGGGTAATGTGTTGGATTAAAGAATTGTTGGATTTTAGGTTGTAGGTTGGGGTTTGGTATTTTGATGGGTAGGGTTAATTTAGATGGGCTTAGGTGATGGGTTTAGTTTGGATTGAGTTGAATAGGCTTGGACTTGGGTTGAGTTGGGTTTAGAAAGATAGTAAGGGATTTAGTCCGTGGGCCACATGAGAGGCCTTGGGCCATTTATTGAAAAATAAATGATAAAAGTCATTGGATTTTTGTAGGTTTAGGCTTCGGAGCCCATTTCGATTTTTACGATTTTTGGGGCATTTTGCGTCGAGGGCCCGATCAAATTTGGGTGTCTACAGTTGGTATTGAGATTTAATAAAGTAGATAGGAACTTGAGGTCGAAGATGAAGTTAAAAATCACACCGAAGAGGTTTAAAATGACTAATTTTGAAATTCAAAATCAATGAATTTTTATTTTTTTTTTGCTACAAGTTGAAAGGGATTTAAATCATTTTTATTGGTCTATCACAATAGACTGGGGTCAAATGGCAAATACAAGGGTATCTCAAATATTCACCAAAACGTGGAGGCAGATGTCTAGATCATTCATAATTTTACAGTCATTTAGGGTCTGTTTGGATGCGACAAAATTTTTTTTATATATCCTGAATTGGATTTTTCTTCACCCTATGGTGGTAAATCCAACGCTAGATTAACTTTCATGTTGTTTGTCTAACCTTGATCTTGATATGGGTTAAGTTTGCATATTGTTTGTCTGACACCTGTGTAAGTCTGTTTTGATGTAGTAAATATTTCAAATTCAAAGTTTGATATTAAATATCAATCTTGAAATAAATTTCACAAAATAAAATCTTAAAACAAAAACTAATATTCTAATTAAAAATAAGAAATATTTTATCATCACAATTTTTTAAAATCAGTTCACATCCATGTGAAAAATAATTAATATTAAAATTTAAACCGCAACCAAACTCCCAAATTAATTAAAATTTAACTACTATTTTTTTTTTTTAATTCATAGAATGTTGCCCTCTATATCAGTGAGCTCAACAACCCTTAGATTTTAAATCTTACTAAATTAGTAAGACTAGCCTTACTCAAACAAAAAAAATGAATATAGCAAGAGAAATACTTTCCTAACTAATTTAGTAAGAATTTGAGATTTACTAAGAGTCATTTTGTTCAAATGGATTACCACCTCAACAATCCAACACTGCAGCTCTCTAAGTTGCTTTGATAAAAAAAAAAATCAGAAAATGATTTATTTTGAACTTGATCCAAGGTTTTGAAAATGAATGGCTACCGAACTTCCATGTAACTCCCAAACTTAAAATTGAAAACAGTGAAAAATAATTCTTTTTTGGGATTTTTTTTTCAAAGTTCATAGAATTTTGTCCTTTACAACCTTAAAACATTAGATCATATTTTTGGATGCCACAAGTTGAGCCCAAGGGCCCTCATTAAGAGTGAAATCCTTACTTAGTAAAGTTAGTCGGACTCTTATACCAATGTCTCTTTTGAGTCTGACTAGCCTTACTAACTTAGTAAGATTTCAACTCTTACTAAGGGTTGCCGACCTCAGCTTGTGGCATACAAAAACATGATCCAATCCCACAGGCTTGTAAAGAACAAAATTTTATGAAGTTTCAAAAACAAAATGAAAATTAGTTTTTACCGTTTAATTTTAATTTTAAATTTGGGAATTCCGTAGAAGTTCAGTAGCCTTCCATTTTCAAACATTGGATCAAGCCTAATTTTATTTATTTTTATCTAAGTTTTTCCTTGAAATCTATAGAGTTGTGTAGTGTTGGATTGCCAATGTGATAATTTATTTCAACAAAACAGCTCTTAGTAAGACTTAAGATTTTACTAAGTTTGTAAGAAAAGTGTTTTTCTTTCTCATATCTATTTTCTTTCAATTATTGAGAAAGAGAGAGAATGTGTGATTTGAGATATATGAGAGAATCGAAAACTAATTGAAGTTGATATGTAGTGGTGGAGTAAAAAGTAACAAAGATTGTGGAGTTTTACTGAATTTATTTGTATATGAAGGACAAGTGAATCAAAAACATGGGAATTGAGAATTTGTACCTTAAGAGAAAGAGCAAGTGAGCATAGATTTTCTTGGTCTTTAAATATAAGTTTATTAGAAGTAGGAAAATGAATCTCAGTCTTTTAGTGGGATTCCTCTTTCTTGGTTTTTAACTCCTGTTAAACTTGTTTGAGTTCTGCTAACTACTTTTAATATTTTTTGTTTGTGGAACAAACAAGATTTTCTAGGATAGTATATTTTACACTAGACATTGGACAATCTAACTAGATAGACAAACACGGACTTAGTCAATATTTATGTGAATACTTTTTTATATCTATATAAGCCAATTTTAGTTAGTTTGATTGGCAAAGTCTTTAGGTGAGAACATTAATTAAAATCCCACTAGTACCTTGTTATTAAACTCATTAAAAATAATTTTATTGGTCAGGAAAAAAAATATATATATATAGCATATATATTGAAGATAAAATTATTGCATATTAATTCAATAACAATTCTAATGTTAGATATAGCATATGTGAATGTTATATCTATAATCAGTTTATTTATTTAGAATTTTTACAATCTTTGCTAAGCAGAGTTATACCATGTTATGTAAAATTGTCTAGTTTGATAATGCTATGGATATTCTTTTAAATGATTCAATTGAAATGTATGTGTTCCATCATTGAGCATATATTAGCATATTTCACTAAGTATACGTTGAATTTCAAAAACATAATTTATAATCTAATCATATATAAATTATAAATATCAATAAACTAGAAAATAGATATATAAAATACTTGTATTAGAAACATGAAGACCATTTTTCTACTTAACTTTATCTGGGACTATATTTTAATTTTTTTTTAAATCCCACTAAAACCGTTTTACTAAACTCATAAAAGATAAGCTTAATGATTAGGAAAAAAAACTATATATATAACATATATATTGAAGATAAAATTATTGCACGTTAATTCAACTACAATTCTAATAATATTAGATATAGTTTATGTGAATGTTATATCTATAATCAATTTATTTATTTAGAATTGTTACAATCTTGGCTAAGCAAAGTCATACCATGTTCTGTAAAATTATTTAGTTTGATTAATGATATGAATATTCTTTTAAATTATTCAATTGAAATGTACATGTTCTATCATTGAGCATATGTCGTTAAGTACATGTTGAATTTCAAAAACATTATCCATAATCTAACCATATAGAAATTATAAAAATCAATATCCTGGAAAATAGATATACAAAATACTTGGATTAGAAACATGAAGACCATTTTTCTATTTAACTCTATCTGAGATTATATCTTAATTTTCTTATTTATAAAGGTTGTATCTTACATAATATATAATTTCAAAAGTATAGATAAACAATCCACAAGAAAATGATAATATAAATGTCATTGCAATCGTTACGATAATGCTACAATTGCGACAATTACCTATTTGTTAGTAGATATATGGAAGGGAGTCTTACATTACTAGATTTGAAAAATGAATTAATATATGGATTTGATTTTGTTAATTGATAGTACATGTCGTAACAATTTATGGATGGGGTTGTATACATTTCATGAACAATATGTTGATCATACAAAAAAAATATTCATTTGTCAATTCTACTAGAATTGTCATTGCGTCATGTTTTATAGTTTATTTTAAAATAAAAAAATATTATTTATATAAGTTTAAAATTAATTAATTAAAATTTTACTCACTATTTAGTAATATTTTAAAAATTGGATTGAACCGGATTGGACCAAACACACAAGTTTTTACAGTCTAATTTAATTTTAAAAATACATTTTTGAAAAAATCATTATCAATTTTTCGCACATATCAATACTCCAGCAATACTGGGACATATATCGATCAATTATTTTATCACTTGTATTAAAAGTTGATTCTGAAGCATACTTAATGTAGGAATCGTTAAAATATGGTATGTTATTTTTTCTATAATAGGAAGTTTATGTGCATTATACTTCCATAAACTTAAGATGTCAAACGTCTCATTATCCAAATCTCTCATTTTTTTGTCAGGTAAAGTTTCTTTAAAATAAGAAATTTTTTAACTTTCTTCAAGATATATTTCAAAACTCTTTAACTTTGACAAAAAGATATATTAATAATTTTAGTAGCATCACTCGTTGATAAGTTTCTACTCCATTTTTATTAATGTTAGCATTGCATAGACACAATTAACTTGTCATAGACAAGTGGGCTATATATTCATTTTAAAGATTTCTCAAAATTTAATAAATTTTTATTATCCTATTATTATATTCGTTTTCATACATTTTTTTCAAAAATATAACACAAGTAACTTCATTTTTTATCAAAGATCCATTATAGAAGCTATGATAAAAATTAAATTAGTGATGTTCCAATATCTAGTAAAATTTTATTTTGTTATTATTATCATCTACTCAATGAAATAATGATCACTTTTGCACCATTCCATAAACTACAAATAAATACTACAAACTAAATCAAAGTAGTGACTAGTTCCAAAAAATGTTTGTGTAACATTATAATTTTTTTAAAATATTTAATAATATGACTCATATTATTCTATTCCATTTCAATTTGATCACATTTGAAATCATAATCAACTTTTGCATAACAAAATAATATATCTTCTATTTTTAATGTTACATCAAGTATTATATATGTAAAATTTGATATTATCGTTAAATCTATAACAAACTTTTAGGGAGGTGATCTTGACTTGAGCACACATCTTCAAATTTACTTTGACTTTGGGATGAGTGATAAATCTATCGATAGCACAAATCTTCTCAAGTTATTTTTCAATATTTTTTAATCCATCTAAAGAAGATGAAGAAGAAGAAAAAGAGAAGAGGATGAGGAGAAAGAAGATAAAAAGAGAGGGAGCGACTTGGGACAGAGAAGAATAGGCTTGGGAAATGACAAGAGGGAGGGGGATGATGTAGTGGTAGTGATGATGAAGGTAAGTAAGGAAGAAAAGGGGATAACGTCGTGGTAGTGGCGATGGAGGTGAGGGAAAGAAAAAGAGAAGAAGAAAAATAAAATGGAGAGAGAGAGAAAAAAAAAATGTGGTCAAAAATGGTGATGATGACGACATTCATGACAACGACGAAGTTAGTGTGATGGTGGTGGTGGTAGGGAAGAAGATATGAGTACGGAAGAAGAAGATGATCTCTTGAGAATGAAAAACATAGGAAAGTAAAATCCATGTTTTTGTGGATTTTTTGATTGGGGTGGAAAATCAAATTCCATGAAAAAATGTAATCAAACACATAAAAAACGTCATTTTTCATTAAAATTAATTTTTCACCTATTTTCCATATGCAATCAAACATACCCTTAGGGTCTGTTTGATTAGGCTTGGAAAATGGCATGGATTTGAATTTCCATGGAAAATTAGAATGTCAAGTGTTTGATTGTAACATTTTCCATGGAAATCTATTTTCCAACCCCATTAAAAATCCACCATTTGCTGGATTTTAAAATCCCACCTTCACCCCAAGGAAAATGAGTTTCCATCCAAGATGGACTTTTTGTTTAATTAGATTACCCAACCCTCTTCACCAACGAAACCTTCTTCACCAACGAAACCCTCTTCGCCAACGTATGCAACTTCCATAAGTTCGTCACAGGTTTGTTCTTCTTCTTCTTCTTCTTCTTCTCTCTCTCTCTCTCTCTCTCTCTCCAAGTAACCTAATCTTTGTTTCTTTTTTTTTTAAAATTAAAAAGCTCTCTAGATCTGTTTTGTGACTCTCGTGTTCTCGCCCCGGTTCATGGTTCTTCAATCCAACCATAAGAGAAACCTCTAATCGTTCTTCTCAGTGGATCTAGAAGAGAACCCTAACTCTAGAGAATCTCTTCCATATCACAAGGTAAGCTCTCTCTAATGTATATTTTGGATTCTTTGATGGAACCTCAAATCCATTTTTAGAATGAAAGAAATTTATTTGGTATTATATCAAAATCTGATTTGAGTTGTGGAAGGTTAGGATTCGAATTTGAAAAGGTTTACTTTGTTCATTTGTGAAAAAATTTGAAGTATTTATGTATGTTAGATGTTTGAGAAATTGCCTAGTTGAAGTTGACATTTGGAAGAGTGTTATGGGAAACTTTGAAGGATTTAATATGTAGGATATTTTTTTTTTGAATTTTTGTTTGGAATTGTATGTGTTTGTTGTAGGATTTATTAATGTTTACTTTGTTCATTTGTGAAAAAATTTGAAGCATTTATGTAGGTTAGATGTTTGAGAAATTGCCTAGTTGAAGTTGACATTTGAAAGAGTGTTATGGGAAACTTTGAAGGATTTAATATGTAGGATATTTTTTTGTTGAATTTTTTTTTGGAATTGTATGTGTTTGTTGTAGGATTTATTAATGTTTACTTTGTTCATTTGTGAAAAAATTTGAAGCATTTATGTAGGTTAGATGTTTGAGAAAATGCCTAGTTGAAGTTGACATTTGGAAGAGTGTTAGTTATGGGAAACTTTGAAGGATTTATTTATGTAGAATATTTTTGGTTGAATTTTTGTTTGGAATTGTGTGTGTTTGTTGTAAGATTTATTAATAGCAATTTTATTGCACCAATTTTAGTGAAGCATCCTTGTTGATTTCTATTATGGAATTGGTTGTATTTCACCCTTTTGTTCATAGTGATTTTATTGCACCAATTTTAGTGAAGCATCCAAAGTGATTTCTATAAAGGAATTTGTGGATTGTAAACTCTATTGGAACCTAAGTTAGTCCAAATTTGATGGTTTGAACATCTTATCTAAAAAAAAAAGACTTTTGTTTAGAGAATTTTATTTTATTTTTTTAATCCTAACCGTGGGATTGATGGGTTTTAATCCTAGCAAATGTGTATAAATCATGTAAAATATGTGTGCCTTCATGACTTATGTTGTTTTCTTTTATCTATTAGTGTCGGTTGGTTTGTTGGGAAAATATTTTCATGATTTTTTTTTTGAGAAATTAACATTAATAAAATAGGTGAGAACAACGAATCATAATGGGTATTTTTTTCCAAACGTTATTTTAGCATACCAATTACAATGTTAATGGTTGTTATATATAGTTTTTTTTTCTTTGCTATATAGAATCTTTTTAAATAAGTTGGATATTCAATTTAATGCATCAAAGAAATATTAGATGAAGGGGGGCGTTCAATGGCTAACTTTTTGGCAAAACATTTTTCAAAACATGAGTTAGAGGTTTTGGAATGGGCTGATTTTTGGTGAGGATGATCTCTACGGTGAAGAGATCATCATCACCAAAAATCAGCCCATTCCAAAACTTCTAACCCCATCAAAAACAATTTACAAAAAATGGACGGTCCACAATTTTTCAGCTTGTAAACATGGGTTAGAAGTTTGGAATGGGCTGATTTTTGGCGAGGATGATCTCCTCACCGTAGAGATCATCCTCACCAAAAATCAGCTCATTCCAAAACCTCTAACTCATGTTTTGAAAAATGTTTTGCCAAAAAGTTTGCCATTGAACGCCACCCTTAGATGAATATTCAATTTGTTTGTCATGACTGTTCTCTAAAACTTGAATAAGTTGGATATGGGTAGACCTGGTTTTGGATCTTATTCAACCCAAACAAACCTGTGATCCATATGGCATGAACCAAACTGATCTATGAACACATATATGAGTCAGCTTCACATGACTTTACAAAAGGGGCTACTTACCAATATAAGGGTCAGATCTGATCCAAGGCTCATGCATGGACCATATAGTCAACTAATCAAGTTTTGAAGTCGGCCCATGTTTGTGTCTTAATAATCCTAAGTCCCAAACCATATGTATTGGTGTCAGACATATGTAAGGGTGTTAATGTGTTGAGTTGGCATGGTGGGCTTCTAAATCTGGTAGATGTGGACCAATCTTTAATTTTTGCCCTATTAGATAGATGGGTTGTACTTGAAAATTGGAATGGAGTAGGCAAGGATTATAGCGAGATTCCTTAACTGTTCAAAATGAGTTCTGCAGGTGACATGCCATGGGTGGGATTTATAATTGATGCCAAAGTTGGGATTTAGAAGGTGATTAGGTGAAAGTTTCTTGGTTTCTTACAGGAAATTCACACACGATCTTTACGAAAATCGGTTGTCGGAATTATTGCTATTGCTCTGAATTTTTAAAATTTTGTTGGAATAGAAGCATGTTTTATTTATTGTGGTTGATTTGATTTTTTGGTGACTCGCATAGTTGACTGATACAAATGTTTATATGTGGTCATTTTCTATTCTAGTTTAGGTGCTTACATTTTAGAGACATGATCATGTGTCAATTTCTGACACGAATATGAAGTGTGAAGACACGCCTACTCTCACATACCCAGTATGGTGATTGCAGCTTCATTATTCATGATGATCTTCTTTTATTAATCTTACTTTAGTTTAATGTTTTGGTGCCATCAATCTTGTGATTTGTACCTAATCAAGTTTGGATTTTTTTTTCACTTGAACTAGATTACATATCGAGATAAAAAGCTAGGGGGAAACTATTCCCACATAATCATGATACTTTTCTTCACTGCAAGATTATTTTCTTTTATTTTTCTTGCAACTAAATGGCAATCAAAAATGGAATTCAAGAACACATGGCTATAAAAAATGGAATTCAAAAACACATGGCTATCACTACCAAAGTTCACACTCTATGGAATAATGCTTTTTGTTGTTATATATAAAAGAGCTACTATTGGCACTCCAACTTTTACTTATTACACCCCAACTAAAAATAAAGAAAATAAGTGAATGGGGTGTAATAAGAAAAGTTGAGGTGACAATAAAAGCTTGGTCATTTCTTATTCATATATGATTATGCCTTTCTTATGTCTATTGTTTAAATGCTTGATTGATAGGATGTTGACTGCACAAGAAAAGAATAGGATTGCGGTCATGACATTGATATTCAGTACATATGTGATCTTAATTCATCTTAGACGTAGGCAATCTCTACCTAGAGCACCTATAATAAATAGAGATCATGAGAGAAAACAGATTTTGAATAGGTTATACAATGAAAGTGACAAGCATTGTCATGAGCAACTTTGAATGAATAGAGCTGCATTTCATAGATTGTGTAACCGTTTAAGGATGCATGGATTGGTTGATCGTCGATCAGTAAAAGTCGAAGAACAAGTCTCAATGTTCCTATTAATAATTGGGCATGATTTGAGGAATCGACGAACAAACTTTTCTTTTATACGATCTTCTCAAACAGTTAGTCGTTATTTTCATGTTGTCTTGAAAGCATTGATTAGTATGTACAAGGAGGTCATCAAGGCAGCAAAACAAACAAATTCTCCTAGAGACAACAACAACGTTAGAAATTGGTACCATTACTTTGAGGTAATTGTAAAGTTGACCATGCTTACAAATAAATTTGTATCGATGATATGATATAATTATGAGATTTTGATTTAATATAGGATGCTATAGGAACTATAGACGGTACATACATTCATGCAACAATTCCTGTGGATGAACAACCTAAGTACTGTAATAGAAAAAGAGATATTCGTCAGAATGTTTTGGTCGCATGTACTTTTGATATGAAATTCACATATGTGCTCGCTGGTTGGGAAGGATCAGCACATGATGGTCGCTTATTAAGAGATGCAATTAGACCTAGGATTGATAGACTCATTGTGCCACTTGGTGAGTATAATATTTGAATTATTATATTATATTATTTCATAATATAATGATATGTAAATATGATTAGTGTGTAACTTTATTTTATAAATTTGCAATATAAGTAAATATTATCTTGCAGATGCTGGGTTTGCAAATGTTCCTGGTTTTCTTACGCCTTTTCGTTGTACTCGATATCATTTAAATGATCATCGTGGGCACCTTCCGTCGAAGGCAAAAGAACTATATAATTATCGTCATTCTTCATTACGGAATGTAATCGAGAGAACAATTGGTCTTTTAAAGAAACGATTTGCATACTTGAGATCTGCACCATTTTTTGACATCAAAACACAAACTAGGGTTATCTTTGCATGTGTTATCCATAATTACATTAGAGATTTTGACCCGGAGGACATATGCGAGGGTGATCAGATAGAACTAGAGGAGGAAGAACATGATGACATGCCCGAACAAGAAGAACAAATAGTTATTGTTACTACTCCGGCATGGACAGCAAAAAGAGAAGCATTAGCCAAAGTCATGTGGGCAGAATATGATCAACGTCATCCATAGTTATTATTCTTTTTTTTATTTTATTTTTTGTTTTATTTTTTTTGTTGTTGTAAATCCTTCAAATTCAATGTCTTTCTTTTGAATGTTTATTATAAAGATGAAAATTTGCATGTAATGAATCTGATTTGAGGTTTTAAGCTTGCCTTTTATAATATGTAGGATTTTGTCTCTTACAATATTAGAATTATAATAATGTTCTCTTTTTTGAAAATTGAATATTGCTTAAAAATGACTAATATTTATAACTGATAGTTTTTCTATCATATCTACTTTGCCTTTCAGGTTTAGCTAATCTTCTATTCATTTTTAAAATTTTAATACATTTATTTGTGATTGAATGTGTATGAATTTACTTATCATAGGAATGGAATCTTCTTCTAAAAAAGGCAGGCAACAAAAGGAGAAGCAACTAAAAGATAAACCATATTTGACATGGGACTTACCTATGAATAAAATTTTAATTGAAGTATTGTTGGAGGAATATGCTTTAGGATAAAAAATTGACAATGGATGGAATATGAAAGCCATAAACAATGTTTGTTTTGTCCTCCGTAACAAGTTGCAAAAAGAAGTAAATGCCCAAAATGTACGATACAGGCTCAAGACACTTAGAAAGAGATATCTTAATGCAAAGGAGGTGATTTCACAAAGTGGTTTTGGATGGGACAAGGATACTCAATTAGTGACAGCAGACGATGAGGCGTGGAAAGAGTATATAGAGGTATGTTTTCAAAATATTAAATTTAAAGACATTTTTTTTCTTCATACATTTATCATTCTGATTATTTTTTTGTATTTCTTATTAGAAACATCCAAAAAATGCAGAATATCATCACAAGTGCATCCCATTTTATGATAATCTTGCCATTATTGTCGGTAATGATCAAGCAAGTGGAGAACGATGTACAACTGGAATAGAAACTGAACTTGAAATGTTTCCAATTGAAGAAATAGGTAAGAATTCTTCCTTGGTTTATGCAATTATTTTGAAAATAGCATACTTCATCTTTCAATGTATTTTTTAATTTTTTTTTGTACTAGATCTTGATGAAATAGACGATGAGGTATAAGAAGCAATTGGATAAGGTGACGTACCTACACAACAAACAGGATCTTCATTGGTGCTTTCTCGTGAAAATTCTTCGTCTAAGAGAAAGCGAAAGCGTAATTCTGAAGAATCTAATGATGCAACGATTTCCATACTTGCCTCTGCAGCCATGCGTATGGCAATGACAATGGAGAGACCTAACATAGCCAAATTGCAAAAGGAACTCAATGAAGTTCCTGATATCTCTCGAGAAATCATGTTAGAAGCGATTGATTACTTGGGTGAGCGTCAAGAAGCAGCACACATATTCCTTGGCTTGGCAAGTGACATGAAGAGGGATTGGTTATTTAGGCGTTTAGGAAAGTCAGATGACACTTAGGATCTGTTAGATGTCATATTTTTTTTGGGAGATGTATTTACTATAATACAAAAAATCATACTGATTTGCAATGGTTATATGTTGCATTTTTTGGGGGATATGTCTTACATATATTTTTTGGGTATACTTATTTTGTATTAATCATGATGTATGACTAATTCATCATGCTTGTAAATTTTATACCACATCAATGTTATATATTGTAATTTTTGTAGTAAAAATATGTTTTTTTAGATAGACTTTTATTGTATAGGATCCATTTTATTTAATAACTAAAATGACAATAAACAGTGAAATTGGAAAATATTTAAATTTTCCAACTTGCAATCAAACAATAGATTTGGAAAATGAATGCATTTTCCCATGTGCAATCAAACAGAGAGAAATTTTCTCTATGGAAATTCAAATTCCATACCATTTTTCCATGGATTTCAAATTCCATGGAAAATGAATTTCCATGTGCAATCAAACATACCCTTAATGAATTTCAACTTTGAAAATAATGGGTGAAGTAGATGGATTTGTGAGATGGGTTAGGGTTAGGGTTTAGGATTTAGGGTATTTGTTGAGTTTTGTAATTTTAAAAAAAATTATACTTTGAAGTGTGTAATTGAGTTATATTTTAATTTGATAATTAAAAAGAATATTTTATTTGAGAAATTGTTTTGAAAGGAAATAAGATTTTTCAATAATAATGGATAATTCTTATTTAAAAAATGATTTTTCTAAATAAGGTATCATTATAGTAAATAATATATTGGAAATTCTAATTTTTAATTGCACATGGCATCATGTTGTTGCACTTTACTTATATTGATTATTTTTACAACATATTTGATTTATATATTTGATTATAAATTATAAGATGCATAGGAAAGAGGACATTGATTGATTACATGGTACTTCATTTGAGGGGAATAAAAGGAAAGTAAAATATAATTATTGTAATAAAATAATGAGTGAGGGTATTAGACATTTTAAGGAACAAATGATTTAGAATTATTTTAAAAAATTTATATTTATAATTTAATTATAGTATATAAACTTTTTTTTTTTTATCGTTTTTGAATCATTTTTTACATTTTAAATAGGTTAAATTATTTATTGACGCAACGGGAGAGTTCGGTGATGCTCTAACTAAAAACATGAGTAAATTTTTTTTACTATGTAATATATAAATAATAATAATAATTTATACAATAACAAATACTAAAGTATTTAACATTTTTTTTTCTTCTTATCAGTTTATTAGTGGTGTAATTATGGTCATGATGCATCCGACATCAGAAAAATAACAATTAAAGTCATGAGTCAGACTTGCTCGTCTTTAGGTTGTGTAAGAAATTAGAGTACCTTTCCTCTAATACATACTCATCCTCGTAAAAGTTCAAAATGGAAAAATTAGAAAACTTGCATTGTGTTTGGATAGAGCTTTTTAAATACTTTTGCTCCTACGGGGAACTAGCAAACGTTTGGATAGATTTTTACTTTTGCGCGAAGAGGTTTTTGTTATTGCGGGAAGAGGTTTTTTGCTCTTTGTTGAGAAATTCCAAGGACCTGTTCTTCCGCGGAGAGGTTTTTTGCTCTTGCGTAGAGAGGTGTATCTACACAGGCCCTTGGTGTTTGCACATTATAACATGAGATTACGATCGCATAATATCATGGACCATAGATTAGAAGATGGTTATTACAATCTTATTGATCTAAATTTCATATTTGAGTATGATGACGTATTAGACCAGTAGTTGAAAGAGATAGAAGATCATTTGATGGATAATAATGACTTGTCTTGGTTGGATATGAAAATTGATACCTAATCCAAGAGAAATACTAGTAAATCTCCATCTCTGAATGATGGTAATGATGATGATGAATGTGGTGAAGAGACACAAAATAGAGCATGGGATACTAGTAAACCTAACAACGTTATCACGATATAAGATATTTGATATGAACCTCACCAAGAGTAATGAGACTCAGAATCAATATATGGTAATGAAAGATTGTTTTTCTAAATTCAAGCTTGTAAGCAAGAATGATGTAGGACCGTGACCCATCATCTATAATGAGATAAGAACCAACGGTATCAAGAAAATTGGAAGATGCCACACTCAAGAAAAAAAGAAAGTGAGTGATAAGTCAGAATTCAAAATCAAGGAGTTAGGCTCTCCATTTTTATTCAATTCAAAAACTACCTTCGTTACATTTTGTGGCGTCCCGCCAAACGCTAACACAAATCCCAAGGCCACCTCGAGGCACTAGGTGGCACCTCGAAATTTCATCATAGTCTCATTTGTTTATGTTAGCATTCAACAGAACACAAAACCTGATAATCCAAGTTATAATAAAATCTGTATATAAAGATGTAGATACAGGAAATAACAGCGGAAAACTAATTACATCTAACATGTAAATAGATCAGAGTGCGGAAGTTTAGTGATATATATGATTACAAAAATTTAACCTCACCCTAACACAACCCTAACACTCAACTTCAAAATATGTATACACCTGGACGAACTGACTACACAAAAGGGGTGTGGCCCTAGTGCTCATCGTACAACAAATTATGATCGTTGATCTGACCGACCAGGTACTCCTTACTTACCGACTCTGCGCTTGCCTCCTTAACTGCAAGTGCTGAAACTAAATAAAATAAAAAGGAAAGGGTGAGTAACAATGGTTACCCAGTAGGTCCACAAACAATTCCTACTAATAACCTCACCTAACGTGATCGAATAATCATACTGCATCGTTTCAAACCATACAAGTTTTACAATTGAAATTACGATTAACTGGTAAATACGGTCAGGGATAAGCAACTAAATAGTTTAAAAGTTACACATAACATCAATCATTCATACTCATTATACATTTCTCCTTTTATGCAAATACAATTGACAACATTAAAATAATAGACATGCTTTGCAATTTATAATTCGAAATATAACAACAGTTACATGATACAAGTGGTGGAGTAATGGAATTTGAGCGTTGGGATTCACGACTGGATCAGTCCCAGTCGGGACATGATGTTACTACATAAATTTATCTTTTAGTTCCTGATTTTGTGGCTGGTCATGTCTACCATGCTTGTGAGACCATTTATCCGGCTCAGGCTGGCCGTTTGACATGACCGTAAGCAATGGGTCTCTTTTCGATGTGTTAGAACGTTCGACTACTACTGGAGTGTTAGTGATCACTGACCAATCATCTTCGTCTATGCCTATCAGGTGTGAATGTGATTCCCAAAATAACACTCCACTCGTATACGACCACCTTTACAATACAGGTTCACTGGTAAAGATAAGAAAGGAATGGACTCGGATTCCAATTATGACTTCATTCTCATACGCGTCCCATACCACGTATGAGCTTGGTGATCCCTACCGTATATCCTAGGATAGCGCATTTCTCCGGATGATGTGACGCACTGTCCCTTCAGGCATTCACAAACCTTTAACAGCTCACAAAATAGCTACGTATATATATGAATTTTCATTTAAAACAAAAGGAAAATTAACAGAACAGGCTTGAGAGTGGATATCCAGTTCTTACCATGCAACTGTGGCTACCCGGCTTAAAAATAAATAACAGTACTCAGCGCACATGCTAACATAATCGAAAATAAATATGCAACCCTTTTATTAATAACATGGATATCCTTTCACCAACCTACATACAACATACAATGTAAAATGCAGACGTCACCCCTTGGGTGTGACTCTGACATTTTACCGATTAATCAATTTTCCCATTTACTCGATATTCTCATTTTTCATCTTTTCAAATCAAACCATCAATTTCTAATCTTTCAAAGTCATATTTGGTCTTTCCATCCAAAAACCATCAAAGTTTATTCAAAATAAGGTCCCGGCGATGCACGGGACCAAAGCTGTTAAAAATAAGGAAAGTTGGTGAAGATTTGGCTAAGTGTCGAAAACTTAATTTTTCAAAATTCTCGAAATTGAAAACAGATTTTTCAAAATGAAAGTCTCGATTATGAGATTCGACATTATATAGTTTTTGAAATCTAATTCAAAGTAATGCGAAAGTTATTACATTTTGAAAATGTGCCGAAAACGTCGAAAACTACGTTTTGTTTTTTAAACCAAAATTTGGATTTTGATCCTTTGAGATTCGGATCTCAAAACCATTCCCATTGTTCCGAAATGGGGGGTAAAACCTTAATTTCATTACAGAACTTCAAGTAAATGAAAAATAAAAATTTACTTAAATGTCTTTAATGAAATAAAGGATTGAAAATCAAGTATAGGAAGTGGGGAGGTCAAGGCAAAAGTCAGAACTCAGTTATGAAGAGAATTGTTTCTGTCGGTGGCAGAATCAGGATGATGTCGGTGAAACCGACAGAATACTCATCAACAGGTGTCGGTGGGATCAACGGCATTTGCCTACAGAACAATTTTCTCACGATTCTTGATTTTGTCGGTGGCAGAAGTCTCATTCTATCGGTGGGACCGACAGAATGCCTTTGGCAGGTGTCGGTGGCACAGACCTTTCCCCCTACAGCCTAAACCTCACTCGAACCTTCGAGTTTTCGATCCCCTTTTCGATTTCTTTTTTCCATTCTTCGAACCATTCAACCCACCCACGAGTTTGTAGTTAAAACTTGATAAAACATTATCAAAACATCTACTTCTACCATGAATTTGAAAGCAAACATCAATTTCTACGATTTAAATACAAACAATAAGTTTTGTTAAAATAACCTAAATACACATTTCGAAATCTAAAGTTACCAATAGGAATTGAAAGTCCCCTACCTTTGTTTGTGGTTGTCCATGGTGAATAATCAACATTAAGGATCAATGTTTGACGGCTCGAAGTTCCGAAAGTGGTTGACTTCGAGTGCCAACGGAGTGGTTGGTCGTGAAACCTTCTTGGAAGGTGTTCTTCCCCTTTTTAATGACAAACAACGACTCTCCTACGATTTGGATAAGGCTCCAAGTGGTTATAAACAAACCCACTTGCTGGTTTTTGTGGGAGACTAAGAGAAAAGAAAAGGAAATGGAGGTTTGATGGGGTGAGGACGTAGAGCTCGACCACGCCAACAATATTACCTTCTTCATCAAGGTTCAACTCGGTTTCGTTCACGCTAAAACTTGATGGAAATGGGTTGAAACCCTTTGATTGGGAAGTGGCTGCCGTTTGGTTCTTTAGAGAAGAAGAGAAATAAATGAAATAAAAGAAAATCAGATTTCTTTTATAACAAAGCTGATGGCATACTTGTAATTTTCCCATCATTTATAGTTTCGATCGTAACTTAACTACTCGGACTCGAAAATTGACAAGTGAGTATACCATTTCGAATAATTTTTCGTTACGGACCTAACGGTGTCATCAAATCTTTCTGATTCTCTCTCTAACAAAACTTTACTATTTTGGATCCCATTTAACGCGAAATTCGAGGATTTGTTAACTTTTTCCTCCGAACTCGAATTCGAACTTGCTTACAGGCTAATGTATATATTCCGATCCTTTTGAATCTAATGGCGAAGTTGGTTTTTCTCGAAATTAATCATAACAATATTAGAGTATTTTACTCTAAGTCTCTCATTCGATATTTTTCTCCAAATCTCACCATTTAATTTTCTCGAGATATGAGTTGAAAATCCGGGGTGTTACACATCTTTTCTGTCCTTTTTATAAATTAAAGTCTTAATAGAAAAGAGAAACTACATGCCTATCTCAAGAAAGGAAATAAGATATTAGCAAATAAGTGCTTTACAATCAGATAGCTAAATTGGGCAATATGTGCCTTACAACGGACAGAAAATAAAACTAAAATAAGCAACTAATTAATTTGTTTCCTATTTGAACGGCTAACATTTGGAAGTAAATCAGTCTCATAATTGAGAAATAAATCAACAATTATTCTTTGAAAACTAAAAAAAGGAAAAAAAATAATACAACTAAAATAAGCAACTAATTGATTTGTTTCTTATTTGAAAGGCTAACATTTGGAAGTAAATCATCCTTATAATTGAGAAACAAATTAAAAATTATTCTTTGAAAACTAAAAAGGAAAAAACTCAAATTGGATATCCTCCATACAATCAAACTTGTGTTATACGCCCAAGTCTTTTTTTAATCGGCCCACTCAATTGCTTTAATGATATTAATTAAGCATCGGTTTTCATGTGGGCTCATTTTGAACTTCAACATTTCAGAATCAGCGTAAGTGTCTTGAATCAGTCCATTTAATGCTTTTTTGAATGTTTTTGTTCTTGCCCTTGTTATTGGCCAAACTAGAACATGCAATGGATCCCTTGGTACAGCTTTCTTATTTTTATTATTCCCTCCCTCTTGAAAAGGATTTGTTCTCAAATCGTCACCTAGATCAAAAGGAGATAAATCAAAAATGTTGAAGCTTGTACTAACATTATACTCACCTGGAAGATCTAACTCGTAGACGTTGTCATTGATCCTTTCAAGTACTTAAATGGGCCATCTCCCCTAGGAAGTAATTTAGAACGTCGCTGGACTGGAAACCGTTCCTTCCTTATATGCAACCACACCCAATCACCGAGTTCAAACACAACTTTCTTGTGCCCTTTATTAGCTTGGTTGGCATATTGTTCAGTTCGCCTCTCGATGTTTTGCCGAGTCTTTTCATAGATTTGCTTAACAAAATCTGCCTTTTTCTTCCCGTCCATGTTAACATGCTCATTCACAGGTAACGGAATAAAATCCAAAGAAGTTAACGGATTAAAACCATATACAATTTCAAAAGGTGAGAAATGAGTTGCAGATTGCACATTCCTATTATAAGCAAACTCTACACACGGCAAAAAATCTTCCCATGATTTCAAGTTCTTTTGTATTATAGTATGCAACAAGGCAGATAAAGTCCTATTAACTACTTCGGTTTGACCATCAGTTTGTGGATTACAAATAGTAGAAAACAAAAGTTTAGTTCCTAATTTACTCCACAAAGTCTTCCAAAAGTAGCTTAAGAACTTAGCATCTCTATCCGAAACAATGGTTTTAGGCATGCCATGCAATCTAACAATCTCTTTAAAAAATAAATCAGCAATATGTGATGCATCATCAGTTTTATGACAAGGAATGAAATGTGCCATTTTAGAAAACCTATCAACAACCACGTATATAGAATCCCTACCTTTTTTTTTTTTTTCAAAACCAAGGAGTTAGGCTCTCCATTTTTATTCAATTCAAAAACTACCTCCATTACATCTTTTCTGTCCTTTTTATAAACTAAAGTCCTAATAGAGAAGAGAAGCTACATACCTATCTTAAGAAAAGAAATAAGATATTGGCAAATAAGTGTCTTACAATCAGATAGCTAAATTGGGCAAAATGTGCCTTACAACAGACATAAAATAAAACTAAAATAAGTAAATAATTGATTTGTTTCCTATTTGAACGGTAAACATTTGGAAGTAAATCAGTCTCATAATTGAGAAACAAATCAATCATTATTCTTTGAAAACTAAAAAGGAAAAAAAACTAATAAAACTAAAATAAGCAACTAATTGATTTGTTTCCTATTTGGAAGGCTAACATTTGGAAGTAAATCAATCTCATAATTGAGAAACAAATCAACAATTATTCTTTGAAAACTGAAAAGGAAAAAACTCAAATTGGATGTCCTCCATACGATCAAACTTGTGCCATATGCCCAAGTCTTCTCTTAATCGGCCCACTCAATTGCTTTGATGACATTAATTAAGCCTTGGTCTTCATGTGGGCTCATCTTGAACTTTAACATTTCAAAATCAACCCAAGTGTCTTGAACAGTCCATTTAATGCTTCTTTGAATGTTTTTGCTCTTGCCCTTGTTATTGGCCCAACCGGAACATGCAATGGATCCCTTGGTACAGCTATCTTATTCTCATTAATATCGACCATGGTTTTAAGCCATTCAATAAAAGACACGAAAGACTGGTCAGATTGACAGAGTTTTGTAGTGATGATGATGATGAAACTTAGACTCAATATTATGATGCCGGTGATAAAGGTTATAATCATTATGGATACCCCAAAGAGATGGGTATAAACAAGAATGATGCATCCAACAAATATGGTGTTGAGTTGGACATGATAGTTCTTATTATGGTTATAGCTAACCTACTAGTGTGTATGAGTACGGGCGATGTTATTCATACCATAGACAAACAAATTTAAGTTATGAATAAGGAGAACATAGTCATACTAACGCGATCGACACCATAACGAACATCTTTACTTCTTTTTTCTTCCTTGGAGACTATCAATCTCATCTGTACTACGAGGAATAAGAATACTATGTTGATTTAAAATTACTTTGATGTGATTGTATTTTGTATATGTGATTTTAAATTATTATCAAATATATTTAATTAATTATTTTTTTATTTATTTTTTTGTTTAAAATATCTTTTGTAGGTAAGTGGGTTACATGTTTTATCAGACATAAGTGCAAATTTTAACTTATGTCATTGTGGCACCGCTTTCATAGTTTCTATTTTTACAAGTCTTTCTTAGTTAATGTTTGTCTTGGATTCGAATTAGACTAAACTTAAACTAAGTGTTATATTAATATTTAATTTATTTTTGCATATATGAACATATTCATTGTATTTGCCTTTTATCGAATTGTAATTAATTTTTTGATTGATTCCTAACGACTCAATGTTTCTTTATGTTCACATGAAACTCTGGAATGATTCATTTGAAAATTTGGTAGTGCCTGTGTATTATTTCAAGAAAGTTCAAATGGATTGATGTTCTAGTATAAATTATTGGATAATAATGCTTTGATATTTTTGATGATAAGTTTGATGCTCTTTAAATGTTGTGTTTGGAAAACAAGTTTGGTGCACTTGTGTAATGAAAATGAAATAGATAACACAATGTAAGTATTTAATTTATTTATTTTTATAGGTATATTATGATTTTTTTTTTAATTTTATATTTTTTTAATTTCATCTTTTAATAGGAATCATTTCTGAATTTTTTCAGATTTTTTAAATGGTTAAAAACCATTGTCTCAATGTCAAACGAGACAGACTATCGCCCGAGTTAACTCGGTATTGGGGCGAACGAGACGAGACGCGAAACCGAGTTCTAAAACCATGATTTCATCCCTCGTATATAAGGAACCGTGGTCACCTCTTCTTCATCTTCTTAGAGAGAGAGAGGAGGCGAAGCAGAAGAGTTGTGAAAATGGTCAAGTTCCTGAAACCAAACAAGGCAGTAATCGTCTTGCAGGGACGATTCGCTGGACGTAAGGCCGTGATTGTTCGATCCTTCGACGAAGGGACGCGTGAAAAGCCGTACGGACACTGTTTGGTCGCTGGGATCGCAAAGTATCCGAAGAAGGTGATTCGCAAGGATTCTGCTAAGAAGACAGCGAAGAAATCCAGAGTAAAAGCTTTCATCAAGCTTGTGAACTACAATCACATCATGCCCACTCGTTACACCCTCGACGTGGATCTCAAGGATGTGGTGAGTGTCGATGCACTCCAATCTCGAGACAAGAAGGTTACAGCTGCTAAAGAGACGAAGGCACGCTTTGAGGAGAGGTTCAAGACTGGGAAGAACAGGTGGTTCTTCTCCAAGCTCAGGTTTTAAATGGATCCGCTGTTTGTCTCTCTATATCTCTCTCTTGAAATTTTGTTACTTTATTTTTGTCTATCTAGATATTATGAAGAACTTTAGAGATTTTGTATCGTTTTTTATTTGTTATCTGAACCCACTCCTTTTGATACATTGAATTGAGTTTGATATGGTTGGATGTGTGGGATCTCGATCTTATTTTGAGAGAGCTCTTATTTGGGTTTCTTTAGTTTTATATAAGTGATTTGGCCTTCATTTGCTTACAATATTTCAGTAATTTTGAATTGATTTTTTTTCTGTTTGATAAATTGAATTGAGGTGTATATGGATGGATGTGTGGGATTCTGATCCTATTTTGAGAGAATTCTTATTGGGGTCTGTTTAGTTTTGCATAAATGATTTGGGTTTCATTTCTCACCACATTTCAGTAATTTTGACATTTTGAGTGTTTATGTTTGATAAATTGAATTGAGGTGGATTTGGATGAATGTGTGGGATTTGATCCTATTTTGAGAGAACACTTATTTGGGATTGTTTGATCTTATATTAAATGATTTTCGTTTCATTTGCTCACCATATTTCAGTAATTTTGACTTTTGAGTGTTTTTGTATGAAAGCCTCAGTTGATGGGTTGACGTGGGCATGGAAGTATCTAATGAATTCTTGTTTTATTTGTGTGAAAACTTCAGATAGGTTTGTTTGCTTGGATGGATTTCTTGCTTGATTTATAAATTATGAATTTTGTTTAGGGAAGGGTACATTGATATTGTTCTGTTCGGTCTTGTTATAATAGGTGTTTTGTGTTATTTTGAGAAAACCCTTAGTTGGGTGTCTTAGTTTTGTATAAAATTTATTTTTTCTTCTTCTTCTGGTTTTATGTTGTTATTGCCATATTTCCGTATTTTATCGATACCAAGTTTTTCTTATGCGTAAGCTTGTTTGATGAGATGAGGAGGGTTGA
This sequence comes from Akebia trifoliata, assembly GCF_017979445.1. Taxonomy (NCBI): domain Eukaryota; kingdom Viridiplantae; phylum Streptophyta; class Magnoliopsida; order Ranunculales; family Lardizabalaceae; genus Akebia; species Akebia trifoliata. Next base: position 20,697,504 of record NC_141375.1, on the reverse strand, counting down.
TGGGGTTTTCTAGCTCTAGACTTGCCCAATGCACTTGTATTGAGGCTTTCTCCCACAACCACGTACCATCTTGTGGCATGTGGGGATTAAATAGGAAATTTTTTGAGCTAGTTCATATCCTCCCTTATCTCTTTGTATTCCCTAGTGCTTCAGTGCCTTTTGTGTCCACATACTTTTCACTTACGGCTCTAGTGTGCTTGCCCTGAGTCATGCACTCACATGCCTTTAAAAACTACGGGACTCTCAGGCAAGGAAGTCATTTGTAGCCAAAACTCTTTGAGAATCATTTTTGTTTTTCTTCTTAAGAAACCCTTTATTAATATTGATCGGTTGTTTTTGTCTTTCAAATGTAAAAGAATTGAATAATTTACTTGAAGTAGTTCCATTAGTAAATACATTTTATATGCTTAACACATGCTAGTTGAACCTTCTTTGAACGGCAGCAATCACCAGCAAGTGATTGAATGAGTGGGGTTATTGGATGGAATTAAGATTGGGTTCGACTCCCTACGCCCCGGTGTTGCAATGAATCCAGTGGAACATCCGCAGCGTCAGGTTTCATTATTGGGGGTAGGGGGGGCCTATGTCAGTCTAGGGTGGAATCAATCCCTTTAGATTAGAATAAAGGGATATGATTTTAGGAAAAATTTAGTCAGTCTTTGTTAATATTGTCAATGGTGGACAAATCTTGAGGAAGGATTGCTTAACAAGATAACCACACTATAATGATTTTTCTATTGCCTTAAAATCATGATCTCGAGAATGGTCGGGTGATAATAGGTCTATTGGCTGTAGGAAGCTGTTGTATATAGTTTTAGACCTCACCCCAATTAAGTGATGCCTTGGTGGTGTGAAATGAGAAGTTTACTATGCATTGTCGATGGGAGAACCTTGCACCTGGATGCAAAATGGAGATTCATACCCTAGCTTAATTTGAAAAAGACATGTACCATTAGCCAATATTGTGGCGTACTGAATTGAAGGTGCCACCTTGGTTAGGTCCTAAAGTACCACAGACCTAGGATAAAAACCTGGCCTTCACACTAATATTGGAAAAAAAATGAAAATAGTTTTGAACTTTTTTTGGTTAATTTTAAAGACATAACGAGACCCTCAAGTTGCCTTTGGGCTTTCCCTGTCTTTGCTTGATCGAGCTTATCCGTAACTTCTTTGAAGTGGTGAATTCAACCCACAAAGTTACCTTGCTTTGATAATCATAAAAAAATTGTTTAACTTGGTATTGACTTTGTCATCGCCATGGGAGTGTTTTTTTTTTTTTCATTAGGCAAGGGGGATTAGTGGCCAGTAAATAATGTTGGCTTTTAAACCTACTTATCCACTTGAGGAAGCCAAGTGATGATCACCACAATTCATTTTGCTTTGTCTTTTAACCAAGAAATATTGTATCAACATCATTGTCAATCCTCAAGTGAGCTGAGAACATTATAGTATCATATACCCCTAGGTCATTCAAGAGGGTGAGAACATTATAGTAACATATACCCCTATGTCAACTGTTTAATTGGGTCTTTCCGAGAAGTGACAAGAGTTATGTTATTGTGCTAGGGGATAAGGTCTAGTTGGATTAAAGTATCATGTTCTTTGAAATTGCTATCCATTGAAATGCAGTTTCTGTATAAGAAGAGACCATCTTAACAAATGTAGTGTTCTTGTGTTAGAACATATTATTGCTGGGTTTTAAGTTTCACAGGCTGGCAAGTTGCAAGATTTGCCATCTATCCTTGAAAACTGTAGTTTATGTTCTTCAAGAGCGCTCACCTTTGTAAGTTGCAAGGTATGCCACCCCATGAAATGTGGTTAAATGTGCTAGAAGTCTAGCACAAGTAGTGTTCTTGTGGTTGAGGATTCTTGCTAAGTAAGTTCAACAACACACATGGAAGTAGCCAGGTTTTGCTATCCCTTCAAATCTTTTTTCTTAGTAAAATTCACTTTATGGTGGGGCTGAATCATACTGAATTTGTGATTCCACAATTATCTAGTGGGGTTTAAGCTGCAGGTCAGTTAAGTTAATTTTGGGAAATCTGAGAAAGTTTGAATTTTTTTTTTTGGGTTTCTCCCAAATCCAAACCCGTGATCTTTAACCTCCTATAAAATCTGACATGTTCTTGAGTTTTGAAGGTTGATAAAGATAGATATTAAAATCTATCGCAAGAAGTTCAATATGATGGGTATTTTTTTGGATGAAATCGTTTATTTGTACAACCCAATGTTACCTGGTTTAGGGTTTCGATCAGTACGAATTCAGGTTTGGGGTTTGTAGTTCGTCTAGGTAGGGATAATTCGTTTCTTGGTTCGCATTGGTTTCTTAGATCGGTTTGTTAGCTTGGTTTGCTTGTGCATTTATATGATTCAAGTATACAAGATATATGTACAATTATAATGTTAAATTCTAAGTTCAATAAAAATTATTAATTCAAATTTTAAATATGAACAATGAAAAAAATATAAAAATTTATTTAGTTTGGCGAATCAAAGTGCTGGGTTTGCCGCCGAACTTAATGCTTTGGTTTGTTGAACCAAATGTTTTGATTCGTCGAAACCCAACCAAAAGTTGGTGGGTTTGTGGTTCCCTTGATTATACGAATCTAGTATGAATTGTATCGCGAATTCACACCGGTTGGTGGTTCGGACTAGTAGCAATGAATTGGGTAACATAGGTACATTCTCTCCTGATAGAGTCAGTTTTTTATTTGGGTCCGAATCCATGAACTCAGCCATTCAATTTTGAAATCCAGCTATTGAGATTTATCCTAGGGATAAATAATAGAAACTTCTAATTTTTTTTACTGCCCGGGTCCAACACTGAGTTGACCTAGGTGCATGCCATGTCAACTCAGTGTTGGACACACTGTCCAACGCAGGCTGTGTAGTACCACTCTAATGAGAAAGGCGGAGTAGAAGTCTTCAACACCAAAATTTGAGTGGTCATAGGTATCCTCACATTTATATTTACATTTAATATAATCATGATCATTCTGATAAAAAGCCAATAAAATTATAATCTAATAACCATATGATGTTGATCTTCTCTCATAGACTGAGCCAAAAGTTTTTAAAAACCTAGCCGGCTCAATGTCCTACAAATCCAAGAGTTGTTGTACCGTTTGATAGATAGCTGTCGTTTTTTAAAGAGAGAATTAGGAGTTTGATATAATCCTTCCGCAAGAGATTGGAAGGTCGTTTGTGGTCTGATCTTGATCATATTATAGCATATTGTTCTCAATGACAAGTGCTACATATCGACAAGTGTCGATCATTGATTTTCCTCTTCAGTTGTTCGGTGAGATCTTTCTTACTCTTGTTGGAATCCACTTTATATAGTAAAGAATTTGTATTTAATCCAAGAATAGATATATTCTTGATGAACTGGTAGCCTCTAGATATTTTTCTAGTGAAGACTATGTAACCCATTATCATTCATAGTTGAAAGTTTAATTGGATTAGGTCTTGTGGTTTTTTTCCCTTTGCCTTGGAGGGTTTTCCACACAAAAAATTTCTCGTGTCATACTTGATTATATTTTTGCATTGTGATTAAGTTTATTTTATTGTTATTGACTATTTAATTTATACAAAGAGGGGTAGATAAATTCCGTTGTGCTTTTTGATTGGTGTTCACCCCCTAACAAAGTGGTATCAGAGCGTTGGTTGTAGATTTTTTGTGTAAATTAAATGGAAGAGTCATCTAATAGCATGGTTAAACTCATAGCTCCCACTTATTTAATTTGGAAGGCTAGGATGGAGGATATTTTATATTGCAAAGAATTGTTTAAACCTATTGAGTTGAAAGGTGTCAAACCTACTACGAAAATCGATGATGATTGGAAGAAATTGAATATGAAAGCTGTCAGACATATTAGGCAGTGGGTTGATCAAAGTGTCTTCCACCATGTCGTCAAAGAACTTGATGCTTATAGTCATTGACAAAAATTAGAGTCTTTATGAATGAAAGACTGCTCAAAATAAAGCCTTTATGATAAGAAGGCTAGTGAATTTGAAGTACAAAGATGGGCAGAGTGTTACAGAGCATTTGAGTAATTTTCAGGGATTGTTGAATGAGCTATCTGCCATGAAGCTTGTGTTAGATGATAAGGTGCAAGCATTACTTGTGTTGAGTTCTTTGCTAGACAGTTGGCAAACCTTGGTGGTGTTACTCAGTAATTTGACTCTCAACAGTGTGATGACTATGGGTATCGTAAAAGACAACATGTTCAATGAAGAAGCAAGAAGAAAAGAGCAAGGTATTTCTTTTCATTCAAAGGCACTTGTTATAAAAAGGTGGGGGAAAAGCAAAAACAGAAAACCTCGCCGTTATGACAATCGTAACAAGTCAAAGGGAAAGTCTATGCCAAGAACAAACATAAAATGTTTTTACTGTGACAAGACTGGGCATATCAAAAGGGAGTGCATAAAATTTAAAAGGGAACAGTTTAAAGAAAAAAGGCGAAGAACAGAAAAATGAAAATGACATTGCAACAGTTGTATTTGTTGGTGATGTGGTATTTGTTTATGATGATGAGATTTCTTCTCTTCCTACACTAGTGGTAGCTATGGTTGGGTCAGGATGGGAAGTGAGGCAAAATGTGAAATTATGAGCATTGGAGATGTACAGTTGGAAACCAACATTGGGTGCAAATTGCTTCTCAAAGATGTCAGATATGTTCCTGATATGCGCTTTAGCTTGATTTCTATTAGGAAACTTGATAATGAAGGCTACCATAATTACCTTGGAGGTGGACAGTGGAAACTTACTAATGGTTCTCTTATTTTAGCCAGGGGGAAGAAGATTAACACTCTCTACAAGACAGAAATAAGACTAGTCCAGGGAGATGTCAATGTTGTTGAGAATGAAACTTCCACTGAGTCATGGCATAAGAGGCTTGGTCACATGAGTAAGAAAGGACTTCAAGATCTTGCCAAGAAGTAGCTCCTACCTAATAGCAAATGTATGCTATTAACGCCCTGTACTCATTTTTTTGTTGGAAAACAAAGAAGAGTTTCATTTCAAAAATCCCCACCATCAAGAAAGACTAACATTCTTGATTTAGTTCACACTGATGTTTGCATTATGAACAATAAAACTCCTGGTGGTGCACTTTATTATGTGACTTTTATTGATGACCATTCTAGAAAAGTGTAGGTTTTTGCTTTGAAAACTAAAGACCAAGTACTGGATATGTTCAAAGTCTTTCACATGATAGTTGAAAGGAAGTTGGAAGGGAGCTGAAATGTGAGCTGATAACGGTGGAGAATACAGAGGGCCGTTTGAACAGTATTGTAGAAGCCATGGTATTAGACTTTAGAAAATTGTAACTTAGACTCCGCAACATAATAACGCAGTAGAGAGAATGAACAAAACCATTTGTGAAAGAATCAGGTGTATGCTCTCTCATGCAAAATTGCCTAAATCTTTTTGGGGGTGAGGCAATGAGGAGCAATTGACTTGATCAATCTTTCTTCATCAATTCCTTTGGATTGTGATATACCTCAAAAGGTCTGGATCGGTAAAGACGTTTCTTTTGAGCACTTGAGAGTGTTTGGCTATAAGGCATTTGTCTATATTCTCAGAGATAAGAGATCCAAGCTTGATAGCAAAACCAATTAGTGTATCTTCATAGGTTATGGGCATGAGAAGTTTGGTTACAGATTGTGGGATCTAGTTAGTAAGAAAATCGTACGGAGCAAAGACGTCGTCTTCTTTGAAGATCAAACCATTGAAGACATATTTCAGAAAAGTTAGTCTTTCAATGAAGACCGCGTTGATTTGGATCCAGTTGTTCCTCCTAGTGCGACGCATGATGAACATATGAAAGATGTACTAGAAGAACAGGTTGATACAATTGGTAGAAATAGTGAGCCTACATTTGATAATATGAAGTCAAAAGAACAACTCGAACAAGCTTCTTCAAAACCATCTGCTGAGATTCAATTGAGACATCCATCAGAGAGCACCAACTTTCCAAAAGATATTTGGCTAATGATTATGCATTACTTTATGATGGGGGAAAGCTAGAAAGTTATCAAGAAGTTATGCTATATGACCATACAAATATGTGGTTAGAAGCCATGTAAGAAGAGATGAAATCTTTACATGAGAACCACACATATGAGTTGGTTGAATTGCCTGAGGGAAAGAAAACATTCAAGAATAGATGGATATTCAGGTGCAAGATTGAGCCAAACAGATTACAACCAAGGTACAAGGCGCGATTGGTTGTAAAGGGGTTCAATCAAAAGAAGGGCACTGACTTCAAAGAAATGTTTTCACCCGTGGTATAGATGTCTTCTATTTGAGTTGTTTTGGGTTTGGCTGCCAATATGAATTTGAAGATCGAACAACTTGATATAAATATTACTTTCCTCCATGGTGACTTGGAGGAGGAAATCTACATGGAACAATAAGAGGGGTTCACAGCTAAAAGCAAGGAACATCTAGTGTGTCGGTTGAAAAAGAGCCTGTATGGACTCAAGTAGGCCTCGAGACAATGGTATAAGAAATTTGATTCCTTTATGGTTGAGCACGGATATGATAGAACTACTTCTAATCATTGTGTATTTGTGAAGAAGTTTTTTATGGCGAATTTATTATCCTCTTATTATATGTGGATGACATGTTGATAGTTGATCATGACATTGGCAAAATTAACAAATTGAAGAGGGAATTGAGTAAGTCCTTTGCTATGAAGGACTTGGGATTCACAAGACAGATTCTTGGTATAAATATCTCTTGTGATAGGAAAAATGCAAGATTGTGGTTATCACAAGAGAGTTATATCGAGAAGGTATTGGACAGATTTAACATGAGCAAGGCAAAACCAGTAAGCTATCTACTTGCAGGCCATTTGAAGTAGAGTTTAAAGGAAAGTCCTACGAGTGAGAAAGAAAAAAGTGCATTACGTATCAGTCGTGGGTAGCTTAATGTACGCTATGGTGTCCACGAGGCTTGATATCGCTCATGCCGTTTGGAGTTGTCAGTCGGTTCTTTTCTAATCCCGACAAAAAACATTGGGCAGTTGTGAAATGGATCCTCAGGTATCTTAAAGGTACTACGAGAGTATGGTTGTACTTCGGCAATCGTAAACATGTACTTGATGGGTTCACAGATGCATATATGGCTAGTGATATTGATTTCAGAAAATCTACTTCAGGTACCTAATTACTTATTAAGGGGGAGTAGTGTCATGGCAATCTAGATTACAGAAATGTGTTGCTTTGTTTACTATAGAGGTGGAGTACACTGTTATCACAGAAGCCGCCAACGAATTGCTATGGATGAAGTTCTTACAAGAACTAGGTTTACATCAAGAGAAGTTTTTTGCTTTGTTGTGATAGTTAGAGTGCCATCCATCTGAGTAAGAATTCGATTTTCCATTCAAGATCTAAACATATTGATGTTAGGTATCATTGGATCCGTGATGCACAGGATGAGAAATTGTTTTAGATTGGAAAAATCCATACTAATGATAATGAGTCAGATATGATGACAAAAGTGTTGCCTATACAAAAGATTGAAACTTGTAAAAATGTGGCAAGTTTGGTGGAGCCCCCCACATAATCTGGAGGGGGAGATTTGTTAGGTGGTCCCTCTTATGTGGACTACATGAGCCAAAGGTTTTTAAAAACCTAGTCGGCTCAATGTCTTATAAATCCAAGAGTTGCTGTGCAATTTGATAAATAGTCACCGTTTTTTAGAGAGAGAATTAGGGTTTTGATATAATCCTTCCGTTAGAGATTGGAAGATCGTTTGTGATCCGATCTTGATCATATTACAACATATTGTTCTTGATGACAAGTGTTACATATCGACAGGTGTTGATCATTGATTTTCCTCTCCAGTTGTTCAGTGAGATCTTTCTTATTCTTTTTGGAATCCACTTTATATAGTGATTAATTTATATTTAATCCAATAATATATATATATATATATATATATATATATATATTATATATATATATTCTTGATGAATTGGTAGCCTCTAGATATTTCTCTAGAGAAGATTGTGTAATCCATTATCATTCATAGTTGAAAGTTTGACTGGACTAGGTCCTGTGATTTTTTTCCCTTTGCCTTGGATGATTTTTCATGTAAAAAATTCTTGGTGTCGTACTTAATTATATTTCTGCACTGGAATTGAGTTTATTTTATTGCTATTGACTATTTAATTTATACAAAAAGGGTAGATAAATTTCGTTGTGCTTTGTGATTGGTGTTCACCCCTAACATAGACTTACAAAATTAACTAAATGCTCTCATCTTCAATTTGTTGTAAAAGTCCTCGATTTTTCTTCTAAAAATCTAACTTCAAGCTCTTCCACTTCTACATTTTTTTCCTCCCCCACCCCCTCCAAAACAAAAAAAAAATCTATTAGTAGAGACTAGAGAACCCTTGGGTAGGAGTAGAAAGAATCTTAGGTTTGAAGATGAAGGCAAAGAAAATTTAAAGGGGACTGATTTTGGGAAGAAAATCAGGTTTTTTATTTTATTTTATAATTACAGATGGAAGATGGGAGTATTTAAGTTATTTTAAATCTATTAGAAAGTTGAAAGTAAGCCCATTGATGCCATGTTCTTTTCCCACGAAGTTTTTAGTCTAATTCAGACCTAATTCGACATTTTGGTTAAGGTGAATTACCTAGATGTTTCTCTTCAATTTCTACCTGAATTTCTCTCTAGTAATCTTCAATGTTTTTTTATTTTTATTTTTAATAATGCTGAATTGATGTCAGGCTAGAACCTCATATCACACTTCTTGACGTAAAAGTGTATGGGAATCATAAGTGTTTTTCATTGAGATACGAGTGAAAAAGTATATATGGTCCATTTTCACGTCAAGAAGTGCGATATATGGAATTTGGATAAAATACTTCACAAACAAGGAGGATAGAAGTTTTGGAGATGATGATGGATTTTAGTGTAGGAAAAGCCAAGTGGATGAACAAATTCATTTAAAATTTAACAAAACTAAACTTCCATTACGTAAGACAATTAGCATAGATGGCAAAACACTCCTCTTTAATCAAGAATGTCACAAGTTCAAGTCTCCAACGCGCTGCAAGGTACATTTAAAATTACAATTTTTTTACATTATTTCCCCAGCCCATTAAAAAAAAATTTCTATTTAAAATAAAACAAAACAGATACAGTATTAAAAACATTTGTTTAGACTAGGCGGTAAAACATGTTTTCTATGTTCAAGGATGTCGTGGGTTCAATCCCTTCTACTCATAGACGGTTACTTTTTAATGGTAATTTTATTTTATTAAAACTTTAACTCAATGCATGAAAGAAAAACTCCATTTAATCCCCCAAATTAAATTGGATTATCAAATTGGGATTAAATTGGATTATCAAATAACAAAATTAAAAGTATTACTTTTTTTCCTTAGATTAATCTATATTTTTTTACCACACAAATTAACATAAACAGTTATTTTCCTTATCAGAAGAAAAAGTTATCTATTTTTTGGAAACAAAAAAAAGGTTAAAAAAAAAAAAAAAACCATAATGGTGATGCTTACCAGAGATTATCTTCTTCTCTTTAGGCTCTTATTCTCCTCCTCAACGCTTCCATTATGCCAAGAAACCTTCTTAAATCCTCTGCAAACCCCATTTCTCAAACCCACTTCTACACTGAACCCTAACCCTAACCCTAGCTTGAAACTTACCTTCGGCCTTTCAACCGGTAAAACCCTCTTCTCTTCATCCTTCAAATCCACGACCTTCTCAACATTCCCAACAATTGATTTCTCTAACACCACATTATTCTCTTCTTTACGGAATCCGATTCTTTCTTCTCTACAAACCCTAATTCCAACGTTTTTATACGTACTCGGATCAGGAAATTTAGGAACCCATGGTGGTATATGAGAGAAATACTTACCTTGATCTCGACCCTGATATTGAACTTTCTTAGATTTTGCCAATCTTGGCAAAAAATCTGATCTTTTTGCTGTTATTCTACGAGGGATCGGTTTAGCGAAGGGGATTTCATCGACAGATCTCACAAAATTCATTATTTCTCTTAGAATTCCTGATTTTAACAGGGATCGATTGGCATTTGATGCTCCATTAAAGCCTTGAATCGAGTTGATGTCTTCAATTGCGTGAATTACGTCCGACAGATTGCATTCGGTTCTTCTGCTGGTATTCGCGTTCAAAGAGGCGGAACTTGCTATGGTTTGGAGGTATTTAGTTGCGATGTTGGTTAGGGCTTCGAGAGCACTACTTTGAGAGCCTGTGAAGCCAATCGATTGGAAAATCTGAGCGACTGCGATCTTCGCAATGGATGGATGGAAGAACTGAGATTGATCTTCTTTGGTTTCTGATTCTTCTGTTTTGTTGAAATTCATTGCGATTATCTATCATGGAGAGAAGTTGGAGAGATTTCATGGAGGGAAAAGTGTAAATCTCCAAACTCCGAAGATAAACCCTAGACCCCATGATTTTCAAACCCGGTATTTCATTTTGTCTAAGAGACACCGAGTTGACTCGTCCGAGACGAGTCAAATATTTTAGGAAAAATTATAAAAGAGAGTAAAATATTTTAATATTAAAAAAAGACCTATTTTTTTTTTTTTTTAAATTACCAAAATCGAATCAAGTTGTTGGACTGTCCTGCATTTTAAATAGAGACTAAATTTCTGGGGTGTTAAAGCAAGTTATTAAAATGCTCCACTATCCCACTATTTTTTTGTTGTCTTAAATATTAAAATATTTAATCCTTTCTTAATAATTTTTTCAATATTTTATAAGCTGTTTAAATATATTTTTAATATAAATATAAATATAAATATTTTTGAATACTTAATTTTTTCTTCTAATCATTAGGCGGATTACTAGATATTCAGTCACAAAATCTTTATTCAGATCACAAATATTTTAATTATTTTATTTAGTCCAAAATTTTAGGTGAATAATCTTGAATCTTCGAAGTTTTAAAATCATGCTGGGAGTGCAATCCACATAGTTTTGAAACTTGGGCAAGTCTGAATGGAATGAAGAGAGTGAGAATTGAATTAGAAGATTGTGCAAATTTAAGACTATGAAATTAGATGTGATAGTAGATATGAATTAATTTTCTATAATAAGACTTGGTTTTGGACAAGGTAAAATGGAGGAATATAATTTATTTAGCTAATTTCAAATCTTTCAGGGACATAATTTTAAAACTCATTTTGACGTCTCGTCTCTTCCATAAACGAGATTGAGTCATCTCAGACGAGTTTTTCGATACATTTGAGTTGTCTCGTTCAATAATGAGACAAATGAATCATAATTTTAAATCTAGTCTGATACATTTAACTTGTCTATCTGTCTTGTTGATGGACGATAGCGAGACGTCTTGAACTAGTCATCTCGGTCTTGGACAAGATTTAAAACTATGTTCTAGGGTTGGCAAGCGGGTTAGGGTTTAGTAAGTGTGGTGGATAAATGCAGGTTTTAAACTCGTTGTGGTATTAACATTCACAAACCTTACTAATTTAACAAGTTTGTAGCTTCAAAAAATTCTAGTGTTGCCGGTAGGTAATCTTATTTTTTTTATGAGATCATTAACTCAATGAGGGTGGTTTTTGAAGTTAGGTCTATGGTATTAACAACTACATGTTTTTAGCAACTAAACTAGTTGGAACCTTGTTATTGATGTGGACCTATGTAACTTGGCCAAATTCTATTCAAATTGTGGTTGACTTTTGAAAACTTGACTAAGTCGATGCATTTGAATCAGTATTATAATTTTTTTCTTCTTATCTTTACTATTATAATAAGAGAAAAGGTGGAGTAGAAGTTGTTTGACATCAAAATTTGAGTGGTCATAGATGCCCTTGCTTTTATATTTATATTTAATATAATCAAGGTCATTTTAATAATAACAAAATCAGAAAATTACAATGACAACTATAGAATTATGTTGCTTAGTTTTAAAAATTACAAAAAATATCTTTTATATATATATATTATAATCAAGGTCATTTCAAAAGATTATTTTGTTAAAAAAAATCCAAGATTTTCAACTTCTCTCTACAAAGAGCATTTGGAGAAGAAGGATTTGACAACTTTCTAAGAGAAGATAAAAAGAGGAGTGCCATAGGTTTAAAAAAATTATCTACATAGGATAAATCATCCAATTTGGAAAAAGTTGGTGTGTTATAATTAAAACTTTGTTTGTCAATAGAAGTTCTCTTAAAAAGCCCTATAAAAAAAAAAAAAAAAAAAAAATTGACATATTTTAAAAATCTGGAGATGTAAGGGATATTTTAATTTATAAATAGTTGTGGTAAGATTAAACACATTTATGTCAGATACAATGACATTTATACTAAGGTGCCAACTTAACTAAGTTTGTAAAAGCTTGAGAAGTGTTGATCACATGACTTAGGTTTAAATCTATTGAATCCAGTTTTAGCTCGTAGCTCATAACTCGTAACCCATAACCCATAGACCCGTAGGTTTGACTAGAAGGGGGGCATGGCTACTAGCATCTTAGAAAATAATATCTCACCCAAATTGTTCGGGTATGTGCAATACCACACAAACCGCACCCCCTATCTTTATTCATTTATTATTGCACTTTAGAGCCTTCAATCTACAAGGTCCTTTAATTAAGACTTATTAGTTTTAGTCATCCAGTACGTAACTATCTTAGTCAATTTTTTCTTATTTAATAATACATTTAATGCTATCTCTTTTTTCCAAAAAAAATTTCTTACATCTTTCTCTCTTAACAACATTGACATAAGATCAATGGATGTAAACATGTTTTAGGGTAAATACCTATATATCAAAATACTGAAGAATCTTTGGTTATTCACTTTCAAATAATCCCACAGTAACCCTATATTTCATAAATACATACAACTTTATAAGAGTAATACAATACATTCGTACAATAATGTAGAAACTTTCTTATAGAGAGATGACATCCTTTCTTAAATGTAATTATTGTAGTCGTTCAAGTAATACAATCTAGTTGAATTTATAGTTTTTGTTTTGATTAGAACGTGAAAATCATTAAATTTAAACTCTTTGTGAAGATAAGAAAATCAGTTAGGAATAATTAAATTTCTTCGATATCTAACAAAGTTATATAAAAAATAAAAAATAAAAATCTGAAGTACTATTACAACATTTTGAAACTATAATAATTTTAAACAATAAAATCAAAAGTGAAATCACATATGAGCTCACTTTCAATAACGTAAAACTTGGAGTGGAATGAAAGATTATGATTTGTTTTAACAAGCAAATCCCAATTCTTTAGAAGAAATACGATTTTCTTTGGGTAAGAAAGCAAGATAGTGGTCAGTAATTAGTGGATGAAAGAGAGTTTTGAACCCAAAATGTAGCATTGACACTCACAAACCTTACCAACTAAGCAAGTTAGCATCTTTAAAAATATCTGTGTTCTTATATAGTGAATCTTTTTTTAATGAGATCAATATCTCGGTGAGGGGGAGGGGGTGTTTTACCCAATCCTATGATATCAACACCTACATACTTTACCAACTAATCTAGTTGTCACTTTATTGTAATTGAAATTTTTTAACTTAGTCAAAATTAGATCAAATTGGTCGTTTTTTAAAAACCTTGATCAAAGTGATAGATTTGATTCAATTTTGGTATTTTTTTTTCCCTCTCATATATATAAAAATTTATTTAGATGTTTGTGGTTGTTGCAAAATGAAATATCATGATTTTAGCCCCTTCTAATCTAATTCATTGTAGAAAAAGGCAACTAGTTTTGAATTGTAAATACTAGTAGAATGATACATTGGGTGAAAAATGAAAATATAAATCATGTTAGATTAAACTAATTTTTAAATACATATTCAAAAAATAAAATTTTCTCGTATACATTCCAAAATCTATAATATGTATGACATCAATACAATTCATTTTAAACACAAACGCACAAAAATGCCAAAATTTACATAAGCCCAAAGTTTTTGAAGTATTGTTCCTACTAGTTTGTACTTCTCGAAAGTTTTTAGTTGATGACGAGAGTGCATATTTGAGAGACTAAGAAAAAATTATGATTTTTTAAAATACCAGATATAATAAGAGAGTACATATGAGAGAGAGAGAGAGAAATGGAGAGAAAATGTCGAAAGTGAAAATGTTATTTTATTTAAAATGTACAAAATTAGATTGAGATGTATAAAGATAAAATACAATGTGTAAACACCCTATTTTTGTACTTGCCTGATTAATCAACTCGTCAATCCAATCGCAATGGTTCCCAATGATGGATGATTATTCCAACGCTTTATTTTGTTACCAGATATGTTTTAGAAATCTGGATGAGGTATCTCGAACTGACAAAATTGTAGAAATCACGCTACGTTAGGAAAATATGACCCTAGAAACATAGAAATCATCATTTTGCAGACAAAAAGAAGCTTTATGATAAAAATCATTAAAAAATGATCAAATTACCAAAATACCCCTAACCTTAAAATATCCCTAGAGCTTACGTTACGCTTAGGAAAACCCTTTCGAACACATAAAACAACAAATCGAAACCAAATATATCATTTTGCCAATTTTGACAAAATTTGACAAAATTACGAAAATACCCCTCATAAAGTTCATGGCAATTTCACATAAAAAATTTCATAAATGATACAAACTAATATTTTCATTGAATTACTTACAAAAAATCAATTCTAAAACATCGTAGAACATAAAAAATCGACTTAAAACGTGAAAAGTCATCTCCGAGGGCAAAACGGTAATTTCACAATTTTTATAATTTAAAATTTTGAATTAATAAATAAAATATAAAATAATTAAAGTGAAACATTAATAAAATTAATTTAAAATTTTAAACTAAAAAAATCAATCAATCAATCAAGCTTTTGGGTAAAATTGTTGAGGGTTGTCAAGATATTTCTTCAAGAACCCTTCCATTTGGGGGTCCAAAGAATTAAAGATATAATAGAGGGGGGTTCTCCAAAAAATTAAAGTCAATCAAGCAAGACTAAAGTCAAGGTATTAAAGTCAATCAAGTAAGACTAAAGTCAAGGTATTAAAGTCAATCAAGTAAGACTAAAGTCAAAATTAAAGTCAATCAAATAAGACCAAAAGTCAAAACCCTAATAGAGTTCTAATTAAATAATAACTCTATTTAATAGAATTATAACTAAAATATAACTCTACCTAAAACAATTATAATTAAAATACAACTCTACATAAAACAATTCTAACTAAAATATAACTTTAACTAAAAGAATTTTAATTAAACATTAATTCTATCTAAACAAATCCTTAAAAAATCTTTGTTGGAGCAAAGATTGAACTTTATATTTACAAATAGCCAATGAACATTTTTGAAATACACTTTTTTTATAACCTATAAACATATTACATATGTACATCATTGAAAGCGTCCTTGATCCGCGGGGTGCGCGGATTCGTTTTTGACCTTTGAGGTTTGGGAGTCGCCACCTAGTTATCGATCATTGACTCTAAAAATAAAGATAACTAATCTACAAAAGAAAATACGGGTCCAGAAATCACGTTACGAGGTTGGAAGGTGTTAGGCACCAACCCTGCTCGGCAAGTGCCGGTCTCTACTTCTTCTCAAAAATCGATTACATTGCAAAATAGACCAAAAATAACAAATAATTATAATAATAAAAAATATAAAAGAAAGTTACCTTGCCGATTACAACGATTCCCTCAGCACCAGCAAAGAGTATTTACGTATGTATTTTCTTGCTATTAGTCCGTCACTAGATTTCTGATATCTAAGTTGAGGTATCTTCTTTTTAGATCTGTAAGTTTTCTGATTTTTCTTATGGATTTGAAGGTATTTTGGAGGGATTTTTTGGTGTTTTTGAGTTAAAGTTGAGGTATGGATGTTAGGTAAGGAGTTAGGACTACAAAATTAGGGTTTTTGGAAGGTTGGAGAGGCTTCTTAGCCTACTTTTCTAGGATTTATGATTTGATACAAAAATATGGTATGAGAACCCCTATTTATAGATTTTTTTAAGGGTTGCTTTAGATAAAATTAGTGTTTAATTAGAATTCTTTTTAGTTAGAGTTGTATTTTAATTAGAATTGTTTTAGGTAGAGTTGTATTTTAATTAGAATTATTTTAGGTAGAGTTACATTTTAGTTATAATTCTATTAAATAGAGTTATTATTTAATTAGAACTCTATTAGGGTTTTGACTTTTGATCTTATTTGATTGACTTTAAGATTTTGACTTTAGTCTTAATTGATTGACTTTAATATCTTGACTTTAGTCTTACTTAATTGATTTTAATTTTGACTTTAGTCTTATTTGATTAACTTTAAAATTTTGACTTTAGTCTTGCTTGATTGACTTTAATTTTTTGGAGAACTCTCCTCTATTATATCTTTAATTCTTTGGACCCCCAAATGGAGGGGTCCTTAAAGAAATATCTTGCGAATCCTCAACAATTTTGTCTGAGAGGCTGATTGATCGATTTTTTACTTCAAAATTTTAAATTTATTTCATTAATGTTTCACTTTAATTATTTAATATTTTATTTATTAATTTCAAAATTTTTAATTATAAAAATTATGAAATTTCCGTTTTACCCCCGGAGAGGACTTTTCGCGTTTTAAGTCAGTTTTTTTATGTTCTAGGATGTTTTAGAAACAATTTTTCATAAGGAATTCAATGGGAATGTTGATTTTTATCATTTATGAAATTTTTTTGTGTGAAATGGTCATAAACTTTATAAAGGACATTTTCATAATTTTGTCAAATTATATGAAAATTGGCGAAATGATTTATTTAGTTTCGATTTGTTGTTTTATGTATTTGAAAGGGTTTTCCTAAGCGTAATGTAGGCTCTAGGGATATTTTGATGTTGGGGGTATTTTGATAATTTAGTCATTTTTAATGATTTTTATCGTGAAACTTCTTTTTGGTCTGTAAGATGATGGTTTCTATGTTTCTAGGGTCATATTTTCCTAGCGTAGTGTGATTTATATAATTTTGTTAATTTGAGATACCTCATTCGGATTTCTGAAACATATCTGGTAACAAAATAAAGCGTTGGAATAAACATCTATCATTGGGAATTGTTGCAAGCAAGTTGACGAGTTGATTAATCAGGCGAGTGCAAAAATGGGATGTCTACAATCATTAGCCTACCATGGTGTTTAGTTTGGCACGTAAGTGTTAAAAAATACTTAAAAATTTGTTCTTCAATTCCTTTATATTTTTTACTTCTTTCTGCATGGGAACAAACTAGTGAAGTTATGTAAATAAATTTTTTTCTTCCTATTCTTAATGCATTCACTTGATTATATTTTTTCTACCCATACATTTTAGCAAGGTAAACATTATTGTCTGACTTCGAATCTCTATGTACCCTTCCACTATGTGACCATGTTTAAATGTTGTACAGTACATGGTGGTGGTATGTGCGGCCCATCAAAACAAAAAAAAGGTAAAAACCATACTGCTTGGAGATGGGGTTCGAACTCCATGCATCTCAGGTGACTTGTATAATGTGATGACCTACTATAAAATAGTATTTGTTAGAGATTGAACAATAACTTTTAAAAATATTAAAAAATTAGAGTTAAGGGTCAGATTATAATGATCGCGTTTTTGGTGATTTTGTTTATGGTTCTATTTGTTTTGATTTTCTTTATGTAGACAAAGAAATGAATATTTATGTTGTTGGTTATATATGCGAGAGACATCTAGAAGAGCATACAATTAGGAATTTGGAAGGAACATAGATGAATTCGTTACTAGTTCTGATTTCTTAATAAATCCTCACGACTATACCTTCTGATAAGTGAAAAAAGCTGAGATACAAAACCAGTTACAATTCTTTACATGATGCTCAAATCCAATGGTAGTCTACTAGATAGATGGTATGGATTAATACATTTGCATACTAAATGAAATGGAAAACCGCACACTATTCGAGTGAAGAAATTAAAGTCTTGTTTTTTTTTTAAAATAAAAAAATGTATTTAAAAATAATATTTTTAGAACACAAGATTATAACATTTGGCAAAAAAATCCATTTGATATGAACATTACATCGACATTTTTCATATGATTTATTTTATATAAATATCTGAAGAGCAAAATAAAAAATATATCTAAAGAATATCAAGTATTAAAGTTCTTTTTCATTTTAATCTAGTATTTTGCTTAAAAAATTTATTGGGAAATTACAAGTAAATTATGAGATATTAAAATCAATTGAAAATTGGCAAATAGAGGTAATTGTTTTTTCATTCATTCCTTAAATATACAATATCTTCAACTAATAAAATTAACTTTTATTAGTCTATCTAATAGACTACCATTGGATTTGAGTATCTTTCAAACAAAACCAATAAAAATGTTACTCAAACCTTGTATAATCGGATTGGATCGGATCAAGTTGGATCTTTATGTGATTATCAGATTGGATCGGATCCAATATCATATTTACAATTCTACCCTTCTCGAATTAAAACCCTAGGGTTTCATCCCGTATATAAGGGCCCTTGTTCACCACTTCTTCATCTTCTTCGGGAGAGAGGAGGCAGACGAGCCGCGAACGTGTGTGAGAGAGGCGAAGCAGAAGAGTTGTGAAAATGGTCAAGTTCCTGAAGCCAAACAAGGCAGTAATCGTCTTGCAGGGACGATTTGCTGGACGTAAGGCCGTGATTGTTCGATCCTTCGACGAAGGGACGCGTGAAAAGCCATACGGACATTGTTTGGTGGCTGGAATCGCAAAATACCCGAAGAAGGTGATTCGCAAGGATTCTGCCAAGAAGACAGCGAAGAAATCCAGAGTGAAAGCTTTCATCAAGCTTGTGAACTACAATCACATCATGCCCACTCGTTACACCCTCGACGTGGATCTCAAGGATGTGGTGAGTGTGGATGCACTACAATCTCGAGACAAGAAGGTTACAGCTGCTAAAGAGACGAAGGCACGCTTTGAGGAGAGGTTCAAGACTGGGAAGAACAGGTGGTTCTTCTCCAAGCTCAGGTTTTAAATGGATACGCTGTTTGTCTCTCTATATCTCTTTTGAAATTTAGGGTTTATTGCTTTATTTTTGTCTATCTAGCTATTATGAAGAACTTTAGAGATTTTGTATCGTTTTTAATTTGTTATCTGAACCCACTCCTTTTGATACATTGAATTGAGTTTGATATGGTTGGATGTGTGGGATTTTGATCCTATTTTGAGAGAGCTCTTATTTGGGTTAAGTGATTTGGGCTTCATTTGCTTACAATATTTCAGTAATTTTGAAATTTTGAGTTTTTTCTGTCTGATAAATTGAATTGAGGTGTATATGGATGGATGTGTGCGATTCTGATCTTATTCTGAGAGAATTCTTATTGGGGTTTGTTTAGGTTTGCATAAATGATTTGGGTTTCATTTCTCACCACATTTCAGTAATTTTGACATTATGAGTGTTTATGTTTGATAAATTGAATTGAGTTGGATATGGATGAATGTGTGGGATTTGATCCTATTTTGAGAGAACATTTATTTGGGTTTGTTTGATCGTATATTAAATGATTTTGGTTTCATTTGCTCACCTTATTTCAGTAATTTTGAAAACTTCAGTTAGGTTTGTTTGTGATTTATAAATTATGAATTTTGTTTAGGGAAGGGTACATTGATATTGTTCTGTTGGGTCTTATTATAATAGGTGTTTTGTGTTATTTTGAGAAAACCCTTGTGTAGTTTTGTATAAATTTTTTTTTCTTATTTTTCACTATGTTGTTATTGCCATATTTCCTTATTTTATTGATACCAAGTCTTGCTTATGCGTAAGCTTGTTTGATGAGATGGGGAGCAGGGCGGATTTAGAGTGGGGGCAATGGGGGCACTTGCCCCCATAAGAATTTTCAAACTTTCTTTGGAGTAATGAACTATTGCTCTCCCAATTTGTTTTACACTCTTAGTTGCCCCCACAAAAAAAATTACAATCTTCGTTGCCCTCACAAAAAAACTACCACTCTTACATTGCCCCCACATGAGTTAAATCCTGGCTCTCCCCCTGATGGGGAGGGTTGATGGGTTTTTCTAGCTCTAGATTTGCCCGATGCAACTGTATTGAGGTTTCCTCCCACAACCATGTACCATCTTGTGGCATGTGGGGATTAAATAGGAAGCTTTTTGAGCTAGTTCATATCCTCCCTTATCTCTTTGTATTCCCTAGTGCATCGGGGCCTTTTGTTGTCCGCGTACTTTTCA
The DNA here is from genome assembly GCF_017979445.1 of Akebia trifoliata. NCBI lineage: Eukaryota > Viridiplantae > Streptophyta > Magnoliopsida > Ranunculales > Lardizabalaceae > Akebia > Akebia trifoliata. The sequence continues at coordinate 20,677,287 of NC_141375.1, read as the reverse complement.
CTTGCATCTCTAGTGTGCTTGCCCTGAGTCATGCACTCACATGCCTTTAAAAACTACGGGAGTCTCAGGCAAGGAAGTCATTTGCAGCCAAAACTCTTTGAGAATCATTTTTGTTTTTCTTCGTAAGAAACCCTTTATTAATATTGATCGGTTGTTTTTTTTTCGTTTTAAGGTAAAATAATTGAATAATTTACTTGAAGTAGTTCCATTAGTAAATACATTTTTCATGCTTAATACATGCTACTCGAACCTTTTTTGAACGACAGCAATAACAAGCAAGTGATTGAATGAGTGGGGTTATTGGATTGTATTAAGATTGGGTTTGACTCCCTACCCCCCAGTGTTGCAATGAATCCAGTGGATCATCTGCCGCGTCAGGTTTCATTATTGAGGGTAGGGGGGCCTATTTCTGTATAGGGTGGACTCAATCCCTTTAGATTCGAATAAAGGGATACGATTTTAGGAAAATTTTAGTCAGTCTTTATTAATAATGTCAATGGTGGACAAATCTTGAGGAAGGATTGCTTTACGAGATGACCACACTGTAATGATTTTTCTATTGCCTTAAAATCATGATCTCGAGAATGGTCAGGTGATAATAGGTCTATCGGCTGTAGGAAGCTGGTGAATTTAGTTTTAGACCTCACCCCAATTAAGTGATGCCTTGGTGGTGTGAAATGAGAAGTTTACTATGCATTGTTGAAGGGAGAACCTTGCACCTGATGCAAGATGGAGATTCATACCCTAGCTTAATTTGAAAAAGACATGTACCATTAGCCAATATTGTGGCATACTGAATTGAGGTTGCCACCTTGGTTAGGTCCTAAGGTTCCACAGACCTAGGATAAAAACCTGGCCTTCACACGAATATTGAAAAAAAAAAAATGTAAATAGTTTTGAACTTTTTTCGGTTAATTTTGCAGTGGTGGATTCAACCCACAGTACCTTGCATTGATGATCATAAAAAATGGTTTAACTTGGTATTAACTTTTTTTTTTTTTGATAAATATAAATTATATAAATTGAAAGGCAAACGGAAGGCTGAGGTAGCCCCCAAACAACAAGACAAGAAAACAACAAGAAAAGAGAAAGAAAGCAAAAGAACACGTCCTACTTGGGACTACAAACCACACATGTTATCCCAATTAAAAACAAAGTCTTGGAAACACACTCCCTCAAATTCTCTATTCAGTTTAGACCAAAGGAAGAGCAAACCCCCAAGATCTCCAAAATCACAATGTGAGACGAGCTCTCCTTGCTATGAAAAATCCTGTTATTGCGTTCTCTCCAAAGACCCCAAGCAATTGCGAACGGCAGGATAGCCCATAGAAGCTTCTTTCTAGAATCAAATATATTTAAACTCCAACCCTCTAGAAGTGCCAAAAAAGATGAAGGAAGTACCCAATCCACCTGGAAACGGGATAAGAAAAACATCCAAATATCACCATGAGAGTGTTTTTTTTCATTAGGTAAGGGGGATTAGTGGCCAGTAAATAATGTGTGAGGGTGGCTCTTTAACCTACTTATCCACTTGAGGAAGCCAAGTGATGATCACCACAAACTTGAGTATTATATGCATTTTGCTTTGTCTTTTAACCAAGAAATATAGTATCAACATCATTGTCTATCTTCATGTGAGCTAAGAACATTATGGTATCATGTACCCCTATATCATTCAAGAGGGTGAGAGTGGGTTAGTTTGGAATGGAAGTTTGTCAAGTGTTTAATTAGGTCTTTAGAGAAGCGACTAGAGTTATGGGATAAGGTCTAGTTGGATTAAAGTATCACATACTTTGAATTTGCTATCCATTGAAATGCAGATTCTGTGCAAGAAGAGACCATCTAAGCAAACGTAGTGTTCTTGTGTTAGAACATATAATTGCTGGGTTTTAAGTTTCACAGGCTGGCAAGTTGCAAGATTTGCTATCTATCCCTAAAAACTGTAGTTTATGTTCTTGAAGAGCGATTGTCTTTGTAAGGTGCAAGGTATGCCACCTTTTGAAATGTAGTTAAATGTGCTAGAAGTCTAGCACAAGTAGTGTTCTTGTCGCTGAAGATTCTTACTAAGTAAGTTGAACAACAGACATGGAATTAGCAAGGTTTTGCTATCCCTTCAAATCTGTGCAGGACGTACCCTATATTCATCTGTTTTCATAGTAAAATTCACTTTATGGTGAGGCTGAATCATCCTGAGTTTGTGATTTCCCAATTATCTGGCGGGGTTTTAACTGCAGGTCAGTTAAGTTTAATTTTGGGAAATATGAGAATTTTTTTTGGGTTTCTACCAAATCTAAAGTCGTGATCTTTAACTTCCTAAAAAATCTGTCATGTTCTTGAGTTTTGAAGGTTTATAAAGATAAATATTAAAATCTTTCCCGAGTTTAATATGATGTTTTTTTTTTTTTTGTGTGTGTGGGTAGAAATCGTTTTTTTTGTACAACCGTATGTTACCTGGTTCGGGTTCCGAATGGTTCAAATTTGGGTTTGGGGTATGGGGTTTGTCACTCTAGAATGAACTTAGTTTGTAGGGTTAGGTAGAGATAGGGCTATCAACGGATAGCTATCCGATCGGACAGTGTTATATTCGAATTCAAAAAAAAAATAATACCATCCGAATTCGAAGTCGAAAAATATATCAGATATCCGATAATATCCAATCCGATAAAAAATCCTATAAATCGCACGGTCGGAGTTCGTACAGTCGAAACCCACAGATTTCTTTCGACTGATTCAGATCGAAGAGAGAGAGAGAGAGAGAGAGAGAGAGAGAGAGAGAATATGTACCTGGATGTTCATTGGTCAGAGAAGACGTATTGGAATTAGCACAGTCGAAATTCGAAACCCACATATTTCCTTTGAAAAATCACTTTGATTGGTTCGAAGAGCGAGAGAGAGAGAGAGAGAGAGTGTGTGTGTACTTGACGCTTGTCGACCGGAGAAGATGGTGGTTACGGAGTTCAATCAAAACCCACCGTCGATTGGTTCTTCACGTTTTAACCATTAAAGTGATTGACAGCAGATAAAATTTAATAAATAAAATTATGTTGTATAACACGAATACACAATAACATATATAGAAGTTTTATTGTAAAACATAAATACATACTACATATATTATATCGGAGCAGATATTATCGAATTGGATATCGCAATATTCGAATTCGTATCAGAAATTCATTCGAATTTTAAAATGACATCCGAATCCGATATCTGAAAATTTTGGATGATATTCAATTTTTCGAATTCGAATTCGAATTCGGATTTCGGCTATCCATTGACACCCCTAGGTAGAGATAATTTGTATTTTGGTTCGCTTTGATTTCTTAGATCGGTTTGTTAGCTTGGTTTGCTTGTGCATTTATATGATTCAAGCGAACAATTATAATGTTAAAAAATTCCAAGTTAAATAAAAATTATTAAGTCAAATTTTAAATATGAATAATGAAAAAAATATAAAAAATTATTTGGTTTGCCGAATCAAAGTGTTGGGTTCACTAAACTTAATGCCTTGTTTCCTCAACACCCAACCAAAGGTAGGTGGGTTCGTTCTTCGCTTGATTTTACAAAACCAGTATGAACTGTATTGCAAATTTGCATCGGTTGGTGGTGGTGGTGGTTCAGAATAGTAGCAACGAATTGGGTAACATATTTACAACCATCTTTATATAATATTTTGACTGGAGATTACATTCTCTCCTGACACAGTCGTTTTTTATTTGGGTCCGAATCCATGTACTCATAAGGAAACACAAAGTCCCAGCCATTCAATTTTGAAATCCAGCTACTGAGATTTTTCTTAGGGATAAATAAAAGAAACTTCTAAATTTTTTTACTGCCTGCGTTGGACACTGTCCAATTTATGAGAAAGGTGGAGTAGAAATCTTCTACACCAAAAATTTGAGTCGTTATAAATGTCCTCACAGTTATATTTAAATTTAATATAATCACGGTCATTTTGATAAAATTCAATAAAATTATTATCTAATAATCATATGAAATTGATCTTCTCACTCACAAAATTAATTATAAATGCTTTCATTTTCAGTTTGTTGCAAAAAGCCCTTGATTTCCCCCTCCCTAACCCCCCAAATCTATTAGTAGAGACTAGAGAACCCTTGGATAGGGGTAGAAAGAATCTTAGGTTTGAAGATGAAGGCAAAAAATATTTAAAAATGCCTGATTTTGGGAAGAAAATTAGATATTTTATTTTCTAATTACAGATGGAAGATGGGAGTATTTAAGTCATTTTAAATCTATTAGAAGGTTGAAAGTAGGCCATTGGTACCGAGTATTTAAGTCATTTTAAATTTATTAGAAAGTTGAAAGTAAGCCCATTGATGCCATATGCTCTTTTCCCATGAAGTTTTTAGGGTATTTTAGACCCAATTCCACCTTTTGGTTAAGGTGAATTATCGCGTTTTTCTAAGTGTTGCCTCCTTTGACCTAAGTCTTCTAAGAGAGACCAACATAAATTACTTAAATGCTGTTCTCTTCAAACTTTCCTAGATTTTGCCAATCTTAGCAAAAAATCTGATCTTATTTGCTGTTATTTTACGCGGGATCGGTTTAGCAAAGGGGATTTCATCGACAGATCTCACAAAATTCATTATTTCTCTTAGAATTCCAGATTTTAACAGGGATTGATTATGTGTCTAGAAATTATTCTCTTATATCAAGATTTGATGCGTCTTAATGTATTTTATTTTAATTGTTTTAGAGTTTTAATTAGTTAAGGAGTCTTAGGTAATGGGTATGTAACGTGTAAGGTTAGTTATGAAATGTGTAGGAGTTATGGTTATGGGATAGTTCCTTAAATGAATAGGATAGTGGATAGTTAAGATAGTGTTTCTCTATATTTAAATTTATTGAGAGATTAATGAAAATGACAAAAAAAAGATATTTAGTCCTTAATTGGAATAAAGATTTACCATCTCGAATTGGTGGCTTAGGAGGTCCGATCTTCATCGAACGAGATCAATCTCATTATTATTATTTTTGTGATCCGATCTAAGTACGAATGCAACATTGGTATCAGAGTGGTAGATTCTGGAATGGCGGAGGGAACACGAAATGCCAAACTCGATGAGATGATGGGTGAAGGAAACTACAAAGATCCATGGGAAGATGCTTAATGAGCTAATGATGACGGTTTCGAGTATGAACAACAAATTTGAGCACTTCTCTAAAGAACTAGACAAGGAGATAGGGGAGAGTTCTAGCAGAATCGTTAATCGACCAAGTGAACCTCATCAATTTGATGTTGACAAGGGAATTCAGACTGGGACTGTACGCTTGGAATTTTCAAAGTTTACTGGGGTGGATCTAGATGGTTGGCTTTATAGGGCAGAGCAATTCTTCTTACACCAGCAGACACCCTCCACGCAAGGGTTGCTTATAGCCTCCTTTCACATAGAAGGGAAGGCACTCCAATGGTTTCGTTGGATGGAACAGTTGGAAGCGATTTCATATTGGGAGTCCTTTACTTCTGCTTTGCAAGTTAGATTCAGCCCTTCACTATATGAGGATCCAATGGCTATGCTGTCTAAACTGTGACAAACGTCTTCGATTGAGCAATATCAAACTCAGTTTGAAGAGTTAGCGAATAGAACTGAAGGTCTTAATGAGTCCTTCATGGTGAGTTGTTTTGTGGGAGGACTGAAAGAAGAAATTCGTTTGAGTGTTCAGATGTTGAAACCAACAACACTCACTGATGCGATTGGGCTCGCTTGCATGCAAGAAGAAAAAAAATATTGGCTTGAAGGCGGTTGAACAATCTTACAAACGACACCAACACAATTGTTCATTCAAGAAAATCATTATCAGTTTCTCTCAAATGACTCTCACCTATAGAGATGAAAGAGCGTAGAGACAATGGGTTATGTTATAATTGTGATGAGAAATTCTTCCAAGGCCATAAATTTAAAGTTTAGAAACTTTTCTTTTTAGAGGGGATTGGCCAGAGGAAATGGGTGAAATCGATAATGGAGATGAAATTGAAGATGAAGGGGGAGAGAATACTTTCGAGATTGAAACTTTGAGGACAAGGTTTTTTACAAGGGGTAGAAAATGTTATGTGTCTAGAAATTATTCTCTTGTATTAAGATTTGATGCATCTTGATGTTTTTTATTTTAATTATTTTAGAGTTTCAATTAGTTAAGGAGTCTTAGGTAATGGGTATGTAACGTGTAAGGGTAATTACGAATTGTGTAAGAGTTATGGTTATGGGATAGTTCCTTGAATGAATAAGAGAGTGGGCAGTTTGGATAAGTGGGTAGTTAAGGTAGTGTTTCTCTATATTTAAATTCATTGTGATTAATGAAAATGACAGAGAAAAAATATTTAGTCCTTAATTGGATAGGAGATTCACTATCTCGAATTGATGGCTTATGAGGTCCAATCTCTCAATCTTTTTCTTATTTTTTTATCATTTTTGTGATCCGATCTAAGTAGGCACACAACATATTTGATGCTCCATTAAAGTCTTGAATTGAGTTGATGTCTTCAATTACATGGATTACATCCGAGAGATTGCATTCGGTTCTTTTGTTGGTATTCGCGTTTAAAAAGGTGGATCTTGCTAGGGTTTGGAGGTATTTAGTTGCCATATTGGTTAGGGCTTTGAGAGCCTATGAAGCCAATCAATTGGAAAATCTGAGCGATTGCGATCTTTGCAATGGATGGATGGAAGAATTGAGATTGATCTTTTTTGGCTTCTAGTTCTTCTGTTTTGTTGAAATTCATTGCGATTATCTATAATAGAGAGAAGTTGGAGATATTTCATGGAGGGAAAGTATAAATCTCCGAACTCCGAAGATAAACCCTAGACCCCATGATTTTCAAACTCGGTATTTCGTTTTGTCTAAGAGACAGAGTTGATTCGTTCGAAACATCTCGTTTTGGACAAGTCAAATATTTTAGGAAAAATTACTAAAAGATTGTAAAATATTTCAATATTTAAAATAAAAAACCTTTTTTTTTTTTAAATTACCAAAATCGAATCAAGTAGTTTAAATGGAGACTAAATTGCTGGGGTGTTAAAGCAAGTTATTAAAAAGCTCTACATTCGAAGGGCATTTTTAGTAAAATAATTTATTTTAACACATTAAAACGTTGGATAGTTCAGCGAGTTAGTAAAACGCTGGACTATCCGAGTTATTTTGTTTTTGATAATTTTTGAAAAAATAGATTTTTTTTTTCTAAATATTAAAATATTAATTCTTTTAAATAATTTTTTCAACATTTTATAAGTTGTTTAAATATATATTTAATATAAATATAAATACTTTTAGTAAAATAATTTATTTTAACACATTAAAATGTTGGATAGTTCAGTGAGTTACTAAAATGTTGGACTATCTGACTTATTTTGTTTTTGGTAATTTTTGAAGAAATAGATTTTCTTTTTGTAAATATTAAAATATTTAATTTTTTAATAATTTTTTCAACATTTTATAAGCTCTTTAAATATATTTTTAATATAAATATAAATTTTTTTATATTTGAATACTTATTTTTTCTTCTTCTAATTATTTGGCAGATTACTAGATGTTCAGTCACAAAATCTTTATTTAGATTACAAATATTTTAATTATTTAATTTATCCCAAAATTTTAGGTGAATAATCTTGGATCTTAGACGAGTCGCAGTGATGGATGATTCAGAGTGACTTTCTCACTAGTTTGCCTCTAGTTAAGCTGACTTGGGTGAGTTGTCTCGGCCTCGATCAAGTTTTAAAACCATGCTGGGAGTGCAATCCACATAGTTTTGAAATTTGGCCAAGTCCAAATGGAATGAAGAAAGTGAGAATTGAATCAGAAGAGTATACAAATTTAGGACTATGAAATGAGATGTGATAGTAGATATGAACTAATTTTCAATAATAAGACTTGGCCTTGGACAAAGTAAAATGATGGAATATGATTCAATTAGCTAATTTCAAATTTTTTTGGGACATGGTTTTAAAACTCATTTTGACGTCTTGTTTCTTCCGTGAACGAGACTGAATCATCTCAAATGAGTTTTCCGATACATTTGAGTTGTCTCGTTCAATAATGAGACAAATGAATCATAGTTTTAAATCTTGTCCAATAGGTTTAATTTGTCTATCAGTCTTGTTGGTGGATGATAGTGAGACGTCTTAGATGACTTGTCTCGGTCTTGGACAAGATTTAAAATCATGTTCGGGGATTGGCAAGAGGGTTAGGGTTTAGTAAGTAGTGGATAAAGGCGGTTTTTGAGCTCGTTGTAGTATCAACATTCACAAACCTTACCAATTTAACAAATTTGTACCTTCAAAATTTTTTTGTGTTGCCACTAAGTAATCTTATTTTTTTTATGAGATCATTAACTCAGTGAGGGTGGTTTTTGACTCTAGGTAGATGATATCAACACCTACATATCTTTAGCAACTAAACTAGTTGAAACCTTGTTATTGATGTAGACCTATGTAGCTTGGCCAAATTCTATTCAAATTGGTTGATTTTTGAAAACTTGAGTAAGTCGATGTGTTTGAATTAGTATTGTAATTTTTTTCTTCTCATCTTTTACTATTATAATGAGAGAAGGTGGAGTACAAGTGGCTTGACACCAACATTTGAGTGGTCATGGGTGCCGTTGCTTTTATATTTATATTTAATATGATCAAGGTCATTTTAATATATTAAAAAAAATTAAAAAGTTGCAATGACAACCTAGAATTATGTTACTTAGTTTTCAAAATTACAAAAATATCTTATATATTATTTATTTACAAAATCCTTTTAATAATCTTTTAAATTACAAATAAACCCTTTTGATGCATGTGCCTTTGCACATGCCACCTTCTTATATATATATAAAAGATTTATCATATAGATTCTTGTCTGCTTTCTAGAATTTCAGATATCATGAATTTAGCACATTTTGATCTAAGCTATAAAAGAAATAGTAGATTAGTTTTTGAATTATAAATACCACTACAATCCCCGTGAGATGTACAAGTAAAAATTGAGAATGAGAACCCGAGGCATTGGGCCAATGGCTATTTCGAACTGATAAGCAGTGAAAGTTCATAGGTTGTGAGTTCGATATCCAATATGAGCATTTATTCCTCAGGCCAGCCGCGGGCACACCCTCACTTACCTGGTGCGTGTGATGGGTGGGAGTTGCACATGCCCGGGGGAAGGGACCCACACGCCTTGGCCCAACCTCTGGCTCTTGCTTTGACTCTTTTGATCCCATTAGTCGAATATAAGTTCGGATACCCCCATCATAAAAAGAAAATGGGAATGTGCATGTACCACGCCTTAGATATCAAAATATAGGATGCATTGGTCAAGTGCAAGTAAAATACAAATTGATTAATCTAGTTTTCATACAAATATTAAAAGAAAAGATCTATAAAAACATATGACAGTCAAAAAAATGGATTGAAATGTATACATATGAAAAGACAAAAATTTAACAAAGTTAAAAGTTTTATGAAGTGTTGATGTTCCTATTAGTTATTCTCTTTAGTTAATGGGAGGACTTGTAAGAGGGAGAGAAGATATCAAGTCTTTCAATAAGGAGATCGAACTTCGGTGCCTTATAATACACAAAATATTAAAACTAGACCCCCAAATAAGATTAAAGAGACTCCTAAATTATCATCTAGAAGTTCCTAGAAAATTTTTAGAGGAAAACTCCTAAAGATAGAAACGGAGGAAATAAGAGAACATGAGAGGAAGTGAGAAAATATGAGAGAGGAAGAATAAATTTGATTTTCAAAACCAATAAGACACCTGGGATTCTAAAGTTATAGATTTCAAAAAATTATCCTGTTAAAAAAAGGCCTTATAATCCAAGATTTCCAACCTCTCTCTCCCTCTCTCTACAAAAGCATTTGGAGAAGAAGGATTTCTAGGAGAAAATAAAAAGAGAAGTGTCATAGTTAAATTTTTTTTATCTGCATAGGGTAAATCATCCAATTTGAAAAAAGTTGGTGTGTTATAATTAAAACTTTGTTTGTCAATAGAAGTTCTCTTAAAATGTCCTATAAAAAAATAAAATAAAAATTGACGTCTTTTAAAAATCTCGAGATGTAAAGGATATTTTAATTTATAAATAGTTGTGGTAAGATTAAACAAATTGATGTCCGGTACAATGACATTCCTAATAAGGTGCCAACTTAACTAAGTTTGTAAAAGCTTGAGTGTTGATCACACGACCTAGGTTTAAATATGTTGAACCCACTTTTATCTTGTAGCTTGTAACCCATAACCCCTTGTTTGCCTAGCTAAAATACAATGATGTTTCTAATTTATTTTATTTTATTTAAAATTTAATGTGGATTTTGATAAATGATACCCACCCTCTCTCTCTCTCTAATAATGAGGGTGTCTGGATCGTAGGCTTGACTAGAAGGAGGGTATGGCTACTAGCATCTTAGAGAATAATATCTCACCCAAATTGCTCGGGTATGCGCAATACCCCACAAACTACACCCCCTATCTTTATTCATTTATTATTGCACTTTTAAGGTCCTTTAATTAGGACTAATTAGTTTTACTCATCCAGGACCAACTTATCTTAGTCAATTTTTTCATATTTAATAATACATTTAATGCTCTCTCTTTTTAAAAAAAAAATTTCTTGCATCTTTCTCTCTTAACAACATTGGCTTAAGATCAATGGATGAAACATGTTTTAGGGTAAATACTTGTATATCAGAATATTGAACATTTGGTTATTCACTTTCAAAGAATCCTATAGTGACACTATATTTCATAAATACATACAACCTTATAAGAGTAATATAACACTTTCGTACAATAATGTAGAAACTTTCTTATAAAGAGACGACAACATTTCTTAAATGTAATTAGTGTGATCATTAGATTAATACAATCTAGTTGGATTTATATTTTTTGCTTTGATTAGAACGTGAAAATCATTAGATTTAAACTCTCTGTGAAGATAAGAAAATCGATGGATAAATAATTAAATTTCTTTGATATCTAACAAAGCTAACAAAAAAAAAAAAAAATTAAAATACTATTACAACATTTTGATACTATAATAGTTTTAAACAATAATTAAAATACTATCACAACCCTTACCGACTAAACAAGTTAGCACCTTTAAAAATATTTGTATTCCCACACGATGAATCTTTTTTTAATGAGATCAATATCTCAGTGAGGAGGGAGGGGGTGTTTTACCCAATCCTATAGTATCAACACCTACATACTGTACCAACTAACATAGTTGCCACCTTATTGTAATTGAACTTTTTTGACTTAGTCAAAATTAGATCAAATTGGTCATTTTTTAAAAACCTTGATCGAGGTGATGATTTGATTCAATTTTGGTATTATTTTTTCCTCATATACATAAAAGTTTATTTAGATGTTTGTGGTTGTTGCAAAATGGAATATCATGATTTTAACCCCTTCTAATCTAGTTCATAGTAGAAAATGACAACTAATTTTGAATTGTAAACACTAGTAGAATGAATGTAAAATCCCGAATTTTTGATTCGTATCTCGAAGAAAAATAAATAGTGAAACTTTGAGAAAATCTTAAAAGTGAGACTTAGGGTAAAACTATAAGATTTTTTTTTGGTCATTTTAAATGAAATCTAACCTCACCATTGGATTCAAAATGGTTGAAAAACAGACTTTAGCCTATAAACACGCTCAAATGCGAGTCCGAACAGAAAAGTTACAAAATCTTCGATTTTCGAGTTGGATCAAGTTAAAATAATAAATTTTTTTTCTAGAACAAGAATTTTTAAAATTCGATCATACTATTGGATTCGTAACGAAAAATTATAGAACATGGACTATTTACTTGTCATTTTTGGAGTTCAAAAAGTCAAATTATCCTAAAAAATGAAAACGACATCAATTTTAGGGTCTCATTGGGCAAAAAAAGTAAATTTTTGTTAGAAACATAATTTATAGAATTTGACCATACTATTAGATTCGGAACAAAAAATTAGACAAAATGAAGTTATTCATTCGTCACTTTTAGAGTTCGAATGGTCAAGTTATCGTCAAACGAAACAATAAGTAAAATACCAATTTTGTCCCAAAAATTTATGTAAATAATTTTAAATAAATTTACTATTCATCATCATTTAAATGCATCAAAAATCAGGTGAGACTTGTTTTAAAAAAAATTTTGATTTTATTTCGGATTTTCAATTGTAGATTCGTTGTGAACGAGTTGCCGTTAACTTCTGAAGCAGAAGGGAAAAACGTCCGCAACCTCATCCTCTACAAAACCCACCCAGTTTCCTTTTATTTACTCTTCTCTTTTGTCACGTTTCATCGAAAATCAATCGTATGTGATACGGGGGTTTCGACTTTTAAAGCTCGGATTTCATTAGTTTCGAGGTCAAATCATCTTCCATTGCAGAAGGAAGAAATGACGACAACATCGAGATCTTCGAAATCACCAGGCCCGATTTAAAAATCAACCTTCTCGAAGTTTGATCTATCTTGATTTCACATCGATCATCTCGATTTCCGCACATGCGCTTCGATCCTATTGTACAGATAATTGTAAGGACTCTCAATTTTTATTGATAACCGTAGATTGTAAAAATTATATATAAGGTTTTAACGAAAATTTGTTATATGTTTCAAAAATATAGAATTTCTTTCATTATTTTAAATTCATGTCATAACTTGCATATTTGATATGTTTAATTATATTTTATAATAAATTATACGTGGGTAGGATATTTCACCGGGTTATTTCTGCCAGTTGAGTTCTGTGCACTGCTTGGACCCTGTTTTGATATAAATTTTGTATAGTTTCAATTTAAATGATTAAAATGAATTTCAAAGTGTGAAAAAAGATTTGATATCGAAAATTGAATATTTGAGTGAATAAATCTGAAAATTGAATGATGTGTTTGAAAACGTAAAAAATGCAAGAATTGAAAAAAAATGAGAAAAATAAGATGAAACGGTAAATGTAAGAGTCACACCCGAGGGGTGATGTATGCATTTTATATTATAATGTTGTGTGTAGGTTGGTGAATGGATATCCAGAGATAATGATATTTGTTGTATGTTTATTTACTTTTTATAGCGCGCGAGGCGCAAGTTATGTTTTGTTCTATATTTATTTTAAGCCGCGTGGCCACAGTTGCATGGTAGGAAACTGGATATCCATTCTCAACTCTGTAATGTTAATTTCTCATTTGTTTGGAAATAAAATTTCTTATTTATTTTCAAAAAAAGAAAATGACATATATATATAGCTATTTTGTGAACTGTTAAAGAGCTGTAATACCTATATATATATATATATATGTAACTATTTTGTGAACTGTTAAAGAGCTTGTAAATACCTATATATATATAGCTATTTTATGAACTGTTAAAGAGCTTGTAAATACCCGAAGGGATAGTTTGTCATATCATCCGGAGTGATATACTATTCTAGGATGTACGGTAGGGACAACCAAACCATACGTGGTATGGGACGCGTATGAGAGTGGAGTCATAACTGAAATCCGGGTTTATTTCTTTATATTTTTACTAGTGAACTTGTAATGTAAATGTGGTTGTATACGAATAGGGTTGTATATTTGGGAATCACATGCACGCTTGATAGGCATAGACGAAGATGATTATTCAGTGATCACTAACAATCTATAGTAATCGAACGTTCTGACGCATTGAAAAGATATCCATTGTTTACGGTCACGTCAAACGGCCAACCTGAGCCTAATAAATGGTCCTGTAAATATGATAAATAACGACTAACCACAAAATCAGGAACTAATACTTTATTATGAAATATCATTTCCCGACTATGAGCGATTCAGTCGTGAATCCCAATTCTCTAATTCCACTACTCCGCCATAGTCTATTATGTAGATGTTGCCTTAGTTTGATATATAAAATGAAATGCATGTTTAATGTTTCTATTTAGCTAATTAGATTTGTATAAAAAGAAAATGTTATAGTGAGTACTGCTGATGATGTAATGTGAGTTTTAAAATGTTTAGTTGCTCATCCCTAGCTATATGTACCAGTTAATCGTAATTTCTTCTTTAAAACTTTGTATGTGTTAAAATGATTCAGTATGTTTATTCGTTTATGCTAGGAGATATTATTATTGGTAGAAATTGTTTGCTTTCCTACTGGGTAACCATTGTTACTTACCTTTTACTTTTCCATTTTTTTTAGTTTCAGATTCGGAGCTTGACGAGACAGGTGTAGAGCACGAGTAAGGATTATCTGGTAGGTCAAATAGACGATCAGAGTCCTCTTCATGGTAAGCACTGGACTATACCTAATGGCGTCAGGTTGTCTAGGTAGTAATATAGATTTTGGTTTTAAGCGATAGGAATTTTGTTAGAGTGGGGAATGTTTGTATAATCCTGTGTATAAATTTTTTCTTCCGCACTCTGGTCTATCATACGTTATTAGATGTATATAGACTTCCGTTATTATTTTATTTTGTATGTATATATGCAGGATATAGTGTATGTCATTTATCAAGTGCATGTTTTTAACGCTCTGGAATACTAACATAAACAGAGGAGACCATGCCGAAATTTTAAGGTGCCACCTAGTACTTCGAGATCTAACATGAGATTTTGTGTCAGTGTTTGGCAGAACGTCACAATGATGCACTAAATGAAAAATAAAAACGTAAATCATATTAGAATAAACTAATTTTTAAATATATATTAAAAAAATAAAATTTTCTCATACACATTCTAGTATCTATAAAATGTATGACCTCAATACAATCCATTTCAAACACAAACGTACAAAAATGCCAAAATCTACATAAGCCCAAAGTTTTTGAAGTGTTGTTCCTACTAGTTTGTACTTCTCAAAAGTTTTTAGTTGATGACGAGAGTCCATGTGTGAGTGTAGACACCCTATTTTTGTAGTCGCCTGATTAATCAACTTGTCAACTTGATTGCGACGGCTTTCAATGATGGATGATAATCCAATGTTTTATTTGGTTACTAGATATGTTTCAGAAATTCGGATGAGGTATCTCAAACTAACAAAACTATAGAAATCGCGTTACGCTAGGAAAATATAACTCAAAAAATATATAAATCATCATTTTTCATATAAAAAGAAGTTTTACGATAAAAATCACTAAAAAATGACCAAATTACCAAAATACTCCTAACCTCAAAACAACCCTAAAGCCTACGTTACGCTTAGGAAAATCCTTTCAAACTCATAAAACAACAAATCAAAACCAAATAAACCATTTCGCGAATTTTCACAAAATTTGACAAAATTATGAAAATGCCTTTCATAAAGTTCACTACCATTTCGCACAACTTTTTTCATAAATGACACAAACCAATATTTTCATTAAATTTCTTATGAAAAATCGATTCCAAAACAACTCAAAACATCGAAAAACGACTTGAAACGCAAAAGTTCTCTCCGAGGGCAAAACGATAATTTTACAATTTTAATAATTAAAAATTATGAAATTAATAATTAAAACAGTAATTATTATAAACTGAAACCCTAACTAAAATTAAAGTCAATCAAGTAAGACTTAAGACAAAATCTTAAAGTCAAGTCAATCAAGTGAGACTTAAGTCAAAACCTTAATCAATCAAGTGAGATTAAAAGTCAAAACCCTAAAAAAATTCTAATTAAACTCTAAAATTATCTAAAGTAATTCTAATTAAACACTAACTCTATTTAAAAGAATTCTAATTAAACTATAAAACTATCTAATGTAATTCTAATTAAACACTAACTCTAATGTAATTCTAATTAAAAACTAACTCTATCTAAAAAACACATAAACAAATCTATAATAAGGGTCTTTACAACCTATTTTCGTATGAAAAAATAAACCCTAAGAAAAGTAGGTCAAAAAACTTTCCTATCCTCCCATAAACCCTAATTTTGAAGTCCCAACTCCTTACCTAACATCCACACCCCAACTTTAGCTAAAAAATACCTAGAAATCCTTCAAAAATACCTAGAAATCCATAAAAAATCAGAAGTATTTAGATCTAAGAAGGAGGTACTTCGTTTTGGAGGTCTGAAACGAATCCGGTGATAGAACGAAGTGAGTAGTATTATACGATGAGCTGTTCTATTAGATCTGAGGGAACAAAATCGTTACGTTGCAAAGGTAAATATATTTTTTTTTTTTTTACTATTATTATTTAGGTCTTTTTATCAATGTAATCGTTTTTGAGAATTAGTAGAGACCGGCGTTTGTCGGGCTGGGTTGGTGCCTAACACCTTCCAACCCCGTAATGTGATCCCCGGACTTAGTATTTTTTAGTAGATTAGTTGTTTGTTTATCCATTTTAAGTCAATGTTCGGATCCTAGATCGTAATAACTAGTTGGCGACTCCTAAACCTCAAAGGTCAAAAGCTGATCCGCGCACCCCTGCGGATCGAGGGCGCTTTCAGTGAGAAATTGAGGAAAGATTAAGATCTTTTAAAATACCTAGATATAATAAGATACTACATATGAGAGAGAGTGAGAGAAAATGTTGAAAGTGAAAAAATCATTTTATTTAAAATGTATAAAATTAGACTAGGATGTATAAAGGTAAAATACAATGACATTTTCATAATTTAAAAGAAATATTTAATGGAGATTTTAGTAAATAATACCCATTCTCAAAGTTATGATCTCAACCTATGTGTTTTAATCTTTAGACGACAGAATTGAGGCATGTGCGCGAAAATTGATACGATCGATACGAAAATCAAGGTGGATGATTTTTTAATTTTATTCAGTGGTTTCGAAGATCTCGAAGCCTATAATATCCCCAATTTTCAACTCATATCTTGAAGAAAATCAAATGGTGATATTTTGAGAAAAATTCTGAAAGAGGGACTTAGAATAAAATGCTCGGATATTTTTGTTCATTTTCAAGAAAAATTGACTTCGCTATTACATTAAAAAAGGTCGATATATACGATTTAGCCTGTAAGCAAGTTCGAATTCGAGTTCTGATGAAAAAGTTATAAAATCCTCGAATTTCACGTTAAGTGGGATCCAAAATAGTAAAATTTTATTGCAGCGAGAATCAGAAAAATTTGATAACACCGTTAGGTCCGCAACGAAAAATTATTCGAAATGGAATACTCGTTCGTCATTTTTCGAGTCCGAATGGTTGAGTTATCGTCAAAACTAGGAACAATGAAAAGAGAATTACAAGTTTACCCTCAAGCCTTTTATTTAAAAGAAAATTGGTTTCTTTTTCTCATTTCTCTTCTTTTCTAAAGAACCAAACGATAGCCACTTTTCAACCCAAGGATTTCGACCCATTCCCATCAATTTCTAGCACGAACGAGGCCGAGTTGAACCTCGACGAAGAAGGCAAAGTTGTTGGTCACGACGAGAGTTACAACTTCACCATCTTTGGTTGTCCATTCTCATTTGTTTTCCCTACCCTCCATCAATAACCAACCGTGTAGTTCGAGAGAAACTTTACACCTCCCATCAAAAGGCTACATCGAGTAGGAGTTAAAGCTACCCTCCATTGTAGAAGCGAAGGAGAACGCCGTCGTTAAATGCTTTGCAAACCCTTGCTCATTTTATATCCAAGTCAGCCCAAACTCGACTCTCGTGCCATTCAACCTTGATTTGTAGGGCTAGCTCATCACCATTGGCGTCCACAACTGTAAGGGACTCTCAATTCTTAGTAGAAATGTTAGATTTCGAAATGTGCATTTAGGTTTTTTAAGAAAAATTGTTGTTCATGTTTATAAATCATAGAAATCTTGTATTTGATTTCAAATTCATGTTAGAATTAAAGATTTGATGTGTTTTCACCAAGTTTTAACAATAAATTCGTGGGTGGGTCAAAGGGTTTAAAGAACGGAAGAAATATCTGAAATACGATCGAAAAACTCAAAATTCGCAAGAGTGTTCAGTGCTATTGACAAGAGTTGTTGGTCCCATCGACACTTACCGAAGGCCATTCTGTCGGTCCCACCGACAGAACTGTCTTCAAAACAACTTCTAACTCTTGGGCTATGTTCCCTATGACTTGTACATGATTTTCACCCTTTATTTCATTAAAAACATTTAAGTAAATGCATTTACTTTAAGTTCTTTAATGAAATTAAAATTTTACCCCCCATTTCAGAACAATGGAAATTGTTTCAAGATCCAAATCTCAAAGAATCAAAATCCAAATTTTAGTTTCAAGAACAAAACGTAAATTTTGATGTTTTCGATAAGTTTTCAAAAGTTAATACTTTTCGCATTACTTCGAATTAGATTACAAAAACTATATGGTGTTGAATCTTGTAATCCTGATTTTCATTTTCAAAAATCCATTTTCAATTTCGAGAACTTTAAAAAATTGAGTTTCCGACACTTAGCCAAATTTTCACCAGCTTTTCCAATTTTGACAGATTGTCTTCGCGTACCCATTGAGACTCCGTTTTAACAAAAATTTAATGATTTTGTCAATTGAATGATCAAAGTGACTTTGGAAACTTGAGAAAAGATTGTGTGATTTGAAAAGTCGAGAAGTTAAAACATTAAAAGAATGGGAAATGGGATAATTGTAAAATGTTAGAATCATACCCGAGAGATGATGTCTGCATTTTACATTGTATGTTGTGTTTAGGTTGGTGAAAGGATAGTAGGAACTGGATATCCATTCTCAACCTTGTTTTGTTAATTTCTTTTTGGATTTTGAAGAAAAATAATATATATATATATATATGTAACTATTTTGTGAGCTATTACAGAGTCCGTTATATATATGTAACTATTTTATGAGCTGTTAAAAAGTCCGTGATTGTCTGAAAGGATAGTGTGTCATATCATCCGGAGTGGTGTACTATTTTAGGATGTACGGTAGGGACCACCAAGCTTCTACGCGGTATAAAACACATATGAGAGTGGAGTTACAACTAGAATCCGGGTCCATTCCTTTCTATTTTTACCAGTGAACATGTATTGTAAATGTGGTCGTATATGGATGGAGTGTTTATTTTGGGAATCAGATACACGCCTGATAGGCATAGACGAAGATGATCAGTCAGTGATCACTAACAATCTAATAGTAGTCGAACATTCTGACACATCGAAAAGAGACCCATTGCTTATGGTCACGTCAAACGGCCAGCCTAAGTTGAATAAATAGTCCCGCAAGTGTGGTAAACAACGACAAGCCACAAAATCAGGAACTACAACATTATTGAGGAATACCCTGTCCTGATTGTGAGCGATCCAATCGTGATCCTAACTCTCTAATTCTACTGCTCCACTATTATGTATTATGTACTTGTTACTTTATTTTAAGATATAAACTGAAAAGCATGTCTACTGTTCCAATGTTGTTATTTAGATTTGTATAAAATCGAAAATGTATAATGAGTATTGATGGTTGAGGTGATGTGAACTTTTAAACTGTTTAGCTGCTCATCCCTGACTATATGTATCAGTTAATCGTATTTTCTCTTGTAAAGATTTGTATGTATTAAAATGTTCAGTATGCTTACTCGATCATGTTTAAGGGAGGTTATTAGTAGGAATTGGTTGTACACTTACTGGGTAACCATCGTTACTCACCCTTTTCTTCATATTTTTTTAGTTTCAGAACTTGCAGTTGTCGAGACAGGCCCGGAGTCTGCAAGTAAGGATTACCTGGTCGGTTAGATCGACGATCAGAGTTTGTTGCGTGATGAACACTAGGGCTATGCCCTTTAGTGTAGTTAGTTTCGTCCAGGTGTATAGAGATTTTGAGGTTGAGCGTTAGGTCCATGTTAGAGTGAGAATATTTTTGTAATCCAGTTTATAGTTAAACTTCCGCACTCTGATCTACTTATAGGTTAAATATTTTTAGTCTTCCGCTGCTCTCTCGTGTTTGCATCTTTTTATATACAGGATTAGTTATATTTTGGATTATCAGGTTTTCGAGTCTGTGGAATACTAACATAAACAAGGGGAGCCCTGCCCAAATTTCGAGGTGCTACCTAGTACCTTGGGATTTGGCTTTGGGATTTGTGTTAGTGTTCGGCGGGACGCCACAGATGGTATCAGAGCATAGCATTAGATTCGTATGGGATAATGATCTGTTATGTTTTGGAGAATAGGCTGATACCACAGATATTAGAGACAATCAAAGAGTGTTACTAAGAATCCGATATCCGATCTCATCAGTAGTTCTGTATTGGGATTGTGAGCTCTTCCGTGTCTAGAAGTTCGTAGGACCTAGTAAGTCTAAGATGAGATTCTAGGTTCATCCTATAGTAATGAATATGGTGTTCATTACTAGATTCCTTATTATAATAATGATTAATGCTTCCGTAAGAATGATGTTGACATGAATCTAAGGAGTGCCTTGCTCTTGATAAATAGTAGATTACTGAACTCGCAGGTTAGGAAAAATGCAAAGAAACAAAATTACAACTGGACCCATGATGTGGCGCCCCGCCGAACACTAACACAAATCCCCATGTCAGATCTCGAGGTATTATGTAGCACCTCGAAATTTCGGCATGGTTTCCTCTGTTTATGTTAGCATTCCAAGGCGTTCAACCTGTACCTGATAAACGACATACAATCCTACATACATATACAAAATAGAATACGAGCGGAAGCTTATATACATCCAATAATATACAGTAGATCAGAGTACGGAAGAAGAAATTTACGGGATTATACAGGAATCCCTCACTCTAACAAAATTCCTATCACTCAGTACAAATCTATAATACTCCTAGACAAATGGAGTATAATCCCAATACTTACCAGGTGACGGACTCTGGTTGTCTATCTGACCCACCAGATTGTCCTCACTCGTGCTCTATACCTGCCTTGCCAAACTCTGAATCTGAAACTAAAAATATAGAGAAGGAAATGGTGAGTAACAATGGTTACCTAGTAAGGAAACAAACAATTTCTACCAATAACCCATCTTACATGAATGAATAAGCATACTAAATCATTTTAAAATCTGTAAAATTTTATAAAAGAACTAGGATTAACTGGTACATATAGCCAGGGATGAGCAACTAAACATTTTAAAACTCACATTACATCGATCATCATTACTCACTATAACATTATCTTTTTATACAAATCTAATTGATCAAATGGAAACATTAAACATGGATTTCATTTTATATATCAAAATAAGCAACAGATACATAATACACAATGGTGGAGTATTGGAATTAGAGTGTTGGGATTCACGATTGGATCGCTCCCAGTCGGGACATGATGTTACAATTTCTCTCTGACTTTTAGTTCCTGATTTTGTGGCCGGTCGCTGCACTTACCACGCTTGGTTGACCATTTATCCGGCTCAGGCTGGCCGTTTGCCGTGACCGTAAGCAATGGGTCTCTTTTCGATGTGTCAGAACGTTCGACTACTATAGATTGTTAGTGATCACTGACCAATCATCTTCGTTTATGCCTATCAGGCGTACATGTGATTCCCAAATATACAAACCATTCGTATACGACCACCTTTACATTACAAGTTCACTGGTAAAGATAGAGAGGAATAAACCCGGATTCCAGTTGTGACTCCACTCTCATACGCGTCCCATACCACGTATGAGCTTGGTGGTCCCTACCGTACATCCCAGGATAGTACACCACTCCGGATGATATGACGCACTATCCCTTCAGGCATTCACAAATTCTTTAACAGCTCACAAAATAGTTATATATATATATATATATATATATTATTTTCATTTGAAAATAAAAGAGAAATTAACAATACAAGGTTGAGAATAGATATCCAGTTTCCTACCATGCAAGTGTGGCCATCCGGCCTAAAATAAATAACATAACGGAAACGTAAACAGCGCCTCGCGCTAACAGAAAGGAAATAAACATGCAACCAATAATATTATCCCTGGATATCTGTTCACCAACCTGCACACAACACAACAACGTAAAATGCAGACATCACCCCTCGGGTGTGACTCTGACATTTTACCGTTTCATACCTTTTTCCTTTTTTTTTCCTTTTGTTTTTTTTCTCATTTTTACAAGTTTTCATCTCTTCAATAAAATCCATTTTCTGATATTCATCAACTCAAAATGAGTTCATTGAATATTAAATCACATTTTCCAACTATAGAATTTATTTCTATCAATAATTTGAAAAAGAATATAATTTTTATATCAAAACGGGGTCCGAACAGTGCACAAGACCCAATTTATGGAAATAACCCGTTATAATACTCTACCCACGTATAATTTGTTAAAAATACAATTAAACATATCAAACATGCAATTTCTGGCGTGAATTTTGAAATAAACAAAGAATTCTATATTTCGGAAATACATCCAGATTTTTCCAATAAAGTCCTAAATGCAATTTTCACAATCTATGATTACTAATAGAAATTGAGAGTTCCTTATAATTACTAGGCGACGGAATTGAAGCACGTGCGCGAAAATTGAGGCGAACGGTGCGGAAATCGAGACGGACCGAACTTCGAAGCGGCTGATTTTCGAAACCGGCCCGGTGATTTTGAAGATCTCGATGTGCTCGTCTCTTCTCCCTTCTATGGCGAAAGACAGTTTGACCCCGAAATCGATGAAAATCGAGGTCGAAGTTACGAAAATCTCCGTATAAAAATACGGCTGATTTTTGACTATACGGGGTGAAAAAGACGAGAAAACGAAAGGAATTTGGGTGGGTTATGTAGAGAATGAGGCTGCGGACATTTCTCCCTTCTGCGTCAGAGACGGTTTAACCCAGAAACGGACGAAATCTGAGGTCAAGGTTTCGAAACTTCCGTATCCAAATACGGCTGATTTTTGACGATATCGGGTAAAATAGAAAGTGAAACAAAGAAAGATTGGGTGGGTTTTGTAGAGAACGTAGCTGCGGACATTTCTCCCTTCTGCGTCGATCGTCGACGACGAGCCGTTTGTGAGAGATCTGAGATGGAAGATCGAAGAGAAAAAAAAAAATTTGTTTTTTATATGTCTCGGCCGTATGGACGCGTTGGGGAAGATGACATATAAAAAAAAATTAAAAATATTATTTAAATAAAATGTGGGACGAATTCGATATTTTGTCAATTGTTTCGATCGATGATAACTTGATCATCCGGACTCCAAAACTGACAAATGAATACTCTATTTCACCTAATTTTTCGTTCCGGATTTAATGGTATAGTCAATTTCTACAAATTATGTCTCCATAAAAAATTTACATTTTTGGCCTGATGTGACCCATAAACTTGATGTCGTTTTCGTTTTTGGCGATAATTCGACTTCCTGATATCCAAAAATGACAAATAAATAGTCTATGTTGAATAATTTTTCGTTATGAACCCAATGGTATGATCGAATTTTAAAAATTATTACTCTAACAAAAAGTCACTGTTTTAGCGTAGTCCGACCCGATAATCGAGGATTTTGCAATTTTTATATTCGGACTCGCATTTGAGCGTGTGCTTACAGGCTAAACTATGTTTTTCGATCATTTTGAATCTAATGGTGAGGTCAGATTCCATTAAAAATGATCAAAAACATCCTAAAGTTTTACCCCTAAATCCCACTTTCAAGATTTTCTTAATATTCTACTATTTATTTTTTCCTCGAGATACGAATTAAAAATTCGGGGTGTTACACATGACAAGGAGTCAAACTGGTGGGGAAGGCCTACGTAGGTCGAGTCAACTCACCAAGATAGAACGGTTGATAGAAGTAGTCTCAGAATTATCTCAGAGTTAGGCCCGCATGGAAAGGAGACAATCAGAGATGTTTGAGGCTAAAATGATCATAGTTGGGCAACTGACAAAGAGGTTAGAGAAAATATACGAAAAGCTCGACCACCATCTTAAGGATAAATCCCAAAAGTAATCAAGAGTAAATATTCCACCACAAGGAGGACTACAAGAGAAGCAAGGATAGTACGATCAACGCCTCAAAACTTAGTAGAAGAAGGGCAGTTAGGACTCAATAAAAGGCAAACAATTACAAAACTATCGTAGTCGCGGGGAAAACAACCATATATAAGAAGTGAGACTATAGAAATACCCGTTCAAGAAATGGAGGAGTTTTGTAAGAAATAACATTATATGATGTTAAATCAATCGAATAAAAGAGTAGTGGCATGTTATGAATGTGGTAAGTTGGGACACAAAGGGGTACATGTTCGGGTCGACGGCAACCAATTAAGGATGCGTGGCTTAGAAAGATGTTAGATGGGCTAATTCAGGGAACAATGAGGCCATCGGGTTCTAACGCGAGCGATGACATGCTTATACCATCGCAAACGAACTGAAATAGCAATCGAAAATGAGAGGGGATGGTATTACAGACGTTCCAGGGACAGACCAGTCAACCTCCGATCTCTCTTCCTTCTAGATTAGACCCAGCCAAGAGGCCGATGTATTCAAGGCCAACTGCCCTTGGATCAGCGTATGCACAGTATAGAGCTACTACACCATCGAGTTGTGGGGTGCCCTCATCACTGAGTCATAGAGCAGTTGGAACTCTAGTGAGGCAAGTAGGGCCAAAAGAACCAATGAGGCAGGTCCAGAGAGTGCAGGCTCCAGTTTACCAACTGTCCACTCCACAAAAATCTATAAAGACAAAATCGTTGACATGTTATGCTTGTGGTGAGGTGGGACATATCAGGTGAGAGTATCATTTATCACAATCGCAAGCAGGGGTTGTGACCCAGGAGAAAACACCTGGCTCCGACAAAGCTTTGGAAGGTACGATTTATAATTATGATGATAGAAATTGGATTTCTATTCAATAATGGTTCCCTTAGATCGTATACTTCTGCCAAGATTTTACGCACTTATTAGAGTTAGAAGTTATCGAGACAAACCGAGTAATAAAAATATCTACGCCACTACAAGATTATGATTGTTAAGAAGTTGTTAAGTACCTTGGGGCAAAGAATGTTGATGAGATAGACATAGTAGAGTAGGGTAGGAAAGGAGTATCATGAGTGGAAATGTGTGTTGTGGGGATAAATGTAATTATAACATGGAAATAATACAGTTGATATTATGTGAGTAAAGACAAAAAAATATTTGTTGGTAAGTGATGTTTAGAATGATTCCCTGTGAAGGAAGAATTAGGTTTTAGAGAGCTTAAGTAGGAATCTACAAAAAATAGGTATGCAATCGAAAACTGAAATTTTGTGGGTGACAAAAATGAACAAGTATTTAGAAGTAAAACTTGATGTGTGAAAGAAGCGTTTCATTAGGAGATGTAAGAAATAAATTTATGATTAGGAAAGCGTGTTAGATTTGACGCTTGTATAGTTAAAAGTATTGTTAAAAAGATTAGAATTGCAGTAGGAAAGAATTAGATAGAAAAGGTGGTTTTGAAAGCAAGGTAAGTCGATGTAAGATGCGAGAAAGAATGACTTGGTGACAAGGTGGCATTAATGGAGACTTACTGGAATTGTAAGAAAATAGATGAAGAAGGTAAGATAGCAGTATTGCCTACGAATTGAAAGTCATGAGAGATAGTCGGGAGATTTGTAAAGGTTAGTTGTAGCAATATCAGTAAAGGATGATAAGTGAAAATATATATGGTTTAAGCAGAATAGAATTACATGAATAAGGATTAATTGATATTACAATGATATTGAAGCAGTAATTAGTCATTGTTGTGATTTTAGGAATAGAGAAAGAAAGCATGTGACTTGTAGCTTATGGGAATAGTTGGACGGATCTTGAGCAGGTTCATCGCGTGTTCCATGGGTCCATGCTGAAGAAGCTCTTACCAGATCCTTCACACGTGGTTAACTTGCGAAACAATTTACTTGATGTAAGTTTTACTCTCTTAATTAAGGATTTAAATCATGAAGATTATGATTAGTTGATGCAATTGTAGAGACATGGGTGTATTGGGATAAAAGGTTTTGACGCGAATTGCGAAGTTAGTGTTAATAAATACTTGCATTATAATAGTAGTAGGGTTGTAATAAGACTACGTATTGAGGAGTAATTTTCATTGCAAGTACAAGTACGCATTATAGACGATGTAGTTGGTAAGAAAGAAATTTTTGTTAGAGATTGGTGAGGAATTGGTATAATGTGGGTCAATTGTATTTTAAGATTATACAAATGATGAATTAGTTTGGGTATGAGAATGATTTGGAATGAGTAATCAATGGATATAGTGGGTTGATGAAAAATAGATGACATAAGGTTTATGAATTGACAATGAGATTTGCTTAGAACTAAGGGTATATGCTAATTAGAGATAAGTATCATTTGCTATACACATTGTGTTAGTGGGGTGGTAAAAAGTTTGATAAGGTATGATTTCAATTTCGATGACAAAATTTTTATTAAGGGGGTGGGGGAGAGAATGTAATACCCCGAATTTTCAACTCGTATCTCGAAGAAAGTCAAATGGTGATATTTTAAGGAAAATTCTGAAAGAGGGACTTAGAATAAAATGCTCAGATATTTTTGTTCATTTTCAAGGAAAATCGACTTCGTCATTAGATTCAAAAATGTCGAAATATATAATTTAGCCTATAAGCAAGTTCGAATTCGAGTTCGGATGAAAAAGTTATAAAATCCTCGAATTTCACGTTAAGTAGGATCCAAAATAGTGAAATTTTGTTAGAGCGAGAATCAGAAAAATTTGATGATACCGTTTGGTCCGCAACGAAAAATTATTCGAAATGGAATACTCGTTCGTCATTTTTCGAGTCCGAATGGTTGAGTTATCGTTAAAACTAGGAACAATGAAAAAAGAATTACAAGTTTACCCTCAAGCCTTTTATTTAAAAGAAAGTTGGTTTCTTTTTTCTCATTTCTCTTCTTCTCTAAAGAACCAAACGATAACCACTTTTCAACCCAAGGGTTTCGATCCATTCCCATCAAGTTCTAGCGCGAACGAGACTGAGTTGAACATCGACGAAGAAGGCAAAGTTGTCGACCACGATGAGAGCTACAACTTCACCATCTTTGGTTATCCATTCTCGTTCGTTTTCCCTACCCTCCATCAATAATCAGTTGTGTAGTTCGAGGGAAACTTTACACCTCCCATCCAAAGGCTCAATGGAGTAGGAGTTAAAGCTACCCTTCATTGTAGAAGCGAAGGAGAGCGCCGTCGTCGAATGCTTTGCAAACCCTTGCTCATTTTGTATCCAAGTCAGTCCAATCTCGACTCTCATGCCATTCAACCTTGATTTGTAGTGCTAGCTCATCACCCTTAGCGTCCACAACTATAAGGGACTCTCAATTCTTAATAGTAACCTTAGATTTCGAAATGTGCATTTAGATTTTTAAGAAAAATTGTTGTTTATATTTATAAATCGTAGAAATCTTGTGTTTGATTTTAAATTCATGTTAGAATTAGAGATTTTATATGTTTTTACCAAGTTTTAACAATAAATTCGTGGGTGGGTCGAAGGGTTTGAAGAACGAAAGAAAAATCCGAAATACGATCGAAAACTCAAAATTCGCGAGAGTGTTCAGTGTTGTCGACAGGCGCTATCAGTCCCACCGACACCTGCCGTAGGCCATTCTGTCGGTCCCACTGACAGAAACATTTTTCTACTACCGACAGCCACCGACAGAACTGTCTTCAAAACAACTTCTGACTCTTGGGCTATGTTTCCTATGACTTATACGTGATTTCCTACCCTTTATTTCATTAAAAACATTTAAGTAAATGCATTTACTTTAAGTTCTTTAATAAAATTAAGGTTTTACCCCCATTTCGGAACAATGGGAATGGTTTCAAAATCCAAATCTCAAAGGATCAAAATTCAAATTTTGATTTTAAGAACAAAACGTAAATTTCGACGTTTTCGACAAGTTTTCAAAAGTTAATACCTTTCGCATTATTTCAAATTAAATTAGAAAAACTATATGGTGTCGAATCTCGTAATCGAGGTTTCATTTCCAAAAACCCGTTTTCAATTTCGAGAACTTTGAAAATTTGAGTTTCCGATACTTAGCCAAATTTTCATCTGCTTTTCCAATTTTGGCAGATTGTCTTCACGTATCCATTGAGACTCCGTTTTAACAACAATTTAATGATTTTGTCAATTGAATGATCAAAGTGACTTTGGAAACTTGAGAAATGAATGTGTGATTTGAAAAGTCGAAAAGTTAAAACATTGAAAGAATGGGAAAGGGGATAACGGTAAAATGTTAAAATCATACCCGAGGGATGATGTCTTCATTTTACATTGTATGTTGTGTTTAAGTTGGTGAAAGGATATCTAGGGATAAAGAAAGGGTTGTATGTTTATTTCAATTCTGTTAGCGTAGAGATGCTGAGTACTGTTATTTATTTTAGGCCGGGTGACCACTATTGAATGGTAGGAACTAGATATCCATTCTCAACCTTGTTCTGTTAATTTTTCTTTGGATTTTGAAGAAAAAAACAATATATATATATGGGAAATGTTCAACAACAAACATTTTGGCAAAACATTTTTCAAAACATGGGTTAGAAGTTTTGGAATGGGCTGATTTTTTGTGAGGATGATCTCTACGGTGAGGAGATCATCATCACAAAAAATCAGCCCATTCCAAAACTTCTAACCCCATCAAAAATGGTTTACAAAAAATGGACGGTCCACGATTTTTCAACTTGTAAACATGGGGCTAGAAGTTTTGGAATGAGCTGATTTTTGGTGAGGATGATCTCCTCACCGTAGAGATCATCGTCGCAAAAATCAGCCCATTCCAAAACTTCTATCCCATATTTTGAAAAATATTTTGCCAAAATGTTTGTTGCTGAACGGGACCCTATATATATATAATTATTTTGTGAGTTGTTAAAGAGTTCGTGAATGTCTGAAAGGATAGTGCGTCATATCATTCGGAGTGGTGTACTATCTTGGAATGTACCGTAGGACCACCAAACTCATACGCGGTATGGGACACGTATGAGAGTGGAGTCACAACTGGAATCCAGATCTATTCCTTTCTATCTTTACCAGTGAACGTGTATTGTAAAGGTGGTCGTATACGAATAGAGTGTTTATTTTGGGAATCACATGCACGCCTGATAGGCATAGACGAAGATGATTAGTCAGTGATCACTAACAATCTAGTAGTTGTCGAATGTTTTGACACATCGAAAAGAGACCATTTGCTTACAGTCACGTCAAACGGCCAGCCTAAACAGGATAAATGGTCTCGTAAGTGTAGTAAACAGCGACTAGCCGCAAAATCAAGAACTACAACATTATTGAGGAATACCCTATTCTGACTGGGAGCGATCCAATCGTGATCCCAACTCTCTAATTTTACTGCTCTACCATTATGTATTATGTACCTGTTGCTTTATTTTGAGATATAAACTGAAAAGTATGTCTATTGTTCCAATGTTGTTATTTAGATTTGTATAAAATAAAAAATGTATAATGAGTATTGATGATTGAGGTATGTGAATTTTTAAACTGTTTAGTTGCTCATCTCTGCTATATGTACTAGTTAATCATATTTTCTCTTGTAAAGATTTGTATGTATTAAAATATTCAGTATGCTTACTCGATCATGTTTAAGGGAGGTTATTAGTAGGAATTGGTTGTAGACTTACTGGGTAACCATCGTTACTCACCCTTTCCTTCATATTTTTTTAGTTTCAGAACTTGCAGTTGTCGAGGCAGGCCCGGAGTCTGCAAGTGAGGATTACCTGGTCGGTCAGATCGACAATCAGAGTTTGTTGCACGATGAGCACTAGGACTATGCCCTTTAGTGTAGTCAGTTTCGTCCAAGTGTATAGAGATTTTGAGATTGAGCGTCGGGTTCATGTTAAAGTGAGAATATTTTTGTAATCCTGTATATAGTTAAACTTCCGCACGCTGATATACTTATAGGTTAAATATTTTTTGTCTTCCGTTGCTCTCTCGTGTTTGCATCTTTTTATATATAGGATTAGTTATATTTTGGATTATCAGGTTTTCAAGTTCCATGCAATACTAACATAAACAGAGGGAGCCATGCCCAAAATTTGATGTGCCACCTAGTACCTTGGGATATGTGTTAGTATTCGACGGGACGCCACAATACCCTCGTCCTTTGTTACTTCTATGGCGGTGGACGGTTTGACCTTAAAATTGATGAAATTCGAGGTTTAAAAATAAAAAATCTCATATCACGTACAGTTGATTTTTGATGAATCGAAGTGAAATAGTAGATGAAACGAAAAGAAATTGGGTAGGTTTTATAGATGTCGAGGTTGTAGACCTTTTTTTCCTCGGAGGTTAAAAACGGACTACTCGCGACGAATCTGAGTTGGAAAATCGATAAAAAATCAATTGTTTTTTTTTAAAAGTCCGACTGGTTTTGGGCTATTAAGAATGATGATGAATAGTATTTTTGATTAAAAAAAATTATTTATATAAGTGCAAGACGAAATTGGTATTTTACCTATTATTTCATTTGACGATAACTTGATCGTTTGGACTCCAAAAGTGATGAATGAATATTCTATTTTGTCTAATTTTTCATTACGAATCTATCAAATTCTATAAATTTTATCTTTAGCAAAAATTTACTTTTTTGGCCCAATGGGACCCTAAAATGGACGTCGTTTTCGTTTTTGACGATAATTCAACTTTTTAGGCTCCAAAAATGATAAGTAAGTAGTCCATTTTCTATAATTTTTCATTACGAATCCAATGATATAATTGAATTTTAAAAATTCTTACTCTAGCAAAAAGTCATTATTTTAGCCTGGTCCGACTTGAAAATCGAGGATTTTACAACTTTTCTGTTTGAACTTGCATTTGAACGTGCGTATATGCTAAAATATATTTTTTTGACCATTTTGAATCCAATGGTAAGGTCATATTTCATTAAAAATGATTAAAAAAAATCTTATAATTTTACCCTAAGTCCCACTTTTAGGATTTTTTCAAATTCAACTATTTATTTTTCTTTGAGGTACGAATCGAAAACTCGGGATTTTACAGTCTTTGCAGTTTATGAGGCAGTTTGCGACCCATACTTAAAATCACTTCATGATCTCAATGATGAGTCCATTTACCAAAAGCCTTTCAATTTTGATTTTGAACAATCATCGTTCACCAAAGAGAATGTCAAGGAGTTAATCTAGAATAGAGATTTCTATAAAGTTCCAATCAAATTCTAGAGTAGAGATTTATGTAAAGTTGTAAGGCTTTTTACTTTTTGATTCACTCACTTTTCAAATAAAATGTGTGATTTTGAAGATTTTATTTGAATTATTAGATAGATCTTGCAGTTTTGTTTGTGGTTTGTCTTGAAACATCTTACTAAGATATTAATTAGTCTCAATGAGATTCAAATTCAAAAGTTGCATTTCATTAAAATAATAGGGGATTGTAAGAGGAAGTTATTCACCTTGTTTATGGTTTGAAATTGGTCAAAAATCATTTCATCCAACCTAGCAGTCAGTTCCTTATAGTTTGACATGATATGTTCATTTGTGGATTAATGCATTAATGCAATATTCTTTACTTGATTTCTTTTGATGTTGAGTATTGAGAGAAAATCTATGCTAATTATCTTGGATGTATATTTCAAGTCTCTAATATCGTTTTCTAGGTACAAATATACCACAAGAACTAACCAACTGAGATCACAGGCAAACCAACTCCCAACTAAATAGTCATTAGTCAATGGAGGGTATATGGGAATAAGCGGTAAGTCATTCTCCTAAAGGATGGGAATGATGAGGAACATAGACTCAATTTTTTTTTCAAATTCTGTAGCGACCTTGCTCGGGTTTTATACTTTTTTAACTTTACTTGGGCCCAATTGCAATAATTTTCCATTTTGCTTTATCTAATTTTGTTTATTTATTTATTTTTAAAATTTTTGTTAACTTAGGTCCAAGCGTTTACGACTTGCCTTTCCATTATTATAATTAAACGAGAGTCTTCAAAATACTCTCTTGAATGTATTGCTTATGGTTCCCCAGCCCTATTAGGGCTTCTCTTTCTCTTTATCTCGGGCTCATGGTCTAATCTCACTAGTGACACGTTAAAAGAGGCTTGTTCTGTATTTGGACTTTTTAGATCATTCATCGTTCTAAGTGTGTTTGTCTCGCCTATGGGACCACCTATTTGCTTACAACATGTGTAACATTTGGAGTCAACTTTAATTTTCTTGTTACAATTTCATGTTTGCCAAATGATATATTTTTTTTAATAAATTGGGTTTTTTACTCTATGCATTAGATTCCTATAGGTTAGGTCAAATGCTCTCCTTTTAATGGCACCTTTGGAAGATCTATTGCCCTTCCATTTGCTGTTGCATGGTAATATAGTTACTAATGTTCAAAGCCTATCATTTGGATTGTTTTAAAAAACAATCCAATTTCATTTGCTTCATGTTTGATTAATTCAGATTTGTGTTTGCATTTTTATTATCAAATATCATTGCACATTGGATTTTTCTTATATTACTCCGTCTAAATCACATATGCGCACAACTTAAATCTTCATATTCCACCTAGTCTACTATTTATACAAATTTGGTTACTTTGATGGTATTTTAATATGCGAGTACCATATAAATTCTTATCAAACCAAATTTCTGACTTAAAAAAGAAAAATTATCTTGGAAAAATGTTGGATGGTTGCCTAATGTAATAAATTTTTTGAGCTTACATTTACTGTTTTGGATTGGACTACTCCCATTTTTGGTATCATTTGTCAAAATAAGTATGTAAATTTAGATTGGTTCATTTTGTTTATTATGATTTCAATGTTGTAGAATTTCTTTACATTTATTTTTTCGATTAAGCAAGCGAGATTAATTTTATTATATAAAGATTTTGTTTTTACTCAACAGGGGTTTGCATGCCTCAAATGGTCGGCTACCAACACCAAGTTCAGATTGTTCGAATGGAATTGTCAAACAAAACTCAGATGCATACAATGGTTTGTATCCCTCACTTGTATCAAGCACACCTCAAGGTTCTACATTGACTATAGTTGTAGTAAAGAAAATTACTACTGTGTATGAAGCTTGGAATTTTCCATTTGTAAATTATTTTTTGTTCAAGATTATATGATCCTAATCACAATTATAAACAACTATTGAAATTGTTTGAACGGAGTGTTATGAAGTTTTGTAATGTTTAGATTATTGTATGACCCAAACCTTCATGATGTGTGAAGAATGAGTTCTAATCTTCAATTGGTGTTTGATAAATAATATAAGAAATTGGGGTGCCAAATTCATTATAAAAAAAAGCATTACTTGTGATTATGAAACTGGCACTAGAAGTATCTAAAATAATATTAATTAATTTGAAAAAATGACCTTAGGGGCTATTATTAAACTTTATGTAATGACATTTTATCAAATTTGAATATTGAATTTACTGGTGGTTTTATGATTGTCACAATAGTTTAAAAAAACAACTGGAACCATTTCTCTACAAGTGGTTTTTCAAGAGTCGGTATAGGTAGAATATTAGTGTCGGATTGTAAAACTACCGACAAAATTGCCCCCTAATCGAATTACCAACCCTAGAATTAATGGCAATTCTTTAAACTATCGGTATCCACTTCAATGATAGTTATATACCCTTCACATGTAGTTTAAAAATGCCCCAATTTTGACATTTTCTTGTAGTGGTTCCTCGCTTATTTAGGTTAAATAAACTTGTGCAAGGGTTCCTCACACCAATGAGATCAACTTTAGACTTATTTTGAAAATCAACGTAGTTCTTACATAAAACTTACATTTTGTCTTAACTCCAAATACTATCTTAAGTTTTCGAAGTCTTTTAAAATGATCAAATTCCTCGATAATCATTATTTTGATGGAGAGAATGGGGTGCCTAACACTTTTCCTACTCTTCTACCAAATACCCTTATCCAAATCTCAATGGTTTGATCATTGGAGTCATTTTCTTTTAAAAACATATTATTTAAATAAAATTTGTTTTGAGTAGCCATTTACATCCCAAAACAAATTCATGAATAGTAGTTTGAATTTTCTTAAGTGAAGGTTCCATATCTACATAGGGAATTCGACAAATCCAAAAGTCGAATCATGTTATTTATTTATAATATTTGAATTTTTTGGAAGTCGAATCATGGTCTTTAGTTAAGGAATCCGACTTGTCAGGAAGTTGAATCATATTATTTATTTATTTATAAGAATATAACTTAGTTGAAAGTCGGATCAGGTTTTTAGACTTGTCTTGGAGTCATTTAATTTGAGAAATCTAACTCGTTTAGGACTCGGATATTTGATCATACTTGACATATCTTGGAGCCACTGTACTTGAGGCCCAATGTGTCACGGAGTTAGAGATGAGAACTTAGGAATCATGGTTGGCTCTCATTCAAGAGCCAGGATCAGTTCTTATTTAGTCTTTTTGGGAGGAATATTAGGAATTGTAAGATTCTCAAAGGTGGGTATTGATTATATCAATATCCAATTTTGATAGGGCAATTGTGGAGGGAGGAATCCCCATGCCATTATATGGCGTCACATGTCACATAGGGATTTGAGCCAAATCGACCTAGATCGAGGGAACCATGTCAGATTTGATGGACACCAATCTAATCCTAAAAGCTGGTTGCTAAAACTACTCTAAAATAAAGGTTTTAAAACTAGGTATCTCACCTCGTCTAGTCCCCAAACGATACCAAGTAGACTTATCTGAGTCATCTAGTCTTGGACAGGTAAAACCATTTAAATCGACTTTAATTTATTTAAATAGTTATAATTATAATATTTCTTATTAAAAAAAGTGATTTTGAATATGTGCTCATTTACAAAATCTATATCTTTGCTATTATAATGAGAGAAGGCAAAGTAGAAATGGTTTGACACCAAAATTAAAAGGGTATAAATGCCCTCACTTTTATATTTAAATTTAATATAATCAATGTTATTTTAGTCAAAAACTCAAAAAAATTGTATCCCATGTGTAGACACCCAAATTTGATCGGGCCCTCGACGCAAAATGCCCCAAAAAAAATCAAAAAAATCGGAATGGGCTCCGAAGCGCAAACCTACCAAAAATCCAATAAATTTTGTCATCTTATTTTTAATAAACGGCCCAAGGCCTTTCACGTGGCCCACGGACCAAATCCCTTACCATCCTTCTAAACCCAACTCAACTCAACCCATTCAACCTAAACCCATCCTTATCCTACCCACTACCCAAGCCCATTCAACTCAACCCAACACCTCATCACCCTCCTACATTCATCAATCCAACCCAATGCAAGTCTAAACCCATCCTTATCCTACCCACTACCCAAGCCCATTCAATTCAACCCATTCAACCTAAACCCATCCTTATCCTACCCACTACCCAAACCCATTCCTATTCAACCAACAACCTAAGCCCAACCAAACATTCTACCCAAGCCCAAATCATTCAACCCAAACCCAATTCTCTACCCAAGCCCAACATCACAACCAATCACCTAATATGACACATGTCATTACCCCCTTCCACCTCCCTCATCCCATCAACCAACCAACTCCATTACTTCCCTCCAAAAATTAATTCAACTCATAACTCTATCCTAACCTATCCTATCCATTCTCTCAAATCAAACACTTATAACCTATCACCCTCCCCTAATCTACTCCCATCATTTCTTACAAAACCCATCTCTACAACCTACACCTACACCCATCCTCTCAAATCAAACACTCATCCTTTCCCATCAACTCATCTCCACCCTTCATTTCCACCCACTTTGACACATGTCATCATCTCCCTCACCCTCCCAAAATATCATCAACCACCCTCTTAAATCCTCCATTCTCTTAAATCAAACACCACTTAATCACAACCACCAATTAATTACCCTCTTTAAACAATCTCATCCTCTCAACCACTCTCATCAATTCCCCTCACCAAACACTCAACCTAAATGGGTTGGGTTGGATCCAACCCATTTGGGTTGTAAACAACCCATTTAACCCCCCTTCCCTAAATACCCTCCAACCTCCATCAAATTACACATACCCTTCTCTTAAACCCCACACCATTCTACCACCTCTCATTATTTCACCCAACTCTACCCCTCAAAATAACCCACAACCTCTATAAAAACCCCATCACTCTCAACTCTCAAGCCCTAATGAAAAATCCCACATCCAACCCCTCAAAAGATAAAAAAGAAATCATTCTCTCAACCTTTCTCTCTTAATCCATTCTACTACCTCTACTCTCAACTCATCTCAACTCTCAACCTTCACCCCAACAAGTCAAGCAAGAAAAAAGAAATCAAAGGAAGGTCAAAGGAATTCAAGGAAGGGTCAAGGTGGGTTCAACAAAAGGAATACCCCCCTCAACTCCCCTCCTCTACTCACCCCTTTCCTACACATTTGCACACACCACTATGGTCTAAATCACAAAAGGGCCCCTTCTTCATAAGGGTGCCCTCAACGATTTAAACCAACATCGAAGCCCCTCACACTTGAGGGAACACATCGAATTGTTTTTTGATTTCATTTTCTTTTTTTTATTTAAAATACCGAATCCGAGGTTACCACGTTACGTGGATGGAGTAGGGTGCCTAACACCTTCCCTACTCCATAAATGGACCCCCTTACCTTGAATCAATGTTGGACCATATACCCTATCCTATGAGAGTCAACAAAAAATGTCAAAATGACATGTTTTTTCAAAAATACAAATTCGGGTGACCATACACACCCATTTCCGAAAATGAATGGTGGCGACTCCAAAACACCCCAAAGTGGAGGGATGTTTTCAAAATGTTGAAAATCCCGTGTCCACACCATGACTCTACAATCATGTTAATTTTCAAATCCTCTTTTTTCTTTTATCTATAATTTACAAAAATCCTTTAATTAATATTTTAAATTATAAATATACCCTTTTGATACATATGCCTCTGCAAATGCAACCTTATAATTTATGTAGATATTAAAGATTTAGATAAATTAAAAAAAATAATATTTTCTATTCGAAAACAAAATATCCAATTGATCCAACCAAGTCTTCATTTCAAGAAATATTGAATGAGTCAAAAATTAGATCTCAACAACTCTATTTCTTGTGTTTTAAGGTTTTGACTTTTCAATTTATAATTGATGATTTATAATACGATTTTTTATTTTATTATATTAAACTAAATCTAACATAAAATATTTTTTTATTAAATTAGGGAAACAGTCTTCCTTCTCTTACATTTACTCTAAGGTCTCTAATCATTTTATATTTACGGATTTACCACCACATATGGCACGTGGCACTATGAAGTCGAAGCATGTGTACTTCGTACACCCGCGTAGGAACCGTTTGTGAAGTTTCTGAAGGAGTTCTTTTCGTGTAAGAGAAAGTGACTGCTGGTCCAAGCATTCGCCATCAATCATCTCTGAGAATTTGTAAAAGATCTTTTTAGCTTTTGCTTCTTCTCTTTTTTGAGTCCGTTTTGGCTTCTGGATTCAGTAAGTTAAATTTTTTTCCCTGTATTGGGGTTTTTCTTCTCTTTTTTGTTTCCGTTTTGGCTTCTGGAGTCAGTAAGTTAAAATTTTTTTTTCCCTGTATTTGGGTTTCCTTATTTGAATTCATTGCTTTATTTTGTAATTTTTATGAGACTTTTCAATTTGGAATTTGCGCTGGTTTATATTGAAATTAGATTTTTTGATTGTTTTGAGGTTTGGGTATTTTGGTAGAAATTCACGGGTTGTGCTGTAATTTTGAGGGGCATTAACAACTGGGTATGTTTTTCTTTGTTGAATAAAGAAGTTGATTGGGTATTTGTTAGAAAATCTTGAGTTGGGTAGTAAAGCAAATTGTTAATCAATTTGAATAATTTAATTAGTTGGTGTCTTTGTTGGGTATCTTTTTTCCGTGCTGAATTTTTTGATGGAATGGATATTCCTAGCCATTGTTTATGTTGCTGGAATAGGAAATTAGGGTTCTTTGTAACTTTTTAAAATTTTTTCACTCTTTGCGCTCATTTGATTTATATAGTTATTTGGGTAAGGTGTTGAGGATGATGTTCATTTGATGTACTAGTGATTTATATAATTTGAATGAAGAAGTTGATTGGGTATTTTTTAGAAAATCATGAGTTGGGTGGTAGAGCAAATTGTTAATCAATTTCTAATAAATTGAAAGGACTTTAATTAGTTGGTGTCTTTGTTGGGTATCCTCCAAAATTTAATTTTCTATGCTGAATTTTTTGATGGGATAAATATTAAAAGTCATTTTTTTTTTTTGCTGAATTAGGAATTAGGTTCTTTGTTGATCTTTGCATCTTTTATGAATTTTTGCACTCTTAGTGCGCATTTGATTTATATTGTTATTTGAGTAGGTTGTCAAGGATGATGTTCATTTGATGCACTTGTGATTTATATAATTTGTTTGTTTGATTCTGTTTTATGTTTCTGCCTGGTGAGTTAACTCCTGTATGTGTTTTTTTCCCCTTTGTTTTGGTCATATTAGGTAGGTGCTCTCACTAAGCTAACATGAGCGAAATTTCTGGAAATGCATATGGAAGTTCTAGCTCAAGTTTAAATAGCAGTCTACAAGATACAGAGGAAGATATAACTATTGCTAATCTCCTATCAGAAGAAAATTTCAAACCGAATGGCACGCTAGGCAAACGTCTATCTCATTTGGATTCCATCCCTGTAAGACCCTTACTGTAGAAGACTTGTTTACTTCCAAGAAAAATTGTAGCAAAGATCTATGTTGTATCATTTGTGACAATTATAGATGACACTTTCTAAGTATCTGATAGTTATGCCTTTTCTTGACATGATTCTAGAATACTTGATTTAGTTTGACAGCTGGATTTCAATATTGTGGTTTTGGTAGTGAAAGCTTACCTTAAATGGTAGTACATTTCAATCCTGTTTGTAAATGATTGATTAATTTTTCCACATTGTGGCCTGTGATGCAATCCACTCAGCTGATTTCATTATGATGAATCTCTCTTTCTGCTTTGCATTATACCCAATTCATGAATTGGGTGTAGAGCATAAGCCCTTTCTCCAAGTGGGATTAAATTTGAGGCTCTTTCCTTTGGTCTATTTAAGCTTATTTTACAGCATGCATGAGTTTCCTATTGTATTTCTAGTTTCTAGAAGTTTAGGTTACTAGCTAAATTTCAAGTCATGATTCTAGAAGTTAGTCTTTATAGTTTCTTTTATTAGTTTCTAAACTTGAGTCCAATTGAGACTTAGGTCATTTCTAATTAGTTTCACTATAGTGGGTTGAAGGATCTAAAAAGGTGAGAGGGTTGCTGGATCTGAATGAAGATAATAGCTATTGTAAGATGTGATTTGCGTAAAAGGTTGATTCATGTTGTGAACTCCAATATCTGAGATAAGGTGTAGATGTTGAGGATGATGAAGTTGATCACTGGAAGAGTATTTAATTTGGGTTAGGGACATCCAAGTTCTAGAGTCCTTATGGAGTTCCTATTTCAATTCTAGTTATCATTGAGTAGGATTAGAACTTTAGGTTTGCTGTGCCTAACACATCTATTACAATTTCCATGTACTCATTTATTTAATAATTGAAGATTTGCATTTAAAAATTTTAAGATTAGTAAGATAAAGACAGAATATATGTAGTGTTACTTTAGTTAGGACACTTGTTCAAATTGAAGGAAAGATCCTAGAGAGACTACTTCCGTTTAATTATCCATATAGATGGTGAAATTGGTGATGATACGACCAAGAGAATTACGTTGTGTTTAGATGGAGAGAAATGGAGAGAAGAGAAGAGAAGAGAAGAGAAAATAAATGAGTTTCTCTTCATTTCTCTTGTTTGGATTGTTAAGTTGGGGAGAGGAGAAAAAATTGGAGAGAAGACAAAATAAAAAAAGTGAGTTTTCTTTCTCTCCAAAAGTGGAGAGATTTAGAGGAAATCGAAGAGAAACTGAGTTTCTCTTCTCTTCTCTTAATGGGTTTCTCTTCTCTCCACTTATCTCAATCCAAACATAGTGTTAGTGTTGGGTGGAAAAATGGAGGAGCACTTCGGGAGCATCATGTGATTGAATGTTTTAATCAATCTAAATAGAAAATTTCACAAGACGACTATAAGACCAACCTGGCTATATGGAGGTGAAGTTTAGCTGGTTAAGAAACAACATTGTTTGAGGTGAATGTTGGGCTACCTATAAACAACAGTTGTCAATTACACGTGCGCCCTCATCAAGATGACCCTTTTGTGATAGTCACATTCCAACTCATCTTCGCAAACATCCATGCCCTTAGAGAACCTCAACCAGAATCTCATTCCTTTTCTGTGTGAATGTATAAGCGTGCTACAACTAAACTAGCATCTAGTTTCGAGAACTCTTCATCTTTTTTTCATTCAAACACATTTTTTATGACTTTGTTTTCTAGTTCATCTCCCTCTTACCAACAACAACATTGAAACCTAGTCCATGGTGGGGAATGAATATCACCCTTGCGATCTTTGCTCTTTCATGGTATTTGTTCAAAATTATTCTTGCTCTTCCACCCCTTGCCTTTTGGTATGTAATCACTATGTTCTTTTTCGCTGAAGACAGTTCCATTAGTTGCGGAAATATCGCTTTTTTTTGTGGGTTTTCTTTCTGCCAAATGCTTTCTTCCCCTATTAATTATTTTATACCAAAAGGTTTCTTCCACTTTCCATGACTACAATCTAGCAATGTCTTCACAAGCTATGATGTTTTTTTTTCTTTCTTTCTTTGTCTACAAATAGCAAAGTGGATAACTTTTGTTGTCTCTTTATGATCTTCCATGCATCTCCTATTTTTGTTTTTGTTTTCCTTTCAGTCAATGGTCTAATCTTTTTGTTTGATTAATAATATTTTTGATAGTTTTTAAATCTTTGCTACATTGGTTAGCCTTAGTGTTTCATTAGAGAATTACTTTTCGAGAGATTTTGTGGGTATCTCTTGATTCAACCGCATTGGAACGCTTCTTTTAGTTTTCTTGTAGTTTTTTCTAGTTTGGGATCAAAAGCAACCTATTTTTTTTTAAAATATATTTAGTATATGAACAAGTTCTTTCATATGGAACATTTTCCAACCAACAAATTGAAGCAACGTCTATCAATGCAAGAAGATCCCGTATATGATATCTATGACAATGAAGAGATTGATTAGGTCATCAGGCTATGTATCATGATCACACCATCGGACAACACACCATCTATTATCATACCAACAATCTTCATACCATCCATTGTCATGCCATCAATCGTCAATTATGATCATCTACAAAGAAATTATTTAATTTAGGAAAACATGAAAATTTGGGTCAAATTTGTTTTCATGACGGGGTTGTTGATATGTTTGAAAATCTAGATCTCGACCGAAGATCAGAGATCAATAATTTTGTGAAGTTTTGGTGAACAAATACCAAGAAAAGAGGTCCCTGTTCTCAAATTCCACGGGTTTAGATGTGGTTAATTTCTATTAAAATATCTTTTTTACTTAGACATCTGATTGGGGAGCTGTTAGATGCGTTGGGACTACATTCATATTGTACTAGGCTGCTGAAGCTAAGAGATAAAGGTAGGTCTCTTACTCTCTTCGATCTTTATATATAAGAAACATTTGATTCTATACTTCAAGGATTTGGATGGCAGAAAACATCAGGTTTATTTTGTACCCGTATGATTGATTAATCGGTTTGTTGACCAATGAGCACTTGAATCACCTCAAGGGCACTAAATCATCCGAATCTTATGATTTCCAACAGTTGGATGTGAGTTTTTCCATATTGGGCTTCATGAAAAACCTTTTAAACCAATAAAAGTAGGCTCAATCCTACCAAGGCAATTTCTAGGCTAGC
Organism: Akebia trifoliata; assembly: GCF_017979445.1. NCBI lineage: Eukaryota > Viridiplantae > Streptophyta > Magnoliopsida > Ranunculales > Lardizabalaceae > Akebia > Akebia trifoliata. Next base: position 20,635,611 of record NC_141375.1, on the reverse strand, counting down.
CCAACAATTGACCAGGCTGACAAAGCCATGCCTAATCTTAGTGCTAGTCGTGCCTAGGTTGACTAGACTATACCTAAGTTTTTCCTTGATAGAAATATTATCTAGATGCGAAATTTTGAATCTTGTCTTTTCCGATGATATTAAGAAGTTTTCTCAAATTTATCCACACATTTTGTTTATACTAATATTTATAGGTTCATGTAGCATTTCACATACTCTAGTGTAATCTAACTTGGTGTATTTTTAGCATATTGATATTTAACCGGTGCATAACAAAGTGAAAAGTGTGATGCATTTAACGTAAATTGTTGTTAGATTCATTTTACAACCCAAAACATCTTTACTATTCTTATGAGAGAAGGTGTAGTAAGTATGGTTCAACACCAAATTTGGAAGACCAAAATGCCCCACATTTACGTTTAACAATACTATTATCAAGGTCATTGTCGTCAAAACGAATAAAATTACCATCCCACGACCCCTATGGCCATGTTTGTTTTCTAAAATTACAAAAGTAACCTTTTATAAATTTGTCTTCAAAACCACCTTACTTAATGTTTAATTTATAAAAAGGTTTGTACAATATAAAATTACAATCCCACAACCCTTATAACCATGTTATTTATTTATTTTTATTTAGTTTTCTAAGATTACAAAAACATCCTTTTATTATGTTATTATTGTTATCTTCAAAATCACCTTAATATTTTTATTTACAAAAATTCCTTTACACCATGTTAAATAATAAAATATGATGTAAAATTAGATTAGCTATTTAAAATTTTTGAAACAAGCTTTTAAAGTGACTAATTTTTTTAATCATGCATTATACCTAATTTTTGTAATACATGTGCTTTTGTACATGCCACCTATTAGTGTTCTTATAATAATATTTATCACTACTGGTTTTGATAGATGTTTTGGAATGTTCCAAAGAATTCTGAATGTTTCAAATTATTTTGTTCTGTCTTCGAGAGTGTTTTTTTTTTCAGCCTTGATTGTAACAGTTTTTTAAAACAAAGTTTTGAACCATCATTTTAGATGAATGATTAGTTTTGTATCTTAAGTCTTAAATTAGGTTTTAGGGTTTGTTTTTCTTTGAATAGTTGGTTGGTTTGAGAACATGTAATGATGTCTTTAATTGATTTATAATATTTTTCATAGCGTATGGAAGGGGGAGTGCGAAGCCCCTTGGAGAGAGGAGAGATTGATAAAAGAAATTAGAGCTAGAGCTAGACATTTTCCCGGGATAGACTTAAACTTTTGCTTCCGAGCTAGAGCTGATTTCCTTGCTTCCTTCCTCCCCTCCTTAGGCAGAGTAGTGATGGAGTCTATGGACATCCCTAGTGAGCTAATGATGATCCTTTGTAAAGATGCCAGTGGGCACATTTATGATCATTTGTAGTCCTTTGTTTTCTGGTTGGGGGTCTGCCTAACCCCCCTTTAATCTTCAAAATATATATATTTTATAGCCTTTGAAGCTTTGCTATCATTGGTTTGCCTTAATGTTCCATGAGAATTCACTTTATGGATTTAATGACTATCTCTTGATTCAATCACATTGGAAGTCTATTTACTGTTTTTTCTGGTTTTGTATCGAGAAGCTTATTTCTCTTAGTGGGCATCATTTTCTCCTTCCTCACTCTCACTTGTATAACAAACCTAATAAACACATGTTCATTTATGTAGAGAGCAGACCGAGATATCTTACTAATAACAAGTGTGTGGGACAAAGTTCCATGACTTGAACATTCGTACTTTACTGTTCCTGCAAAGTATATTTACGTGGTCCTATAGTTTCTTTTTAAGGTGTGAATTTGTGGTTTCAGTTATAATTCTTAGATGTATTATATTTACTTCTCTGGAATTTAGTAACATTTGTGATTTCTTGCTTAGATTTGTAATGTTTATATATTTGCCATTCTGGCAGCACACACCTCGAGTTAATGGGACAATTCCTGATGTGGATGATGCAACCTTAGATCATGAACGACTATCAGAGAGGTTCTGATTTCTATTACTAGAACTGTGTGGGGGTGTGTGTGTTACTTTTCCTATATTTTATTTTGTAAATCTTTCTGGAGGAATTCCATTTGTTGCCAGAATAAGTGCCACTTAGCTAAGTGCTAAGACATGTGGAGAGTTGTTCCCACGTCCAAGGTTCAAACCCCTTGAACCCATACTTCTTATGCTAACCATTGACCCATCTTTACCTATCAAATAAAAAATTGATGCCCGCCTTTTTTTTTATTTAAAATTTCGACTTATGGATGGGTTGGACTGTATTGTTTTTGCAATTTGTTGTTTCTTGCCTGTTGGTAGGATTTTCCTGTTATTTATTTCATTTTATTTTTTGCGGAGCTCTCTGTTTTTGGCTATGGATTCTGGAAATTTATCCTTCTTTACCTAAAAAATTGCATAATGCACATGGGTTATCAATATGGTTGTCATTGATTTATTTACCCAAAAAATTTCAACATGGGTGTTCATCCACTGATAATGATACCTCACAAGTCTTTTATCCTACATAACCATACCTATTTGAATTATTCTTTTGGAACATTACCGTAGGTAATCTACTATGGAACATGACTTGCAGAAAGATCCTTCCTGAAGTTTTTATAAACATAAATATATATTGTATATATAAAATAAAACACAGCGGAAGACCCCACTCCTTTGTCTCAAGATTTATACCCCATTAACAACATATCTCGAGGACGATTTTCCTTCCTCTACTTTCTCTCTTCTTCTCTTTCCAAGGATACCCCCAACTTTATTGTCTTTTCTGTTCTACCCCTTTCCAAATACCCACCCCTACAGGCTACAACTTTATTGTTTTTCCACTTTCACCACCTAAACTCCAAAGAGGATCCCCGTGCCGTATATACGAGCAACATAAATATTTGCACATCACCAAATTACACACACGGCATAATCATGGTTTAAAGTTCTGTTCTGTTTTGGTGGAGTATTCTGGCTTGAGCCCGGACTGGAATGAAACTTTGGCCCTGATATGTTATGTTTTGGATTTGTCTTGGAATGTCTCAGAATGTTTTGGCTGAGACGATCTCTATTTTTTTCCTAACAAACAATTGCCTTGAAACTAGATTTTAAACCTTGAGTAGAATCATACTTGTTTCCATTTAGTCATTGATGATCATTCTCTCACAGTGGAATGTACTGTCCTTGTATACATCAGGGCCTTTTATAGTTGCTTTTCTCTGTTTGCTCCTTAATAATTTTAGCTTTCCCCATCAGATTGGCCACATATGATTTGGCTGAACTTCAAATGGAAGGAGATGGAAACTGCCAGGTTTTATTCAGAATCAACAACTTATTTATCATTATACTAAATATTTGTTTTAATTTTCTGTTACATGTGTAATTGTATTTCTCTAATTTTAAAACTATATTTTTATAATCTTTGAACAGTTTCGAGCTTTAGCAGATCAATTGTTTCGAAATCCTGAATACCACAAACATGTAAGAAAGCAGGTTGTGAAGCAGGTATGATAATAGTAACCTATCCCAACATTATCGTTTCTCTTTTTTTTTTTACATTTCAACTCAGCATGTCATCCAAAATATCTCAGAAGTTAGTGCTACATTAACCTAATTTTATGACTCTATTTAAGTAGCTGATTTTATTCTTGTGTTTGGCTTTGAGATTGTTATGATGTTTTCAGCATGAGAGATTCTATTGCCACACCAACTCTAGCTAATGCCACCCTAGTTCACGTGTAAATTGCCCACGAATTAGCACACATCTTGGGGTGGCATTAGCAAAATTTGGTGTGGCAATAGAAGCTCTCTTTCAGTATCGATAGTTCTTGAATCATGCGAAGCTTTTCTTGATAATTTAGACTTGGAAGATGCAACCGAACAAGCCCAACTATGACAAGATGGGCCAAAACAATCCCGTTATACCATTGAGGTGCCCATGATATATACATTATGTGGGTCAACCCCATATATGTCCGGTCCATGAAATGTGTGATAGCAAACCAACCACAGCCCGTGAGATATGTCCACGAAGGTAGTCACATGAGAAACTGTGGGACCATAAAGAGAAACTTCCCTTCTGTTACTCCAACCGTGACTACCCACAATTTTAGTGAAGAGTTAGGAAAGCTTCTTTTTATAATTTTAGTAACTGTGTTTAGGAGTAGAAATATTTTGTCTTAGTAACACACGAAAAACTAGAAAGTAAGCATAAGAAAATGGATACATTTGGGAGCTTTAGGGTTTGAGTAAAATTTAGTAAGTTTCTATAAAGTTGTGGGGTGGTTAGCTAATTGAGGTAAGGGAAGGAATTATCTATTGATTGAATATAGAACTTATTTCCCATGGAGTAGTGTTCACACATTCCATTGTTTTACTTCATTGTTTGTTTTCTTAATTTTTGCCTGATTCTTCATGATTGCATCCATTTCGATTATGGTTCCTGTCAGAATTGTACTCTTGACATTGTACATATGTAAACAAATTATGATTTATTTATTTATTTTGGTTCAATCTGGTTATTCGTATTAGATATAAATTAGTGTGCTCTAGGAATTGTGTGAGATTTTTTCTGTTTCAAGGAGTTCAAAAATCAGTTAGAGTCTAATTTGAATATATACAAAAAAATAATAAGGATCGGGAAAATCCAATCTTAGTTTGAGAATCTTTTTTTAGAGAGCTTTTATTGCCACACCAACTTTTGCTAATGCCACCCCAAGGCGTGTGCTAATTCGTTGTGATCTACATATGAATTGGAGTGGCGTTAGCAAAAGTTGGTGTGGCAATAGAATATCTCTTTTTAAGGAGTGATGTCTTGTGTATAGTTTTGATGGTTTTGAATTGGGCACGGAGCCACCAAATAAGCAAATATCAGCTCTATCTTATATCAAATCTGTAAGTAACCATTAATAAATATGTGCATGGAAACTAGAGTTTCTTTAAAGGATAGAAAAATAAGTTCCTTTTGCCTATCAGAAAAAAAAGTTCCTTTCACTTTGGTCTTCTCTTATCTTGAATCTCATGCAACCATTCTGCTCTTTTGTACATCTTAAAACATGGGCTATATTTATATTTTTTTCTTGTATTACTTATGTTCTTTTCCAGTGCACATTGCTTTTGAGAGGAAAATCTTATTTTAGTTGTGATCTATTCTCATGGTATTGTTTGCCCTTTTTGCTTTTCAGCTTAAACATTTCAGGAAATTATATGAAGGTTATGTTCCAATGAAATACAAAAGTTACCTGAAGAAGATGAAAAGGTTTGACATCTGGGGTGTTTCAAGTCTTTTTTTCTTTTCTTCCAAGTCATTTTTATTTTCATTCGTGTTCTAAGTATTTCCATAATTCTCATTGTGACATCATTAGATCAGGGGAATGGGGAGATCATGTTACTCTACAAGCCGCTGCAGACAAGGTAAGTTACATTTATTTCTTAATATGTTAGTTGTTTATATACCTCCCAGCAATTTAGTATGATTTGCTGTAGTTTGAACATTTCTTGATATTTCAAGTTTGCTTGATCATTGAATAATAATGTGGAGGTGCTAATGCATGTGGATCTGAAGTGATTGGTCTAAAGAACCAGTGGTGGTGGGCTTAGGGAATTATATGATCTGCCAGGCCCTATGGTACCGGAAGCCATATTTTGTGGAATAGTTTTTTCCTGGCCTATAATATTAAGTTTCGATACGTTTCCATAAAATATATCAAAATGTTTTGACTTCCACTAGGTCCAACTTGAAATTTAATTGACAGTTTCTTTTTGTATACATTATGGTGGAAACCGCCATTCATTTTGTGAAATATTTTGGTGAATAGTTAATTTAGGTATAAAAAATGCAAGATTTCATGAAAATATTTCGATCAATAGCAAACTTCAACTGAAATGTTCTTTATTGAAGACATTATTCTAAAAATATCGACAAAATTTGTTAAAGAAAATAAAGCTTATAAGTTACCTGTAGAAAGGACTTCTAAATTACACAAAATAATGAGTCACTAATAAACAAATTACTCATAATATTCAATTATAAGTATTAATGTATTAGAAATAGTTTGGTGTTTGAATAATCTTATTTTGATGTTCTCCAAGTATATTGGTACATTGTATAAGTATGCATGTACAATCTTTCATGTTCTAATTAGTTGGATACATTAATAATTTCTTTGTTCATATTTAAAAATAATTTTTTTTTTTTTTTGATAGGTAATATCAATTCGTTAAAAAAGAGAGATAGATACATAAAAAGAGGTTGATAAGACCATCCAAGAATATGCTGTTGGGGCACTCAAATATTTGCTTGTACGTGTATTGGAAAGTTGTTGGTCTTCATTTCCATACTTTATGTGGTTGCTTATTGTATTTTTATCTCTTATGAGTGGTTTTTAACGTCTATTTTATCATTTCATAGAATTTCAATACAAAATTCCTCAACATTTTCATAATATTACGATGAAAACTTAAATATTTTCCACACTGATCAAAATATTTTCATTTGTAGACTGATTGAAATAGACATAAAAATCAAAATTTAATACCATGCCTTCGCCTAATCACTTTGACATAGCAGGAAGGAGGGAAACTAAGATCCAAACCCTCAAAATCCTTTAAGACTGATAGGGAAGTGGAACCAGAGATAAGAATTTGCCTAGAAAGACAATGTTGAATTACTAAAGCCAGGACCCCAAAATTTTGTGTTAAATGGGGGGGTATGGTTAAGAGAGAAAGTTTTGGTATTATAATCCTGGACTTAAAGATGTATTAGAATGTAGTGTCCGACACAAGATTGACAGAAGGAAAAATCACTTGTGAAATGGCAGGAACCACTATGTATACCCTCAAAATTTTATTTTCGAGATAGGAAATTAGGGCCTTTATGGTATATTGGTATTATTATAGAGGTTTGATTGGTATAGTTGGTTGGATTGGGGATAGGAGGACTAGGCAAAACAAAAACTCGAGTACAACCTTTTTGAAATCCATGTACTTGTGAAACATGATTCATCTTGAAAGCAGATGGTCTCAAGGAAGTCTTCATCAATGAAATCTTGCTTTTCTTCAGAGAGGAAAATATTTCATTTTGCCACATTTGCTCTAAGCAATCAATGTTTCAGGCTCTCAAGGTGCCAACTTAGCTAAGTTGATAAGGCTTGTGGAGTGTTGATGCCATGGCCTGGTGATCTAACACAACCTAAATTTGTTTGATTCTAAGGTTGATCTACTTTGGGAAAGGTGGTGGAAAGACTATTGAGGTGGTGATAAAGAAAGAAAAATTATAGAAAGGGATTTCAAGAAAAGGTTGTAGGCCCAAATGGTTTTATTGGCCATTGTGAAAGGTTTCAAAAAAGGCCAATTGGGTATGTGAAATACAAAGTTTTGCAATTACAATATTTTACAATAATATGTTATGATTTATTTATTTATTTTTGATCGGTAAGCAGGGGCTGTTAAGGGCCCCACCCTTATTATTAATTAGAGGCTAAAACCTTAAGAAAGTACAGGTCAAGTCCTCAAGGAGGATAGGAGACAAATCATAAGGAATATTTGTTTGATCTACAAAATCAATTACCGAGTTAGACATAGCTCCTTGCCTGGCTAACCAATCAGCAGCACGATTAGATTCCCTCCAAGAGAACTTAACTTGAAGGGAGTCGAACTTTTCCCTGATCTCCTCGATAGATCTGATGAAATGAATGTGCTTCCAAGATACTTCAACAATTCCATGATTGCAGTTTACAGCATATTGAGAGTCCAAACTCACCGCTACACGCTTAAATCCTTTGCTAAGAGCAAAAGTTAAGCTTTGAATTATTGCTTGGAATTCAATCGATGGGTCATCTTTGAACTCTCAAGCTCCGCACTGGGTAAAAATGAATCTGCCTTCATGGTTCCTGGCGATTAGACTGAAACCACGGCTTGTATTGGACATCGACCCATCTGTGTTGAGTTTTAAACATCAACAGTATGACATTCCCGATTCACCGATTGGTGTTCTTTCCTTTTCACAATTGTATGGTAGTCCCATCTCTGAAAAACTTGTTATTCCCTTGTTGAATAAACCGCTGTTCCATCTACCAAACTTTGAATATCCATTCGAATTTGCTTGATAATGTTTTCCAATGGAATCTGGTTTTCAAAAAAAATGCATCAGTTCCTCTCACGCCAGATGTGATAAATCGTCGAGCAAAATGCAGCAAAGAGGATCTCCTTTATCTTTGCATCAGTGTTGTGATCATTCATCACAAAGTTAGCTTCATCAATAACTGAACCCACAACAGATCTATGCAAGCCGAACTTATTCAGACCCCTCTTTCATATGTCGCTGCTAACAGCACACCGGAATAGAATATGATCATTTTCTTCACTCACTTTACAAACAAAGGCATGTTAAAACCTTTTTTTTTTCCTCAAGTTTTCAATAGTAAGTGAGCTTTGTCTCATAGCAACCCAAGCGATGAAGGAGTGCCTAGGGATTCCCCATTTACTCCATATTATTCGGAACCAAGGAACCTCTTCATTTCGAAGTCTGATGTTGCTCCAGGCAGATTTGTAAGAGAACACTCCTTAAGGAGTTTCAGTCCAAACAATTCTATCCGCTTTGTAAAGCTGCGGAGGATGATGATGACTATTAATGTTACTACAATTTCTACAAGCCTTCCTTCCTCTTCATTCAGTCCGTATCATTCATTATTTCGAACAAAATCAGCAACCCTTGCATTAGGAGAGCTATTCTTCTGGTAAATAGGTCTTCTCCCATATTGATCAATCAAAGAACCACCCTCTAACCAGGGGTCTTTCCAAAAGTCTGTTGAAGCACCATTTCTGATCACAAATTTTATATTTTTTGCAGCCAGATTTCAGACTTTGACGATTCCTTTCCAAGCCCATGAAACATCACTAGGAGAAAGACATCTCCAAGCATCACCCTCTCCAACATATCTAGCTCGAACCCAAGAAGACCAAAGAGAGTCATTTCTAACTACTCTCCAAAAAAGTTTCATCAAGCCAATGGTATTCCATTCCCGAATTCTTCTAATGGCAAGGGCCCCCTTCCCTAACCAGACGACACATTGAATTCCAATTAATTAGATGGAGCGAATTCATTGAAGAAGGACCACACCAAAGGAATCTACTAAGAATTGATTCAATTTTTTGAATGATTCCAATAGGGATAGCGAAACAAGAAGACCAATAGATTTGTAAGGAAGAAATAGCCAATCTATTTAATTCAACTCTACCCGCAAAGGACAAAAGATGAGCTAACCAACCTTCAACTTGAGAAAGGATTTTGTCAATAAGAGGTTGGCAAAGAGCGACTTTTAACCGAGAAGAAAATAAAGGCAAGCCCAAATATCGAATAGGAAGAGACCCCTCTTGAAAAGACAAGATATTAAGAATAATACTTTTATTAGAGCAAGACTCACTAAAAAATATACTACTCTTGTCCACATTAGTTTCAAGACACGAGATTTGGTGAAAAAAAAAATCCAGAAGATTTTTAATATTGGTCGCTAAAGTTGAAGAATTTTGAGAGAAAAGAAGAATGTCATCAACAAAAATTAAATGAGAAATAGACGGTAAATTCCTACCCCTAAAAACAAAGATAAGATTATTTTCCACTTTCTTCTCAAGAATGCTCGAAAAAGCCTCCATAACAAGGGTAAATAAATAAGGCAAAAGGGGATCCCCTTGTCTAAAGCCACAGAGACTAGGGAAATAGAAGAATTGTAGAATGTAAATCTGTCAAGTCTCAATGAGAGCTTGCTAGGGTATTTATAATTATCAAGGTGAATGGACATACATGCCTTTATAAAGATAAGAATTGAAAACTAGGAAAATAACATAAAGACATATTTCAATACTCTTGGAAAGAAAATGTAGCATGAAAATAGGGAACATTTAAAAAAAAAAGTGACATCAAGATAATGTATACCACGATGAGAAACGAGATCATAACTTCAATACCCCTTTGACATAGATGAGTAGCCCAAGAAAACACATTGAATGGCTTTGTTATCTAATTTTGTGCGGAGAGGGGTCCTGTCCTAAATAAAACAAGTGCACCCAAAGACTCTGAGTTTAATAGGAAACATGGTGCTATCAGGGCAAAGAACATGAAGCGGCACCTGTTCCCTTAAAGTGGGAAGATTCGTTAATGAGGATGGAAAATGATGGAGACGATATACATTCTTGAACCCAATTAACTCAAATGTCATGACATCCAATCTGAATAAGGATATTCTCAAGGAAGCCCCACCTAAATTTATCATAAGCTTTCTTTAAGTCGATTTTGATTGTGAAAAAGGCAGGGGTGGAATTGCGGTAGGAATTAAGAACTAATTCATGGGCAAGCAAAATATTATTAGAAATGAGACGACCCTTGATAAAAGCAGATTGGTTCTTGCTAATAATGGAAGGAAGGCAAGGAGCAAGATGATTAGCCATAATTTTGGTGATGACTTTATAAATAAAGTTACACAATGCAATCAACCAAAAATTTTCCAATCTATTTGCTTTATGCTCTTTTGGGATAAGAGCTTTAAGAGTAAAATTGCACTCTTTGAGCAACTTCCCACGATTAAAGAAATTTAGAACAACCTTATCGACATCCAACTCTACTAAATCCTAGAACGACATGAAAAACTTCACACAAAACCCATCAGGGCCTGAAAACTTATTACGAGGAGAAGCAAAGACAACAAACTTTATTTCTTCTCTTGTGATCAGCCTAGAAAGAGATACAAACTGGTCTCTAGTTAATTTGGATTTAAATGGAATATAGAGACAGGAGGCTTGAATTGAAGGATAAAATACCTTTCCAAAATAATTTACCACCACCACTCCAATATTCCTTTTACCTTTCACAATATTGCCTGATTCATCAACCATCTCCACAATGCCATTTCTAGTAATATTAGAATTTATAGCAGCATAAAAAAATCTGGTATTACAATCCCCTTTGCATAACCATTGGACTCTCGATTTTTGCCTAATCATTGATTCTTCCGTCAACATTTCTTTGTTCAGGATGCTAGTAGCTTCATTTTCTTGGCTATCAAGCGAATCATCTAGAGGGTTAACCTGAATTATGTTCTGAATCTCAACAAGGTGGTTTTCAACAACTTTTTCCCTAGGTTAGGTTTAGGAATTGATCTAAATAGAAAATAAAGAAAAAAAAAAGATGAAGAAAAGGAACAAATGAAGAAAAAGATGATAAAAAGGATAGAAAAATTACCTTGGAGTCCCGCCAAAAGTTCTTGGCATCACACCATATCCAATCACTAGAGAAATCTTACGAAGAGAGCTGTAAATTTTTTCATTCCATAATCTTTGTGAAATGAATTACAATATCCATATGTATGGGCTCTCATGTTTAGACTCTAAACTCCAATCTTAGCATGACTTAAACATTGACATTTTTAACCTTAATAAGCCAATCTCATGTAAAATTGATACCCTATTAGTGTTTTGGTCATAACTTTCTCAAAACTCATTAGAATTGTAATATTTTGAGCTCGTTGGATTAGTAACTGAATAACCTTTCAAATGTTACAAAAATCAACTTAATACGGCCAATTTAAACCCTCAAAATAAGGCCTAAAGAAAAATGACTTGAAAAGTAACTAAACTAAAATCAAAATCCTAAAATAAGCTAAAACAAATAAAAAAAAAAGACTCTTATATCCCTAAAATAATGCGTCCAACCCCTTTATGGGCAACAAAATCTACTAAGTAATCGCCCATGATCAGTGTTGTCAAATGCAGTCGCATACCCCAAATTATGTTATCTGCCAATATACGATGACATATTTCTGTGTGTAGTGACATATGCAATGGCATATTTTTCTACCTTTTCTTTCAAACATTTTTTCTTGTAGCATATGCCACCGCATATACGATGTGTGAAATTGCATATGCGAACAACATGTGTTAGTTGTTGAAAATCATTTACCCCAAAAGACTGATCTAAAGGCACAACTATGGACATAAGAGGGTCACAAGTCAAATTGGGGCACGATACATGAGCATGTAACACCTGGGAGCATAGGTGGATAGCACAACACTCCCCCTCACCCAAAAGGGTGGAAAATTCCCTCGAAGAGACTTGAACTCATGACCTATACGAATCTAGTGTTTTGATACCATTATTGACAACCGTTTACCCCAAAAGACTGATTTGATGGGGAATACACAACTTTGAATATAAGAGAGTGAGTCAAATTGGGGCATGATACATGAGCACATGACACCCGGGAGCAGAGGCGGATAACACAACTATTGCTTGCCTTGCAAAAAAAGAAAAATGATATTTCAGGCTTGGACCCATAAAGAAACTAGGGTTGCAACTTGGACAGGCTGGCCTAGCTCAACCTGATTGAGGGGTGAGCTAGGGCCAAGTTATCTGGAACTTGAGTTGAGCTTGGGTTAGAATAACTCAACCCGACCTTAAGTTAGGTTGAAGGCTTGAGCAACCCAGCTCAACCCGAACCCCAAGCAATATTATATAATTATTTCTATATTAATTATATATATTTTATTTATTTTTAGAGTATTTCTTGTTACATATATTTGTATAAGAATTTTTTTATTTCTTTCTTTCTATTTGAGTATGTTTTTATGTATATATTTCTTTGTAATGTATGTATATGTATCATATTTCTTGTTCAACGACCCCAACCCGCCCAAAGCTACCTAGCTTGGGCTAGCCCGAGCTCAAGCTCGAGTTGAGCTTTGGGTTAATGAGCTCAGGCTCAATGCTTGGGTTGAGTTGAGTTCAGGCTGAGGACTTTGCCACTTGAGTTGAGCCTGAGTCTATGCTCCAACCCACCTAACGCCCCCAAGTTGCAACCTACAAGAAACCTACCTTACTGCATATAAACCTATACAAACTTCTTCAAAACTCAGATTTGGAACCTGTCGCCCAATCCACAACTTTCCAACCCTCCTTACATCAATTTTAAACCTATTGCTGAACCTTATAATTACCCTTGAAAATATAGCCAATTGACCTTGTGAAACCTCTCACAATGACTAACAAAACTTTTTGGGCCTAAAACATTTTGCAATAATTTTTTGTTTCTCCTTGTCACTGCCTAATTAACCTTTCCACCACCCTTCTCAAAGTAGAATAACCTAGAATCAAAAAATCTAGGTTGTCCTACATCAAGGGGCCAATCTTTGTTATTCGAACATAAATAAAAAATGAACAAAGTCAAGCATTTAAAGAGAAAGTCACAAAATAATCAATTCCAAAGGCCTGGGTGTACCTTTTGGCATCCCTCCTTGTTTCAACCTTTCAATGCTACCACTAGGAAGATAATCAACAACACACATAGACTGACAACTGACTTCCTGTTTGCCTAGCGGTAGAGTGGTCAAATCCCATGTGCCATTATTGTTAAGTACTGTCGTTTTTTTATTCATTGCTCTATTCTACACAGACTGTATGAGGGGCCTATTTGTGAAATTTAGGAACACAGAGAAGAAAGAGAAATTAAATGCATTGAAGGATGAAGATAAATGATTAGAGGACACATAATTAGCAATAAAATGTTAGGCATGTTGAGTGGAAGGCAAATCCTCTGAAATCTTTGGTATCGCTAGGTGAAAACCGGAAAATTCGGGTCAAGGCCCACGAATCTTAGAAACCGAATTTCGATGGCCTAGGGCCATTGAAAATTTTGATGTTCCACAGATTGGACGGCATATAGCCGTTGAATTTCTCCCATCCTCCATTAATTTGACAGTTTCGGCCCATTGAAAAGAAAAGAAGATTCAACAACGAAAATTTTGACGCCTCAGTCCGTTGAATTTTATGAAATTCAACGGCCTTGGGCCGTCAAGTATGGGCTTTTTCACATTGTGTGTATTGTAACAAGACTGATATTGCATATCCGTGCTATCAACAACAGGGACAAGAAGGGAGACCGTAAGAAGTGTTATCTTTATATAACAAATTTTTCTTTCTTGAAAGAAGTAGCCACATAGAAGTTGATAATTACTACATTCAAGATATTGTTATGGACAAGAAGACTACTACTTCAAATGTGAAATCCGATGATCAACAGGAAGATGTATTCACAAAATCCTTTTGGCATGGTAGTTTGGCCCTTTTGACCACTTATAAATACATTCTAAGGGAAGGTCCTCCACTCTATCCAATGCTCCTCTTTTCTTCACGCTCTTCTTTCTTCGTTATTCTATTTCTTTTCTTTGTAGGTGCTGATTATAACAACTACAATTCTACCACAAGGACTGACCTGTTGAACTGCCTACAATAATTGAGAATTTTAATTTTTCATTATTGTTTTCTACCTTTTTTTTATGGGTAAGCTGGACTTGAACCCACAACCTCTACGATGATTTGCAATGTGTCAAACCAACTGAGCTACGGGTCTAAGCTCTATTGTATTGTACTCTACTATCATGAATTCCAAGTTCATAGGAGAAGAGGAGCTTAAGCATGATGATGTAGTAATGGGGATTCATATGCCTATACCCTTCTTCTACGCTCAGATTACAATCTTTATCCATGTTAGGTTTTGAGAGGTGCTGTCTATTGGCACCCCAACTTTTACTTATTACACCCCAATTTCTTAAATTATTTATCACACCCCACTTAAATATCACTCTTCAAACATTACAAAGGTTTGGCTCAAATTACAATCTCAAACTTATTAAGCATTGTAGAACTTGTACAAACAATTTCAGTAGTTGTTTACAATTATGATTAGGCTCATATAAAATTCTAAACCCAAAAATAGAAATCTTGCAAAAATAAAATAAAAAATGAGAGCGCTTTGATCTAAGTTTTTTATTTATTTTTTTATCTCAGGCTTTGTCAGTATTGATTTATTTAATTTGGCTTACCTAAATATTTTGCTTATTGTATTTCTGAATTTGTGATTTACTTGCAATATTTGGGCTCTGATTTCTCATAACTTCACCTGCAGTTTGGAGCAAAAATTTCTTTACTCACTTCCTTTAGAGATACTTGCTTGATCGAAATTGTTCCCAAAGACAAAATACCTACCCGAGGTAAATTCACAATTCCATCTTGTTTTGAACTGTTGTTTATTCATTTTAAGTCATGTAGCCTTTTGGGTTTATTTTCTAGAACTAAATATATTCCAGCTTTGGTCGAGACCAGATTGAAACATTGATCCCAAACTATTTGATATTTCGGTCAATAGATCATTCAGGGTTTTTGTTCTGACCAAAATGTTGCTTCAAAATAAGATTTTAAACCTTGATGTTTGCATCAACCATATTCTGGCCAATGCCAGAACAAAGCATTGGACCATATAACTATTGAATGTTTCGGTTGAGACCGTTTCGATTTTTTTTTTCCTTGACCAAAACATTACACTTCGAAATGGGATTTTAACCCCCTTGATGTTGAATTCCACCATATCTTCCGTGCGGTGTTAAAATCATAAAGTTAGTTTCCATCTTGTTCTACTCTATTTTTGAATTGTTCCTCTTGTTTCAGATCTTTGGCTAAGCTTTTGGTGCGAAGTACATTACAACTCCTTGTATGCAAGTGGAGGTAATAGACCAACAACTAAACTATGTTTTCTTTTTTCTGATAACAATTACATATGAGACCAATAACCAAACCTTTTTTTTGGGGTGTTTGCAGATGTTCCGACTAGGCCACCCAGAAAAAAGCATTGGCTTTTTTTCTAGGGTTTCTGGTGCCTTATTCTCCAATGTTTAAAATGTGTAAGTTAGCCACTACCCTCTATTTGTATAAATGAAACCACCAAATGTAACAAATTTCCTTGGTATATAATTTCTTGCTGAGCTCATGTTTAAATTTGTATTTTAGCACAACCATATCCTTGATCACCATAGTTTTAACTATGATACAACATTGGGTTATGGCAGAGAAACAGAAATTGTGTAATCTTACATAGTTTAACCTTTGAACCACTGAAATGCACCCTCATTGATTCGATGTAACATATCAGGAATTACTCGTTGACTCCAGTTTTCTCTCTGCAATTCTTGTCCTGTATTATAATTTCAGATTACTGGTAGGCCTAGTTAGCTGGTCCAAAAATATTGGGATAGGGCTTTGAGGAAGATGGAACGCTTTCAAAAAAAAAAAATGTAGGAATAGCTTCCATAGGTGATTGACCAAGAGAAAATTGACTCAGATGGTTTGGGTTGGTTAAATGGAAGTCAATTATAGTCCCAGGTAGAAGAAATGTTCAAGAGCAAGAAGCAGATTCAAAAGAACGTGGATTGAGATAGTGAAACAAACTTTCAATAACCGTGAAATGGAATAAGATTCATATGGTCGACAGAAAATATATCCTAAAAAAAATTGGTTCCCAATTTTTGACTGACACTTGTGGTCTAGGGATTTGTTTTTTTTTTGAGTTTTGATTGCATAATACTGATTGGGGTAAAACTTATTTTGTCTGAATCATCCTTGAATTGAATTGTTGATCACACATCAAAAGCCTACTTGTGACTGATTTACATTGTTGGAATTGTTATTCATACTTGCATCAACATCCTAAAGAGTTCAATTTTATTCTTCTTTAATTATCAAATTTTAACAATCTAAATGATTTTATTTAATTTCAAAATTAATATAAAAAAAAAAAATAATAATGGCTTCACCGAACTTTAAGAAACCTGAACAATTTGATGGATTGAACTTCAAAAGATGATCATCTATCTAGGATGCTCTTTTATTTAAAAACCTTTCATTTAACTTACTAAATTATTGAATGAATCTGCTCATACTGTTATGGAAGAACATGAACCTGTTAGATTTGATTTTATTAATTCATGGAAGCATAAAAACTTAATGTGTAATTAAGAATTTCATAACTTTTAATATATATGTTTTTTTCTTTTATTTTCATCCTTTTATTTTTTATTTTTTATTTTTTATTTTTCTGCTTTTTATGTTTTTTCCGAAGTTTCTTCCTTGCCGTTTTAAACTTGTACTAGACTTCTGTGATTTTGTGTGGCACACTAGACTATGACATGTTATCATGTTGAGTCGTGCTGGGGTGACACAAAGGTGACAAAAACTTGTGGTGGCCTGCACATTACCGTAGATGCTTTTTCACGAGATACGAGTATAAAGCATCTACGGTTATGTGTGGGCCACCACATCATTTTTGTCACCTTTGTGTCATTCCAGCATTTTCCTATCAATATTACTAAGAAAATGGAACGATTCCTGAGGCAATGTTTGTACATTTAAAGATTTAAAATAAAATTATTGGAATTTGATACAAGAAATAGAGAGAGAGAGAAAATAATTTGGGTCCGAGGCGCATTGTCTTTTATAAGATGGTCAACAAATGGGCCCAAGGAATAAAATATCATGATACAATGAACTAAACTTTTAAGGTTGTTTATCTTCCAAGTATGCTCAAATAAAAATGATTCCAAGTAAGAAAGAAAAAGTAGAGTCCAATCTTAAGATTTTTTGGTGTGTTGTGTTTCACCATTTGAAAATACCATTATTTATATAAAATTTTAAAAGATATCTCCTTAGAGAGTGACAAGTCTCTTTCAAGGGACACAATTAACACAATAGATGCAAATTATTTGAAGATTCACAATACCCAATGGGCAAACTGAGACAAGAGAGTACCACCCACTATAAATCTCTTCAAAAGACCAAAACTAATAATTTATTTAAAATACCAAAGTCTCTCTCTCTCTCTCTCTATTGAGGTAGAACTGCCATGTTGGTCTAAATGACATCTCCACCCTCTATTATCAATGGTCTAGATCAGTTTTGAAAATAAAATTTATAAAAAAAGACGACTGCTGAACTCCCAAATTTAAAATTGTAATCCAACGAACAAAATAAGTTATTTTTAATTTTTAATTTTTTTAATTTAGAATTTTACTCTCTATCATGTAGCATCCGATCTTTTTTTGAATGTCACATGAATGTATGGTCCATATAGATATAGGTGGTCCTTCGGTCCATACATCCCCTTTCTCATATGGTTGGGCAAGTGATATTGATGGATAGGTTAACTCATGAAAAAAAAAAAAAAAAAGAACTGATCCCTAGTGTAAAAACTAAAAACACGGAATGAATTTATACATATCAACATAATACATATCCTATTATATTTATCCCGAAGATAATTTTGACCATTGAATTTTGTGTTATATATATCAACATATGTCGAGACGTAAAATCATGAACAAGGAAGTTTCTAGGACACCATTATGTATTTTCTCAATTAATAGGACTTTTTCTGCCTTAAGGAGCCAACAGTCAAATTTGGGTAGATGGATTCAAATATATACTATCTTCAATATTATGTTTGTGGAGACTTAAAATCATGTTCAAGGAAGTTTCTAGGGCACCATCATGTAATTTTATCAATTAATTGTCCCTACCAATGACCCAGGCAAGGACTTTTTGTGCCTCGAGGACACCCAACAGTCAAAATTGGGCACAGGGATTCAAAGATGAAAGCTTTTCAAAGGCCAAGTAAGGTATGTTTCCAATACACGAAATAATAATATCCACAAGAGACCAAGAACCACGGCAGCAAGTTGTCACACCAACTTTTAAGGTGGAGAAGTGTTTTTTTTCTTCTTTTTTTTATAGCTTTGTTGTGGGAACCTTATTCATCATCATCACACCATCTCTTTTCTTTCCTATCTAAGGTCATGTCTCCTTCATATATACTTCTTATATATATATATACATAAAGAAAAGGTCAAAAAATAAAGAAAGGATTGTGTGGGTGGTTATTGAAATTCTCCCCAAATATGAGTAAAAGAGGGTGAAGCTCACATGTGGATTACAATCCATCATCTTTGACTTTTAGTCAAATATATATATATATATATTTTTTTTTCTCAAAACCAGTCATTTTCAATCACTTAAAAGGTAAATTTTTTTTACTCCTCATACATCTCCAGCATAAGATTTTATCTATTTCAAAGCACAAGATCATGATTGGACTTTTGGAGAAGTAGAAGGCGATTGATTACATTTTGTGTAGAAAAATCAAGGGTTTTGTTTTTTTTTCTTTCTTTTTTACAGAGTGCCAAGGTGAAGTTGAAAATGATACTTGGGATTGAAGTTGAGTAAATTACAAATAATTTACCCTAGAAATGGAAGAAAACTGATTTTGAAAAGAAAAATAAATGATTTTTCGCTAAAGGTTAAATATGAGGGCATTTTCATCCATCAATTAGAGATGATCAAGGTCAGGAGGGCATGTCATCACTTTAAAAGATGGAGGATATCATAACTATTAATCAAAAATAGAAAGAAGGGGTACCTCTAAATCACCCTAAACTTAATGGAAAAGAAAAATTAAAAAAAAAAAAGGAAGCCACTCAAGTCAAGGTGCTGCAATTGCCCTGAAAAGGGGGAAGCACAAACACACATGATCTCTCTCTCTCTCTCTCTCTATATATATATCTCTCTCCCTCTCTTTATTTCTTTTTCAAATGATCTTAACCATCCAAATTGACATTTTTTTTACATTAAAATTATCTAAATGTGATGTGGGTTGTGACCCATTTCTCACTTTTTCTTACTTTTTTTTTTAGGTTCTTTTGATTTGGGTGGTTATACAAAGGTGTAGATGATAATGTTGGTTTGATGGGAGCAATAATAGAGTGAAAGAAAGAAAAAAAAAATGAAAAAGAGAGAGAGAGAGTGGGGAGGCTGTAAATGGGGGAATCCATCCATCTACCATTCTTCTTTATCTTTTCTTTTCTTTCCTTTATTTGTTGAATGTCAAGTTTTGGAAAGCGATCTCAGAGCATATCTATGACAAAGTGGGTGATGGTATCATTTTTATTGCCCCGTGATAGCGTGTCCGTACAATCTTGACCCACTACTTCTCAATATCTTATTTACATTTAATAATCTTCAACATGTGGGCTTACGGCTTCATCATTAACTTAAAACAAAATGCAGTCTCAATTTGATTTTACTTTATATTTATTTTGGGATTGGTATCTTAGACTCATGGAAACTTGACTCATAAAATCACTCATTAACATGGGGTCCATTAGGGTTTGGTCAAAATGGTTTTCTCATAATGGAGATTGCGCGGTCGAATCTCTAGATCTAGTGATATATGTGATGAAAAACACAAAATTTTCTTGGTTTGACTAATTTTATGTCCTCAAATGAGAGACGAGAGAGTCTCATTATTATTATTTTTATAATGATTTCCTTAGCAATATTTCCTCGGCCACCCGCAAAGGCACACACTCACTTACCCCGTAGGTGTGTTGCACATGCTCAGGGGAGGAACCCATCTGTCTTGGCTCCAACCCTAACTCTTCCGGTCCCTCTAGTCAAACATAAGATTGGACACCCCCATTATAACAAAAAAAAAACCCTCAACTCGAAATGTTATATTTTCCCTTACATCAAATATCCTTATTATTGGATATTTGATGAACAATACCCACCCGGATGTTAAACATTTAATTTTAACAAAAATCAATACTCATAAAAGAATCAATCACTTTCGATGGTTTCCGTAGTATATCAGTTGCTACTTTCATCTTTGACTTAAAACAATAATCTACATATTATTGAATGGGTGAACAAGATAAATTTAATCGACACCAGATCATTGGGATAAGTCTTCAATGATGATCAAGAACATTCATTTACTTTCGAGATCATAAAAAATTATATTTTCCCAAATCACTCTCAACAACATGATCATTTTCAAAAAAAAAAAACCAGTCCATTGTAATATCAAATCTGTGTCTCTCCAATGCCTATCTTGTTGAGGTTGAGTTAGCCAATTTAGGTTTAATAGGGGCATAGAGGTGGTCTACGAGCCCACCTTTTTGGACCCCGGACTCAAATAAACATGACTCGATTATATGAACATTCAAGTCAAGTGGGTTTTTCATTTTTACAAATTTAAATTATAATATAATAATATAATAATATATTTGTGGATCATAGAGTCACCAGCCATACAGGAAAATGTGTGATAAAAATGTGACAACAAAACTAGGGATTTAATCTAATGGAATAAACAATGTGTCTAGTTGCATTGTATTCCAATCAATCCCTTTGTCTCCTTAAACGTAGCTCATCTGTCTATTAAAATGTTAAAAAACACAACCATTTCTTTATACCATTCTCAGATTTTTAGGATTTTAATTATAAAACATCCTAGACATTGTGCTTCACACTAGGTATGACCTAAACACAATTATTAACAATAAAATATAATAATTTTTTTTTCTTTTTATATGAAAGATATAATATAATCCCTAGTTATCATCCTTGGCTTTGTCACATTAACATAAAGTCAGGTGCACGAATATTTTAACTTCATTCAATTGTTTATTATGTATTTCTTCTATCAAGGAAAGTGCTCTGCAGTGCTTCAATATGTATATATATACATAAAAGAGTTGTGATAATCTAAATCCCCCACGTGGCATCTTCTGACATGACATGTGCTAGAATCGTAGATCTTTACTTCTTGAGATACACAATTACACATATGTGTATCTCGAAAAATAACAATCTATGATTCTAGCACATGTCATGTCAGGAGTGTATTTTGAATATACCACAGGGGGAGTCAGAAAATCATTACTCTATATGAAAAGATTCGATTAATTGACAGCCAACTTGACATGGTAAAATGCGAGTCAATTGTGTATTTTAGGAGAGAGAGGAAAAAAAAACCTAATTTCCCTTTTAAACGAAACCTCTTAAAAAAAAGATTTTCTCATATCTTGACATTATTATGTCATGATTACTCACAATATATGTCAAAACTAAAAATCAACTCTCGTTTTTTACATTTTCAAACGTGCAATCAATAATTAAAATTTTTTTTTTCTTTTCAAAATCAGTTTTTTAATAATTCATTTTGCCTGAATTTTTTTTTCTAAATAATCTTACAAACACTAAGGAGTTACTAAAAGAAAAATATCGATAGCATTGTCTTTTATTTGGTGGATTAATTATCAAAAATATTAATTAGAATTTAAATTTCTTTTTGAGAGTATGCGTTTGTTAAGTTAGGGAATTTAAAGCAATTTTCTCATAAAAATTGCTTTTTGAAAATTTAATTAATTCAAATTTAAATTCTTTTTTTTTTTTTTTAACCTCACTTTGTACATTTTTTTTTCCATGTTACCGTTAGAAAACGACTTCGGCTTCGATAGCTTTCCTAGGCCAACACCCTGAAACTTTCTCGAGATTCTCGTATGGTCAACCAATAACACCGACACCTCTAGTCAAGATCCTCGTAATTCACACCTGACGTATCTCGGAGCAAATAAAAATAATCTTGATCTCGACACGCATCTCAACAACTTTCTAACAGTCTAGATCTCGAATCGTTAAAAGTTGTCAAACTCTAAAAGAAGCAACAAAGAAACAGAGGTTACACGGTTACAGGCGCACCTCTAACCTTTTAAAGCCGCCCGGGCCCACCACACGAGGTTGGGCCCACTAACTTGGGGGAGGAGAGAGAGTCTTTCTAACTACGCATCAAAGTTACTAATGAAACCAAAACCTTCTTTCACACGTGGGAGGCTGGGCCCCACATCATTCACGTTCTTAACGGGAACGAATAAAAGCCTCTTGGACTCTAGTGGTGCTTACGTGGCAGTCTCTGGCCTGCTCAAAGAAATAGGTGGAAACGTGGCAGATACCGCTGGGCCTGCATGTCAGTTAACCAAATCACACACAAAAAACAAAGCCCCAGTTTAACCGTACAACAAAACAAACCAAATTCAATATTAATGACCCTTAATTTCCGCAACTGCCCCTACAATATTGCCTATAGTTAAAAATTTAGAAAAAGAATATAAAGGCCTTTTCGGTAATTTAAAAACAAATAAACAAAACTGTTGCTCTCATCCTCTCTCTCTAACATTTAAAGGACTCGCTTTCTCTCTCTAAACCAAACCCCAAATAAACCCCCCCATTCCGCTTGGACACCTCCATTGCATGTTCTCATCCTCTCTTTGTTCTCTTCTCCATCTCTTTTCCCTCTAAAAAGCCCAAGAAGATAAGCTAAAAAAACCAGAGAGAAAAAAAAACATTTTCATGGCTGTTGAAGCTCGACATCTGAACTTCTTTCCTTCCCAACTGATTGGTAGCAGGTATGTTAAATCTCTCCTCGAATGTATCTTGGGTTTTTTTTTTATTTTTATTTTTATATTTTGTTCTGATATCGTAGAAATTTGCAGAGAAATCATAAACGCAGTCGAAACCAATGGAAATGTCTACAATAACGAAATGGGTTTCGGTCCTTTCGGATTCCCGATACATGGAACCAACCCCGAAACATTCAACCCCTTCTACAATTCTACAATCTCTGATTCGCTTCCAGTTAAAGCTGAAAGTGGTCTCACCTGCAATCTATCTTCTGTTTCAAGAAAGCGTACCAGAGATTCAATTTCGATTTCAGCCAATCCTTCCACCTTTCTTGGAGACGACATTTCCTTGCAGATCCAACAACAGCAGTTAGAAATCAATCTCTTAATTTCCCAACATGTAATTTTCTCAATCTTTTTCCCAATTTTATTTAAATAGGTATTCGAAATTTTGTTTTGTTTTTTTCTAAATGGGTATTTGAATTTTATGAATTTTTAGATGGAAAAGGTTCGATTGGAGTTAACAGAGCGGAGAAAACGACATTCAAGGCGATTAGTTGAAGTTGTCGAAGAAGGAATCGTGAAGAAATTAAAAGCAAAAGAAGAAGAAATCGAGAAAATCGGAAAACTGAATTGGGTTCTTGAAGAACGATTGAAGAGTCTGTATGTAGAAAACCAGATATGGAGAGATTTAGCACAAACAAACGAAGCCACAGCGAACGTTCTACGTAGCAATCTCGAACACGTGTTGTTATCTCAGGTTAAGCACGAGCCACACCATGGCACACGTGTGGGAGAAGAAGTGGTGGACGATGCAGAGTCTTGTTGCGGAAGCAGTGAATTTGGTGAGGAAGAAGGGCAGCGCACGTTAGTGGAAAATGGAGGAGAGAGAAAGATGGTGAAGGATAAGAATGATAGTGGGAGTTGTATGATGGGTAGGCTGTGCAGGAATTGTGGGAAAGAAGAATCGTGTGTTCTGTTGCTGCCTTGCAGACACCTCTGCCTGTGTACACTGTGTGGGTCCTCTACTCATACGTGTCCCATTTGTAAATCTGACAAGAATGGTAGTGTGCATGTTAACATGAACTAAAAAAAGAAAAAAAAAAATTACAAACAAAAATGCGTCCACCAATTTATTTATATTATTTCATTTCTTTTTAACTTTTAAGAGATATATAATATATTTAATTGTTTTTTTTAAATAATAAAAAAGATTTTTCTGAAAGAAAATTAATTTATGTTTTATAATCTTATTCAATTCTTGGTTGGTTAGTAGCTATTTCGTTGGATAGATATGAAGAAGTTTGTTTTGGTAAAAATTAGAGAGATTTAATATAGATAAGAAATATTAAATAAACATATATTAACCAATTTGATACTATTATAGTGCTTTAAATG
Source organism: Akebia trifoliata (assembly GCF_017979445.1). Taxonomy (NCBI): domain Eukaryota; kingdom Viridiplantae; phylum Streptophyta; class Magnoliopsida; order Ranunculales; family Lardizabalaceae; genus Akebia; species Akebia trifoliata. Next base: position 20,611,098 of record NC_141375.1, on the reverse strand, counting down.
GAGTAGATACAAGATATAGTGCATTAAATTGAAATGTGTTGGATCAAATTAGAGTCCATATAATCTGGTATGGTATTATTGGTTGGATTTGATCAAGTTGGGGTCCATATGGGTCCCAAATTTTGATTTATACCAAATTGTGGGAGGCAAATTAATTTATGCACATCCAATTCATTGTTCATATGTCAACACGAGATTCATGTCAATATCATAAACATGATGTCAATGGGTATCTAATTACTTGATGTACTCGAAACTAATTAGTCGGTTTTGAGTATACCATTATGGATCTGATCATATTTGGGTTCGATTTTGAGTGGCTGTAATACGAACCTAATAAGAGTTAGATCTCCTTCGAGTATCCAATGGTTGTCCGGTGAGTACCCAATTAGTGACTTTATTTTATTTATAATAAAATTAATAGTTTAATTTGTTGATATAATATTGAATTACACGGTGTAACACGTTACAAATGAAATATCTTGAAATAAATGTACTTGAACTAAGTTTAAATATAAAGAATATGTGAATTCTTTGATTTGTTTTTTTTTTTTTTTTCACTTTTTGTCTACGTGAACATCTATTAAATTTACACATTTTTTTAAATACAATTTCAATAATAAATGAATGCTCCATACCATAATTTTCTATAATTTTATTCTCAAAACTTAAATTCTCTTAAAGAGTTCATTGTTGATTTTTTTTTTCTCTTGATGGTAGAGGTTCACTAGTAAGGTTGAGGTAATTGGCCTCTTAAATCACCATATCTCGCCCCAATCTCTCAGGTACATGCAATATACCCTAGAAACCACACATGTCAAGTAAGTAAGGAAAAATCTCTATGGGTAATTACAAATTAAATTGTTAAACATATAATCATTTATTTTTCTCATAAAAATATTACCAATCTAAATGGGTATTCAATGAGTAATCGATGGGTATCAGATATTTGAAGGGTCTAGTTTGGTTCCAATTGGAACTGATAAGAACTGGAACCGAGACTTTATTTAGGTTTCTTTCTAGGATACATGTGGAATCAACTTGTTGACACCTTGCCAAGAAAGCTTCCTGACTTAGTAGGGATAATGTGGATAATGTGCTAACTCGAAGAGCAAAACACCTCAGTCCCACACTAGGTTGAGGTGTGCATCCTTAGGAGCCATACATATTTGCATCTAAGGAGAGGTCTCCTCTCAAGAGCACATCACTTCGATTGCTTTGTACATGTCTAAGGTGTCCCTTTGATTAAATGATTAAGTCCCTTATAATCCCAACTATGATAGTTTGTACTGAACTACTTCTTGCACACGAAGTTCAACCAAAGACTCTCATAAGTTTCAGAGTTTGGATGGAAGAAGACTTTACATCCTTAAGGGTCATTTACAAAGACACACCCTCACTTACCTAATGCGTGATGTAAAGGCATTGCACATGTCTCGAGACCAGTCCTTAGACTGGGCAAAGCCTAAATCTGGACTCGATCAACTATTTTCAAGGATACTACGTTATCATAAAAAATAAAAAAAAAAAAAAAAAAAAAACGGATCAATGTGTCGATGATTACACAATAATATATATATTTTTTTAAAATTCTTATCCCTTCTTAAAAATTGGTAAGACATTTTTTTGATGATTTGAGGTTGATCCTAATTCCAACTTTGACTGTACATGTGACATTTCTTCTCCATTTGTTTTTTCTCTACTCTAAATAATTTAAATGTTGAATTAATACTCCAACAAAGTAATTTATTTGAATTAAAATATCATTAATTAAAGTTAAAAAGTATAGAATTCTCGTGGGATAAGAAAATATCTTCACAATATGTATCTCAAAGATTGCATGATTAGAAAACTCCAACACTTACATCAATTTTCCATTTTGTTTTGATCAAATTAAATCCTTAAACAATACAATTATTCGGATCTAGAGAGACGTGGTAACATGGTGTTGTGATGTTGAATGGGACGCAGCCTCGAGAATCGGTAATCCCGCCAAAATAAAAGACATCTCTATCTATTAAAACAAAAAAAAAAAAAACAGAAGAAATTTTCCGTGTATTTTTATGCCGTAAATTATGTATCAGTTGCAATTATTTGACGAGGAATTAAAAAAAACAAAGAAACTTAAAATATGGATTTATCTTGATGGGCTTAGATTAGTCAAACCGTGAAAGTCGTTGTTGGAGATTATCGATGGAGATGGGTGGGTGCATTAATTATGTTTGGTGCGTGTATGTTAGTAGTGGTCTGTCACACCTGTTACGCAGGTCAGGTCGTGACAAGTACCGCCAAATTACATAATTAATTTAGAGATCTGCTATTGACACCCCACTTTTACTTATATTGCAATCTAATTTTTTAAATTATTTATTACACTCTAACTAGAGATTAAAAACACACTCTTCCTGGGTTAGAAAGGTTTAACTCAAATTATAATATCAACGTTACAAATCATTATAATGTTCTGTTTAAATAATTTTAATAGTTGCTTATCATTATGATTAAACTTATGTAAAATCTTAAATAAAAGAAAAAGAAAAGGTGATGACATGTAATAAGTAAAAGTTAGGAGGTGTCAATAGCCAATTTTCTTAATTTTTTTTTATGTGAATTTTAAAAATAATTATTTATACATACCTCATGATTAAGTAAATATGTTAGATATCCCGTGTTTCCAACCTGATGACATGTGATCCTTAACCTTAATCTTCTCTCATATAGATTAATAAAATATGACTTAAATATCCTCACAATCTCACTTTAATCCTTTGTATAAAGTTCTTTTTGTTTTTTTTATAAATATTTTTTTTTAGCAAAAACATTACTCAAGAGAATGAAGTAGAGGGTTTTCTATAAGTAAAAGATGAGGGTATTTAGGTCATTTTCATTTATGAGTCATGTCAAGTCACTATTGGTATCTCAAATATTCAGCAAAACGGTTAAAGAAATAGAATTAAGGGTGGCGCTACATTTGGTCTCTTAAAAAGTCCAGATTAAAGGACACGCTCCGCGTCCACGTGAAATTCACATGCCCCCCACTCATCCACTTGTTTGCGTGGTATGTCTGAACTCTTCATTCAACGTGTGTTGTTTACTTATTTTTAGGACAAATAAATAAATATTTTTTTTTTTTGGAAATTTACTAAATAAGTCAATTCTTTTTAATATTTACGAAAATGGTCATTAATCCAATTTTGTCAATATTCATTTTTACCAAACAAGTTAATATATTATGTTGTAATATTTTCTATTTACTTATTTATCTTTCCTATGAACCGATATTCAACTCAAGGGCATGTATGTAAGTTCATCAAATTGGTTTTTACAATGATCTACCTCACATAATTGTTCTTGTAAAAAATAAAAATAAAATCATGTACAAATATTAAAAAAAATGGATGATTTCGACAAAATGCATACTCTTTTTTGGTAATTTCCTCTTTTTTACGTTATAGTTCGAGATCTGAGTAAAGAATAATTGGGATCTAATTAATTTTTTTTGATTCCATCGAATTTTACCTCGATGTATTATTTGTCAAAAGAACTTCAACAATCATATTAGAAATTGAATAATGCAATATTCAAGTATTCATGTATTTATAAGAGGAATTGAATTGATGATTTAGCTAATTAATAATTTTTTATTTATGGGTTTCTTTAATTCTTTTAGTAATTTGTTATTTTATCTTTAATGATTTTTCATACTAAAAAAAAAAATCTTGATTTCATTCTACTTTTCGGCTTCCTTGATACTTTTGGGATATTTATTTTTTTATTCGTATTTTTCTCCTTAATAGTGGCTTGACATGTAAATGACGTTTGAGGTTTGAGTGTTCCCTCACTTTTTGGTGAGGGAATCTACGTGTAATTTTCATACCTTCATCACCAACGAAATACCTAAAACTCATGGAATCCAATATGCCAAGTGATATTGAATTTTTTTTCGTATATTTGGGATAAAAGTCACACCACCCAAAGTGTGTATCACCCCATCAAATCATCCAAATAGCAAATGTGTTTTATTCCATTCTGAGTGCCACCCTAACCTAGAATAGATTGTTATAACTTTGATGATTATGGGTCGTGCTTGAATTCTAAGAGTTGGTATGTCCACTAGACACTAAAGAACAAACTTCACTTCCACACTCCGAGCCTTCCATATATCTCAATTCTTGGATTTTGATTCTTCTGACAATGACCAAACCTCAAGGATTTGATATATCCCATGTAAAAACTTATTCTTCACAAGAACAATAGGAATTCGATTTGACATGAATCTCAAGGTGTCACGTTTTGCATGATTACATGTCCGAAAGTATTAGACCCACATTTTGTTTTTTGTAAAACAAAGATAATTATAAAATTTGATTTATGCCCCTTTTGTAAATATAGAAAGGCACATCTATGCATATTTATTTATTGAGTCGTGATAATATGTCTACCCCACGTATCACACTCAATCGACTCTCCTGACATGACAAGTTCAAGAATCGTAGATCTGTATGTCTCGTGATACACATTTTTTTTTAAAATAGGAAAGTGTCGTTTCGTATCCTGAGACGTATAGATCTATGATTTCCAAATTTGTCACGTCAAGAGAGTTGATTGAGTGTATACCACATGGGATGGTCAGATTGTCACGATTATTTATTTATTTATTTTAATTTTCATAGTTATATATCATACATGTTTTATGAGCTAATAAGATAACGAGTATTACAATCATCTATAGACAAGGCATCTTTGAATGATTTTCCTAGGAACATCGCATATGGGCCCCAACTGAATTGGACAATTTGTTTTCCACACCCACCCCTGACCGGGATGCACTCAAAACACGTGAATCCGATTCCTTTTTCTCCTTTAATTTCGTATAAATTATAAAGAAGATATTGACTTGGTTTGTAATCCTCCTTTGGATTAGCTTTTTGAAATAATTAATGGAAAGAAAAAATCTTTGGTGGGATTAGGAATCTCACGAAAAAAGCAAAGTTAAATTGTACTTGTAATGTAAGAGAGACAACTTTATCGCCACACCAGCGTTTATCCTTTACACACAATGCACCAAAGCTTAAAATAAGTAAATAATAATTGTGATCATAGGTTGAATAATTATTTTATAATAAGAATAATAATTATATTAATAGTTACAAAATCAGATAGATGACGATTTTTGTTTGAAGAATGCTGGCCCCACAGTCCTTATACGACCGGAACAGAGATTTGCTATTTTGAAATTTATGTGCTAAGCTGATGAACCAAATGGCACGATGCCATGTTATTGAAAAAATAAATAAAATCAAGTCTTATTCAAAATTCTCTCTCCACCAACTAATCACTCTTGTTTTTTTTTAAATATATGTGATATCATGTCATTAGTTCATCAACTTAGCACATAAATTTCAAAACAACATAACTTTATTTGTAGGAGCGTGGTAACTTGCTTTCAAAATAAGACACATGTCATGGAGGAGGAAAATGAGGGATTTGTCCCCATTTCAGTGGAAAATCTAAGTTTTAAGGTTATTTTGGGTATTTTATTTTCTAAAAATTTCACCCCAAATCGTTTTCAATTATCCTCCAAACCCATTTTTGACCCAATTCTTTAATGCCAAGTCAACCCATCTGGGTTTTATTTCTTTTGAATAATTTAATATTTTCTAAATATCTTCTAATCCACCTTCTTTTCCAAAGGAAAGTATAATTCTTTGAATATAAATATATTTTGATAAATAACTATAAATCAAATTAAAATAATTTATCTAATACATAACGAGTTGGTTCAGACGAGTCAACTTGATATTAATTGGGGATGATGTGAGAAAAAATCTTACATTTTAAAAGAATGAGGTAGAAACATGATTTGAAAAATTATGCAAGATCGACATATAACAAAGACTTTAGCTAGACAACGATTTTTAAACAATGTCTATTTTTCTAATGAAAAAAATGTGTGTAAAAAGGGGTTTTAGATATTGATTTTCCCAAAATCGATGTTCAAAGTTTGTGAGGCTTGATTATGACCACACAAACTTCAAGAAAGTTGGATTAAATTTTCTTTGATAGATACTCCGAAGTATAGTGGATATAGTTTGATCGGTTGTCTAGAGTAGTGAGTCGACTTGCCTAGACAAATCTTCTTGGTCCCTACAAAACAAACTCTCCAATGCTCAAGTCAAAAAAGTCTATAATTTAGAGACCTTAATTGGGGGAAATCCAACGAACCTCCCCATTGTCAAATGAAGGATTTATATTATGTTTGGTTGGACTATGATTGTGGGCCACCCTTTCGATCATCTCTTGCAGTTTGTAATCTTCAATTAATAGTCAGTCATTTTTTTTTTTTTTGGCTAAACGAGCAAAAATGTATTGATTGTAAAAATTTATAAAGGGTGGAGCTCTTAATTTATAAATCTAAATTGGAGAAGAGCAAGACTGTTGCCAATGACACACTTTCCAGAAATCAAAGGCAAAACATTAACATCCGGATACAGATTTGAACTATGATTAATAACAACAAAGTTAGCTAAGGTATCCGATATGCCCTTTTTACAATAATATAAATTCTAACACCCCCCTCAAGTTTGAGCATATAAATCAAACATACCCAGCGTGTTACAAAACTTAGAAAATAACCCCTTAGACAAAGTCTTGGTGAATATATCACCAATCTAAGTATTTGACCTTAAGCATGGAGTAGAAATTTGATTATTCATAACCAAGTCTCTAATGAAATGACAATCCACTTCAATTTGCTTAGTCCTCTCATGAAACATTGGATTACTGGAGACGAAGATAGTAATTTGGTTATCACAGAACATATGCGTAGGTGTAGGCACATGAAATCTCATCTCTTGAAGCAATGACCTAACCCATATCATATCTGCTGTAATATGAGCCATAGTTCTATACTCTGTTTTAATACTAGAACGAGCTACTATAGTCTACTTCTTCCTCCTCAAATTAACCAAATTACCTCCTACAAAGGTATACTACCCTGAGGTAGATATCTTGTCAATGCGACTACTAGTCCAATATGCATATGAAAAACCTATAACTGTCAATTCTTTAAATGGTTTGTCCGGTAACCAAGTTCTTGGTGCATTCTTGAGATATTTTAAAATCCTAATAACAATGTCCTAGTGTGGCTGGTGTGGACTATGCATAAAATGGCTCACAACACCTACTACAAAGGTTATATTTGGTCTACTACAAAGATAAATGAGCTTACCAACTAAGTATCTATATCTTCTACGTCATCAAATAGCTCTCCCTGTTCACCATCAAGCTTGATCGAATTGTCCATAGGAGTATCCACAGGCCTAGAACCAAGCATACCAGTCCTAGACAACAAATCCAACACATATTTTCTCTTAGAGAGATTAATCCCATATTTAGATCTGGCAATCTTACTACCTAAGAAATATCGAAGGACCCCAAATTCTTAGTATAAAAATACTTAGCAAGATGAGTTTTCAACTCATCTATCCCTACAAAGTTACTACCAAAAATGATTATGTTATCAATATACATAATAAGCACAATAGTCCGACGTACCATCTTCTGAATGAAGACTGAGTGATCAAAAGATGATCTTTAAAAATCATAATCAAACACCACAGAGCTGAACTTGTCTAACTAAGCTCTAGGAGATTATTTTAGTACATAAATGGACTTCTTCATTCTGCATGCCAATTCTGATTTCCAAGAACTGCATATCTTGGAGCGGGTCCATATAAACTTCTTGTTGTAGATCTCCATGATAAAATGCATGTTTGATATCTAACTGATAAAGAGACTAATTGCAACATGTAGCAATAAATAAGAGTATCTTAACCAAGTTGATGCGATCTACTAGGGAAAAAGTCTCCACTTAATTAACTCCATAAGTCTGAGTGTAGTTTTTAGCTACTAACCTTACCTTTAGCCTTTCAACTAACCCATCTAAGAGATATTTGATGACGTAGACCCATATACAATCCATTATTCTCTTACCAGGAGGTAGAGATGCAAACTCCCATGTCTGATTGTCCTGTTATACCCCTATCTTAGCATCCATAACCAACATCTAACTAGGTTAAGCTAATGCATCTGTTTAAGAGAGAGGAATAGAAAAAAGGACAAGGACAAGGCAAAAGACTTCATAGTGGGTGAGATACGATGAAGAGATACAGTGTTACTTATAGGATGTTTAATGCATTCTTGAGTACTTTTTTCAATGAGCAATTGGCTGGTTTAAATCAGCTGGTCTTGAAACCTCAAGATTAGAAGTTGTTGGGTGTGGGGTTGGTGACCCCTGGTGTTCTTTTCTCATATTGTTTTGTCGATAAACCTACAATGGAGCAAGAACATCATCTATAGATGAATGAATAATTCATATAGAAGTAGATTGAAAAAACTCCCCCTCACTCGAATAGATCAAATCTAACTAAAATTGTTTTCCCCTTTCAGAAAAGAAAGGTGTTGACTCAAGGAAAATGACATTCGTATTCACATAGAACCAATGCTGTTTTGGACTATAACACCAATAACTAGGGGTGCAACTCGATCTGGTTTGATTCAGTTTGTGGCTAAATTAGAACCGAACCAACGTAGATCGGTTCCACTAAATAAAAATCAGAACCAAACCGAAATGCCAATAGAACCAAATAAACCCAAACCAAATAAGGTCAGTTTGGTTTGGTTCGGTTCCATGGGTTTCCAATATCCTATAAACTTAGTTGGAAAGAACATATTTTTAATAAAAAAATAAATAATAAACAAAAAATTATATAATAAATCATTAATCTATTTATAAAAAAAAAATCATTAATTTATCCTTAAAGAAATCATTAATCCATGTCCTAACTCCTAAAATAACTCATATAATTTAATAAATTTATTTATTTATTCATAAGATTTGGTTCTATATAAGCCTTGAACTAGAATCAAACCAAATTGATCAGTTCTCCATTTTTTAAAACCCAAAACCGACCTACAACTTGTTCCAAACAGAACCAAAGCTATCGATTTGGTTCGATTCTCGATTTGAACCAGACCAAGTTTCACCCCTACTAATAGCCCTTCTGAGTGTGAGAATAGCCACGAGCTCTAAACTCCTTGCATAAGACAAAAATATTGATTTCCAACTTTCTAATCTTTTGTACACACGGTCAATTAAAGATTGACAAAGGGAATGATTACCAGTGAGGAGAATAAAGGGAGCTCGAGATATTTCACTTGAATTGTACCCGAACTACATGAATTTTAGGCACCTCAAAATTCTCACTAACCTCTTTTTCTTGTAGAAAACTAGAAAAAGCCTCCATAACCAAAGTAAATAAGTAAGGATATAATGAATCACTCTGTCTCAAATCGTGACTAGATTAATCAAAGAAGAAGAAAAATCCAGTTGATTCAAAATTGATTCAAGAAAGCTCCAACTAACATAATCGCATACTTTTCAAATGTATAGCTTCACACAAATGGTTTCGGAAAAAACAATTAAAATAATTGTGGACCATTTCACGAAGCAGGACAATTCTATGTTGAATACTTCTTCCTTTCACAAAAGTTGGTTGATGAGGATTAATTAATGAAGGAAGACACAAAGATAACCTATTAGCTAGGATTTTCGAAATAATTTTGTACAAGAAATTGCACAGAGCAATAGGTCTAAATTAATCTAGTTTCTTGGCATTATCTTCTTTTGGCATTTCTCTAATTTTAAGCATTTTATTGTTGCAGAAAAAACCCATGATAGCATCCAAAACATATTCTCCCACCAGATCCCAAAAAGCTATAAAAAAATTCAATCCAAAATTGTCTGGCTTAGAAATATTTTTTGGCGACTCAAAAATTAAAATTTTATCTCCTTCCTTATCACGGGATTAGATTAAAAAAAAATGGAATGCTCCTTAGAGAAAATTTTAGAGAAAGGTATAAAACAACTTATAGTGCTAAAATGGCTTTTGAAAATATCAGAATAATATTGGGTTGTCCAATCACCAATACTTGTCTTAACTGTAACAATCTGACCTTGAGTTTGTTTCCAAAATTGAAATACTCAACATTCAACATGACTCAAGATAAAAAAGTAAGGAAGAAAATCAAAGGAATGAAAGAAGAATACACTAGGGGAAAGAATATGACCTAGGAATGAGAATCAAGATGAAGAAAAGGAGATTAATGGTGTCAAGTGCTATTTTTGTTGTAAGCTTGGACATGCGAAGAAAGATTGTGTTAAGTGTAAAGATTGTTTAAAAGAAAAGTATATGGTAGTTTCTTTAATATGTTATGAATCAAATTTAACTGAAGTTCCTTCAAATACTTGATTGATTGATTTAGGAATTACAACCACATTACGAATTCGATACATGAATTCTTTTCAAGTAGGAAATTGATGAAAAGTGAAAAATCTATAATCACAAGGAATCGTCTCAAAGTACAAATAGTAGCTATGAGAACCCATCGCTTAATTTTGGAAACTGGTCATTAGATAGATTTAAAAGAACCTTCTATATTTCTACCATATCTAAGATATTAATTTTTTGTAATCTAGGTTAAATTGTATAAGTTATTCTATTTATTATTTTAAAAGTGTACAATTAAAGTCATTTTAAAAATCAAAATTTATATAATGATTTATATAAAATTACTTTAAATTTTGAATTTGCCTAATCCTTGATTACCTTGCATTCGATTATTGGTTTGAAATATGACTTGTTAAATAAAAATTCCTCTATCTTGTTGCACAAACACCCGGGGTACATTTGTAGAGAAATGATGAAAAAATTAATAAAAAACAAAGTTCTTAATAACTAGGATTTCACAAATCTCTCAATGTGTATGAGTTGCAGTAAATGAAAGAAAACCAAACACAACAAGAAAGGAGTTACAAGAAGCAAAGAGCTTCTTGAGAGCATATACACTAATGTTTGTGGACGTTCCTCATTGCATGTATTAGTAGAGAAAGATATTTTATTATTTTTATAGATGACATCTCTAGTTATGAATATGTCTACTTATTGCAAGACTAGTCTCAATTTATGGACATCTTGTTGTTCTCCTATTTGGCATATATATAGTAATTGTTTTCTTTGATATTCGGGACAATTGAAAGCAACAATTGATCTTAGGGCATTCTCGAGACAATATGAAGGTGATAGTGGGGCTTGATTTCATCCTTCTGTTCCCACCATGAGTAATAGATCAAGGATCCAACTTGATGTGAGATGGTTGAATTATAATCTTGATCCAATTATCTTAGTTGCTCTAACATAATTCCTTTGGATTTAAAATCAATTAAGTTTCAATTCTAAGTTAAATAAATAAATAGTAGAAAACCAGAAACTCACCAAATCTGGTTGAGATATGAAATTAATTAGAAAATATAAAATTGAGAGAATTTCTTCCAAAGTTCACTAATTTTTTCAATGATTACAAATTGGATAGAGTCTTGGCCTTCTAAAAGTCCTCTCCCCCCCTTTTATAAATTCATAGAGGGGTGTCTTTGAAAATAAAATGAAATTAAAGAAGACCAAATAGCCTTTGCTGTTCCCACATAGTGAACAACCTCATATGTAATAAACATGACTTACTTTTAACCTTCTGATTGCTATGGATTTCATCGAAATGTTTTCAAAATTCATTCAAGCTTCAATCCCACCATTTCAAAAAATGTATCTATTTCGGATACAAAATATTGTGAGCCCAAGTCATTGTACAACATAACACATGGCTTTCATAATCAAAAACCTCATCGACAATTTCACAGAAATTCCTTGTTGCCATATATTCAGAGAGGCCAATACGACAACTGATCTTTTAGCATCTAGTGTTCACTCAAAAGGTTGTATAGAAATCCATAGGGGTGATATGTCTAATGAATTACGTAATATTTGGGTTTGGTTTATCCCCATTAATTAACATTTCAAAGAAAATATATATATACATATTGACAGCTTATATTTAATTTTAGAATTTAAATCAAAACCATGTAGGCCAATGGGCCACACTAAAATGGTGGTCCAACAAAAGTCAGTCGTGATGGTCCATAACCAGAAATGCTGGAAATGTAGTGCCCTAATTAGTGCTTCACGACATTTTATGATAGAAAAGTCTCTATCATGATTCAATTGTAACGCACATCATGACACCGTATCAGGATGACAAGTGGACAGTGACATGTAACCAGACATAGGGAGACCGCTAGAGTATCTAGGCCCATGCCCGTGCTTTACGTTTGTTCTTTCTTTATTTTGGCTCACTATGTGCTTTAAGTTTGTAAAGAGATGGAAAGGTACGTCAGTAGTCCACTTTTTGAAATTATCCTTAGTCGGTGAAGTTGGGTGGATGGAAATGGAAGGCAAATTCAAAGCATTTAATATGATTTACCAATCCAAGTATATGCGGGGCCACCTCAAGATGTGAACACTTTCTCTAGCCCTTGAAAGGGTTTGGCAACATGTACTAATTAATAACCCATCATCTTAGGAAATAGTGGTGGTTTTCCTTCACTTTATTCTGGTCCCATGCCCACCATCTTTTTCTATCATGTCAAGGTATTTTGTCTTTCATAAAGGTAAGGAGGGTCAGGATAAGAATCACGTATAGTTTCAAGCACCAAAGAAAAAAGAGATGGGAATCCCACAGTTTCAACCACTAAAGAGAAGAGAGAGAGAGAAAGAGGTATTATTTGTACTTAATATAGGGTCCCATAAAAGATAAAATCCTAACCTACTCATAAGAGAGAGAGTATCTATCCCTCTCAAAGTTATATTCTTTATATGGGAATTTCAATGACCCATTCATTAGTCTACTTTAGATGGTACTACTTGATTTGGTTGGTTGTTGGAGCAAGGCTAAAGCTGAGACCTTATTTATTCCATTGTTGAATCAAAACCCACTAAGATAAGGCATAAAGAAAGAATTTTTGACAGATTGGTGTAAACCTCAGCTCTCCCACTAACACAAAATCCATGTGCTAAGTGCATAAAACTCCCATATATAGGATCATAGAATCTAAGTTGGAGATTGCAAACCCATCTCCCTATCTTGGGTAGAATGATTGTGTCTTGCTTTTTTATGTTAAAAATCTTGAAACCATAATAGACACACATTGGCCAACATGAATGATTTTAGTGGTTTGCTTTGTCAGTGGTGCTCATGTAAACAATTAATGGTAGTGTATTAAGTAGATAAAGAGGTCTTATAGAATGGGAAATTACTAAAACATGTATATATTTTGCAAAAATATTAAAACAGTCATTTTTTAAAATTAAAAAAAAAAAAAAAAAAAAAAAAAACATTGCTGATTCAATCACTTTTCAAAATACTCAACCATTTTTGTAAAATACTCATATCTGACAAAGTGACTCAAGAAAAAATACTTAATCTTGACAATTAAAACTTGAAATCTGAATTTATACATATGGCCAATAATATGTGTCCTGAGGATAAATCCTGAATATTGGATTTCTTATTCTAGTAGTCATTTTTCATGAGTGGCGCATAATATCTCATAGAGTAGGATTCTCTTTATGTAGGTGAATGGGAAATAAAGAGATTGGAACATGTCTGATTTAATTTTAATGGTCCATATCAAGACTTGAGAAGGACTCAAATTTCTTTTTCTAGATTTACTCTGTGTTGGTAACACTTCTGAAGGTTGAAGTATGAAGTCTGGAACTGTTGTCTGATTTCTTATTCAAAACTTCTAGATTTCAGTTATGAAGTCTGGAATCTAAAATGAAACAAACGAGATTAAAGCTTCTGAAGTCTTGAATTTTAAATGTAGACTACCTCCATTCAGACTTTAGAAGTGTTACCAAACACACTTAGTATTTTCATATACTCCATTTTAAAAAATGCATACTCTAATAATGGTGAGAGAGATGGAATTTGCTCAAATAAAACACAAATGTAATATGGATCATGTGCATGTGTTATCGAGAATTTATGTGAACCAAACGACTTGGAAGAAAGATCCTAAATAAAAGTTAGTTATTATGAGAACCCTAATTTGAGGTTAAATGTGCACCATAACCTCTCACATATCATATTTTATAGTAGACTAAGAGATAAGAACCATTCCCTAATTTTGCTTTCATCATTACTAATTTACTATGTATAACTTACAAGTAGAAGCTGTCTAACTCAAATTAGCAACATATAGGAGTTTGGAAATTCTTAATTCCTTGAAAGTTAATTGCTCCTATGATGAGATTTATCATTTAACAAAAGTTGAGTTTAGTCCCACATTGGACACTCATTGCCTTGTCTCTCTCCTTCTAAGCTCTTGGGCCTTTCCACTTATTACTAATTGATTTTGAGTTGGACCCCAAACTTATCATGGTATCAGAATGGGCCTTTATCTCCTCCACGTCACCTAGTTCTTATATTCACATGCTTTGACCCAGTCCAGCCTATAAATACACGGGCTTCGAAATCTTTAGGGAAGTTTGAGCTCATTTACACGGGTTTAGAAGTCGTCACCATTCAATAAATAAAGGAATGAACACTATAAAAGATTTTTTTTAAATTCTATTTTTGGGAAACTAAGATGGTTATCAATGTATTACCATAGGTGAAGATTAGGAAATTCTTTTCGAGTTTTACAAATAAAGGAAATTATAGAGAAAAGTTGAGAAAAATTAACTATAGCCAAACTCTAGAAAATGAAAAAATTAAGACAATGAACAAGCTAAAAACAAAATAAGATGTTTGTTGAAATTTTTTGTAAACATAGGATTTTGGTGGGAATCCATATGGATTTCACATTCTTGGATCCAAATATTCTTTTAAAGGATTATGTGCTCACTTGGGAGTATCTTTTCTTTTGGTTTAGCTTTTAAGATGTGTCCATGAGTTGGACACCACCATGAAAAATTAGAAACCTTATGCATGAGATGTATCATCTTTGAAACTGGCTTAAAGAGTTAGGTGTAGATCTATGTAAATCCCCACCTTTTACCCTTTGCTATTAAAACAAATATTGTGATGTGTGTGCAAATAGTGTATGTATGTAATGTACTTAGAAAGAGAAGACTACTTTTAAGGAAGGATTACTTTCTAACTCTTAAGCCATTAGAAAAGAAAATAAGAAAGTTTATTCTAGAAATTTAAACTTGCAAGGAAAGTAAAAAAAAATTAATCTAATAATTTAAAGCTTGTAAGAAAGTAAATAAACATCTAATCTAAGAATTTAAAGCTTAAAAATAAATATCTAATCTACTCTAATGCTCTTACGGAGTATTGAAGGCTTATAAGAGGAGATTACCTCTAAGAAATTTTACTCTCAACCTCTAAGTCTAACTAAAGTAAACTAAGATCTACATTGCTAAAGCCAAAAAAAAGTTAAATGTAACGAGATGAGTAGATAGAAAAGGGAGGTTTAAAAGGAGAAATTACATAAAAAAAAGTAAAATCCCGAGTTTTTCAATTCGTATCTCGAGAAAAAATAAATAGTGGAATTTTTAGAAAATCTTGAAAGTGGGACTTATGAGAAAAAATTTAGGATGTTTCTGATCATTTTTAATGGAATCTGACCTCACCATTGAATTTAAAATGATCGAAAAACATACTTTAGCCTGTAAGTATGCTCAAATGCGAGTCCGAATATAGAAGTTGCAAAAATCCTCGATTACCGGGTCGGACCAGGCTAAAATAGTAATTTTTTGTAAGAACAAGAATTTTTAAAATTCGATCATATCATTGGGTTCGTAACGAAAAATTATTAAATATGGACTATTTATTTGTCATTTTTGGAGATTAGGAAGTCGAATTATCGTCAAAAATGAAAACGACATCAAGTTTAGGGGTCACCTTAGGCCAAAAATGTAAACTTTTAATAGAGATATAATTTGTAGAAATTAACTGTATCATTAAATCCGGAACGAAAAATTAGGCGAAATAGAGTATTCATTTATCAGTTTTGGAGTCCGGATGGCCAAGTTATCATCGATCAAAATAATAGGCGAAATATCGAATTCGTCCCAAATTTTATATAAATAATATTTTAATTTTTTTTTATATCTCATCTTCCCCAAACAGTCGAGACAAATAAAAAATGAAAATTTTATTTTTCTTCCGACTTTCCACCTCAGATCTCTCGCAAATGGTCCACTTTCGACGATCGCCGCAGAAGAGAAAAAGATCCACAGCTTCGACATCTACAAAACCCACCCAAGAACTTTTTATTTCATCTTCTCTTTCACCCGGTATCGTCAAAAATTAGTCGTATTTATATACGAAAATTTGAAACTTTGACCTCGGATTTCGTTCGTTTCGGGGTCAAACCGTCTTTTGACGCAGAAGGGAGAAACGTTCGCAGCCTCGACATCTACAAAATCCACCCAATCTTTTTTCATTTCACATTCTATTTCACCCCATATCGTCAAAAATTAGTCATATTTTTATACGGAGATTTCGTAACTTCGACCTCGAATTTCATCCGTTTCGGGGTCAAACGGTCATCCGCCGTAGAAGGGAGAAAAGACGATCACATCGAGATCTTCGAAATGACCGGGCCAGTTTCGAAAATCAGCCACTTCGAAGTTCAATCCGTCTCGATTTTTGTGCACACGCTTCGATCATTTCGCATAGAGATTGTAAGGAACTTTCAATTTATATTAGTAATCGTAGATTGTAAAAATTGCATTTAGGATTTTATCAAAAAAATTTTGATGTATTTCCAAAATATAGAATTATTTTGTTATTTAAAAATTCACGCTAGAAATTGCATGTTTGATATGTTTAATTGTATTTTTTAACAAATTATACGTGGGTAGGGTATTTTAACGAGTTATTTCCATCAATTGGGTCTTGTGCATTGCTCGGACCCCGTTTTGATATAAAATTTGTATTATTTTTCAATATTATTGATAAAAATAAATTCTATAGTTGAAAAATGTGATTTAATATTCAATGAACTTATATTGAGTTGATGAATATCAGAAAATGAATATTTTATTGAAAAGATTGAAAACTATAAAAATCGAAAAAAGAAAAAAAATGTATGAAATGGTAAAATGTTAGAGTCACACCCGAGGGGTGATGTCTGCATTTTACGTTGTTGTGTTGTGTGCAGGTTGGTGAACATATATCCAGGAATAATGTTACTGGTTGCATGTTTATTTACTTTTTGTTAGCGCGAGGCGCTGTTTACGTTTCTGTTATGTTATTTATTTTAGGCCGGGTGGCTACACTTGCATGGTAGGAAACTGGATATCTATTCTCAACCTTGTATTGTTAATTTCTCTTTTGTTTTCAAATGAAAGTATTATATATGTAACTATTTTGTGAGCTGTTAAAGAGTTTGTGAATGCCTAAAGGGATAGTGCGTCATATACTCCAGAGTGGTGTACTATCCTGGGATGTACGGTAGGGACCACCAAGCTCATACGTGGTATGGGACGCGTATGAGAGTGGAGTCACAACTGGAATCCGGGTTTATTCATCTCTATCTTTATCAGTGAACTTGTAATGTAAAGGTGGTCGTATACGAATGGTTTGTATATTTGGGAATCACATGCACGCTTGATAGGCATAGACGAAGATAATTAGTCAGTAATCACTAACAATCTATAGTAGTCGAACGTTCTGACACACCGAAAAGAGACCCATTGTTTACGGTCACGTCAAACGGCCAGCCTGAGCTAGATAAATGGTCAACCAAGCGTGGTAAACAGCGACCAGCCACAAAATCAAAAACTAAAAGCAGAGAAGAATTGTAACATCATGTCCCGACTGGGAGCGATCTAGTCGTGAATCCCAACTCTCTAATTTCAATACTCTACCATTGTGTATTTTGTATATGTTGTCTTATTTTGATATATAAACTGAAATGCATGTTTAATGTTTCTATTTAATCAATTAGATTTGTATAAAAAGAGAATGTTATAGTGAGTACTACTGATCGATGTAATGTGAGTTTTAAAATGTTTAGTTGCTAATCCCTGGCTATATGTACCAGTTAATCATAGTTTCTTCTATAAAATTTTGCATATTTTAAAATGATTCAGTATGTTTATTCGTTTATGTTAGGAGAGGTTATTAGCAGAAATTGTTTGATTCCCCACTGGGTAACCATTGTTACTCACCCTTTCTTTCTCCATTTTTTTAGTCTCAGATTCAAAGCTTGGCGAGACAGGTATAGAGCACGAGTGAGGATCATCTGGTCGGTCAGATAGACAACCAAAGTCCGTTGCCTGTTGAGTATTAGGGCTATACACCCCCCTAGTGGTGTCAGTTCCCCCAAGTAGTCTTATGGATTATGTCTTGAGTGTTAGGATTTCTGTTAGAGTGAGGAATTTTGTATAATCTTGTATTCTGGTTATTCTTCCGCACTCTGATCTTTCGTACGTTATTAGACGTACATAGACTTCCGTTAGTATTATATTTTGTATATATATGCAGGATTGTATGTTGTTTATCAGGTACAGGTTGAAACGCCTTGAAATACTAGCATAAACAGAGGAGACCATGCCGAAATTTCAAGGTGCCACCTAGCACCTCGAGATCTGACATGGGGATTTGTGTTAGCATTTGGAGGGACGCCACAAAAAAAATCTAAAAATTATAATTAAAACCCCACCTTGGTTTGTTCTTCTTCTTTCTTCTTGGTTAGAACTTCTTGGGTGTTTGAAAATGGATTTTGACAAAATTTGAGTAGGCTATAGGACTTTGAGGAGAAATTTGGATAGAATTTTAGGTCACCTGAGATTTTTTATCTTTTCCTTGAATGGGGATCTTATTTAAAGGATTTTGGGAGACCTTTGGGGTAAACTTGTCGTAAAACCTAGGGTTCCCAATATTTTCAACAAAAAACTCAAATTAGCTTTCCTCTCATTGGACTTAACAGTCTTTCACTCATTTATAGGTCTCATCAATCATGATGATCAAGAGGATATGATTGTAAAAGGTCATAGTTTTTATAGAATTCTTTGAGGAAGGTACAAAGTTCTTAGGTCATTGATTTCGGATCAAATCCTAGAGAACTAGGATAGATGGCATATAAATATAGATTGAGATTTTGGATATTAAGCTCATCTAGCCCAACTAATTATGTACTAACCTAGGGTTAAGAATGTCTTTACTCACAAGTTCTAAAGAATTTTATAGGTTGGAAAAGTTGTCATAACCTCTTGAACTTGGTCAATTTACATTGAACCTTCTGGGATTGAGGATAGACTTGGGGGGCATAATAGTAAACTACCTAACTTTGGTTCTAACAATAGGGGATTAGAGTAATAATTACACTCATGTGGGGACCAATTTGACCAAGGGTCTTTGTTGGAAGAATAGAGAAATTACAAGAAGATTATGATGGTGGAATTATTGAAGAGTCAGAGAAATGGTAAATGAGTAACAATAAGGGATTTCTTAGGAAAAAAATTATTAAGGAGAAGGATTAAAGGGTGACTGTCCCTAATAAAATTCAAGCTCACATGGGCTTGTAACTGCCCAATAGAGTTGGCCTTGGGTAAACCAAGGCTTGAATAAAAATAAGTCTAGACGTAGGTCACCCTTGGACTAAGAAAAATTACTCCTAGCCATGGGTTACCCTTGGCCAGGCCCAAATTAAGTTTGGCCAAGGTTGAAGTAAAACAAAACTTAAAATTGAGTATGGCCAAGGGTTAGGTATGGCCAGGCTTAATCTAGAATCATAAATAATAGCCTGCAAGCTTTGTGGTTGTTTGAAAATGGGGTTTTTGAACCCTCTTAAACTTATCTTAAGTCAAGTCCTTTCTCGGAAGATTTTTTTTTGTGCTCTTAGGCTCGACTTAGGCAAAAATGAGGTGTGTACAACTATCTTTCTTTGTGAGAATTATGTGCAACGAATCACAAAGTCATAGACTCAAACTTCTTTTTGTCTAGTTGAGCTTGAGCCTGCTTCTTTGTTCTAATCTCATTTTAGTAAACTTAGATTAAATTTGTTAAAATAAAAAAGTCAATACTCCTAAGTTCTGGGTCTAACAAGGATTAAACCTAAAATTCTAGGCTTTTTGGCTTAATGTATAACTCTCAAAGCTTTCGAAAAGAACAAGTTTCTTGGCATGATGTAGGACTCTTGAAACTGTTTGATAAAATAAATGATTTGAAGGTGAGAATTTCAATCTATACTCATTTCGGTAAAAGTTGACTTTTCATTTAGAGTTGATGAAAATTTTCAAGATTGAGTTTAACTTAGGTATTTTTCTATGATTGCACGTCCACAGATAGATTATAAAGGGAAGATAATTTTATTTGAATCCTGCTCTTGAAAAGGTGGCTTGGGTTTGAATGTACGTCCTTTGGGAGACCTTAAGATATTACCACTACATCGTGCCTTTGATGAGCTTGGGTTTGAACGGACGCCCTCTAAGGGACCTTAAGCTCTTATCATTATGCCACACCTTAGTTGGTTTTGGGTTTGACTGCATGCCTCCTAGGGAACCTTAAGCTCTTACCACTGCACCACACCTTAGGTAGGTAAGATAATACTTGATTCATTTTCGAGAGTTCATCACTTTTGATTATATTGCTCTTCTGTCCTTTGTGTTCCGAAACAGCTTTTTCAGAATATTTTTCCTTCTTTCTGAGTTGCACGTCCCTACATTAAACTAAGAAAACTTTTTTTTTTCTCTTTATGATTATTTGTTTTTTACTTTTTTTTTTGACCTTTTTATTTTTTTTGACTTTTTGACCTTTTTTTTTTTTTTTTTTTTTTTTTACTTTTGAGTTTTTTGCTTTTTATTTCTAAATTTTTTTTTATCTTAGACGTGGATAAGGTACGACCACACTAAATTGTATTTGTCTGACCATTGATCATCCCCATACCAGAACATTTCTCAAAATTTTAAAATCGAGCTCCAATCTCATTTGTTCATTTGTTTGCAAACTGAACTTCATTTGCTTTTTTGCTTGTCCGGACTTTGGCCTATGAAATTTTGAACTTTCGCGTCCAAGCTTGACCCACAGTGTGAACTAGACATGTGGTGAGTTGCCCTGATCTAATTTTCTTTACTAAGTCTGATTCACGAAGATTTGAAGATTTACAACTAATTGTGATTGAGTTGATCCGATCTTTCGCCTTTGGATCTCAAATTTATTTATAAGGTACGTGGTAATTTACAAATTTCTTCAAATAAGTAATTTAATTCCTTGAATTTATAAGATTGGTGCCTTGATTGAGTCGATTGAAATGAAGATTGGGTGTTTTCGAGTTAGATTATGGGTAAGTTGGGTTATGGATTGGGTTGAATTTTATTGAAACTAAATTGAATTTTGAGATTTGAAGAGTATAGGGAGTGTATTGGAGTTCGATTTATGGATTAAGATGAGTTGGAGAATAATTTAATGACTTGACAGATGCTATTTCATTTTGGCACTCCACGTGTTTGATGAAATGCCTCAATGAAATTGGTTAAAGAAATGATGAGGTTTGGGGATATGTAAGGTATTGGATAGGCTTAGGTAGGAATTTGGATGGCTTAGGTGGGATTTTTATTGACTTGGGACGATTATTTCATGTCGAGCACGCCATGTGTTTGGCAAAATACTTTAACGGGGTGGACATGGGTTTGAGGCAAATGGCTTAGGGATTGAATTATCTAAGGCATGATATTTTTGGTGTTTTGATATTTTTTGAATTTTTTTGTGATTTTGGGTATGACTCTTGGTTGGCTTCTAACATTTATCATGCCTTCTTTTCGCCTTAGATGGGTCGATTTAATATCTTTAAAGCTTTGAGAGGAGAGTCTTTCGGTAAGAGTAAAAGCAAAAAAATTTACTCTTCTTATGGATAATTCTTCAAGCAGTTATGATAAGGTGAGGCCTCAAGTACCCTAAGATAGTGGAGAGGAGTACGAAGCAATACACGATCCTCCTCCAATAGTAGTAGAGCCTCAGATGGTAGTAGTCAAGATTGATGATATTGTGGGGTTGAGGGTGATCATATCCCCTGGGATTGCTGCTTAAATACGTGATACTCCTCTGTTATCCGGTCTTCGCATCATATATCTGTTTGCATGTGTGCCGACATCAAAATACTTCTACCTGATGGACAGTTTAGGAGTAGCTGGTATACATTTTGCACCATTATGTGACTTCTTCTAATGCACTTAAGGCACAAATAGGATTAGCGGGATTCGATATTTTCTTTGAGATTTCCTACTTCATGGTCAATAGAACTCTGATCATTGCACTCATAGAGAAGTGATTTATTCAAACTCACATTTTCCATCTCTGTGACGTGGAACTTAGAATTTGACCCTCTGATTTTGTGGGTATTACCAGGATTGGAATAGGAGAACTACATATTCCTCTCATGAGGGTTGATAATGGGGAGATGTTGAGATTTCTAGGTCTTCGAGCTATTTCTACTTGTGAGTGGTTGAAAGAAAGAAGGTTGAGCATCACATGGTTGAAGGATGTGTACTTGAATAATAATTTTCACTCACAGATTCGAGCTGATCATCCTCGTTTTATCGTCATGTTTAGACGATTGTTCCTTATCATGTTGGGTGCTTCTTCTCCAAGGGCCAGGCTTCAGTCGATATCATTTTCCTTTTGATTTTATGGGACATAGATCGTATTCATGAATATGATTGGAAAAACATGATATTTGGGATCATCATCAGGGTAATCGATCGAGTGGTCTCAGGTGTGATGGGATATCTCTTCATTTCTTGTGGCTTTTTATTGATGTACTACACGATAATCGAGTCCTCCATCAATATGGTCGCATTTAGGGAATTCATTGCCTTGAGGACTTTAGTGACTTGATCGGAGATTTTGACTCTTCAGACACCCGTTTACGAGATTGACTTTGTAGGCTTTGGCAGAATGTAAAGATTATCTATGCTCCTATCTTTGCTACTCATGATTTTTTTCGGTACTAGTCCTGCCTTAGAGATTTGATGGGTGGTCATCCTCTTCTTGTTTTTTGGTCCACGTCTTGGTTTACGTGTTTCTTGCACCACAACTACCATGCTCAGATTGAAGAGCTTCGAGTAGCTTACTATCATATTGAGTGTATCTAGGTATAGTTTGAGTAGATGATATAATCTGATATTGATAGTTTGAGTGTCATTTTGAGTGATAACGAGACTTTGAGATGTAGCGATGCTAAGAGGTATCAGATTGATGATCTTAGGATGAGGCTGAGCTCCAGTACTCACGTTGATGATATGACATCATATCTAGTGAGCCAAGATCCTTTCGATGCAAATAGAACAATCATTGATTTGGTGGCCTGAGTTCGTGACTTAGAACTTCGCTTAGACGCTTTTTATGTTTCACATAGTTAGACGTAATTTTCCTTTATTTTCTGCATACTTGAACAAAAAGATCTAAAATTATGCAATGAATAAGAAAATAGTTTTTTTGTATTATTGGCCTAAGATATATCTATATTTTGTTGAAAACTGTTGTTTTGATACAAATTCTAGATTTTTTTCTCATAGGCCAAAAATATTTTTTTTTAATAATTTAAATATTTTTTTCATTTTTAAATTTTAAAAATAAAACTAAAAGAAAATAAGTAAATTATTTTTGGTTTGCAAAGTTATTCGAGTCAGGCAAGGTTAAGACATGAGTAGGTCAGGCCCGAACACCTTGTAGTCATCGAGGTAAAAGGGTCAAACAGATTATATGGACCCATTCTCAACTTCTCCTAGATCCTTTAGACTCATCTCCAAAGTTGGAAAGGTTTGTCTTCGGGAATTTGAGGGGTTGGGGTAAAGGATTTATACAAAAAGATAGATTGGATTGGTTGGCGATATCTGAAAGAAACTCTTGATAACTTTTCTATTTTTCTATTTCTTTTCTTTTCCGGTTCTCTACCAATGTTACCCTTGGTTCCTATTAAGGTTTTCACAAAGTCCAATTTTCTATCCTTTTTGCACATCAATGCCTTTTTTGAGATTTTCATCGTGTCGGTAGTTTTTAATTTTGTCACAGCGGATATTTTTACACATAGGGCGCTTTCGGGTTTCACTGTGCCCTTTCAGTCTGTGCTATATTGATTAATATTATAAAATAAAGTGAATACAATGACTTGAGCCCATACACATTCCCAAAGGCTATAGTGGTCTGGTGATTCAAATTGAGCTAACAGATCAAAGAATTTACTTTGCAGTTACTTTTCTGATGATTCAATCTTGTTTCTGAACAAGTAGTTGCATCTACTTTCGAATATCCGATCTGATCTCCTCTCTTGCATTTTCTATCGATTCTTAAGACTTGGGTCCAAGATGCAGACACAAGATCAATGTATTCTTATTACTTATATCTAACTCTTTTTGTTACTGTCAAATGTCATCTAAATTCTTTCATCACCAACCAACTGACTTTAGGATCTTACCTTCAACCTTTTACCTAATTGGAGAGGAATTTATAGAGTTGTTACTATGGGTATGGTTAAAGAAAGAAAGGATAAAAGGCCCAAAAGAAAATAAATGTGCTAGGTAAGAACTAGGGGGTGACCTTATTACTTCCTAAAATACCATTTTTGTTAGAACACTCAATGATGTTATCTTTTTGACTTGCTTTTGGCCTACGAGATGTGAGTTGAGCCCAAAAATGAAAATTCTATTTTTGATTTTTGATTTTTTTTTTTGTATTTTTAGTCTTTCAGTTTATCCTCATGTAAGCCAAAAATTAATTGTAATTTTTTTTTTCTTTTGGCTCTTTTCTTTTTCTCTCACTTTTTTTTATACATTGAAAATACATAGCTATTCCCCAAATTTCCTAGTGGATTCTCTATTTTTCCCCATCATACTCATTAGCTTACCCCAGTTCTAGGTGGTCAAAGAAATGATCAAGTTCTAAGGGGTTTGACTAAGGGATAATTTGATAAAAGGATAAGAAATGAAAATAGCTTTTCTTCCTTTCAAGTGTAGGATTTTAGGCGTAATATTTCTTAGCTGTGTCAGCGTTTAGTGGCTCAGGAAATACTTCTCCATCCATTTTTATGAGGATTAATGCACCTAATAACATCACCTTCATGACTACGAAGAGACCTTCATAGTTCGGCTTGAACTTGCCTCTTGGATTTTCTTGAATAGAGAAAATCTTCTTTAGAACCAAATCACTTGGTAGAAAATCTCTCGGTCTAACCTTTTTGTTATAAGCTTGTGCAATTCACTTATGATACAACTATCTATGATATATTACAATAAGTCTTTTCTCCTCAATTAGGTTTAGCTGGTCATACCGTGTTTTAACCCATTTAGCTTCTTTTAACTCTATTTCCATAAGGGCCCTGAGAGAAGGAATTTCTACCCCAACTAGAAGATCTACCTCCATCCCATAGACGAGTGAGAATAGTGTTTCCCCAATAGAGGTTCTGTATGCATGGAGACATAATGGTAATACTTCACACCAATCTTTGTAAGTTATTGCCATCTTCTCAATGATTCGCTTAATATTCTTGTTAGTTGCTTCCACTGTTTCGTTCATCTTCAATCTATACATAATCGATCTATGGTATTTTATTTGAAAATCTTCACAAAGGTTTTTCATTTCTTTGTTCTTAATGTTGAAAGCATTATCTAATACAATAACATTGGGTAGGCCATATCTACAAATGTTGTTCCTCTTCGAGAATCTGATAACCTACCCGTTCGTAAAACGTTTGTGTAAGACATGACTTTCATCCACTTAATGAAGTAGTCGATTGCAACAAGATAAATCTATGACCATTTGACACTTAACGATTGATTAGATTAATGATGTCCATACCTTAAAACGAGAAAGGCCATGGTGATATCATGTTTTAGAGTTCATTTGGTGGTGCATTGATCTTATTAGCATATATCTGAAATAAGTAGCATTTCTTGACATATTAAAAATAGTCACTCTCCATTGTGGACCAGTAATAATGCATCCTCATTATCTTTCTCGTTAGCATGTGCTCATTTATGTGAGGACTGTAGACCTCTCCATGGACAACTTTTATGAGCGTTTACCTTCAACTTCTGCTAAACACCGAAAGAGGATCTTGTGGTGTGATCGCTTGTAAAATGTCGTATTCCTTAAGAAGAATTGTCCTGCTAATCACTGAATTATTCTCTTTTCAACTTCTGTAACTTTTCAAGGGTAGGATTTATTTTCTAAACAAGCCTTGACGTTGAAGAACCATGGAATTTCTATTTTTGCATCTTCTATCTCAATTGATAAACAGTAAGTTGACTCATCTTGAATTCCTATCTCCAAAGGATTGATGGTGGTTTCTTTAGTGACTTTGATTACGGAGGCCAAGGTTGCAAGTGTGTCTGCAAATTGGTTTTTGGCCCTGGACATGTAATTGAAAGTGATTCGACAGAAATTAATACTTAGTTCTTTGATCTACTCGTGGTACGGTACTAGTCTCTGTTTTCATGTCTGCCATTCACTAGTAGTCTAGCAACAATTAGACTAGAGTCTCCAAATACATTGATCTCGTCGACTTCCATCTCTATTGTTGTCTTGAGACCCACTATGTATGCTTCATATTCTGCTTGATTATTTGTGTACTGGAAACGTAGCTTGATTGCTATGGGCACATGCGATCCATTAGGCTTCACTAAAACAGACTCGATCCCATTACCCTTTTGATTGACTGCACCATCAAAGTATAATTTCCAACCTGGTTCATCTTCCTCTGTTTCTATAAAAAAATGGTTTCATCTAGAAAATTGGTCTTCAACAATTTGTAATTTGGAATAGGGTACTCTTCTAGATAGTCTGCGAAAGCCTATCCCTTGATTGCCTTCTGTGTGACATACTCAATATCGAACTCTAATAGTAATAGTTGCCACTTAACAACACGACCAATGAGTGAAAATTTCTTAAACAAGTACTTTAATGAATCCATCCTAACAATAAGTTGTACTTTATAACTTAACAAATAATGGAGAAATCTTTGAGATACCCAAATTAGGGCGCAACATGTCTTCTCAAGCAGAGAATACCTTGCTTCGTAATCTGTAAAAATGTTGTTGAGGTAGTATATCATCCTTTACTTGTGACCAGTCTCGTCATGGTGTCCCAGTAAACATCCCAAAGATGTTTCAAGTACTGATAGGTATATTAATAAAGGTCTCCCTATAATATGGGGAATTGAGATTGAAGGATTCAATAGATACTTTTTAATTTTGTCGAATGCTTCCTGGCAGTCGTTTTTCCATTTCAAAAACTCATTTTTCCTTAAGAATTTAAAAATAGATTCACAGATTGATGTGAGTTGAGCGATAAACCTACTGATGTACTGAATCTTTCCCAAGAAACCTCATATTTTTGTTTCTGTCTCTGATTCTGGCATTTCAATGATTGCTTTTGCTTTAGCTGGATTTACTTTAATATTTCTTCAGCTTATGATGAAACCTAGTAACTTCCCCAAAGTTGTCCTTTATATGCACTTTGAAGGATTAAGCTTTAAATTGAATTTCCCCAGATGATTGAATATTTTGTGTAGGTTGATGAGGTGATTTTCTTCCAAACCAGACTTAGCGATCATATCATTCACATAGGTCTCTATTTCTTTATGAATCATATCGTGAAAGAAAGCGGTCATGGCTCATTGATAGGTCATCCTGACATTTTTGAGATCGAAAAACATAGTCGTACGATGAAAAGTATCCCAAGGTGTAATAAATATGATTTCTTTTTATCTTCTTTTTCCATCTTGATTTGATTATAACTAGAGAAACTGTACATAAACGAGAACATGTAGTGTTCTGTTGTGTTATCGACGAATGTGTCAATATACAAAAATGGGAAGTCATATTTTGGATTAGCTTTGTTCAAGACTCAGTAATCTTCACACATCCTTACTTTACCATCTTTTTTTGGCACTGGTACTATGTTTACAAGCCATTCTAGATAAGTTGATACTGCTATAAATTTTGCTTGAATCTTTTTTGTCACCTCGTCATTGACTTTGAGAGTCCATTCTAGTTTCAACCTTTTGAGTTTCTGCTTGATCGACGTTGCATTGGAAGAATGGGTAGACATACTACAAGATTAGTGTCAAGCCTAGATATATCCTGATAGGACCATGCGAACACATCTTGGTATTGTCAAAGGAATTCAATCATTTTCATTTTCTAGGTTGGATTTAGAAGGGAGTCGATTTTGACTATTTTTTGATAATCTTCGGATCCGAGATTTATTGAATCTGTTTCCTCAACATTTGCTTGATGCTCTTCTTCATGATGCTCTATAAGATTTTTCATTTCTTTTGGCATATTGTCTTTTTGTGCACTAAACTATTTCTCAATCCCCATGAGATTGAAGTTGGGTTTGAGGTTGTAATCATTTAATCCTGTATTTCTTGGCTTAGACAATTTTGCAAGCTTTTGATTTTTTGATTTTTTTTTTTTTTTGAGATTTAATTAATAAAGGTGGACCTTCTAAACAAACACCTTTTGAGGACGAAAGTTCATTTGGATCCTTGGAAGGAAATCGAAAAACTAACAGTATATTTTCTAAGCCATAGCAACCTCAAAGGTAACTGGAATGATATCCCAATTGCAAAGAACATTCGTTTGATTCACAAGGTAGACTATTGAAGGAAAGGGAGCCTCATTCGACCTAGTCATGATAACCATCGCATAATCGTAATGGTCATCTGATAGTGATACCTCTCCCATAGGTAAACTTACAATAGAATCCCAGTCAACAATAGGTGTGATAAAAAATCCGTCATTGCTGGCATCATCTATTTTCAAGGGCTTTTTTTGCCTGAAATCCTTTCTGAATAAGCTATTGATGTCATCATTAAGGGGCGGCTCATGTTCAGGGAATACTTATGGCTTTTTCTGGCCTTGTTATGGTAGTAGTTAGATTTGCTGGTGATCAGTTGGACTGCCATCACTTATCATTGTATAAGCTATCATGGAGAATGTCTCTCTAATGTAAGGAACCTTCCTAAGATCCCAGATCTTAGGTTCTTGATGCTCTATCCTTGCTAGCTTGTCCCTCTAGGTGGGCTTATAATAAAAGGTGAACCATGGCATGGCTTTTTGAGTTGAAATGAGCCTGACTCTACCTTGATTTATTTTCTTTAGTCCTTTCCTTAAATAAAATTTGGACTGTTTCATAACCCTTCTTATCATCATCACAGTTAGTGACAAACTTGCTTTCTTGACCTCTATACCTTCTGGAATGCAATTAACTAGCTCGAATTGGAAGGAGTGATACATGTGATGTTCACTCAACCCTTCAATATCTATGTATGGTACATTCAAAGATTTGTCTATTGGCAATAAACATTATCCTTTTATTAAAACTAATTATTGGTTGATGGTAAATTCCACCCTCTGGTGAAAAGATGATGGCATTGCTCCAATCAAGTGGATCCATGGCCTCCCGAAAAAAAATTAAAATACTTGGAATGTTTATTACTTCGAAAGTGATTTGGAATGTGTAGGGTCAAATTATAATTGATAAATCAATTTTACCCATTGATTATCTCTTTGAGCTATTGAAAGCTCGGATTTGCTTAATATTAGGTCTTAAGAGAGATCGATCCATGCCTAGCTTCTTCAAAGTTGTGTAAAAATAGATATTCAATGTAGATCCACTATTTAGCAACACGTAAGCAACGATCATAACCTTGTACATCACTCCAATAAATAGTGGTGTTATGTGACCACAACCCTTCGGAGTAAATTCATCCTTCATGAATGTGATGACATTCGATGATACAATCATTCCCACTATCTTACCCAACTATCTGGTTGAAGTGGCTTTTATCACGTGTGATTCGCTGAGAACCTTGAATATCGCCTTTCTGTGCTTCTCTGAGATAGAAGGTTATGCATGATTGGGGATAGGTAGGTTGAAGGTTCTCAAATCTTCAAACCTCCACACGAGCTGAAACAAGTATTTCATAGGTTGGTAATTGAGTTAGATATTTTTGTCTCTATTTCTTAAGGTACCTCAAGGCATAAGATACTTGGATCTGGGGCTAGAGAGTTTTTATAGGACGAGTGGTTTGTGCATTGATTATGATCAAGATGTGCACAAGTGCTTTTGGAAAAAGAAGTGTGCCAACTTTATAAGTAAATCAATCCCAAAGTAATAACCAAACCAATCCCCCATTGGTACAATACCCAACACTCATAAAAAAGAAAAAATCAAAAGAAACAAAATCAAGTTAGTTACAAAAAAAATAAGTTAATGTTTTAAAATCTACACCAATGGTCATTAAAATTCTGGTTTGAACCCTCAGATTCCTTAGTGGAGTCGCCAGGTTGTAGATACATAGGCTTCGAAACCTTTGGGGACGTTTGATATCATCTACACAGGTTTAGAAGATGTTACCATCAATTAAAGTGTGAATGGACACTATTTTTAAAATTTTATTTTTTGGCTTGTAGTGACTCACATATCCAAAAGATAAGAGGAAAATGTTTACCTAGAAATCTAAGGTAAGGAGGTTCGGTTGAGGAAAAAGGAAAGTGTTAGGTACTTTGTCCCTCCCATTTTAAGATGACTACCAATATATGATCATAAGTAAAGATTTGAAAACTTTTTTTTGAGTTTTGCAAATAAAAAAAATTATAGAGAAAAGTTGAAAAAAAATTAATTATAGACTCGCTCTCGAAAATGAACAAATTAAAATAATGAACAAGTTAAAAATAAAAGAAGGTGTTTGTTGGAATTTTTTGTAAGCTTAGGATTTTGGTAGGAATCCATATGGATTTCATTTTCTTGGATCCAAATACTATTTTAAAGGGTTATGCGCTCACTTGGGAGTATCTTTTTGTTAGTTTAACATTTAGGAGGTGTCCATGAGTTGGACACCACCATGAAAGACTAAAAATCTTATGCACGACATGTGTCCTCTTTGGGATTGTTTTTTGTTAGCTTAAAGAGTTAGGTATAGATTTAGGTAGATCCCCACCTTTGACCCTTAACTATTTAAAAAAAATATTGTGATGTGTGTGCACATAGTATATGCATGTAATGGACTTAGAAAGAGAAAATTAACTCCAAGGAAGGATTACTTTCTAGCATTTAAGCCATTAGAAAAAAAAAAAAACATAATAAGGTATATTCTAGGTATTTAAATTTGCAAGGAAAATAAAGAACAACTAATCTAAAAATTTAAGTTTTGCAAGAAAGTAAACAAACATCTTATCTAGGAATTTAAAGCTTGCAAGTAAGTTAATAAATATCTAATCTACTCTAATGCTCTCATGGAACTTAGTGAGGGCTTATAAGAGAAGATTACCTTTAGGAGGTTTTATTTTCTACTTCAAAGCCTTACTAAAATAAATTAAGATCTACATTGCTAAAGATAAAGAAAGCTTAAATGTAAATAGAGGAGTAAATAAAGAAGAAAATATGAAAATTACAACTAAAACCCTACCTTGGTATCTTCTTTTTCTTATTTCTTTTTGGTTAGAACTTCTTGGGTGTTTGAGAAGGGGTTTGGACATAGTTTGGGTAAGTTAGAGGACTTTGAGGAGAAATTTGGATAGATTTTTGGGTCACCTGAGCTTTTCTTTCTTTACTTTGGATGGGGATCTTATTTATAAGATTTTGGAAAACCCTTGGGGTAAACTTGTCCTAAAGTCTAGGATTCTCAATATTTTTAACAATATCTTTAGAGAAAACTCAAAGTCCCTCTCCTCTCCTTGGACTTGATGATCTTTTTACTCACCAATAACTTTCGCCAATCATGATGATCAAGAGGATAGGATTGTAAAAGGTCATAGTTTCTAGAGAATTTTTTGAGGAAGGTAGAAAGGTCATACGTCATTGATTTTGGGTTAAATCCTAGAGAAATAAACTAGATGAGATGTAAATATGGATTAAAATTTTGGACACTAAGATTATCTAGCCCAACTAATGTTCTATCGACTTAGGGTTAAGAATGTCTTTGCTTACAAGTTTTAGAGAATTATATGGGTTCGCCAAAATTGTCAAAACCTCTTGAACTTTGTCAATTTATATTGAACCTTCTACGATTGAGGATAGATTGATGAGGCATAAGGGTAAACTACTTAACTTTGGTTCTAACAATATGGGATTAGGGTAGTAATAACACTCATGTAGGGACCAATTTGACAAAGAGTCTTTGTTGGAAGAATAGATAAATTACAAAAAGACCATGATGGTGAAATTATTGAAGAGTAAAAATAATGGATTTCTTGGGGGAAAAGTCATCAAGGAGAGGGGTTAAAGGGTAATTATCCATAACAAAATTCGAACTCACATGGGTTTATAACTACCCAATAGAATTGGCCTTGGGTTAACTAAGGCTTAAACAAAAAAAACCCCGGCCGTGGGTCACCTTTGGATCAAGAAAAAATTATTC
Organism: Akebia trifoliata; assembly: GCF_017979445.1. Lineage (NCBI taxonomy): Eukaryota > Viridiplantae > Streptophyta > Magnoliopsida > Ranunculales > Lardizabalaceae > Akebia > Akebia trifoliata. Next base: position 20,578,826 of record NC_141375.1, on the reverse strand, counting down.
TTGGCCATGGGTTACCCTTGACCAGGCCAAAACTAAGCTTGACCAAGATTGAGGTAGGCCAAGCTTAATCCAGATTCTTGAAAAATGGCCTTCAGGCCTTGTGGTTGTTTGAAAATGAGATTTTTGAACCTTCCTAAAAACTACTTTGGGTCAAGCCCTTTTTTAGAAGATTGTTTTTGGTGCTATCGAGCTCAATTTAGGCAAAAATGTGGTGTCTATACGGTCAACACGTGCGGGGGCATGTTGTCGGACACTTATTGCCTTGTCTCTCTCTTTATAAGCTCCTGGGCCTCTCCACTTATTGCCAATAGATTTTGAGTTGGACCCCCAAATTTATCAAAAAATGAGGCGCATTGACTATACAATGCGAGTTATGAAGAGTGAAGGGTGGGAAGTTTAGGACGATTACAATAACCATATGTGGTTAATAATGCTTGTTAAGAAACAAATTGCTTGACAACACTTTCTTTAATTCAGAGTGATAAATATATAGAGTTGCTATTGGTATCCTAACTTTTACTTACTACACCCCAAAAAAATAAAGAAAATAAGTGAATGGTTAAGAATAAGTAAAAGTTGGGGTGCTAATAGAAGCTCTCTCTCTCTCAGCTAGATTTCTATATTTTGGGTTTAGGATTTTTTATGAGCCTAATCATAATTGTAAACAACTACTGAATTTTTTTGGAAGTGTATTGTCATAATATTTTGTAACATTGAGCCAAACATTTGTAATGTTTGACAAGTGTAATACCCCAAGTTTTTAACTCGTATCTCGAGGGAACTTGATAATGAAATTGTGGGAAAATTCTAAAAAAAAAAACTTAGATTAAAGTACTCGAATATTGTTATGTTTATTTTTCATGAAAATCAATTTCATTATTAGATTTAAAAAGGTCGAAATATATACTTTAGCTTGTAAGCAAGTTCAAATTCGAGTTCGATGAAAGAGTTATATAAATCCTCGAATTTCATGTTGAGTGGGACCCAAAATAGTAATATTTCGTTAGAGCGATAATCAAAAAAATTCAACCACACCATTAGGTCCGTGATGAAAAAAATATTCAAAATGGAATATTCATTCGTCATTTTTCGAGTCCAAATAATCAAGTTACGGTCAAACCTAGAAATGATAAGAAGAAAATTACAAATATACCCTCATCACTTTCTATTTAAAAGAAAATTAGTTTTCTTTTATTCCTTTCTCTTCTTCTCCGAAGAACCAAACGACAGCCAATCTCAACCTAAGGGCCTCGACCCATTCCCATCAAGTTCTAGCGCAAACGAAACCGACTTGAACCTCGACGAAGAAAATAAAGTTGTCGACCACGACGAGAGCTACAACTTCACCATCTTTGCTTGCCCATTCTTGTTCGTTTTCCCCATCCTCCATCAATAACTAGCCGTGTAGTTCAAGGGAAACTCTACACCTTCCATCCAAAGGCTTCATCGAGTAGGAGTTAGATAAACCCTTCATTGTAGAAGCGAAGGAAAGCGCCATCGTAGAATGCTTTGCAAACCCTTGCCCATTTTGCACCAAACTCAGCCCAACCTCGACTCTTTTTCCATCCAACCTGGGCTCTAGTGCTACCTCATCACTTTTGACGTCCATGAACTCCGGTAGGAGAGTTTTGATTCTTAGTAGTAACCTTTAGATTTCAAAATATGCATTTAGGAACTTTTATCGAATATGTGTGATATTTATAAATCATAGAAATCTTGTGATTGATTTTAAATTCATGTTAGAATTAGAGATTTGATGTGTTTTTATCAATTTTTAACAACAAATTCATGGGTGAGTTGAAGGGTCGAAGAACGGAAGAAAAATCTAAAAAATGATCGAAAAACCCAAATTTTGGGAAATGGTCAGTGCTATTAGTTTCACCGACACCTATCGAAAGCCATTCTGTCGGTGTCACCGATAGATTTTTTACCAAAACTGACTCTGACTTTTGGATTGCCCTCCTTATGACTTGTACATAGTTTCACAGATTTTTGACCAAAACTGACTCTAACCTTTAGATTGCCCTCTTCATGACTTGTATATGATTTTCTATCATTTATTTCATTAAAAACATTTCCATTTACTTTAAGTTCTTTAATGAAATTATGGTTTTACCCCCCATTCTGGAACAATGGGAATAGTTTCAAGATCCAAATCTCAAAAGATCAAAATCTAAATTTTGGTTTTAAGAACAAAACGTAAATTTTGACATTTTTGACAAAATTTCAAAAGTTAATATCTTTTGCGTCACTTTGAATTAGACTATAAAAAGTATATAGTGTCGAATCTCTTGTTCAAGACTTTCATTTTCAAAAATTTGTTTTCAATTTTGAGAATTTTGAAAATTTTAGTTTTCGACACTTAGCCAAATTTTCATCAACTTTTTTCATTTTGGTAATTTGCCTTTGCGTACCCATTTGAGATCCCGTTTTAACAAAAAGTTGATAGTTCTTCGATTGAATGATCAAAGTGAATTTGAAAGCTTGAAAAAGAAGGGTTTGATTTGAATAGATGAAAAGTGAAAAATGTCGAAAGAATGGGAAAGAGATGAATCGATAAAATGTCATAATCACACCCGAGGGGTGATGTCTGCATTTTACGTTGTATGTTGTATGTAGGTTGGTGAAGGGATATCCAGGTGTAATGAATGGTTATATGTTTATTTAAATTATGTTGGCGTAAAGGCTCCGAGTACTGTTATTTATTTTAAGTCGGGTGATCACGGTTGCATGGTAGGAAACTGGATATCCATTCTCAACCTTGTTATATTAATTTCTCTTTTACTTTTAAAGAAAAATAATATATATAAGTAGTTATTTTGTGAATTGTTAAAGAATCTGTGAAGGCCTAAAGGGATAGTGCATCATATCATCCAAAGTGGTGTATTATCCTACGATGTAAAGTAGGGACCACCAAGCTCATACGTGGTATGGGACACGTATGAAAGTGGAATCACGACTGGAATCCAGGTCCGTTCCTTTCTATCTTTACCAGTGAATGTGTATTGTAAAGGTAGTCATATATGAATGGAGTTATTTACTTTAGGAATCATAAGTTCGTCTCAAAGGTATAGACGAAGATGATTGGTCAGTGATCACTAACAATCTAGTAGTAGTCGAAGGTTTTGACACAGCGAAAAGAGATTCGTTGCTTACGGTCATGTCAAATGGCCCGCTTGAGCCGGATAAATAGTCACCAAGTATGGTACGTTCACCGACCAGCCACAAAATTAGGAACTAAAAGCTAGTGAAATGTTATAATATCATGTCTCAACTGGGAGCGATTTAGTCGTGAATCCCAACTCTCTAATTCCATTACTTCACCATTGTGTAATATGTATCTGTTGTTATATTTTGAATTATAAACTAGAAAGTATGTCTACTATTTCAATGTTGTTAATTATATTTGCATAAAATAGAAAATATATAATGAGTATGGATGAATGATGCTATGTGAGATTTTAAATTGTTTAATTACTCATCCCTAGCTATATGTACTAGCTAATCGTAGTTTAATATGTAAAGTTTGCATAATTTTTAAATGATTCAGTATGATTACTCGATCACGTTAGATGAGGTTATTAGTAGAAATTGTTTGTGGACCTATTGAGCAACCATTATTACTCACCCTTTCCTTCCATGTTTTTTTAGTTGTAGAGCCTGCAGTTGGTGAAGTGAGCATTGAGCCATTAGTCGAGGAGCATCTAATCGGTCAGATCGACAATCAGAGTCCACCACCTGGTGAACACTGAGACTATTTCCACTAGGAGTCATCGTGTCCAGGAGGTGTACATAGCTTTTGGATTGATAGATCAGGTTTCTGTTAGTGTGAGGTCAAGTTTTTGTAATCCTGTATATCTTTATCTTTTGCGCACTATGACCTAGCTTTATATTGTTCGACATTTACCATCTTCCGCACCGTATATATTTTTGGCATTTGTTATATTCAGGTTTGATTGGATACTGGTTTATCAGGTTTTGAGTTCCGTGAAACATTAACATAAAAAGAAGAGACCATGCCGAAATTTCGAAGCGCCACCTAATGCCTTAAGTTGTCATTGGGATTTCTGTTAGCGTTTGGCGGGGTGCCACAACAAGTGTGTTTTAAACTTTAATTGGGGTGTGATGAATAATTTAAGAAATTAGAATGTAATAAGTAAAAGTTGGGGTGCCAATAGCATCTCTCTAAATATTTGTACACCTAACAAATTCTTAAATTAGAGGACAGGAATAGGAAGACTACAAGAGTTTTCTTAGTATAGATTACATAGCTTTGAGGAAAATCCTCAATTAGCATACAAGAATTATGAAAGGTAGAGAGATAATTCCTTATACTATAATACTCTTCCCCAAGGTGGATTGTGGAGATCAGTAATTACCGCTCTTAGTAATCCGATCCTCCTATTAGGAGCAATCTCACCCTTCCAAATGTTGCTGTAATGCTTTGGAAGTTGATCCTGCTCCAATATATCTCCTCCCAAAATGATTGAACCCACTATGACCATGTTGGAAATCTACTTTCCATGAAAAATCTCACACCATCCATTACAGATATGTATCAAGAATTTTTTTCCCTAAAACATCTATTGACTCTTTACATCCTAAAAACATAGTGATTGTAATGCACTTTTTGTTGTTGCAACGAGAAGACAATGATAAACTAAAATTTTTGCTACATGCAATTGCAAAATTCATTCTTAGAAGAATTAAATTTCAACTGTTAACAACACATCCAATATTTTTTGCTAATCAAACAGTAACATTGAACATAATTGTTTTGTTGTAGCCAGTTAGAAGTTGTGCGTTGAGTGGCTCAAGTCATAATAATATTAAGAGAATGCAACCAAGCATGGGCATAGGATGAGTTAAAAATAACGAAGCTATGTATCGTAATGAATCCATGATTTTCTTTTTCAAGGCAACTTAGGTTAATTAAAAATAGTTTTTACTTTCTTAAAGATCATCAAACTTAATAAGTTGTAAAAGTAAAGTTTTTCTTAAAAGATAGAAAGTCGTAACACTACGTGAAAAAAGGGTGAATTCGACGCAACCCTTTTAAACACTACGTGGAAAAAGGGTAAATTCGACAGATCTTGACGTTGAATTTACCCCTTTTTGCAGGTAGTGCAAATTAGGTAAAGCAAAAAGGAGTAGGCAATCCTTTGAAAGCGCTCCGCACCTTAAAAAAATTTCGAACATGGTGCTTGAGTTCCCACTCCCATGCTCGCACCCACAATCTTCCATTCACGCTCTAGTCACTACGGTAATTGCGTAAGTTAGGCAATAAAATATTAAAGAGATTTTTCCCAAGGGCCTTAGTACAGTTTTGTACTAGTTGAAGTTTGGTTGGCTCATAGGAGGTAAAAATTAGGCTAGCTTCTATGTGTTTGTGGTCTCATTGAACAAAAGATTTGTAGCTATGTGTAATGCAGCTAGCTTTCTTATCAAAAAAAGATGCATCCATTAGTGATGTGACTACACCGGACGAGATCATGGAGTAGAAATTTGTGACAAGTGAGCTTGCAAGCAGCAAATGCGTCCATCACTATTAAACTTTGATGGAGGTGGAGAAAGTGGCATGATTTTTAGTTTCCAAATGATAGGTCGTTGGTATGAGCCTAGTCCAATATAAGCAATTGTAATTTATTGGGCAATGCAAGCAATATGCCTTGTATTGGAGAAGACTTTAGGTACCAATGCGCACGCATGACAGCATCAAGATGACATTGACGAGGTTGGTGCACATATTGGTTTAAAATATTAATCAAGAACATGATGCCTCATGAGATAGATAAGATGACCGATAAGTTATTGATACATGGCCAAATTGTTGAGGAGGGGACTTTTGTCGGCTAGGAGAGTTTATGATGTTGTTCCCTAGGGAAAGATAAAGGGGTGTGAACCCAGAAGTTCAAATTAAGTTAACTAATCCAATATATATGTATTGTCAGTTCATTTATTAAGTAAAATGTCGCTAGGAGATCGAGAAACCTCAATGTCAAAAAAATATTTAAGAGCCCAAATCCTTGATATTAAATTCCTGACAAAAACAATTTCAAATTAAAGATGAACATATCATCCTTTCTAACAACAAGGATGTCATCTACATAGATAAGGACAATTGTTAAAGATGGATCCATGAACAAATGAGAAAAAGGAGTAAGCAACAGATGATTGAGTAAAACTAGTTGTTCACAAAATGGAAATGAATTTATAAAACCATTTTTCAGACACCGTTACGAAGAACTGTTAAGGCGGCAAACAACATTCTACCCTGATAAGTGAAAGAGACCTGTTCTATTCATCATGAAGAAATGCAATCTGAACATCAAATTGATGAAAAAGTCATCCTTCTGCAGCTACTACAACAAGAAGGCGACAAGTAGTGACAAGTTTGGCAACATACTAGAAAGTCTCATGATAGGCCAAACCCTCAGTTGAGTAAAGCCTTTTGCAACCAAATGGGTTTTATATCATTCAATTTTCTAAACTATGAAAATCGTTCTAAGATTAGAAACCATTCGTATATGATAAACCTTAACATTTCCACACACACACTAAAAAAACCTATTTTTTTCAAAAATGAGGGCAATGCCCTTGGTTAGCGGTTTGTCCTTTTTAGCCCCAATTATTTCAGAAACTTCATATTCATTTATAGGAAAAGATCTATGCAAAATTGAATTTGGAAAGCCCAAAAACCTTAGGAACCCCCAAACTTACTTGTATGGAAACACTCGATCTGGATATGCCATTTTTGGACTCATGGGTCATAGATTTTTGGAGTTGCCATCTAATTTTATGGTTTAGGAATTGAAATTTAACATTGAACATGGTTTTGGATCATTCTACACTACTGATTCACATAGCACATGGGTCTGGTAATGGGATCCGAAAGGTATTAGATACAATTAATCCTGCTCGATTAAATCGACCGGTCTCTATATCAATCTATTGATTATTTTGGTGGGTTAATTAGACTGGACTTAAATTGAGCTAACATTCATTAATGCAAGTCGAGTCCTATCCATTAGGTATAGACTTCAAATGTCAAGTGATCAAACAACCATTTGGAAATCAAAAACATAGTGAAAGCCTGTAAGATTTTATCACAGTGAAAGCCTTTCCTTACTAACATAGTAAGATTTGGACCCATACAAGTCGTTTTGCTCAAATGGATTACCGCATTAGAAATCCAACACCACAACCCTGTAAGTTTCATCGAAAAACTCAGATAAAAAAATAATTTCAAAAAACAATTTCTTTTGAACTAAACCCAAAGTTTTGAAAATGGACGGCTACCAAGCTTCCACATAAATCCCAAACTTAAAAATGAAATTTAACAGTGAAAAATAACTTCTTTTTTTTTCGAATTTTTTTTTGTTTTCAAAATTCAGAGAATTTCTTCCTCTACAAGCCTAAAGCATTAGATCATGTTTTCGGATGCCAAGAAGTGAGCCCAATGACTATTAGAATCTTATTACCATTAGGATTCTGATTTGTATTAGGATTTTGCTTTGTTGTTAGAATCCTACGTATTTAAGATTTCTATATTGGGATCCCATGCATATATCACGTATATTCTGATATGTTATATGGAATTGTTCGTCGTGTAAAGATATCTCTGAAAAGGACAAGAACAAAATATTAAATTAAAATTAAAAAACATATTCTAGATTGGCAAGGAGGGTTGTTCCACTGAGGATTGAAGGATTAATATTCTAAATTTTAAAAATCTAAAGGAAAAATGGTAAGATTTTGGAGACTAAACTAAAAATTAATTAAATTAACTTAAAAAGGGTCTGAATTGGAAAACATCTATAGATAATGAATCCACCCAAGATAATTAATTTAAATCAATTTATTTTCAAGTTTTTTTTTTTTTGACAACTAAAATCAAGAAACAGACAAAGGTTCTTGATTCGGAGGATTTAACAATAATGAACCAAATAATTAAACATTTGAAATTACCTAAAATTTTCTTTCCTTCAATAGTTTTATCATCTAATAATTCAACATCATGACGAGCAACTGATATAATGGATTGTAGCTAATAGTAACATATCACGTCCGAAATAAAGAATAAGAAGAAATAAATTAAAAATATTGAAAAAAAAAATAAGATCTGAAAGAGAAATCTACTTTAACAATAAAACATCAAGAAATAGATGAATAAACTAAAAATAAATAATAACATTGACTTCATCAATCTCCCTATATTAGTAGATTAGCCAAGATTCATTTTAGAAATCAATAAGTAACATAAAAGCAAAATCATACTTAACTTTTATTGATATCTTGAATTAACTTGAACAATATGTCTTACAATCGTAGAAAAATAAATTAAAATCTTAAAATCTTAAAAAGATAAGAAAAGGAGAATAGGAGATCAGAGAGGGATCAAAGAGAGAGAAAAATTGAAGAGTTAATATTTTTTAATAGACAAAAACTAGGGTTGCTTTGATAATACATTTTGCCTTTTTTTCTTTTTTTGAATCCGATCTTCTATGAGAAGTTAAATTATATTCCCCTCTCAATTAAAGTTCTCACCCCACTAACCTTATCTCATTTCGATAATCGAGTAAAAAGTTACGTCTAAAAGGGTAAAACGTAACAGACTTGTAGTCTTTGACTTGTTATGTATTTTTTACTAATTCAAAGTTCGAATAAGCTTTGCTTCATGAAATACGAATTCGCTCTTCTTTGAATCAATTTGCTAACACTTTTTTATTTTAATAAGTGAGTCAAAATTATGAGAAAAATGATATGACGTAATAGATTCAAAACTTGATTTTGTCAAATCCAGGACCATCGAATCTCTTAGACAGTACTTTGATTTTAAACTTTGAATTTGGTCTTTTTTCATTCTTTATTTCTTCAATTTGCATATATTTTATCTGAAAGAAATAAATATATAATTAAACCTCTAAATTCGTGAAAGTATATGCAATTTAGCCCATAAATAAAATTTATGTTGAATTAACTATTATGCATGATTTTATGATGAAATCATAGTTCTTAGGTTAGAAAATACGGTTAAGTACTCTATAAAATAATGGAAAGCTACACACTTTTAGACACTTAACAAAAATCTTTCTTTCGATTTTGTTTTTATTTCTATATTCGACGATTCTTCAAGCAAGAATATCATATAAGGCTTTGTATATAAGAGGTTATTTACATTGTAATAATGTACCTAGATTTTTTGCTCAATTCTTAATTTCAGAATTCATTTTTATAACCCGTAGTATGGGTGAAATCCTTACTAACTTAGTAAGGCTGGGGGGACTCTTTATCAAACCATGTCTCTAGAGAGATACGAGAGCTCTTGAAAGCATTATTGGCCACGTGATCTATGGTAACTCAAGACTGACCTCATTTCACACTTTTTTAATATGGAAATGTGTAGGAATCGTAGATGCTTTTCATTGAGATATGAGTGAAAATCATCTATGGTTTTTTGCGCAACTATATGTTAGAAAATTGTGAAATGAGGGCAGTCTTGAGGTCACTCGAGCATGACTCAAAATGAAATAGATGTACACAGATTATAAATACATAGAAACATGGTTTTAGTCCTTAGAATGTATACAAATATGTTCAGATCCAATCATAGATGCCTACCAATATATATGAAATAAAAACATCTATGAAAAATCGTGATCTCAAATAATGTATGAAAACTAATTCAGAACTGGTACGCGGTTCTTGCCTGGGTTTCTGACTAGAAAGCAGGACAACTTGCCCTTTTGTTCTCATTTGGCTCGCAAAAACCTTTACCTGATTTTATAATGTTACACGCTTGAGAGCATTATATATCGATATCCTACCACTTCGGTGTAAATGTTTGTGCTACTCATTTTTGGTCTTTCTCATTTCCCCAAAATGTGTTAAAAGCTTAACTCCAATGCTCGGTTTCTACCGTGCTCCCTAACAACCGGGTCTGAAACTCTGTTTTTCTTTCAAATCGTTCTCATTTCCGATCAGGTACTAAGCTCAGTCTCGGCAATGAATAGGTGGTGCTTGTGGGTTTGGCTTGGTACTTGGCACTCGGTCCACTCAACCTTTGGGGACACGAGTCCTTATCAAAGAGTGGGACAAAAATGGTCTCCACAAATCTTATTTGCAAAATTAGTTATTTGGTGAGGGAAGTGTTTGTTTTTTTGGTTTTCTTAAATGAAATTTTTTCTAAATAATAAATAATATCATTGTAAATATCAAAAGTGTTACAAGCGTTGATAGAACTAGCACACATACGAAAGTTTTGTCCAAACTTAATCTGTCAACTCTATGTGATAGGTCTCTTAATACATGTAACACTTTCAATTTACAATAATAACAATAATTATTTGGAAATTTTCTCTATTAAAGCAGAATAAGGTCTAAGGCATTTGCCGAATAAATAATTTCTTTGAACAATTTTGTTAAGGAAAATTACTTAGTACACTCTCTATAGGATTTTACTGTTACAAATTTTATCCAAAAAGACATATCCGAGCTTGTTAACTATTATAATGAGACATAAATCCATATTAATTAATATTTTTTAAGTTACCACTGTACCTGTTGAAGTGTGTTTACTGCAAGAACACATGAATAATACATATACCTTCCATTTATTAAAAAGAATAAGTTCAACACATTTTGTCACTAATTTTGCTGATGTCCGAAGAAGGTCGATGATGGTTTCAGTTTGAAGGAGTATTCAAGTTAAATGTTCTAAAATATTGAAATTAAGAGTCAAAAAATATGTAAATTATGCTAGTAAGAGAGGATATTACCAAACTTGGATAACTAAATATGACTTTAGACAAATATTGAATGAAAGAAGAAGATTTAGCCTTAAAAAAAAAGTGGGACAATGCTTTGATGATGATGTAGTTTGAAAAGGGGTAGATTACATCTCAACCTTATATGTTGCCCGAAAGAGTGATCTAGGCATGTGCCATGACCAACATATAAGACAGGTACTTGTTAAATACATGTAAAGTGTTGGAATGACATAAACAGAGACACAAATGATATGGTGGCATGTATATAAGCGTAGCTGCTTTTTACTCGTATCCCATAGAAAAGCATCTACGGTAATGTACACGACACCACATCATTGTGTCACCCCTGTGTCTCCCTTTGTATCACCCCAGCACGACTCTAAACATTAGAGGTGTGATCTTCTTTATTAAACCCAATCCTCCATCAAGACTTAGGAGATTCCTCACCCCTTGCCATAAACAACTACCTTATTCTACATTAATAACTTTTCCTCCCTCAAGGCCCTCGTATACTCATTGAGAAATTTTCTTAGATCGCTCAATGATTTATCGATAACTTTCTAGAAGACAAAGAGTTCATCGACAAACATTAAGTAACTTGGGACTAAGCAATCTCATGCCCCCAAACATTTACTATTATCCACAATTGTAATATTAATGGATCAATTCGTTGATTTTGCGAAATGTATGGCCTAATTCATTAAGTTTGGCGCACGTGGTGATTTTGAAAAATCAAGATTTCCTTGATCAAAATTGTTGAGTCGACTCACTGATTTTGGGGACATTAGAAATTTTAATCAATTTTTTCTATAAAATGGATATGTGAGTTAATTCAATGATTTTGGCGCACGTAACGATTTTGAAAAATCAAAATTTTCTTGATCAAAATTATTAAGTCGACTCACTGATTTTGGGTACATTAGAAATTTGAATCGATTTTTTTTTCTATAAAATGGATATGTGAGTTAAATCAATGATTTTGGCACAAGTTCTAGAAAATCAAAATTTTCTAGATCAAAATTGTGAGTTGACTCACTGATTTTGGGTACATTAGAAATTTGAATCGATTTTTTTCTATAAAATGGATATGTAAGTTAAATCAATGATTTTGGTGCACATGGAGATTTTAGAAAATCAAAATTGTGAGTTGACTAACTGATTTTTAGTACATTAGAAATTTGAATAATTTTTTTTTCTCTATAAAATGGATATATGAGCCAACTCACTAATTTTGTATATATTGGAAGTCCTAAATCAAAATTTTTTTATGAAATTTAGCATGTGAGTCGACTCACCGATTGTAATACACGTGGCAATTCAAAAAAATCGAATTTCTTTGATTAGAAATGTGTGGGTCAACTCACTAATTTAATGCACGTAACGATTCAAAAATCGAATTTCTTTGATAAAATGTTGTTAATGAGCCAATTAACTACTTTTGTGTATATGACATTAAAAATTGATTTCATACTCTTCAAAATGTGACTGAATTGATCCATTAATTTTTTATGTCACGTAAACTTTACTAAATCGTGGGGTTCCATCATGCAAAATTCGAGAATCCATGTAGTTATTTTAGTCTTAAGATCCGTTTAGTAAATCCGATGTAATTCGACGATGATTGGACCCTAATTTGACCTTTAGTCTTTGAATATTGACCATAGGATATTTTTGGATCGTAGTAGAAACTAATCATCTTGATCAGGCAGGTTCGGTGCCTGATACCTTCCAAAACCCGTAATCTGACCTATTACCCATTACTCGTGGACCAACCTGATTCATTTTGGAGTTATCTATGGTTCTTAAATAAAAACTATGTCCCCAAGATACGTAATCGGACCCCTATTCGCTATTTAGCGAACGACAAGGGTCGAGGTGATTTCACATTTCACATTAGAAACTTCCCAAGATTATGAGAAATCATCCCTAGATTTAGGTCATTTGGGTCTGGTCAACTATTGTTGGGTCAAGGAATGTTAAACCATATTTGATTCCTAATCTACTCCAAAGATTCAAACTCACTCAATTCTATTTTATGGGATGGTTGAATCATTTCCTATTAAAGAAGAGTCGTGATGAGTGCAAGTGGTAAATTATATGCGGTCTGTACGTAGTTGACGAGGTAAGGGCTTAGGACCATAAATCTTTCTCTTCGGGATACATAAGGAAAAAGATATGTGGTTATGTGCCCTTACTGCATCAGCCGGGTATAGATCGCATATGATTTATCATGTGCACTCATTATCATTGATTAAAGAATCATATACTTCTTATGACTAACATATATAAAACTCTTCCAAAATGTTACTTAATAACACTTGACATTTTCAATACATATTATGTCATTGGTACAGTACTAGTTGGTACAAACCGAAGTACACAGGGCCCACCTTTGAAATGTATGATAAAAAATTTGGCTGGTAAGCTTGAAGTAGTTGATAATAAAATTTTAATTTTATTTATATTATATATTAGTTGCATATAAGTCAACTTGGGACTAAGTCAGGTTATTGGAGGCCTCAACCCAATAACCAGATTCTCGGAACTCGTGTCGTTATCAAAGTTTTCATCCTGAATTTTATGGGTTGGAAGTTGGAAGAAGTGTATGTTGTCCTCAAATTTGACTACTAGTATTTGCATGTATGTTTTTACTATCTCAAATCACTTTGTTTTTTTTTTTTTTTTTTGGTATTTGTTGAACATGATCAAACGATCTCCCTCTACTAGTGGATGCAAGTATTATAAGTCAAATCAAAATAATTTAAAAAATATTTAAAAAAATGCATAATATAATCAGATTTATGTGACTCAAAGTCTCAAACAGTGTTTGTGTCTATAACTTGTTTGGGAATGAAATACAGCCTCGATTTCTTCCCCCTAGTATTCTTGTTTGGGATCATTTTCTATAACTCTATGATGCATCGAAAGTTATCTAAGACATTGGATTGCTAATCAACAATGGGATCACAAAATTGTGATGATAAGAATTATTGGAAACGGCACTTATTCCTTTCAGGCGAAATATTAATAACTTTATACAACTTGAGGTGTTATCATGGCCAGATATCCACATGTACCAAGTATGCCCTCATGGAGAAAGCCGAGCACTTATCGTCAAGGATTTTCATATTTAAAGATTGGGTACGTATTTTAGAAATAGTCCCCAGTTAAATTTGTGATATTAGGTTTAACCCTTACAAAATGGAAGATTAGGTTTTAACACCTTTGCCCATAAGTCAACATTGTCTTTTTCTTAACGATTAAACAGTGAAATTTTGATTTTTTATTTTTTTTATTTTTCTAAATTTTGACTTAGTAATATAATTATATGTAAAGCATTTTGAAAAAAATCAAAATCAAAATTTCAGCCACCTTAGCAAGCCTTTCTTGTTGTCCTTTTTAAATTGCATTATATTCCTAAGGAGAATAATCAGTTGGAATGGAACCTTGTCTCCTGGGGTGTGAGTGAGTATTAAAAAAGATTCAAGGGGTGACAATATCCTTTAAAATACGATTCTCAAGATTAGATAAGAGTAGCGTTCTTTGGACAAAATTTTAGACAACATTCTAGACAAAGCATTGTCTTATATGGGCTAAAAAGTTTCGAAATGGACTGATTTTTGGTGAGGATGATCTCTATAGTCAGTAGATTATTCTCACAAAAAATCAGTTTATTCTGAAATTTCTTAGTCATATAAGACAAAACTTGTCTAAAATATTATTTAGGATTTTGTCTAAAGAACGCTATTCTATATATATAAAAGTTATCACTGTTAAATCATCAAGAAAACGCAATGTTGATTTACAATCAACAGAGTAAACCTAATCTTGCATTTTACAAGGGAGTAAACCTAATATCACCAATTTTCCTAAGGAGTCTTTATAAAATACCTTTAAAGAGTTGGAGTTCGTTGAAAATATTTAGGAAAATAACTCATCTTTCTAAAGATAAAATCTACATGGAGAGATTTACCAAGAAGGCCTATCTGATACAATTTTATTACAAAAACTCCCTTACATTATCAAGTTTGATGTTGAACAAACCTTACTTTATGAATCAAACCAGCAAGACTAACTTAATAAGATTTCAAATCTTCTTAAGGGTTGTTAGGCGCACACGAATTATCAAATTGACAATCTAACACAGCAACCTTCTAGATTTTATGGAAAAACTCATTCAAAACAAAAACAAAAAAATCTTTTTCAGCTTCAATCGAAGGTGATGAAAGTAGATGGCTATCCAAATCCCAACTTTAAAACTAAAATTCAATGATAAAAATTAACTTACTTTTGGTCATTTTTATTTTTTTTTCAAAGTTCTTAGAATTTTATCCTTTATAATCCTATGACATTAGATCATGCTTTTGGATGCCACATATCGATGAGGTTAAAATTCACTCCAAGATATGTTAAGTAACAAATTAACCACATCAATTTAAATTTTATGATGCAGATCCCCAATTCAAGGTTTGTTGGATAACAAACTTCATAGAATAATTTAAGATTCCTTAGGATGGAGTATTTTTTTTTTTTTTTTTTCAAAGTTCTTAGAATTTTATCCTTTATAATCCTATGACATTAGATCATGCTTTTGGATGCCACATATCGATGAGGTTAAAATCCACTCCAAGATATGTTAAGTAACAAATTAACCACATCAATTTAAATTTTATGATGCAGATCCCCAATTCAAGGTTTGTTGGATAACAAACTCCATAGAATAATTTAAGATTCCTACGATGGAGTATTTTTTTTTTTAATAAAATGCAACAGTTAGGTCTGGAGGGTAAATCTCTCATAGAAATATTCCATGAAATAGGTAATGCTAAAGACAATCTTGAGGTCAACGATTGGAATTCTCCATATTTTAAACAGATGGGACACATCCTCACAAACCCAATGCAAGACGCCTGAGTTTGCATGCCATCCACACTCCTTTCTCATACTAAGGCCGGAAACATGCCTCTATGATTAGGTGGAACACGTGTAGAAGTGGGACACTTGCCACCTGTCACGTACGGTGGAGGTACTAGAAGGGGAAAAAAATTTAGTTGAGAGAGAGATTAAACTTACATTTCTTTATAATTTTATAATTCCAAGCACGGATAAGTACATGACATATGATGCAACAAACTTCTTTATATATAGAGAAAAGTTCCACCAAAGGACAAGCCCAACACAAAAGCTTTTCAAAGTTAGAGGTGAAGAAAAAAAACAACAACAAAGTCAATGGAAACTTCTATCCCCAACCTCATCTTCACCTTCTTCATCCTCATCTCCATCTTCTCCTCCAAAGTTCTCTCTCAATCTCAAAATACTAGTGATGATAAATCTCTAGAATGCCAATCTCAATCAGCAGGAGACTGCATAGACAAGTCAGCTGCACTGCCACTCAAGATCATTGCCATTGCCTCAATCCTTGTCACAAGCATGATTGGTGTCTGCTTACCTCTCTTCACGCGGTCAATCCCTGCTTTACATCCCGATCGAAACCTTTTTATCATCGTTAAGGCATTTGCCGCTGGGATCATCCTTGCAACGGGTTTTATGCACGTCTTGCCTGACTCTTTTGACATGTTATCGTCAAGTTGCTTGCCTGATAACCCTTGGCATAAGTTCCCTTTTACAGGATTTGTTGCAATGTTGTCTGCTATTGTGACGCTAATGGTGGATTCTATGGCTACTAGCATTTATAGTAGGAGAAACCATTCGGGCATTAAACCGGATAGTGAAGTCATCGGTGGGGATACAGAGATGGCAGTGACGAGGGAAGGTGTTCATTTCCATGGGCACCATCATGCCCCAGTGATTGCAAATGGAGGCCCGCAGTTGCTACGTTATCGCGTCGTTGCTATGGTAAGCTCTCTTAAATTTTTTTATCTATTATTATCATATCATTGCCATCATCATAAGTTTGAGGTGAGTTGAATGAATCTTGTTTCTTTATTGGATTATGTCTAGTAATATGCATGAATTATCATTTATATTAAAAAGGAAATTGAAGATATAAACAGATTCCAAATACAATTGTTCATGTAAAGAACGCCAATGACCCTATGAATACATGCCCACTAATAGGGAAACCCATAGAAATTAACACCATAAATGTAAATTCTTTTAGCAAAGGTGGTATCTCATGTTCCTGAGTCAATCACAAATTGTCATCCATACCTAACACAATAAGTGGTACGCCATTTTTATAATACATGTGCATACATCATCATCACTATCATTATCAACAACACTTTAACCCATTCAAATCTTCTTGGAGCCCTATCTCTGTGAAGGCGTAGTATGTATTTTTCATATCTTTTCTAATTAATTCTATCAACATCATTTAATGACAAACGTTCATGCTATAAAAGGTAAAATTCAAGGCACTTGACTACTTATCCTTTTTTTCCCACATTTTTTATTTTTTATTTTTGTATATCTAAGAAACATTACGTATGCCACTTTGTTGTTAATTTAACAACTTAACATGGTAATGAAATGATTGTGATTGATTTGAATAATCAATACATGAGTCCTAATAGGGGTTTTATATATAAATTACGTCAACCAAAATATAGAAAATTGCCATTTCGTCACTTTGAAAAACCTGCAATCTCGCTCTTCATGTTTTGGGAATTAAAACGAACAGTTAGCCGGAATGGTAATTTCATCAAAAGTTGATCATGTTTTGGGAAATTTCTCTTGAAATAAACCTAATCTGAAAGATTCTATAGATGCTAATGTCGTGGATTAATTTATACATTTCTAATTAAAAATACAAATTGATGTTTCCAACCCCAGATCTATTTCCCTTATGATCTCTACCACATGAACTTGGTTGTTATGATGAGATACAATGATGATGATTGGGTGTATCCCATATATTGTATTACATTACTTCACATGCTCTAAAGCATCAATTAGCATTTTCTAATTAGGTAATTATTAATTAATACTACTAGCCCTAGATATCTTTTTTTCTAATCTCTTCATTAACTTGCTGTGTATTACGAGAAACACCGATGATTGTTGGATGTATCCAATCCCATGGCATTAAATTATTACTCCACACATGCTTTATTATCTCTACTAAGCTTACACCAAAGTACTCATCATCAATGCTGCTATTGGTCTTTATTATACATGTTCAAACCACTTTTTTATAGTTTTGAAAACTGTTCTAGGTACTCGAATTGGGTATTGTCGTTCATTCAATCGTTATTGGGCTTTCGCTAGGAGCCTCAAACAATACTTGCACAATAAAGCCTCTCGTGGCTGCTTTATGCTTCCATCAAATGTTTGAAGGAATGGGTCTTGGTGGTTGCATACTCCAGGTGAAAATAAATTCCATGTTTTTTATATAATTAGCAGCTTCACCTTCAGTAGCTCACAAATTTAAATACACTTGCCTCTTACAATTCCTTCATCTCTTAAATTTTATTCAGGCTGAGTACAAGTTTTTCAAGAAATCTGTCATGGTGTTCTTTTTCTCTGTGACGACCCCCTTTGGGATCGCTCTTGGAATTGCATTATCAAAGGTTTACAAAGAGAATAGCCCTAGCTCATTGATAGCGGTTGGATTACTAAATGCTTCATCGGCCGGGCTATTAATCTACATGGCCTTAGTAGACCTCTTATCTGCAGATTTCATGGGACCCAAATTGCAAGGTAGTATAAAGCTACAAATCAAATCGTACATTGCTGTTCTTCTTGGTGCTGGTGGCATGTCGCTTATGGCAAAATGGGCTTAAGATTATTATCGCCAACGTGGCTTAATTAGTGTTAATCCTAGCTATTATGGCTAATGATCAACGAAATAATGTAAAAAATAAATATTATTTCAATTAACATTTTGGTATGTGAGCTCCAAATCATGCACGTTTGACTCACTCTCTTTCTCTTGTCCTCACATTTTGTAAAGAAAGTTGTATGATTTCTTTCTGCACTGTATAAGTTTGTGTCTTTCCCTCAAAAAAAAAAAAAAAAAGTAAGAATAGTTGTCTTCTCATTGTCTCATTAAAATGGAAGGGCGAAGTTGTTTGATGTAACATTTCAGTTGAAATAAAATGCTTTTTTGCCTTTTTGATGACCAAATGGGATTCTTTTCTTTTCAGTTTTAACTTGAAATACTTTTTTTTTTTCGGTTAATTTTCCAATAGTAGATAGTTCTTTATATGGTGAGGTCTGATACATAAGTTTGGAATGATTGGAATAAGTTAGGGGCATTCTAAAAGAGTCGTGATAATATGACTCACCAGGTGGCCTACTCAATCGACTCCCTGACGTGACAAGTTTGGGAACCGTAGATCTATAGGCCTTGAGATACACAATTGCACTTCCCCATGGAAAAGTGTATCCTAAGAGATTCAGTATCCCGAGGCATACAGATCTATGATTTCCAAACTTGTCCAAGTCAAGGAGTCGACTCAGTATGCCACGTGGTGATTCATCTTATCAGGAATCATTGTAAAAAAGTGTATGAGATGCATTCTACCTAGATTCTTGTTAAATAGAAGGGAAGGGCTTTGGATGGTAACCCTAAGGTTTAAGGCAAGAGCTTTTCTTGTATTGGAGGAGAAGGCTCTCCTTTGTTTCGCTTGGAATGGAGTACTTAATACAACTTGGTTTTGAATTTTGTCAAATAAAAACTCATGATCCAAAAATAAGTTCAGGTGATTCATGTCAGTACTAAGCCCACACACCCAATAAGATGGGTCAGCCCATAATTAATCAAGCTTCCAAACTCAGCAAAATGGGTTGACCTAAAAGTCAATTAGCCTAATGATGGGCCTAATTTGAAATTAGACCGATTTGACCTTTAAACCAACTAGACAAAACCTATTAAATTAGGAGTATAGTTGAAAAGGCAATTTATTCTAACCTATTAAATACCGAATCTTAGATCATTTAAAGAGGTCTTAGATCGTTTTCTCTCAAAAGATAAAAATTCTTTTCAAATAAAAAGAAGCTCTCAAGCGCTCCTCAAGAGAAGTTAGGTTATTTAATGGAGACTTGGACTCCAATTTTAAAATTGATTGATGTAAATACAAAAGTTTAACCTCTAAACCGCCATAGTACTTGAGTTTTGGAGTAACCACCATTCATAAATTCTTAAGTGCTAAAATCATTTTTTTGAATAAATGATGACTCCAAATTGAACCTAACCATCACATGGTGTAAAAAAGTTCAATTAAAAGATGAAGAAGGTGTTAGACACCCCATTCTACCCACCAAATTGATGGTTACCTAAGTGTCGGTCATATGTGAGGACGCTGGACTAGTTTTAAAAAACATTTAGTTAGTAAAAAAAAAAAAAAAGTGAAATTCAATGTATTGAATCTTAGTGATTTTAATGAGACTCCAATGAAAGTGATGGGATTTCATTATAAAAATAAAAATAGCAACAACACACTAAAAATGAAATTTTCACAACAATATTACTTTTCTTTTATGTAACAAATGTAGACACCTCAATTTGAACGGGTCCTCATGCAAAAATATCTGAAAAAATCACTTCAAAATCGAAATGGGCTTAAAGGCCAAAACCAAAAATATATTTGTTTTATTACAGATAAGGGCCTAAGGTCTCTTTGCTTAGCCCATAGGCTTGGAATGTATCACCTTTCAACCCAACTCAATCCTATACTAATCAAATCCAACTCCGCCCCCAAGCCCATTGGACCTAAAATAACCGTAAGTCCAACCCAACCCAACCCAAATCATTAGCCTACCTTAAGCCCTAACCTCAACCCAAGTCCAATGTCATACTCATAATCACCATCAATTACCACAAAGATTATCAAAATGAGACACATGTCACCACCACAACCCACCTCCTTAAGTCATTTACCCATCTACATCACCATTCTCCAAAAAGCTAACCAACCCACACCCATGTCTTAACCTACCCCCATCATTCTTTCCAAACCCCCTAACACAAGCCATTCCATGCCATTTCTCCCTAATCAACTCACCTAATACACACCCCTCACACGCCTTTTTGACACTTGTTATCATATTTTTCAACCTCTCAAAAATTTCAACAATCACCCCTTACACCACCATTCTTCTTATAGAACCCACTCCTTTTAACCCTACCTAACATTCAACCCATATGGGTTGAAAAATCTAACCCATCTGGGTGAAAAAAAAACCCACTTACACTACCTTCCACATGTACCCTCCCTTTAACCTTAAATTTCATATATCTTACTTATAAATCACATGTCATCCTACACCTTTTTGCACTTTCACCACATTTTACCCCTAAAAGACACCTCCAAAATCCTATAAAACTCCACATGCTCTCACACCCCCCCCCCCCCCGACTTAAACCCCTTTATCAAGCTCTAACTCTTAGCATTCAATCATTATCTCTCTCAATTCTAAAGTCCTTCAATTTTCTCATCACTCAACCCTCAAGATCAACAACTCAAGCCACTCAAGTCAAAGACAAAACACACTTCAAGAAGAGTAAAAAGAAAACTCCAAGAAGAAGAAAAACATGGTAGAGTAAGGATAATAAGAAAAGAAAATAACATTGCATCCATATTTTTTCTTCTTCTACTTCTCATTTTTTTCCCTTTTTTATTATTTTTATTTTATCATTTTTCTAAAACAACCCTAAGATGTAATAGATAGCCTCTTCTACTTCTGGTAAATTAAGCTTCGGCTCGATCAAAAGGGTAGTGGTTGAAAATCACTTTTCAAAACACTTCTTAAAAATACACTCTTGCACACACTACAAAATGTTTTTAGACTAAGACCTTGGGTCCTTTCCTTAAGGAAGTTAATACCACTAGAAAGTGCACCACTTGGTAATTTGCCACAAATTAAAGTGTCAAAGTACCTTAATTTCAATATAATCGATATAGACTTTTTCAAATCAAGAATTTTCACTTTGCCCATACTATCGAAGCTTGTCTACATTTTATTCCAACTTGAACTACCAAGAGTCATGGGGCTTTTGGTCTCATCACTGGGTTCTAGGATTAACCTGTCTCTACCATTAGTAGTTGTGGTGATCTAATCTCATGGCAAGATTGATCTTTAGTTGTTTACATGTTTAAAAGTTTGTAGAATATGTGAAAAACAGAATAAACACGAATCCAAAAAAAAAGAATTATTGGCAAGATTGCCTTGGCCCAGTAATAAAGTGTTTTAAGTGAATTATTGGGCCCATAGACCACTAAGCACATTTTGTCTTATAATTGACCCATAGTTTGGTGTCAGACGTCGTCATAAATAATTTTCATATTCTAATCGATTGAATATTAATGAATTGGTAATCAATTGAATAACATGTGAATTGTATTATAAATTACAAAACTAAGATTTTTGGTGAGTGTTATCTAAAATGGTGTTGTAACTCATGATTTCCTCATAGAAGAGAATATAAGCTAGACAAAGATAATTTTTGATGGAAAATTTTGAGTTCTTTTTTTTATTATGGATTGATTCATGAGTTCATAGATGAGTTATTATCTGATCTTCTTTAGGATATCTTGAATTGGTAATCATTTGAAATTTCTATTTTTGAGGATTTTAACTCTTTGAGAGTTTTTGGGAGGTTTAAATTTTAGGGGAAAGTTTACATACCAAACTATTTTTTTTGGTGATGGAGATTTGTTTTTATCATCTTCTGGGAGTTGTTATTGTATTAGAATTGGTTTATTAGAGTTGTACTTGGTTAAAAGTATTTAATTAGAATTGAATTAGAAAATTATTTTTTTGCCAAATAAAAAGCTTAAACGTTAATTATTTGAAAAATATTTTAAAACACCCTCTATATTTTATAGATTGAAAAAAAATGTATTATGAAAAAGTTTTAGAAAATTCTAGCAAAAAAATGGGTAATTTAAAAAATTCGTAAATAATTATGGATATATTTAAAACTACACATTAATGACAAAATAACTAAACGTGTCAAAATGGGTTAAGCGGGTTGACGCCCCTAACTCGGACCCGACCCATTTAATAATCATGATAGACAGGTTGATACTATTATGACCCAAATCCACTAATTTTATGTCATTTTTGAGTTGTGTTCACAGGTCGTGTTAAGATTGTCACCCCTAATTAGGATTGAATTGATTTTTGTTTATCTTAATTGATTTTTTAAAGTAAGATAATTAGAGAATTAGTTTAAATTACCTTTTTGTTTTATTTATTTAAGAATCCCTTGACTTTTAATCAAAGTCAAACTTGGTCTATACAAGGGTAGATTGTAATTTTATCATCTTCTTCAAATTAAAGATTCTACCTTCAACCTCTTAATTAGGTAAAATATTCCTAATTCTTCCACCTATAAGGTAAAAGCATTTATCCTCTTCTTCAAATTAAAGATTCTATCTTCTTCAACCTTCAAACCTCAAGAATAAAATAGGATTTTTCAAGAAGTAGTATAAGACCATGGGTTTTGTGTAGAAAAATGTAAGGTTTTGAAAATCAGGAGGTTAAGGATAAGGTTGAAGATAATAGATTTAAGAAGAATAATAAATGTGTTAAAAATAATTTATCCTAGAAGCTAAAGAGTTGTAAGATGACAGGTTTTTGAAAGGAAAAAAATCTATGGATTTTTTTAATTTTTGGCCACGTGTTGATGATGAGGACATCTAGGTCATTTTCTATTTGTCTTTAAGGAGGGAAGACTCATGTTAAACTAACTAATAGCAATCCAGTACAGTGTCCGGTTCCTATAGATAGGAATGGTGTCTACGTGACACATTTTTATTGGAAAATAAATACATTGGGTTAGTTTGATAGGAGGCCAATGTGTTTTAAACTCCAACCATGGCATATCACATGAAAGTTGTTCTTATTTTATAGGAACGGGACACCATATTGGATCCTAAGTTTAAATAAGTCAAGACCCAATATAGTATCTCATTCCTATAGCATATGAATGGTGTCTACTTGATGTGTTTTGGTAAGATTTTAAGGCACATTGACTTCCTAACCAAACTGTTTTTCTAGATGGCACACAATCCAATGTCTTTGTTTTCCAATAAACATGTGCCATGTAGACACTGTATTTGTTATAGGAACGGGACACCATTCTGAATTACAATTTATTGTTTAATTGTTTGAATCCACCAACTCTTTTTTCAAATTTTTTTTCTTTTCAGAATCTTATCGCATCATCGAGATCTCAGTACTAAATTTGCAATTAATAAGTCCATTTTTTTAAAAATCAAACATCGGATCAAATCTATCAATACTCAATGTTGAGTATAGTTTAGACCAAACAAATCAGTTCCCCCCAAATTGTTTCAAGCAAATTCTCATTTTATGTCAATCATGGGACAAATATTCAGACTCAACCAATTCAAACGATTTAAAATCATAATTGAAATCACAAATTATTGATCTACCTAATTTACCTAAAAAGATTCTCATATTTTTTTTAAAGTTGTGTGAGGTTTTTGGTCTAAGTAGCAGGTTACACAATTCAACAGTGTGGACCCCCGTGAGGACAACCTCGTCATATAATCCAAAAATAACTGTCATTTTCCTTTGTTTAACCACTGCTCTAAATAATTTAAGTATCATTTGGACTCCATTATCGAATCTTCGGTTCATGAAAATGTTAAATTATACATTTTTAAAAGAAGAGTAAGTCGGTAATAATCATTGTCATTTGTTCAACTCTCTGCACTGCCAGACCAGATGTATTAAAATTTCTATGGCTTATTAAAAAGTCAAATTAAGATGACATTTTTCAATGCAACTCCCATGTGCCTAGGTTTCCGATCCAATCATTTTTTTTTTCAATTAAACAAATGTTCCTTTTGTTTATCCCAGTCTCAGGGTTTTGGGTCGAAATAAAAGACCCGATCCGAAAAGAATTCAATCCAATATATATTATTGTTTTGGTTCTAGGTCAGTTATACTTACATCTGAGTCTGAGATCCAATCCAATAATCTAAGGGGAAATGTTCAACACCCTAAGCTTTACCCTACACTTTAACAAACGTATTTTGCTCTACATGGGTTAGAAGTTTTGGAATGGGCTGATTTTTTATGAGGATGATCTCTATGATTAGAAGATCATACTCACCAAAAATCAGCCCATTCCGAAATTTTTAGCCCCATGTTTACAAGTTGAAAAATCGTGGACCGTCCACTTTTTGTAAATCATTTTTGATAAGGTTAGAAGTTTTGGAATGAGCTGATTTTTGGTGAAGATGATCTCCTCACTATAGAGATCATCCTCACCAAAAATCAGCCCATTCCAAAACTTCTAACCCATGTAGGACAAAACACATTTGTTAAAGTGTAGGGTAAAGCTTAGAGTGGGAACGAGACCCTAATCTAAGTAAAACATCCAAAAAAAAATTTTATTTTTTATTAAAATACATTATAAGAATAAATATGATTTTTTCTTGGGAAAATTACTTAAAGGATAGAGGTGGAGGGATTCTTTATTAAATTGTCCTTAAGATTTGGGCAGTTTCTAAATAGTCCATTTTGTTTAAAAAAAAAAAAAAAATTCTTAATAGTCTCTCATTATTGTCGAACTCTCCAAATTTTATTTATTGTCGAGGTCAACATTTTTATTGTTGAGCTCACTAATTTTTATTTTTGAATTCTAATTTTTTTTTTAATGTCTAACTCAATAATAAAAAGTGGTGAATTCGACATTGGTAAAATCCACCCATCTTCATTTTTTAAGTTTTTTCGATTAAAATACATGAAAAAAATAACTAAAAACTTGAGATAAGGACTTATCTAGATGATTTCAAACCAAAATAATCATCATTCATTGATTTTCATACAAAAACGAAGAAAAAAAATGAAAAAAATCTAATTTTTTACAAACGTCTTTAGAAAGCTTAAAAAAATCATAGATAGAAATTGATCACTTCTTCCTTCTTAAATCCTTTCAATGAAATGGAGTCTCTAAAACTTGATTGGGATATTAAAAATCCAATTTTTTTTTTTTTTTCCAAAAACGAGAGATCAAATGGTTAAGACATTTAATCATGTGAAATGTAATGAATGGAATTCATGTACTGATTAGAAAGGAAAGTTTTACTAAATGAACTATTAAGACAAGTTCCAAAACTTAGGGATTAATTAGAAAGAAATCCCTCTGCCATGGTCCTTTAAGTAATTTTCTCTTTCATCTTTAATCATACATGTGTTATTCTAACATAATTAATATTACTAAAGAGAATAATGAGAATTTATTGATACATCATAGACATGGACGAGAATGAGAATGTGTGACACATGAACCAATCTTCTGATTCAAAATAATTCATTGACATCTAATACGGCCGATCATGAGAGAGCCATTGCATGAGAAAAGGTACTTAAATGATTAAAAGATAGGAGGTCTTCCATATAAAAAAATTCATGCAGTAAAGCATTATTGATTAAAAAACAATAAGAATCCTCATAAGAAAAAGATAAACTTGTAAAGTTAGATGCCTAATAATTGTCAAACTTAAAAAGCAAAAGATTTGATTAAAACAAAAGACCTAACTAAAAGAAAAATATAAAAGATAAGAACTAAAGTAATTGATTATTCATTTTGGCTTGTGTAATGATGTGAGAATGCATCCTAACTTGGCGTCGAAGTGCGTTTGAATAATATATACCCTAAAAACAAGGGGGATTATATGGATAAAACTTTAGACTATTCAATTTTATATTGAATAATTATTTTTAGTTTTAAAAAAAAAGAAAAACACCCAATTCTAATATTAATAACTATATTAAAAACCTAAAATTTTACTTGAATTAACGAAGTAAAAAAAATAATGTAGATTTTTCAAAAATCAAATCAAGTTTTAATTAAGTTAAATATGTCAAATAGAATGAAATTTTATGAGGATAATGTGAAAACCATTTTCGTCACACAAAAACGATAAGGATAGATGCCATGAAAAAATGAGAGCGGGCCCACTTAAAATTATGTGTCAATTTCAAATCGAGTCATTAAAACATGAGGGAATTGAACCTAAACCTCATAATTAGAATGTAAGTTCGGCACAAACCGAGATTACTCAAGGATAAAGCATGGTGGGACTTTAGGTTAATGAGTGTAAGATGACAAGCTACAATTAGTTTAAAGGAAACCAATTAATTTGGTTAGACCTCAATTCAGATTTAGAGTCTGTATCATATCAAAATCGACCTAAAGGAGATAAGAGTTCTCCCATACGTCAAGTACCCTCATTTATGACAAAAGACACATAACTTATCGAAACAAGAGAGTTTGACACGCCTAATCTTAAGGTACAAAGCAAAATTCATAAGAAGTGCAGAACCCGAGCTCATGGATTCATTTGGATTTCGTCATGAAAAAATCAACCTACTAAACTAAATGGAGAGCTAATTGAAACTCAACAAGTAAAATCTCTCTACAAGTCTACTGTTTATCTTCCTTTTAATTCATTCATTTATTTTTCTTTTATCCAAGTACTAAATAGATCTTCAGAGGATTGTTGGTAGGCACTACGCTGAAGCCCAACCTTCTCACATTCTTTTGTCCTAGAAGTCATAAAGGAGTTAGGAAGAGTCAGATCACCATCTTGAGGAGGAAGAGGTCGAAAGATTAAGGTCAAAACCAACATCATAAGAAGTTAATCAAGTCAACACTAACAAGGAGGAAAGTTGATTAGATCAAGCCTACAATCAGAAGAAAGTTTTCATCTCAAAGAGTAGAAATCCAAAAAACTCTCCACAAATAACGTCTAGGATATGTATACAATCCATTAGTGAGTTTATATCAATTTTTATCATATCTATAAAATCAATCTTTATAGATATTTCTTTCACTCTTTTCATACTTTCAATTTGAATATTTCTTCTAATCAAGATTATAGTTGACCATCATTGAAGATACTCAAATCATCCCAGTTGAATTTATATTAGTTCATCAGTTGCCGAAGTTATTCCTACAATTCCTTGAACATGTTCGTTTTAAATTTTACCGTTTGTAGTCTTTTAACTTATCCATCTCAACATCCTCATCTCTAGTATACTCTATCTTAACACACGATTCAATCCATTTGGGTTGAATCATCGGAATTTGATCAATCTGATTTTCATCGGATCAGTTCCATACTGATCCAAAATCCGATCCATTGCAGCCCTACTTCTTTGACTTGGGAATAAAATTATTAGAGAGAATGCCAGCTCAAGAAACAACCTTCCTTTCTCTTTACGCCACTAACATCAGCAGTAACAGTAACTGATTCTCACTGTACACATCTGAAGAAGCTTGTAGAATAAAAAAGGGGATTTGTCAGATTAGTGTTTAACACCACACAAATCATTCAGAGCTTCAAGATTAATACCAAAGAAATTGCAGAATAGAGAAACATGTTTCTCTTTAGGGCTTCAGTTGACGGGCTTCTTGATAATGGTAAGAAGGGATTAACTGATCCCATTTATTTATTTATTTTCGTTTTCTAGGAATTTTAACAAAATTTTGACATTTTTTTTTTCGATTTTTCATTGTTTTTGTAGAATTAATCATTGAAACGGAGCATCCAAACGATTTCTTTCAATGGGTTCTTGGTTGATTTGAAATTGAACGATTGGTATGAAAATCCCCTTTTACAACCAGTTGAACACAGATTGATTCTTTAGGGTTTGTGGTTGATGAACATAGTTTTGATATTGGATGAAATTGAACAAAACATAGGATTTGGGATTGATTCCTAGGTGAGGTTTCTTGATTTTGGCAGAAAGAAAGGTTGTTTTTAAAGAATTTAGGATTTGGGTACTTCTTCTTGTGGATTTTGGGATAAATTGGTATAAAAAATGGAGTTTAGGGATGAGTTTGGTGGTGGATCTTTTCTTGGGAAAGAGAAATTAGAAGAAGACGAAGAAGAATTCCGTAGCTGTTGCGGGGAGGATGATGAATGGAGGGAAACGGAGGAATCGATAAATGGAGTGTCGAAGGACCACGTAGAGGAATTTTGCTTGAAAATGTTCTTCAAGGGTGTATCAATATCTGAGGCCAAAGATTCAGATTCGGGGTTTTCTGGAATCGGGGTGATTATGGAGAGATCACTTGGGTTTCCTGTTATTCAAGTGCAGAAAAAGCTTGATTTCTATGTTGAGGAAACAGTGGCCGAGTATTTGGCTTTGATGGATGGTCTGGTGGAAGCTTTGCAGAATAATACTCGTCGGATCTTTGCTTTTACAGATTCCGAGCTTGTTCATGATCAGGCAAGTATTTTGTTATTTATTTATTTATTGTATAATATGCAGTAGTCTACATCTGGTCAGTTTTAAGTTTTTTAATTATAAATCTGATTATCATTTTATAACATTTATCTGTCGCATCTTAAGATTATGTATTTTTATTTGGGTAGTCGTTATTAGCGTTGTTTCATTTTCATGGATTTTTTTTTTATTTTTTTTTTAAATACTTCATATGTGTCTTCTTCAATTTTTTTTCTTTTTAAATCTTTTAATTTGTTTTAAATCTGTGCTGAGACTCTACAAATCTATGCCTGAATGGAATTGTTAATTTTTTGCACAAACCTAGTAATCTATCTGAAAAATATAAGAAGAAGAATGAGAATATGGTGGAATGAGTCTCTTAAGCAATCTTTTGCATTCTTCATTGATTCCAAAGCTTATATGATATGCATTTAAAGAAAATAAATAGCCTAATCCACGTATCCTTGTCAGGATGTTAACTCTATTCCCATCCCTAAATATAGCAAGTTATTATGAACTTATGTTGGGGTAAGGCTTTGATGATGATCATCATAGTATTAAATTGCTACATATTGCCATGAAATAAATGGAAATGTTTCCATTTCCACAAGGTTGATCTCTTCTCAATTCTCTCCACCATGAGCAAAATTTCTTTATGGAAGATTATATCATCCACGAATTGAAAATGGGTAATACTAGGAAACATTCTTTTGACCAAAAAATCTCTACTTCCTTTACCCTCTTAATCATACAGCTAAGAACCCCCACCATCACATTTTCTTAATCGTCTAGTGCTTTTAAAGAAATTGATTGGATAAGCATTAACAAGAACAGATTACAAGGTATGTGTTTTAATCCATTTGCTTTATCTGGGACCAAATCACCAAGTCTTATGTTATGGAATTTATAGTTGGAGAAATTCCAACTTGTATGGTAGTAAGCCTCCCAATGTCAATCTTTGCACACCACCTAAGAGGCTTGGCTTTATACTCTCATTTCCCGTAACAACCCATCTAGAATCTATCTTCTTGTCACTAAATTTCCTTGGGATGTAAGGATGATCATAGCCATAACCACTTCCTTTCTAAAAGCAAGAACCTTAGCAATGATTGTGTAAATTGCTTCAATTGAGCTGATGGGTCAATATCCTTGAAATATTTCACACTTGCTACTGAAGTTGATGAAGTCCCTCGTGAAGTGAGTAATTTTGCTCCCCCTTTAATCCGATGAGAATTTTATGACATTGAAATCAACTTCCAAGCACCATGGCGGGTCCTATAAGTCCTTAATATCATACATTTCCTCCCCATGTTGGGATATTACACATATATTTGATGGCCCTTAAGTACTTATGGAAACTCACCTAATTGAATCTTCCTTGTAACATAACAAGGACACCCAATACTCGAACAAAATATCGTCTACGAGGACAACTTTTTATCTTCAAAACCAAGATATGATCAGAATGCCTCATTTAAGGGATGCCACATCATCTACAATCCCTAGATTCCCTTACTTCAAGCATTGTTTGTTAATCAACCAATTCCATCTTAGTCTATTAGAGAATGATGATAAAAACATTTCTTCACCAAATGACACCTCATTGAAGGGATAACACACCATCTACAATCTTGGCATACCATTTCTTCAAACATGGTTTGTTAATTCATTGATTCCATCTTAGTCTCTTGAAGAGAGATGATAATACATTTCACCAAATACTTCATGTTACATCTTTATTATTGATTGTGGAGCCTCCTTACATTTAATAAAGAATTTCAAGCTTCATGTTAAAAAACATTACCTCATTCTCCCCGGCAAATCCTCACTATTGTCGTCACTTGTCTTTCTTCTATTCTATACCTATTAGGCCTATTATAAATTCCCTTCACTATACTCATTTATGATTTGTCTTTTCTTCTTGTAGTACTCATAGAGCACAATATCCTTATATATGCTATGCTCATTCTATGAATGTGTTGCTTCTTGACAGCCCAAAACAAAGCTTCATAAAGCATGGCTGGCTTTATTTGTCTTGTACAATTTTCTGTACTCCAGAAGTGCTCCATCACAATATCCACCCAATAGTAATCCATTGTTCTATAGTCACTTCTTAGGACTCTCTCCTTCATTTTGATTAATTATACCTAATCCTAATCTCGTCTCTAAATTTAACAAGTAACCATGTGATTACACAATTCTAAGTCCAAACTGTCATCTTATTGACTGGATAGAGGTGCACAATAATATTTTGCACCAATATTATTAAAATCGTACAATAGATAATTTAAGTAATTAATTTTAAGTCAAACCAGTTGAATTTTTTGTATGAATTCATTTAGATAATTACCATAAGATATTTATGCTATTGAAATCTTACTATTTGAGTTAAAACATTAGGCATATTTTTAGGTTAAAAAAATTACATCACCTCACATGGATATAAGCACTTAAATGGAAATACTGAAAAGTGATTTTGTTGGTGGGAGGTGCAAATTTGTTTGATTTGCCAATGAAGTTGATGATACGAGATTTTTTGCACTTTACAAAAGATCATTGTTTGTGTGACTATGAGTTCATGGTACATATTGGAGTTTCAGGTATACGATTTTCTCATTTTTTGTAAGTATGACATGTGTGTGTGCATGCATGACTGGGTATCTGCATACGTATTTCTGTGTGTGTGTGTGTGTGTGCGTGCATGTACACGTGCATGGATGCATTTCTGTGTATGTGCACATGCACATGTTTGTTTTGTGAATCTTATGATCCAATGATTTGAATCCCCATTTTCGTAAGCCTACTTATGCTTTTACAGTCCAGTTGATATTGTTTTGCACTTCTCATGTTTTTCAGACCCAAATGCATTTTGCAGAATGTAGACTTAGTTGCATAATAAGTGATGATCATGTAAATCATTTTTTTTTTTTTTTAAATCTCAGCTTTGCTGAACAAAACTTTGTATTATATCTATTTTGAAAAAAAAATTTGGAAGAATTTCAATAGATTGCCCATGGAAAGATTTGGATGTTAAATTTTACAACCCAGTTAACACAATTTGAGCCTTTAAATAATCATCCAAATAATATCAAATCATGTAATGTTCCTGAATTATTGTGCTTTAACAATAAGAATTTTTACAGATTGTTCATGGAGAGAGACTTGAGAATCAACTTCTAATAGCATTGAGGGAAAGAATTCTAGAACATGCCAGTAAATTGGAATGTTTTGTTCTCCAACTTGTTCCCACCATTGAACTTGAGAGGCCATTGCGATTAGCCCAAATAGCAATTGGCATTGTTTGTTTGTCTGCCAAGGGAGATGGATCAATCAAAGATTGTCCCATCTGTTGTGAGGAAAAGCTATCAACAATGATGATAACCATGAAATGTTCCCACAGTTTTTGTTCACATTGCATGAGAACTTACGTGGAGCAAAAGTTACAGAGCTCTCAAGTACCCATAAGATGCCCTCAATTGAGATGTAAGTATTTCATCTCCGCTAGTGAATGCAGATCATTTCTTCCCGTCACCTGTTATGAATTGTTGGAGAGAGCTCTTGTAGAAGCCAATTTTCTTGGCTCAGAGAAAATTTACTGCCCATTTTCGAATTGTTCGGTGCTGCTTAATCCTCTTCAATGCTTGTCAACAAGAGCGAGCTCGTCGAGTAATTCAGATACAAGCTGTGTTGAGTGCCCAGAGTGTCAGAGGTTTATCTGTTTGGATTGTGAGGTGCCATGGCATTCTTCAATGAGCTGTGAGGAGTTTCAGAACCTGCCCATAGAGGAGAGGGATGCTGGAGACATAACTTTGCATCGTCTGGCACAAAATAACAAGTGGAGGCGGTGCCAGCAATGTCGGAGAATGATCGAGCATACACAAGGCTGCTACCATATGACTTGCTGGTATGTGCAAACATCATTCCACATGGAAAATTTTACCCGTTAAGATTTACATACGAAATTGGCTAAAAACAAGATTACTCCAATTGGGAAGAAAAAGAAAAATAGAAACTTTTTACTTGTTAGATATCCTTCTTATAGCGATTCTAAGTTTAACTTACCTTTTCATCTATATTTATGTAATCTACACACTTTTGAAGAATACAACCCATTAGAGAGTTCGGTATGAAATTTGTTGGTTTTGCTACCAACTTTGTGGTTTAGTTACTTTGCAATAATTGGTAAAAAAGGAGTGAATCCAGATAAAATCTTGGGAAATCTTTCCTGAGATTCTCAACTCCAGTTCCTTTGACATATCAAAAGTGCCGTGTCCTGAGGCATATTCTTTAAATTAACAGGGGTAGAGAAGGACCATTGAGTGACCCCAAATCTTTGGGATAGGGCTTTTGGTGACGATGATGCTGAGAGAAGGGACAGTGGACATTATATATGGAAGATTAGAAAAAAATTCCTCAGAAATATTTCTGTAAAAAGAAACTCATATGCAAGGAGCAACCCAGTGAAGAAATTTTTGGAGGGTTAAGAGTTTCACATGTTAATCTAAGGAGTTCCTAAGAAAGAAAGAGCAGCTCTTGTTTGCTATTGCAATTTTGGAAATGGTTGAAGAAGAATAAAACTTGTAGGTTGTTAGATGGTATCAGAGTACCTTGCTGCCTTTTTCTCATGACTAATAAGGGAGAGTTCTTGTCAACCTTTTCAATCTGATGCTTTCCATCAATTAAGAAAGAAATCTTCCTGATAAAGCAGACCAAGTCAAATTCTGATCGTAATTCTAAGCTAAATTTTTATTTTGAGATGGTCCTGATCATAAAACTCAAACCTCTTTTTATTGTGGCATATTTGCATTTTATTTATTTTGGCTATTAGGGCATTTTAGTAACTGTTGCCTTTTCAATTCACTTAATTTATAAGTAAATTATGTATTATATGGACTATTAACTTTTAAAAATGCATCTTTACCTTTTTTATTGTATCTAATAAAATATCAATACTTGGAAGTTATTATAATGTAAATAGTTATTCTAATTTTACCATAAATGAATGTAGGGATGAAAAGTTTGATTTCCCTAAATTTCAAAAATATTTACATACTGTCAATGTGATGATGCATTTTTATTCTGCAAATTAAAATTTCGGTGTAGGTAAACTATTCTCTAAAAATTAAGTGAAATGAATAGTGATTTGGAAACTTTGCAGGAAAATAATTTTAGTTCCCTTGAGATGTCAATACTTGGGTAAAAGGGAAATAGTTCTGGACTTTTTTGGGAATTTAATACCTTGACTCATAACATCATGCCCTAGGTAAGGGAATAGGCTGAAAGGTGTGGCTCACTCTAGGGTCCCCAATGATTTTGCAAATTTAATCACCCAATTGCGTGTGAATGTGTGGAAGGCATCAAGTTTTGGGTACCAAGTACCCATATTTACAATTGTGCCAAATGTTGTCTATAATGCTTTCAGACAATGAGGTGTGAAGCAAGGCACACAGTTAGTCACTGCCTCAAGGCATAAACCTATAGACATAAAGCATGAGCCTCATGCGCATGATATTTTTTAAATAAAAAATATGACATATATTGAATAATTAATAATAAACAATTAAAAGTTAGGATAGCCACCACATATTCCCAAATTTCAAACTCACATAATTAAATTCTAATTTTTATCCATTCCAATAAATAACAATTAAAATATTATTATTTTATATTTAACAAAAATATATTTATATTTGAATAGTTGAAAATTTCTACAATAAATAGCTATGTTTATGGTTATTGAAAAAATATAACTAAATATTATTTTTTTTCAATAACTTCCTTTTGTATAATACTAAATGCTACCAAATTTATTTTTATAAATCAAATTCACTCAACGATTTTCTTTGCATATATAACTACTAGAGTTTGCCCATGCCTACTAGCACGGGCATCCTCTTTGGGGTTAATAGGAGGGTGGAAGAGGGAAAGGCAATAAAGCCGGAGGCTTATTATTGGAAAAGGGGTAGTAGAAGAAAGACAATAAAGTTGGAGGTGTATTATTGGAAATGGGGTAAAAGAGGAAAGAGAATAAGGATGGAAGGGTATTCTTGAAAAGGAAGAGAAAAATGAAAGAGAATAAAGTTAAAAAGTTTTCATCGAGGTTCGTAGTGAAATTAAATCTCAACCACTCTTTATGTGGGGGATCAAAGGATTGGGGACAACCGTTGTGTTTTATTATATAGATTCTGAATTTAATATTAAATATGTTAATTATATGGCATGCTTAGAACAACAAAGAAATGGAAGTAAAGAAGAAAGAAAAGAAAAATAAAAAAAGAAAGGGAAAGAAATTATTCGAAAAGAAAAATAAAAAGATTAATGTAAGGCATAAACCTTGGCTAAAAGGCATACTGAGGCGATGCCTTTTGCAAGCATCTTGGTCTAAAGCTTGTGACTATTATGTTTCAACTTTATATGCTTCAAGGCATTTTTAATGAGCCTCATCCCGAGGTTTACATGCCTCTGAAAGCATTGGTCTATCTGGTTCAGAGTCCCGTGTGCGTATGTGTGTGTACATACTTATTTTGCTAGGAAAGTGAGGATTAGTGGTCGATAATTAGAGAGTGAAAGCTGTTTTTGACAGTGTTTGTACCCATAACATGGGTTTTCAGTAAATCTTTTGAACTTAAGATCTGAAACATGTTTTATGTTTTCAGGTGTGGGCATGAGTTCTGCTACTCATGTGGTGCTGAATATAGGGATGGACAGCAAACATGCCAATGTGCCTTTTGGGACGAAGACAATTTTGAGAATCTGGCTACCCAATCTAATGACAACTCAGGACAATGGGGATGGGACTCTTTTGATTCACTTCCCACAGTTATGGATTCATACACGGATCAAGAACGATCACAATTGGCACTGATCCAGAGGTTTCTTGCTGGGGGTTTTGGTCCAAGTGATCATCAACCTTGTCAATCCCCACCCCGATGTGCAGACTCCTATCTTGACACCATAAAGGATCTTCACCAGCTTCCTTGGCTTGAGAGATTCGTTTCTGTGATTAGCGATAGCTACTATGAAGATTATACACAATGAGTGAAGAGAAAGATTCTTCCAGGACTCAATATTGTAATAAGGTGCCTACTTGCCGACATGTTTTAAATGGAGGTAAGATTCTCACTCTCTTTCTATTTCCATTTACACAGTCCGAGTAGAACAAAAACTGTGTTTTATATGTTTTTCTCCATAGTTGACATATGCCAGGAATCCTCAACCTGGTCTCCACTCTCTTAGGATCATGTCAGTAAGTCGTACTCCGGGAAGGTCTCGTGTATATTTGATCAATTAGTTCTCGAGAGATTATGATTACGGTTTACCCATTCAATGATCTTGGAGGAAAAATTCGATGAAACAAAGATACTTTTTTTATCTTTTTCTTTTTGTTTGTTATTTAGTATGGTAATAAATGTGTTCTTGAGGTACCAAAGTACTTATATTTGCTTAGTGGGCCTATATTTGATGATATATTAAACTGATGCTAGAAATGAATACTACACAGATACTTGTTTTTCTTATTTATTATTAGTCGTGATAATCTGACACCCTTTTTTCAGACGCCCCTTGTACTCCCCCATCAGAGAACAGTAGATCTTTTGCTTCGGGATACACAAGAAAAAGATTTATGGTTCTGTAACTGCCAGATCAGGGAGCGTATTGGGGCCCTCTGAAAAAAGAGCGTCAGATAGCATTAGTCTTATTATTACAATGCTATGGATTGGAGTCTAGACCCATAGCTCAGTTGATTTGACACATTGCGAAGCAACTTTGAGGCCATGCTTAGTTGTTTTCTCACCAAATATTTATGCAATTCTGTCTAGAAAATTATTAGATAAGCAATGGAAATGTTCTTTAAATCACAAGCAATGGAAGGGTGAAAGGTATGTTTCCTTTTGGGAAATGGTTTTGGAGTTTCTCCAAAAGAAGAAATATTCAAGTTAAAAGCTCTTAAAAGAGCCGTGGACATATAAGATGTGTGTACCTGGCTTTGGGCAAGTAACGGAGATGGAAGCCAGGAAGACTAGGCAATTACTCCTAGTACTAAAGCTAGGGTAATAATGGAAGG
Organism: Akebia trifoliata; assembly: GCF_017979445.1. Classification (NCBI taxonomy): domain Eukaryota; kingdom Viridiplantae; phylum Streptophyta; class Magnoliopsida; order Ranunculales; family Lardizabalaceae; genus Akebia; species Akebia trifoliata. The sequence goes on along the minus strand of NC_141375.1, from coordinate 20,541,812 downwards.
ATCGGAAGATTCTAGGGGTGGATTACTTGTCTTCATGTTAAAATAGTAATAATTTTGATCAAATATTAGTATAGTATGTGTTGCCATTGCTGTATACTTTCACCTACTAACGACTGACTACTAATCCCACTTGCCTAACAAAAGGGTAAAAAATTTCCTTCTCCTTTTTTTTAACCGGAGAAGAGCTTCTCACATTCAAACACTTTTGGTTCCAGTAACAAAGTAGTAAGTGGAGTGGACCCCAAGAATCAACTTCTGTTTATTATACTGGAGATGAGATGTGGGTTATGCATTCAATGTTCGAGTTTCAATACCCGATTGATTGATTTTGTGTATTGTTGATTTCATAACAAAATGGTGCCACGTAAATGGATTTGCCACCCTAACACAAAAATCATATGGTGAATATTTTCCCATGTTGATTGGATTTTTTTTATTTATTGAGGAAAAGATGTTGAAAATGCACGACAATCGGTGAATTTGTTTGATCTGGGGGATCCTATAGACCCTAGGGATGTTTTTCCACAAGGAGGCAGAAGTTGATCTGTTGGGAATGAAGCTTTGGTAGACTTCGCCTCCACAGAGAAGGCAAGTGATGGTCAGAAGTTTCTTAATGCAGTATCTAAAAACTGTGTTTTCAGAGATTAGATTACAATAGGGATGTGTGTTAGACTTCTTGGAGTCGCACTAAAATCACTTTACTTGGATTTCCCTGTATACGTGTATGCTTTGGGATCCGTGGAGTGGATTCATGGAAACAGATTTAATAAAATACAATCCAAACCTTTGAAATATGCAATCTAATGATGGTAAGGGAAGTAGAAATATTATTTTTTTTTTGCATTTTTTTGAAGTTAGAAGAGGTAATAGTGGAGTTTGAAGTAAAATGAAAAGGAGTTTGATTTGTAAAATCAAACAAAAAAGTTAGTGAGGAAGCTAAAAAGGAAAATGAGTGTTTGCTGGATTTTTTTATGAGATTGGGACTTTAGTGCAAATCCACTTAGATTTTACACTTTTGCGTCTCAAAGGAGTTAAATACACTTACATATTCACTTAGGAGTAGTTTTGTGTTGGTTTAGTCTTTGAGTCATGTCCATGATTTTGATATAACATTGGTGGAATTAGAATCTCTATGCATAGAGATATGTCTCTATGAGACTGTTTTGTTGGCTTAGAGAGTTAGGTGTAAGTTTAGGAAATCCCCCACCTTTGACTCTTAAACCTTTTTAAACAATAAGCAAAATGGTGGGTACTTAACTTATATGCATGATTGTTCTCAAAAGAACTTATTGTATGGACTTATGAAAAATAAAATTACCTCAATGAAGAGAGATTATTCTCTTCCTCCTTAACTATTAAAACAAGGAAACTAAATCAAGAACTTGAAAGTATAGTGCTAGAAACATAAAAGAAATAAAACACTTGCTTTGAATATTAAAAATACTCTTTGAGAGATTATTTGTGGATTTAAAGAAGAGAAAATGGCTTCACAAGAAAAACTTATTCTCTTCTACTTTATGCTACTAACAAGGAAGAAATGAATTAAATAAAGAGAAGGGGGTTAGATAGAAAGGGGGAGTTGGGGTATTCAAACACAAAAAAAATCAGAAAATGGTGTCTCACATCCCCACCTTAGTCTTCCTTCCTTGTTTTTTCTTCTCTCTTTCTTGGTTAAAGCTTTTAGAATGGGTTAGGGAATAAATGGGCAATGTTTTTGGGTTTATGGGAGTTCTCAAAAGAGTATTTTGACAGAATTTTCTTACTCTACAAAGCTCCTATCCATTTTCCTTGAATAAACATTTATTTATAGTCTTGAAAGACCCTTGGGGACAAAAGAGTCTCAATCTTCCTAAGGTGTTCAATATTTCCAAAAATACCTTTATAAATGACCTTTATTTATTTTTATGCCCTTGTCCTCAATAGTCATTTCCATGGTGCTTGAATCTCACCAATCAAGATTCTTCAAGGGCACGTGAGATTCTAGAAAGTTCTCTTTGGAGAGTGGAAGAGTTAAAATTATTTGACTTTGGTTGATTTACTTTTAACTTGGGTTGAGATAAGCTTAAATTGGGAAAGGGGTGAGGGGTTCAATGGTCTTAACAAAACAGGAGTATATATGTCATGTTCTCTTGTGGGGACCAATTGTGACCAAGTCAAAGGTAGTGGAATGAGCAAGATTACTATAAGGTCAAGGTGTAAAGTGATTAATGAGTTTAAAGTAGAGGCTTTGTGATAAAGTTACTTGTGATCTCTAAAAACAAAGGGGGCTAGTGGAGTATGAGGAGGCATGGAAGGGAGTTAAGTTTGAAATGCTTTAGTCGAATTACCTTGGATCCAAAGTGATGGATGAGATAAAAACGAGGGGAAAATGGTAAAGAAGGTGTGGTCTCAAGAAAGTGAGGTTTGAAAGTGAGTTAGATAAAGTGATCTTAAAAGAATAGAGCTTGAATGGGAGTTAAGTGGAGTAGTCTTCCCAAGTGTTCTGTGCACATGTAAAGGGGGCAAGAATAAAAGAAAATCAAAACTGTCCAAATTAAGATGCTGGAAAGCTTAAAAATAACATATCCACACCTTAAGTACGAACGATCATGTTTGAACTTCTGGAAAGGCCTATAGACCTTAGTCTTGTTTGGTGATAGGCCTGTGAGGTCTTTTGTATTGCTCCCTTAGACTAATCACTCTTCCGTTTGATTTTTTGATCTCTTAAACTTGATTCGGTCAAAAATAGGGTGTCTAGAACTATTTTACTGTTTTTTTTATCTTTCTTTCATTTTTTTCACCGGAATGTATTTTGTCGACGACAAAGAATGACATTTAAAAAGAGTAAAATAGTCTTCATAAAAAATCACATTTTAACGGTTTAATTTACAGAAAATAGAAGAAAATGAGGTAAGTGAGCCTATTACATAACCATAGGGGAGGTCATTGTAATTGTCAAAACTTTAGGGGTCAATAGAATGATGCCATACTTTAGGGGGGTGAAAGTTTTAATTTACCCTTTTTAAATCCCCTGATTCCCTTCGATGATGGGGAGATGGTTAGAAATCATATCAAAATTTAATATATGTAAAATCAGATCTGATTAATAGAGATTTACAAATAATTATGATGACCAAAAAAAAGAAAAAATTGGACAACAAACAGGCACCATCACAGCCACTTTCCTATCGGATCAAATCTGGAGTTTATGGTGACCCCTCTTCAAAATTATGTGGAAACCACTCTTATTTTTTCAATTTTTTATATGAACCCTCTTTGTTTTGGTGGATATTTCTTTGTGTTTTCAAGCTGATGGCAACATGATTTTAAAACTCGTCCGAGGCCGAGACGTATCACCCGAGTTAACTCGGTATTGGAGTTGAACGAGACTAACTCACAAGTCACTTTTTTGATCGAGATTTAATACTTCATTCAATTTTTTTATTTTTTACGTCTCAAACATATCGAAAACTCATCCAAGACGACTTGGTATCAGGCTTGGACGAGACAAGACGAGATGCGAAACCGAGTTTTAAAACCATGGATAGCGATCCTACAAGACTTTTAAACCATGGAAAGACCTCGATGTTGAAAATAAAATTATCTGAACCCTCTAAAGTTGATGACTAGATCAAAATTTAAATAATTTTTTTAATAAAAAGCTCTTAAGATCTATGGTCAATTGACTCTCAAATTTAAATGAGATGATTTACCTTTTATCTAAATGGGGCTCTCTCTAGTCTCAACTCTCAACCACCCATCCAAGGTGATATAATAAGAAAATTAATTTAATTATACCTGTGTGAAATCAATGATATTAGGTTTAACCTCCTACCAAATGTAAGAATTTTTTTCTTAATGGGTAAGATGGAATTTAAAAAAAAAATGCAAGATTAAGTTTACCTTGACTAAAAATCAATATATATATATATTTAATGATTGTATGTAGGGAGCAATCGACAAACAATCTCAAAGGGACAACATTGGAAAATAAAATTTGTCCTATATGGCTTCAAAGTTTCAGATTGTGTTGATTTTTTGTGATGATAATCTTCTCACCATAGAGATCATCCTCACAAAAAAATTAGCCCAATCCGAAACTTCTAAATCATATAGGACAAATTTTGTCTCTCAACATTATCCTCTTAAGATTGTTTGCTGAACCCTGCCATATATATATATAATAATAATAATAATAATAAAGCACAACTAAATTGCTACGATTTTGTATTATTTGAGTTAGGATAAATGTCCCCTCAATTACAATTTTGTAGTTGGACAAGTGTCACATCAACTTACACCACATTTTTTTATCTTTTCTCTTTATTTTCTCTAATGTTATTATATCTCATTTTTTATCTATTTTATTGTTTACTTCTTAATCTCAAAAAAATTATTATATTTTCTCTTTTACCCATTTAATCCAATTTATTGTTTTTCATTTTTTACCTTTTTAATCTCAAATTTTTTTTAATAATACCCATTCAATTTTATTTTATTTTCACTCCCTTAACTCGACTTTAGGGCCTACAATGCTACATTATGTGGGGGAGATAAACTTCCCATCAAGTTATAGTTTTTGGGACCTACTTTTTTTATTTATTTATTATTCTTCACTCTTTCTATCTCTACTATATTTTCTCTTTTATCCATTTTAATCTACTTTATTGATTTTCATCATTTATCATTTTAACCTCAAAATTCTTTTACAATACCATTTCAATTTTATATTTTCACTTTTACCCTCTTGACTCTTACATCAAGCTATAGTTTTGTAGTCCATTTTATTTTCTTTATACTTTACCCCTATAATTTTCTTATATTTCTTCTTTTACCCCTATAACTCGTTTTATTATTTTTCATCTTTTTTCTCTTTAAACTTAAAATTTTTCAATAATACCTCGTTAACTTTATTTTTTATGTTTTTACCCATTAACCTGAGAGAAGATGCTTATGTCGTAAGCACAGGTAAATTCTAGTTTATATTATAAAACACAACTGAGTTGTTACAATTTTGTGTTTTTTAAATTGGGGATAAATGTTCTCTCAACTACAGTTTTGTGATTGAACAAATATCCAATTAATCTATACCACATTTTTTTGCCTTTCTTTTCCCCTCCCTCTAACTTTATATATATATTTTTATCCCTTTTAACCTATTTTATTATTTTCATCTTTTGACCTCAAAATTCTTTAATAATATCTTTCTAACTTAATTTTTTCACTTTTACCATTTTTACTCTCCCATTAACTATAGTTTTGTAAGACTCGTTTTTTTTTTTCATTTACACTTCACCTTGTCTAACTTTCCTATATTTGCTCTTTTAGCCTACTTTATTATTTTCATCGTATACCCTTTTAAACTTTAAAAGTTTTCAGTAATATCCTTCTAACTTTATTTCTTACATTTTTACCCCCTTACACATCAGCATCAATTTGTACAAAATAAAATGCCAAAAAAAATAAAGATTTTCAAGCTTTGATAAGTATTGTAAACGCGTCAATTTGTGGTTTATAATTGATAATCAATGTTTCTCTGAAAAATTCAATTCTTCCAATTTTCGATTAAATCAATAAGTTAGGTTCTCAAAGAATTCAAAAAGCTTTAGCCAATAAAAAAAAGTCTCTGAAACTTTGAGTCATGATTCAATCACCCATAAATATTTTCTCTCAAATTCTTACAAGAAATACTATTGTTGAAGGAAAAACAAGAAAAGTTTTTGAAACCCACTTTAGCGAGTCCTTTCAACTTGACATTTAAGCCGCAAAGCACCTCATACTTCTCCCATATATTTTAATAATTCATCAACATTAATTTATATAATAAAACACAATTGAGTTGTTATAGTTTTGTGTTTTTTGAGTTGGAGATATATGTCCCCCTCAACTACACTTTTTTTATTGAACAAATGTCCCATTGACCTACACCACACTTTTTTTTTCCTCTTCACTCCTTTTTATTTTATTATATCTCATAGTTAACTACTTTTAATCAAATTTATTATTTTTCATATGTTACCCCTCAAAATTCTTTAATGACACCTTTCCAACTTTATTTTTTTAATTTTACATTATTAACCCTCTCATCAAGTTATAATTTTGTGGGATTTTCTTTACACTTCACCATTTATAACTTTTTCTATATTTGCTCTTTTAACCATTTAACCCACTTTATTATTTTTCATATTTTACCTCTTTAACCTTAAACTTTTTCAATAATACCCCTCCAACATTATTTTTATCATTTTAACATTTTTACTCGAAAGATGATGTCAGTGTCATAGGCACAAGCGAACTCTAATTTATAAAATAAAACACAATTGAGTAGCTACAATTTTTTATTTTTTGAGTTGGGATAAATGTCTTCCTTAGCTATAATTTTTTTATTGGACTAATGTCTCATTGACCTACACTACATTTTTTTTCTTTCCTTTTCACTCCCTTTAACTTTATCATATCTCCTCTTTAACCCCTTTTAACCTACGTTATTATGTTTCATCTTTTAGCCTTCAAAATCTTTAATGATATCCTTCCAACTTTATTTTCAATTTTATCTCTTTAACCCTTCCATCAAACTATAATTTTGTGAAACCCACTTTTATTTTCTTTACACTTCACCTCATATAAATTTCTTATATTTCTTCTTTTAACCCTTTAACTCACTTCATTATTTTTTATATTTTAACCATTTAATCTTAAAAATTTTCAATAATATCCCTTCTAACTTCATTTTATGCTTTTAACCCTTTAACTCAAGAGGGGATGTCTGTGTTGTAGGCATATGCGAATTCTAGTTTATATAATAAAATACAATTGAGTTGTTACAATTTTGTATTTTTTGAGTTAGAGATAAATGTTCCCTCAACTACAGTTTTGTGATTGGACAAATGTCCCATCAATCTATGCCACATTTTTTTTCCTCTTTACTCCGTCTAACTTTATTATATCTCCTCTTTAACCCAATTTAACATATTTTATTATTTTTCAACTTTTATCTCTTTAATCTCAAAATTCTTTTATAATACTTTTCCAACTTTTTTTTTTTTCATTTTTATCCCCCTCCCTCCCTTAACCCTCCCATCAAACTAAAAAATTTTAGACCCACTTTATTTCCTTCATACTTCACCTCTTAAAATTTTTTATATTTTCTCCTTAACCCTTTAAATCACTTTATTAATTTTAATCTTTTACCCTTTTAATTTTAATTTTTTTTAATAATATTCCTCCAATTTTATTTTTTACATTTATAAACCCTTAATCTAAGAGACATCTAGTATATACATAAAATTCACTATTATTCTTTGAAAAAAAATAAAAAATAAAAAAACGTTGACTTTTAGTCAAGATAAACCTTATCTTGCATTTTCAGAGGATAAACCTAATATCACTAATTTTACAGGGTATTACCTATGATAAAACGTTGGTTTAGAGATTTGTTCCCGCTTTTTCCGGGTTTGAATGTTGATCACATCTCTCAACGATTAACTATGTGACGTGTCGCTTGCTATCGCCTTTAATATATTGCTAGTGATGCGAAGATATTGCATCAAAGTGAGACTGAATTTTGTGGGCCATTAATATCATATTGCTCTTGTACTGCTCAAACATCTCCTTGTAGTGTTCGAATTGTGTGGGCTCCACATCTCCACGCGTGCCTTGTGTTACGTGAGCAGTTGCAACTACTAAATGTGCCGCTGCACGGTAGATTTGGTGTGTCAGTCATCCCAAAAAATACCCTAAATCGGTCCCGCTCTATATTCAAAGATGTTTTACTGTTTCGGTATCATATAAAATTACTAGATTATCCTAGAGAGAGGGACTTCACTCTTGTCTAGATGAATCCAGATCACATGCACCCAGGGGGAGGATTGAAATCCTCCTCCCACACCTCAACATATGCCACGTAAGTCAAAAAAAATCCAAGGAAATGTTAAAAAGGAAAATTTTAGCCGTCAATCCCTTCGATTTGGGGTTATGTGGCATGTGTTGAGTTGTGGGAGGAGGGTTTCACAACTTTCATAATTGATTTGATTAACTTTTCTTAATGCCCACTTTGCCCTTTTATTTATTTATTTATTTATTTTTATATTCTTCCTTTTGAAAATGAAGGGTCATTTATATGTAAATTGGTATGTTCTAAGTAAAAGTTTGTGAGAAGCTCTCTAATGATCTGGATTTATTTTGGTCCAATAGTTGAAATCCAATTTTTTTTTTTTTTTTGATAATTGTTGATATAAATTGCTGATATATGATTACAAATGGTTGATCTGGATCATGTTTTTATTGAAATGGTTCATCTTCAGTTATTATATAAAATTGTTGAAATTGATTTTATATTTTTTTTACAAGTATTGATCTCGAAGATTTAAATCATCGATACATGGCTACAATTTGCGACCATTTTCTCATCTGAAATGGTTGATCTCAACCTAGAACATCCAATCATCGAGATCCGCCTTTTATTGGCATTGATCGCAATAATGTACATCGTATGATGGCTTCAAGTGGTCAATCATGGCCAATTTCTCATTTACAATGACATATCTCAATGTATAACATCCAGTCATTGGGGCTGTCCTGTTTTATAATCATTGATAGGGACGATTTTAAATCGTCGATATAGGTCTACAAATTGTTGATCTAGCACTATAAATGATTAATCTCAACCATTTTTTCATTGAAAATAATTTATCTCGAACATTCTTGTATTCGATCTTTGTAAGAGGGAAAGAGGAACAAGGGAGCATTAAGAAAGAATTTTTTTACTAAATAGGTTATCAAGTTACCGTCAAAGAGTTAAAGGTGTTTAGAAGAAAATCCATTACTCAAACTGCATTAACGTTGTATTTGGATTGAGAGAAATGGAGAGAAGAGAAGAGAAAATAAATGAATTTCTCTACATTATAATTTTATCAAAATAACATCCAAACTCCAAACTAATTGAAAAATAGTTCCAGAAGAAAGTTATTTTTTTTATATCTATTTTAATTATTTTGACAATAAAATTATACATCCAATTATATATAATATACTAGCATACAATATGATATAAGTCTCCCTTAATTTTTTTGAGAACTTCTATTGGACTCCAACTTTTACTTATTACATCCAAATTAAAAATAAAGAAAATAAATGAATGATTGAGAATAAGTAAAAGTTGGGTGCCAGTAGAAACTTTTTTTACTTTATTTCAAGTAGATTTCTTTTTTGGGGTTTAGGATTTTATATAAGCCTAATTAATCATAATTGTAAATAACTACTGAAATTGTTTGAATGAGTGTTATAATGTTTTGTAACATTAAGACTATAAATTGAGTCAAATCTTTGCAAAGTTTGAAGAATGTGTTTTAATCTTAAATTGGGATGTGATAAATTATTTAAAACATTGAGATGTAATAATTAAAAGTTGGGGTGTCAACCCTTTTTGGGACCCTTTCGAGGGATACATAATTGAGTTTCATATTCCATATTCCCTATGTGCCGCAGCCGTTCACTCTTGAATTCATTCCTTCACGGAAGACTAGAATACTGAATTGCATTGAGGTAGTGATAGCGCATTGAAATTGGATACTGAGCACGGAAATGAAGGCGCCTTATCGAGAGTTCTTACTGGCGGGACCCCTATCTCCTCGATGGAAGAAGGGCCTGATGCTTAAGGAAAGAGAGGCGTAAGGAAGCTGAATGATAGCGTGATAGAGAGAGGGAGCGCTCGTAGAGCTTGAAGATATATATATATATATATACATATTGTCTTTTATGCACCAATCTTTTTCTATTGCTTGGATTTCTTGATCAGAATGACCAAAGTACCCAATAGTTTTTCTCAAAGTAGTATTGTAAAATTGAGTCGTGTTATATTGCCTACATTGGACACTAGGTCCACCACTGAGTTTACCTGAACATTGAGTTTTTTTAACTTATGTCTCGAGGAAGTCCACGGTCAAGTAAACTCAGTGTTGGACCCAGTGTCCGACGCAAGCAGTAAAGTATTTTCCATTAAAATTTTGGGGACAAGTGTAATAAACTTTATGAAAAGTACAACTATGGGTATGGGGTAGGGATCTACAAATTACCTATTACCTGAAAATCAAATAAAAAAGTTGGAATCAAATCCATACCAAAATCCATTTGGGTTGAATTGAATTGAACTATTTCGATCTAGATTCGGTCCGATTTCCACCCATGAAACTCTGATCGAACCCAAACTGAACTGAACCAAGAATCAAAATCAAAACCAAAACGATTAAAACCGATTTTTTTTTTTTTTTAAATCTGAAATATTCCAAGTATAAGTTATAATCAAAAGCAATCACTATTATAATAAAAAATCTGAAATATTCCAAGTATAAGTTATAATCAAAATGATTATAAATTATTGTAAATCATGTATAAGTGAAAAAATTGAAATAGCAAAGTTGACCAATCACATAAAAAACACAAGGATTTACGTGGTTCAACAGTATGTCTACGTCCACAGACATAACAAGAGCAATCACTATTCTATTCATCCACCTTTTTAAAGGATAGCCATATACGGTTTTTTCCCACATTTCAATCAGATATCCAAGTCGGATATATATAACTCATTGTAATGATGATGGAAAAACATTAATTTTGGGTTACACATAAATTTTATTGTGAATCTACCGTATTAAATTCAGATGAGCAAATAGTCGGGCTGGATAGGAGGCATATCCATATCCAACCCTAAAAATATTTGAATAAAAAGAATTGCGGATAAATTTACCAAAATTCTAAGTCGGATAAAAAATTTGTACCCATACCCGAATAACTCGGGTAGGATGAGTTGGATAAGCATTATATAATCCGACCCAACCCTATAGGTAAGTGAGAGTGCGTCCTCGCGGGTGGCCCTAAGTACAGGCATTATCCGCTTATCGATCTAAAATTGCCATCGAGCCAACTCCTTGGGATTGATTGTCCTTGATCTTGTTATAAAAATATTTAAAATCGAAATCAATTATATAATAGTTTCTATATTCAATATATTTAAATTTTAATAATTACGAAATATATCTAAAATAAAAGAATATAAAGTATAAATAAAATAAATCAAAAAGAAGTTTGTATATAAGCTTAAGATGGATCTTGGCAATTTGATTTAGATGCAAAATTTACAAAATCCCAACATAATATATTCAAACAATGTTATTTTTCGTGCTAAAAAATATTAATCTAAAATTTGACCAGTTGGTTGACATAGATATAATGTGTGGATCCATCGCTCAATTATAATTTTAATCCATTAGCTATTTCAATGTTGGGAATGAAATGATTCATTGAGATGGATGATAATGACTTACATAAAGGTCAATGGTATATCGAAAAAATATAAATTATACAATTATTTGTACTAAAGATACATTTCAAAATTCACATGCATAAAATTATAAGGAAATGTTAAGAAAAAGATGATGATTAACTAAAGTTTGAAATGATAAAGAAACAAAAATATTTTTAAATTATAACCATATTAAGTTTAGGTTTGAACAAATCGGACAACCCGATGTCGATGTCTAAACCCAACCTGATTTGGGTTCAATCAAAAATAAATTCCCAAACCCATGCCCAAACACTAGCTAACTATGCCCAAACCGAATCCAAGGTAAGGTTGAAACTATCAGGTTCGATTTTTACTCGCCCAAGTTGCAGCCCTTCTTAAAATGGGTCATCTCTTATAAAATTAAAGTTTATTACTTTAGAGAACATATATTTTAAGAACATATATTTTAATTTTTGAAAAAAATCGTTAACTCATATCTTTAGTAGAACACATTATAAATAATTTGATATCTTTGTAGATTATATTTTAATTTTTTGAAAGAAAAATATTTTACAATTATTCAATTTTTTTTTTTTCTCATTGGATTCTTGAGGACAAAACCGAAGGGGTACCAACATTTCTTGGTGATTCCAAGTCCACTTATTTCAAGATCGAAATTGGAACAGACAAAAGTAACTAAAAAATGTAATTGTTCCGGTTCTAAATGACCTTAGGAACCCAATTGGGACTGACCCATTGGACCTCCTATTAGGATAAATTGATTATCAACCTTAAATTTTTTTTCTCTCTCCATTTTAAATCCTATTAGAGATTATCCAATACCATTTTTCATTCAAAACCATTTTGATAAATGATCAATATTTATAAATGATTGATAATATATTAAAGGGAACGATAACTTATGTAGAACCGATTGCAACCCTTCATTCAAAATATTCTCTTGGCTCTTTGTTGTGATGGTTATACTTCAAAAAATAATAATAATAATAATAAATAAATAAATAAATAGATTCTTGTATTTCTAAATTAAAGACATAGTTCTTCAATAAAGGAAAGTTGATGGGAGGGCTAAGATGAGTGAGGAAGAGGGGGGTCTGGGATGAGATTGAGAGGAAGAAAGAGGCTGAGATGTGTCAGCACGAGTGAGTGGGTGAGAGAGAGAGGGCTAAGATTAGATGATGATAGTGAGAGAGGGGGAGGGGGATGTAGGGGTGGCAATGGGCCATGTTTGTGTCGTGTTGACGTAAGGGTATTCTACAAATTTATCAAACTCAAATATGACCCATTTAATAATCATGTTAAAAACTTAAACCTAAACCCGACTCATTTATAAATAAATATACCTGACCTAACCCATATATAACTTGTTTAATAAAATTTTAATCTTTACTAAATAAAAAATAAATTTCATTTCCACCATAAAAAATAAGATACCATTACCAAAATATAGTCACACAACCATGCACTAAATTCAATGGTGGAAAATAACTTTCATTTGAATCTCTTTTTTCAAAGTTCATATAATTATGTCATTTACAATCATGTGACATCAGATCATGTTTTCGGATGCCATAAGGTGATGTGATCAGAAAACTTTCCTTACTAACTTAGTAAGGTAAGTATTATAATAATAATAATAATAATAATAATTATTATTATTATTATTATTATTATTATTATTATTATTTTATTGCTAAGAAAAGTGTATTTTATTATCACATAGACATACTAGCCTTAAATCTTATTGAGGGCTGTTTATAGGGGAGCAACTTGATTCGGTTAAAATCAAAAATCGAAACAAATCGTTAGCTTTGGACTGGTTTGATTTGGTTTGGAACAAGATGCAGTTTGGTTCTTGGTTCAAGGCTTGTATAAAATCGAACCAAATCGAGAATCAAACCTTTTATCATAAATAAATAAATATACTCATTTCTTATGAATTATTTTAAAAGTTATGACATAGATTAATGACTTCTTTACGGATAAATTAATGGTTATTTTAATGAATAAAATAATGATTTATTAAATAAAATTTTATGTTTATTATTTATTAAAACTATGTCATTTCCAACTAATTTTATAGGAGCTTAGCTATAAAAAAAAAAGTTTATAGGATATTGGTAATCCATGGAATCGGATTGATTCAAACAGATTGTTTATATATAACTTAGTAAGAAAAGTTTATTTTCTTTCCCAAACTAAAAGTTAAACCATTAATTATGAAAAATATCTTAAAACACCCTCTACATTTGATAGAATTTGAAAAACAAAAAAATATTATAAAATTTTTTAATGAAAAATGAGTAATTTAAATAATTCTTAAATAATTCTTAATATATTTAAAACTACATGTTAATGACAAAATAACTAAATGTATCAAAACAGGTTAAATGGTTTGACGCCCCTAACCTAAAGTTGACCCGTTTAATAATTGTGTTAGATGGATTAATATTATTATGACCCAAATCCAATTAGACTTGACCCACTAATTTCATGTCGGTTTTAAGTCATGTTAGTGGGATTGTGTTAAGATTACTATCTCTAAGGAGACGTGGGAGAAAAGAAAAAGAGATTACAACAAGGAGAAATTTGTAAATTTAAGATAACAAGTATGTTTCTTTTATCTAAATGGGAGGTTGAATTGACTACTTGTGATTTGCAAATAGTTGGTTTCATGTAAGAGAAGTGTTCGGAAGTCTCAAAGAGAGTCAAATATTTTCCAAAATAAGGGTTAGAAGTTTCTGAATGGGCTAATGTTTTGTGAGAATGATCTCTATGATAAAGAGATCATCCTCACAAAACATCAACTCATTCTAAAGCTTCTAACCCTAATTTACAAGTTAAAGAATCATGGATTGTCTAATTTTTATAAATCACTTTTGATGGATTAAAAGTTTCGGAATAGACTGATTTTTCGTGAGGATGATCTCCTCATCATAGAGATCATCCTCACAAAAAATCAATTTATTCGAAAACTTCTAACTCATACATTTAAAAAAATATTTGACATAATGTTTGACTCTCTTTTAAGGCATTCGACCACCACCGTTTATGTAAAATATGTGTTCACGAGATCGATGTACAAATATTCACGGATGATCGAAAAAAATTATGACTTTAGACTGACAGCATCCCAGCTTTTTGAGTATGGGACATCGAATCTATGTTGTGGGAGTTATATGGTGGCCCTACCTTTTTCAGCATATAAATCCACGTATTAGTACTAAATACTAATGCAGAGATGTTACATCAAACTCGAACTGACACGAAATTGAACTCAAATTACTGACTCTCGTGTACAGTGTGTCATATACATCTTGTACCATTGAAATATTTTTCAGAGGATTCTTATTGTTGAGCGGGGCCCACATTCAACACGCGTACCTTGTTTTGCGTGAATAAATTTTATTCAACAAACAACCGTAACATACGACATATTCACAGTAGTAAAGATTTGTTGGACGGTTGCCCCAAATATACGCAAAAAGTAGGCAAAAGAGATGAAATATAATAATTAAGGGAAATGATTCCTTACATAAGTGGAGGACCAAAGTTTGAGCACCACACCTCTCCAGAGCATAATTTATTTCAAATTGGAATGATCTCAAATCCGAATTTTGTGGGTTTGGACCTTAAAATAGATCCGAATGAAAAAATGGGTTCAATATGGATCGATATCCCTTCATCTGAATTGAATATGGAATCCCATTCTACTTTAATTGAAACCCCATTCGACCCTTTCTTGCTCATCAAATAACAAAAAATGAACAATATAACATTTAAAGAAAAAAATATATATAGCAAAAAAATGTTGAATGTTATGAAGTTATCTAATTTGAACAATTAGGTCGGATTAATCCAAATTAAGTGAAAGTTAGTAGAGATCCGAGTTGAATTAGAGTACTAATTTTTGTTTGGATAAAAATTTTAAATATAAATATAAATATACTCAAATTCGATTCGGACACGACCCATTTTAATCCCTACACCTTTCTAAGATGAAACATATATAATACACACCAAGTAGTGAAAAGTACTTTTCGCACCTCAATTAAAGCTAAACAATTGATACTTTATTTTGCTTACAAGAATATTCTAGTTAATTCTCGTACATCGGGAATGGTTCTCCAAATGCCAATCTAGCCTAACAATACTTCTCCCGCTTGGTTCTCAAATATTAGTTTAGGTTAACAACACGTCTCTGACTCTTTTTAATACTACTTCAACTAAAATTCTCACTTGGAGTTAATCCAGTTGATCCAAACAAGCCCTTATTCTCCAAGAAACTTGAATAATGAAATATATATATATATATATATATATATATATATATATATATATATATATATATAGGCCCAACTAGCAGGGATGAGGTAACTAACCTCTTAGAGTATCATATCTCACTAAAATCCATCGAGCTCGAGCAATACCCCATCGGATTGTGATTTAATCAACGGTCTTTTGAAAAAGTTGTACATTATTTTTATTTGTAGTATTTTGAAAGTGTTATTTTGTTATTTAATATATAGGATTTTTTTTTTTTTTTTTTTTTTCATTTTCTTTTCTCTTTTAATTGTTTTGATATTTTCTCGATTTTTGCCAATTTTTTTCAAAGTTTTCTCTTGTCAAATTATTTCTAAATCTTGAGTTGTGAGAGGGTGGGTTAAGATCAAGCTTAGTTGAGCCTTAACCTAATCTTAAAGAAGTGAACTCTACCATAAATCTGCCTTGTACACTTATTAGGTCTACGTTGATCGAGCCCTAATACAATGATTGAGTCATATAAAGATAACTAAAGTTGTTGAATTCAACACTTTTACTGTTGAAATATTGTGTCTTTTAAAAACAAAAATTCTAAGCGTAAAGCTCATCTAATCAAGTATCAACCAACCTTCACGCTAATTATTACTCCGCTAATTATTACTCCTTGCTTGTCTCCTAAAACAAAACCTCTAATGATGATAGATGAGAGTAAAATTATAGTTGTACAAAAAATTCTACTTGTAATTAAGTTTTGATAAATTAAATATAACATTCATCCAACTATATATATATAGGGTCAGGTTCAAGGGCCATATGAGAAAACATATGTAAAAACTTTCGTTTTTAATAAAATTTTAAAATATGGGTTAGAAATTTTGGATTGAGCTGATTTTTTGTGAGGATGATCTCTATGATGGGAAGATCATCCAAAAAAAAAAAAAAAAATCAACCCAATCTGAAACTTCTAACCCCATTAAAAGTGATTTAGAATGTGGACCGTCGATTTTTTACCAATTTTTATCACTAATTTGTAAATCACTTTTGATGGATTTAGAAGTTTCTGATTGAGCTGATTTTTTGTGAGGATGATCTTTTCATCATAGTGACCATCCTTGCAAAAAATCAACTCAATCCAAAACCTCTAACTCTTATTTTGAAAAACGAAAGTTTTTTCATATGTTTTCTCATATGGCCCTTGAACCGCCCCCATATATATATATATATTTTAAATATTATTTACAAAATATAGGAAATCTTCTGACTGGGTTAGACCAAATTCTGTTAAATTTCAGTCCAATACATAATGATAGACTAAATTATTTGGAAACGACCCTACATTTGCGAGCTCATTATCATATCATGGCCTAATCCTTATTCTTTTGAGTGGATCGAACCAATGGGTCAAGAGGTTCAATTGACACCTTACAAAATGCTTACCCATTAGATTCAAATAATTTCCTATCATTGTGGTAAAATACAGTGATGAGTAGGGTTGTTAATGGATCGGATCAGACCCGAAATTTGATTTGTTCTGATCTGATAACTTCAGGTCTGGATTGATGATTTGAATTTCGATAAGGATCTGATCCGATAAGGTTCGGATGATATCTTATTCGATCATATCTTGGATTGAACATGTCCTGATCTAATAAAATGTTATAAAATTATATTATATATTTGTTTAAATATATGAAACATATGTAGATTTTGTACATTAAATCGGGTTTGGTCCGATTTAAACCTGATCCGATTGTTATTGGATTGGGTTTGGATCATAATAATGAGATACAACAAAAACCTGATCCTTTAAGAGTCAGATCTGATGCTTATCGGATCAATTTGGGATCCGGATTGGTATCAAATCAACCATGATCTGATTCGAATCCGAACCATTTACAGCCCTAGTGATAGGTGTAGCCATTAAGCACATCTTGATCAAATTTAAATCCAATGGCTACAAATTACTTTGAGTTTTGGTAAGTGTGGTGCATGATGTGGTAGGAAAAAACATATAATGGTGATTGAGCCCAAAGCAGTTTTGATGTGTCATATCCATAGCTGTGACGATCAAATATTGCTCCTCGTGTCATGCAGCGAATTTTTCTTGAATTTGACTGCCCTACAATTTTAGAATTTAATACTTTTTGCCTTTTGTGACCTTTTTTTAACTTTTTTCTTTGTCGTTTATATGCGCCAGCTTTCCCCACCGCTTTCATTTCTTTATCTGTCTAAAAGACCATAATACCCCTTCTTGTTTTCACCAATATTCAAAATCAACTTAAAAAGTAGGGAAAATCTTTTACAACAGAAAACAAATTCTGGAAAATAAGCACCAAGTCAAGTCAACGTCAAATTCGACGCACAATCTTTCCCTGATTGTTGGACTTCGAAGTGATTCGAACCAAGATTTGATCGAACAAACTCGCCAAGACAAGTTGGCATCATCAACACAACTTGGTAAATTGTAGCTAGTTATGTAAGAAAGTCAACGGAGTTGTTCGAATAGATATTATTTTGTGGGGGAGTCCTTCATATTTTATTTATTTTTAAATATTAAAATCTATTTTTAAATATTCATTAATTACAATATTTTGTTAAAACCAAGGGGTGGCTGAATGGTAGTAACTTGGGGCTAAGAAATCTGTTCTTTCTATGGTCTTAAGTTCAAATCTCATTACCCATAAAAAACCTTGGTGGCACCGCTCCACGTAGTGGGGTATAGCCTGAGTGCGGGGTGTAGGGACTAGTTTGGTGCGCGCAAGCTGGCCCGGATACCCTTCGTTATAAAAAAAAAAAAAAAAAAAAAAAAAAATTACAATATTTTTATTTTGTCCAATCAAGTTGACTCTAAGTTATCGATTTGACTTAACTCGATCAGTTGAGTCATTAATTCCAAGAAAAGTACGATCGAGTCATTAATTCCAAGAAAAATACATAATCAAAGCTCAAAATCCACTTTTAAGTAATTCATTTTTTTCCCCATTTTTACTGTTTAATCAAATAAATCAGTTATTCTCTTCTCAACATTGAAATTTAATGTCTTACACGTCATGGGCCAACTGACACGTGGTTAAATATAAGTACAAGTGTAACAAGCATTTTGAAGAAAAAAATACCTAAAAATATAGATTTTTAAGTGACTAATAAAATCACATACATTAGCATCCTTATTATTATTAAAGTCATTTTCATCAAATAAACAAAATTACAATACCATTGTCCCTATAACCACTTTTAGGCTTTTTTTTTCAAATTATAAAAATATTTTTTATTGAAATATCTTCAAATCTCACAAGTAAATATTTAAATTATATAAAAATAAGTTTATAGTATATTAAAAAATATAACTATAATATACAAATAAATTATTTATATTAAAAAAAAAAAGGATTTTCTTGTAGTGGGAGCAAATTATAGTTGTCCGATAGGATTGAAGAACATGAAGATGAGTGATTTTGAGGCAAAAATTCATGTGTTTTTTTATTAGAAATTGTAAAAAATAGTATTTACGTCCTTTTTAAGTAGTCTATGAAAAAGACCTAATTCAGGGGCAATGTCATCAGTAAGAGTGGGGACAACTGTCAAATTGAAGGGTTCTAATAAACTCAAAAACTTAAATAAGGGTGGGGGCAATGCCCAAAAATTTGAGAGGACAAACTCAAAATGTATCAAATTCTCAAGAGGAGAATCTAATTTTTTTTTTGTTCAAATTTTGTGAGGGTAAGTGCCCCCTTTATAAATTGACCCCTGATTGGAATCCTAATTTCTTAGTTTTAGTAATACATGCACGTTTGCAGGGAAAAATTTATAGTGGGGGTACTTGCCCCCACATGAATTTTCAGAGTCTATGGACTAATGAGTTATTGCGACAGATTTTAGCAGTGGATAACAAAATCTACCACTATTGCCCCCACACAAAAAAATTTCACTCTTAACTTCCCTCATAAATATAATTTTTCACTCTTAGTTGCCTCCACAAATATTTGTGTACTCTTGGTTGTTCCTCACCTAATTTTTTTTCCACACATCTACATATGTCATCTACTGGAATGCAAAAAAGAAATAAGATTATTACATGAAGAGTTACAAACAACAACATAATAATAAAAGAAATTCATATATAAGTTAATAATGTGTCTTGTCATTTTAATTTTAATGAGGAATTTTCATAAACACACCTTATTGTATTCAAATGATTTGATTTTTTGTGCTAAAAAGGTTTACTTTCGACTTGGATCAATGACTCATTTAGTTCACATATTATCATGCAAATTGATCTCATTGATTCAAATGAGATAAGTAAATCGACAAAGGGAATCAATTGAAAATATTAGATAACTTACAACTGAAAATATTGGTATAAATCATAATTTTGATTAAATTTTTTTATTAATACATAAGTGATAGTTTTGTAGTTTTCTTATTCTAAAATTATTTTTAAATAATATATTAATAATATTTGTAAGGGTTGGAATCCAATGCCTAAAACACCAAATCAAATGATTAGGATACAATATATATCTCAAGTACTCAAATTTTTGATGAAATCAAACACCAACCCTTACTTGAAATTATGTCTTTCCAAAGAAAATATAAAATTTCAAAGTGAGAAACCCCAACAAAAAAGGGTAGATAGGTAAATTCGAAAAAAGTGTCTTCAACAGAACTCCATGCCTTTCTCTTAGGCACTGAGCTATCATGACACAGATCTCAAGAACCATCAACGATCTGTACCTTGGGATGACAGTAATCCAGTATTCTCTAACGGTGGACACTATCATTTTCTTTGATAAACTTTCTCAGAGCTTAGATCTCATATGTCAAACAAAACAAGACTAAACAATGCCAGAGAGGTATCTTTTATTATTTTTCTTCTTTTTTCTATACTAAAAACAGTTATCTCATGAGATTTTCTGTAATTCTGACATCTTTTTTCTAAACTTTTGATCTTTCCCATTGAATCTTGATTCTACCAATTTCGTTAATTCTTTAGTCTTTTTTTTGTTCTTCTTGTCTTGCAAATATGGGTTTGTTTAGTTTTTGTTGAATCAAGCTTTTAATGGCCTAGTTTCTTCATGCATGGTTTGTTTTTAATTGATTTTGAATCTGGGTTTTTGATTTGGATTAAAGCCAGGATTGAAAATGGGTTTTTTCATGATGGGACTCTGCAATTGTCTTGAAATTTCCATTATTTGTGCTATTAGTTCTTTGTCTTTGTTGGGTCTGTGACACCAATTTCTTGAGAGAGAGAGAGAGAGAGATTTCATGGTATTTTTTGGTTCTTTTAATCAAAAGAACATGGAAATTTTCCTGGATTTTGATGTTTGTTCCAATCTCTCTTATTAGAAGGTTTGGATAACAGGGGAATTTCTTCTATAAGAAGGAATCAATCGATGGAATCGATGAATTTCAAGAATCTTAGATTCTTTTCGCGCTATATGAACTCCATGGCTTGCAGATGTGTCTCTTTGATGTTCATTGCTCTTGTGTTTAGAGCTGTTTTATTTCCTCTTTTCCCCGATTTTGGTGGATTCCAATTGAAAAACTTTGGATGGGTCGACAGCTCTATTTCCTTTCCGATTTCAAACAATGGGGTTAGAATGGATAAGTTCTTGGAGGTTCCACAGATTGTTTGGGGACTAAACAATCAGAAAATTGCGTTTGCTCGGGCGTGTCTGACCGCAAGAATGCTGAATCGGACTCTATTGATGCCTAACTTAAGTGCTTCTTTATTTTACAAAGAAGTTGATTTATTGAGACCGATTTCATTCGATAAAATCTTCCAATTCGAAAGATTTAATTCTCTTTGTAATGGGTTTGTTCGATTAGGCCGGTTATCAGAGGTTTCTAATGGGTCTGAACCGTTTGAACTTCAAAAGGGGAGTGGAAGGAAGTGGACTCTAGAGAGAGATTTGGCTCAATTGCAACAATACGGAGAAAATCGAATCGATGGGATTGAAGTTATTCGGATAGTAGGAAAGAATCCATTTCTATGGCACGATCATTGGCCTGTTAAAGACTATGCGAAGGTTTTCGAGTGCTTGTTTTTAGTTGATGAGATAGTAGAAGAAGCAGAGAAAGTTGTATCTAAGATTAGAGATATAGGAAGTAAGGTGAGAAGCAAACTTAATTTAGAGGATTCTTCTTCCCAACACACACCTTATGTAGCTGTTCACATGAGAATTGAGAAGGATTGGATGATTCATTGTAAGAAGCTAGAGCAAAGATCCAATACAAGCCAAATTTGTAGCAATAAGGAGGAGATCATGGATCGAGTCGGGCACATTGTTGGCCTGAGAAACCCTACCATAGTTTATCTTGCGGTGGCCGATAGTCTTTTGGAGGACCCCGAGGTTTTGAATGGTTGGAAGGAGGGTTTGATTCCTTTCGAAAAGAAGAAGTTAGGGGTTTGGGATATTTACAACAAGTACCCGTACCTCATCCAATCGGCAATCGATTATGAAGTATGCTTGAGGGCTGATGTTTTTGTTGGAAACAGCTTTTCAACGTTTTCGAGTCTTATAGTGCTTGAAAGAACACTGAAATTGATCAAAATGGGCTTTACAAGATCATGCGACGCTGATGTAAGGTGGCCTTCTTATGCATATAATATTTTAGGGGAATTCGGAGGTCCACAGAAATGGATGACGGACATGTCCGATTCAAGCCTTCGGGCTATCAGCTATGGCTCTAATCATATCAATTGCTAAAAGGGATTTTTGGTGATATCCGTGTTTCTTTTCAAAGCCGATGGAGCCCTTTGGTGAAATGAGTTGGTAGAGCTTCAACGATGGAATCAACAATTTGACAACTCAGGATGTATATCGGGTATAGATCTTAAAGCATTTTTTGTATGTAGAAATCAAATTCTTTTGTATGTTTGTTCTTTTGTACTTTAATTCATATAGGACTCATACTTAATTGATAATGGATTGTTACAATGTTTCACAACAGTCATTTTCTCTTGTAAATTTTTATTTTATCTGGATTTTGATTCATCCGTTGTGTCAGAAGTTTATATCCTCACTTCCAATATTTTCTCTGAGATGGAATATAAGAATTTGAAACACTAATTTTTCATACAAAATGTGAGCATCAAGCTTTACATGTTCACTATATTATTAGTTATTACATTTGATCCCCACAAATTCCATAACATTGGTCCTATATGTAATCTATCCTAAGTCTAGTTTCAATGAACTTTATCTAGAGCAGACAACTTACCGATCATGAGTTGGACCATTTTGAAGAGGTTTGTTGCGAAGGTCGCAATATGGTCCCCTCGGAAACCTACTCTGCACTTGAGAATGAGAGTAATGAGATGAGAATGGCCCATGATGTGGTATCTGTCTACTAATCAAAGATTTTTTTTCCTTTTTTTTTTTTTTTTTCATAGAAGGTTAATGGAGGGTAATTTTTTTTCTTTTATTTTCTTGAATGGAAGATGAAATGCTATTGAGAAGTTTTATTTTGTGGGGTTGAGTGTATTTTTGCCATTTTTCATATATTACATAATTTGTTCTTGCTTGGGGGGGCATTTCTATATATACTTGGCTTTGACTAGTGGAATGAAGGAACAAGATTTGTTTTAGCTGATCCGAGTCTTTGGTAGGGATAAGAGTAGTGATGGAGATGAATAATTTTATTTATTTTTTATTTGTAGGGTTAAGTGGTATTTTTGTGGAACTTTAGCGACATCTTGATGAACCTTGGAATACCCATGTGTCCATAGCTGGAAGTAACCATTGATTACTATATAAATGCAACTAAATTCACCTTTTGAATCCAACTTGAAATGAAATATAAAACGAGGTCCATAGCTGGAAGTTGACTTTTAAAATAAATATGGTGTAGACAACAGCAGATGCATTTGTCTTTTAAAATTAAAAGAGATTGAAGGATAAATTCTGAAGATTATAGCAGCAGGTGATGGGGGGAGATAACAGCAGGTGGACCTCAAAACGTCTAGAAGAAATTGCTTATGAAAACTAGCAGCTTTGGTGGGTTAAAGTTAAAGATGATTAATGGATGTAGACACACCAAACTGCACAAGCAATGCCCCGATTCGCGCAGGCTTCGAGAATCCGGGGTGTTACATTATCAATCAAAGGTCAATAGTCAAAGGGTTGAAGCTATCAATCAAGTTCAAGTGCTTCATGGGCCAAAGCCCATCCAAAAATTCAAAATAAAGTTGGGTCATCGCTAAATATGTTTTCGGGCCTCCATTAACCTAGAGTACAAGCTTGAAAACAAAGGAAGCTTCCTAGAAGGTCTCCCCCATTAAACAATAATTTTTTTTTTTTTAAATTATATATTTCGTCCCTTGTCACTTGGCACAATCTTGAGAGGGGGTGACGCTTGGAATGATCTTAAGAATTCTTAATTAAGCTTTAATGATGGCGTTAAGGGAAATTATCATCTGTTAAGTCCCCTCTTTGCCCCTAAATACTTAAGGCGTCTCTCTCACTAGATTATTGGCAATTTCCTAAAAGTTAAGGATACGAACTAAAGAATTCTTATCTCAAGAAGACTGTAGAAGCCTTGCCACTTGGCACTCTTCTATATGCTCTTTTTAGATCTAATTTGCAAGTAATTAACTTCTAAATCTCATTAATAATAAAGGTACCAAGAGACAGAAGAGGTTGAATTATCACTTTGTCCCTTGATTAGGAGAATCACAAATTCTCTTTAAATAAGAATTTGGACCATTTTATCCCTAAGACCCTCTTGATATGGAGGAATAATTCTCAAGGATTGAGGAGCCAATTAGAAAATCTAGAAACTATATGCCAAAATACTTCCTGAACCACTTTTACCCCTAAACCTTTCAACCAAAGAAGAAGAAGATCAAGGCTTCCAACCCAACCCAACCCAACCCAAGGTGGGAGTAGAACATGTAGTTTTCTTTAATTGTAACCTCCATATCGCATTCTCTTATTTTCTTTTATTGTAGAAAGTCTTAGTTTAGTTGTCCTTATCCATTGTTGGATGTCATTATTCATTGTTTCTTTGGCACCATACTCATGCATCATGTAGAAATGGCAAAATGTTGTTCTCACTCTATGAGATGATCCTCACCATGTTATAGCCAAAATGGATGCCCCTTTTAATGAGGTAAACCATGTTAGAAGGCTTATGTGTCCATGGATGCCCCTTTTAATGAGGTAAACCATGTGACCCTCTTGCCAAAATCAATAATACTCCCTTTTAATGGGGACTAGCCGTCGTGCATTTTTTAATGAAGTTGCTAAGACTTTGAGGGAATTTTCCACATGGAATATAGCTCCTAAATGCCCAAACCCTCCCTAAGAGGACATGCCATCATATGCATCTTTTAACAAAGTGGCTAAGACTTTTTGGGAATTTTCCACATGGGATAGTTCCTCATGCATCCATACACTCATATCATTGAAAGACATACTCCCATACATCTATACATTAAAAACGCTATGGCTTTGAGTGAATTTCCTAGCATTCAAGCCTTCGCCAATTACACTCACACGCACACATGCATTATTCATCCTCATCATCTTGAACATCATGCATGCATATTGTTTTATCATTCAGGCTTACATCTTATACCTCTCTAATTTTCTTAAAACCATATGCAAACTTGGCCAAATTGTGAGTACCCTAGGGTGGAATGCCTTTCCCTCTTCCTTAATGGAATCCCCTTACCTAGATATTAGACGTAGACGGTACCCTCATCCATGGAGAAAAATCATTTTCTTGCACCAATGTCCTGGGTGATCATGAATGGTGATGACTAGCCTGTGGCATGAGATTTTCCATAGCCGAAAATTGAACATCCACTATGGAACTTAACACATGGGTCTTGTTAAACATATTGGTGGTAGGTGAAAGATGTATAGATGAACTTGACGCACGAGGGACCTGTCGATGGTCGATGGTCGATGTTTCTCACGATGCACAAAAATTAGGCTTGGTAAGTCCATATTCACAAAAATCCAATCAACTACTTAGAGGTTTGGCTACTGATAAACTGACTCGCAAAAAACTGACATTGTTGATGTGCCATTGCACAAAACCATAGATCTTTTTTCCTTTTGTATCCCGAAGAAAAAGATCTATGGTTTTGTGCACTGCCACATCATAAAAATGTTTGAGAAGAAGCCTTTTTGAATAAAAATTATCTATATCAAAGTGGGATCCGGAAACAAAGTATCATTTGATATTGTTGGTCTTTCTACAATAGGGATAGATATTGCTTTACAATCCTTCATCTGAGCATGATCAAGTCACTTATGAGCATACTTGGTTTGCCATAGAAAAAGTCCAGAAGAGAGAGAGAGAATGCATACTTGGTTTGATAGCAAATTCCTTTCCTAGTTGGTCAACAAACCAATCTAAGAACATGGGATTATCACTAGTTAATACCATGTCATCCACATAGATAAGGAAAAGAAGAGTTTCACGACGGGAATAACACACGAATAAGGATGGATCCATTATGCTACAAAAGAATCCTAATTCAGAAGATGTTAAGCCTTTCAAACCAGGCCCCCGGGTCTGTTTAAGCCCTAAAGTGAATTTTTGAGGTGACACACATTAGTAGGAAAGGATGGATCTTTAAAACCAGGGGGTTGCTCCCACTACGTGAAAATTGGAAAATTCGACAAAAAAATTTGACTGGCCAAGGCCCATGAATTTTAGAAACTGAATTTTGACGGTCTAGGACCGTTGAAATTCTTGATGTTCCCAGATTTTATGGTTTAGAACTGTTGAATTTCTCTCATCTTTCATTAATTTGACAGTTTTGGTCGGTTGAAAAAAAATTGACAATGAAAAATTCGATAATTGGACCTCTTGGTCCGTCGAATTTGGGCTTTTTTCACATTGTGTTCATGTAGAACGATTCTTTGAGAAATCCGTGAAAAAAAGTATTCTTCACACCTAATTGTCTAAGCTGCCATCCTTTAACTATAACGAACTGTAAGTATAGTCTGTATACTTCTAGGCTTGATGACTGGTGAAAATGTTTCAAAAAAATCAACCTTATCCATCTGGTTAAAACCTTTAGCAACTAAGTGGGTCTTTAACCGTTCAAGTCTCTCATCAGATTGTAGTTTGGTTTTAAAACCTCATTTACATTTGACAACATTCATACGTGAGGATCAAGGTACAAGATCCCAAGTGTGGTTGTCTTTAAGAGCCATAATTTCTTCGTGCATGGCTGCCAACCAACCAAGGTGCTTGAGTGCTGATTTGACAGTTTTGGGTTCCTAAAGTATGTCAGTAGAAAAAGTAATATGTATATTAGCATATCGAAGATTAGGTTTGTGCACACCTTGAGTAGAATGAGTGATCACATGATTGTTAGCTCTCGATTCTCGTAAACGGATTTAAAACCCCTTTTTTCGAAGCACTTGAAGTGGTTCACAATGTCTTCAACACGTTTCTTGAAGCTTAGAAACGTGACCCACGAATAGATGAAGTGGTGGCAATTGACCAAGACGTGGACGAGTGCTTGATGGAAGCCTCAGTCAAGCTTGCCTATAAAACATCCGTTTGGTCCCCAAACTCCTCACTCAATCTCTCTTTCAATTTTACACCATCTATCTACAATGAATTTGAGTTTTGGAAGAGTCAAATGAGACAGAGAACCAGTGAGAAGAAGTGCATAAGAATCAATGGTCAGAGGTACGATTTTTTTGGGCATTTCAGATTTTGATTCTCATTAAGTATTTATTTCCACATTTTTAGAATCAATTTTCAGATCAACATTTGGTGTCAGAGCCTAAATAACCTCTGCCTTGATATTGTTATGTATTCTAAGATATGTGTTGTTCTATTTTGACCGAAAGTTTTTCAAAATGTAAGTTTGATGCGTAATGAGGTTAGAAATCATTAGAAAATTAGATATCTAAGTTTTTCATGTTTTTAAACTATAATTTTGGTTTGGTAATCTTTGAACTGGTTTTGGTTGTTGGGTTGCGTCATGTCAAAATGACTCTGCTAAAGGTTGAAGACGACCAACCGTATAAGAATTAGTTTTTTTTTGCGTAGAAACCCTTAGCGTTGTTTCTACAAAATGACATGTCATTTTAGGGGGCATTAAAAATTCATTATTTAGGCATTTATTTAGAAACATGTCTAATTTTTGCTCAATTTTTATTTATGCATATGATATTCATATTTGGTTTTAAATTGTGTAAAACCTAAATTAATTATGTAATATTTATGCTTGAATTTATGGGAATGATTATGCATAATAATAATAATAATAATAATATGTTAGTTTAAGTTACTTTTATGATATATGTTGTTCTCATATTATGTTATTCTTTTATGCATAAAAATTAAATTTAACTATGTAATTTATTAAGTTTTACTATGAGAATAATTAAGTGCGTAAAATTAATATAATATGCATTTAATTATAGTTAAATTATGTAATACATGAATATTCTCATAAAACTTAATTTTTATGCATAAAAAAAAATAATGTCTAAATGATCCATATAATTTTAGTTAATTAGAGAATAATTACAACATCTTTAATTAAATAAAATTATAATTTATTAGGATCACATAAAGTAAATTTAGATATAATTGTGGTTAATTATTCTTAATATAATAAATTTTATCCCATAAGAATTTTTATTATATTTAGATAATTAATTAGGATAAAATATCAAATTAATCATAAATTACCCATATGAATTATGAATTAAGTAAATAATTTGATAGTTTTATCATAAAATTTAATCAAAGATAGAAAATATCAACTATATCATAATACATCATTCATGAATTAAGTAAAATAGTTTGATATATTCTATCATAAAGAATAATGAATCTTATTGAATTAAAGATTTAGCCTACAGGCAATTTTTATGTCATTAGATTCATTTTTAAGCATGATTTACATTGGTAGATCATGATTTTTTTTTTTTTTAATTTAGGCCTCAATTTTAACATAAACATGTAATATTTTATTTATGCAGTTTCACAAATTACAAATTTCTCTAATATTCGTTGTGATATCCCTGAATTTAAGGGAGACAACTATAAGGTCTAGAAAGAGAGAATTCTCTTTCATTTAGGGTGGATGGACATAGACTATTGTAGATACCTCATTTTTGCACTCACCTGATTAATCAACTCGTCAACCTGATCGTGACGATTCCTAATGATGGATGATTATTCCAATGCTATATCTATTACTAGATATGTTTTAGAAATTCATATGAGGTATTTCAAACAAATAAAACTCTAGAACCACGTTACGTTAGGAAAATACGACCCAAAACGTAGAAATCATCATTTTTCAGACAAAAAGCTTTGCGGTAAAAATCACTAAAACATAACATAAATTATCAAAATACCCATAACATCAAAACATCCTTAGAGCCCACATTACACTTAGAAAAATCATTTCAAATACATAAAACAACAAAGTGAAACCAAATAAATCATTTCATCAATTTTTATCAAATTCGACAAAATTACAAAAATACCAGTCATAAGGGTTGACAATCATTTCATGTCAAAAAATTCATAAGTGACACAAATTAATAATCTCATCGAATTCCTTACGAAAAATCGATTCCAAAACATCGTAAAACGACTTCTCAACACAAAAGTCCTCTTTGGGGGCAAAATTATAATTTTTTGATTTTAACAATTTAAAATTCTGAAATTAATAATTAAAAAATTAATTAACGGAAAGTGAAATCTTAATTTAAAAATCTGAACTAAGAAAATTAATCAATCAAGCCTTCAAGCAAAATGGTTGATGGTTGCTCACTTATTTAAGTGGAGCCCCCTTGATATTTATTAAAAGACCTTTCCATCTGGGGGTCCAAATAATTAAAGATATAATTAAGGGTTCTCCACAAAACTTAAAAATATATTCTTTCATTGTACACAAGATTAAAAAACCTAATTTTAAAAAATCAAGTCAATCAGATAAGACTTAAGTCAAAATCCTAATTAAAACCCTAACCTAAAGAAACCTAGTCAATTAAATAAGACTTAAGTCAAAATCCTAATTCACCTTATCTAAAAGGAGACTTAGTCAAATCCTAATTCTTTAAAAAAAACTCTATAAATATAGAGCCTCCACAACCTAATTTCGCAGGTAAAAATAAACCCTAGAAAAAGTAGGTTTAAAAATTTTCCTAACCTTCTTCAAACCCTAATTTTAAAGTCCTAATTCTCCACCTATCATCCAAACCCTAGCTTTTATTTAAAAAATACCTCAAAACCCTTCAAAAACATGCAAAAACCCTTCAAAAAATATAAAAAAGTACTCAGATTTAAGAAGAAGACACCTCAACTTAGAGATTTGAAGCAGATCCAATGATAGAGGAAAAATAAGGAAACTCGTAAAAGGACACTCCCTGCTAATACTGAAGGAACAAATCGTTGTAATCATCTAGGTATACTTTTTTACTTTTTTATTTATTTTATTTTTTTGTTTTAGGTCTTTTAGCAATGTAATCATTTTTTGAGAAAATAGTAGAGACCGACTTTTGCCGGGCAGGGTTGGTGCCTAACACCTTCCAATCCCGTAACGTGTTTTTCGGACCTGTTCTCTTTGTAGATTAACGTCTTATTTGTTAGAGTCAATATTTGGTTCCTAGACCATAATAACTAGGTGGCGACTCCCAAACCTCAAAAATCAAAAGTGGATCCGCACACCCCGAGAATCGAGGACGCTTTCAATGGCGACTCCACTAGAGAATTTAATGATCAATCTTGAAAAATCCCATATATTGATGCATTGCTAAATAGATTTAGTTTTTTTTTTATTTAGTTTGATTTATTTTATTTGTTTATTTATTTATTTTTTATGACTTGATTGTGGATCATTTATTTAGATTTTGGATATTATATTTTTATTTTTATTTTATCCAATTGAGGGTTACTTTTTATGACCCTAAATAATGAAAGATTCAAATTGACATATGAATTGAGGACGGAATGATGATGGTTGTGATGAGAGTTATGGATTTAAAAAAAATAATTTGATGAATTTTTTTAACGCGTTATTAGGCATAGGCAGCGAGTTGTGAAAATAAATTATTTGTGACTGATGCGCTACGAAAAAAAATTGCTTTTTTAATGTTGTTCGTGATGAAGAGAGAATTCCAAGAAAAAAATTGTAAATATATATATTGTACATGGTGTGTCGTTAGTAGAAAACGATTTTTTATTTTTCATCTTGTTCTCAAATAAATTATTTGTGAGTGATGTGGTAAAAAAAATGCATTTTTTAATGTTGTTCGAGATAAGGAAAGGATTCAAAAAAAAAAATAAATAAATAAAAAATAAAAAATTTGAAAAAATATTTTATTTTTTTGCGTGAGGTGCCAATAGTGAAAATGTTTTTTTTTTCCTACTTCTATCTTCTTCTCCAATTAAAATGAAGAGGACGAAAAAATAGCAAGGGTCATCTCTTTCTTTCCTTCTTCATCTCTCTTTTTCTCATTTTCTTTTGTCGGGCTGCAACTCCAACGCCCAAAATCCCAAATCAGCAACCCTAAACTAGAAATCTTGTTTTCTCTCTAAAATCCTTGAAATTTTCTTTCTTTGTAAGATTTTTTTATTGAAGATCTGGTGAAGCCCTTCTCCATCATAAATTCATCTGGGTTTCATTCAATTCAAGGTCAATTTCCTTTCTGATTTGAAATTTTATAATGCCCTAGATTTTTCTAGTTTTAATTTGAAACACGAGAAATAGAATGACACTAAGTGTACCGTAGTTTATTATCGATGGAGTTCGAACCATTGAATATGGAAAATGAGTTGATTGAATTTGATATGGGGTTGGGAGACGATGCAGTTGACATTGAGCATCCCGTTGAGGATGATGATGAGATGGTCAAGAGTTCAATTGGTAGAGAATTTTATTTCCCTGATGGAGAAACAAATCTTTAACCTTATGAGGGGATGGAATTCGAATCGGAAGAGGTAGCCAAGGCTTTCTACAATTCGTACGCTCGTCGTGTCGGGTTCAGTACTCGTGTGAGCATGACACGTCACTCAAGGCGAGATGGGGCAATAATACAAAGATCATTTGTTTGCGCCAAAAAAAGTTTTTTTATTTAGAGAGAGAGATTATGAGTGTTGCTGGAAGCAACATAAAGGAAAATATAAATGTCTTGTAAGTGTTGTGCGTGCTGGCAACAATCAAAGAGATTTAAAAAAAAATTGTGAATATTGCTTGCAGCAACCTAAAATATATATATATGATTGGGCTAGTCTTACTTGCTTAGTACAATTTCTTTCTTACTAAGAGTCATTGACCTCGCCACGTGGAACCCAAAGGTGGTCCAATGCCATGTGCTTATGGCGGATGAAATTCTACGAACTAAAAAAATTTCAAATTTTTTTAAAAAAATTAATTTTCATTTTGAATTTTGGTTTTCAATTTGATTTCATAGCTGCTCATTTTCAAAATATTGGATCAAAGTAAAAAAAATGTGAATTTTACTTTTGGATCCAAATTTTTCCATCAAATCTAGAAGGCCGTGGCATGGGATTATCGATCATGTTGGCTTGATGACCATTAGTAAAATTTGAAACCTTATAAGTTATTCAAGTTAATCTATATTCTCAAAAGATTTGCCATGCATGTCTTTCAAAAAAAAAAAAAAAAAGGGAGTCATCACTCCTTATCTCAACAACTATCATTTTATCATCAATTCAATATATGTTGGAATCTCGATTTGTTTTGGGTCGTCCAAAGTGATCCTTAATTGGACCATAAAAAAATTCTTTTGTTTTAATTCTTATTAAAAAAAATAAAAATAAATAAATTTCTTGTGCTTATCTTAATGTTTGTGTGCCATCTTGATTGATTACTGTCGTTCTATTTTTCCATGATCTGATTGATTGTCTATCTAATATGCTATGATTTGATCGATATATCTCTATGATGTATATGTTTTGATATCAAATTAGATGTTTTAGCTATTTTTGTATTTCTTAGTCAATTTATTTGATATCCATATGTTGATGGTTTGATCTAGCCCACAAGCCTATTTATCTGAAAAATGCCCCGAGCACACCCCACCCTATTTTGCACACACCACTAGCACGTTTATTTTATTGCATTGCACGCTTGCATGTCCTCTATACCCAACGTGGCACTAGTGCGTGGCCCGATCTCCTCGAAGATGCGATGTCATTCATGAAAATCACAACTCCAGTCACATACCTTAGCATATATAAAACTAGGGCATCAGTACCGTTTGATCAGGTAACATTGAAAGGTATATCGATGCACCCATGCTAGGACGACCTGAGCCTTTTGTCCTATTGTAAGCCGCACAGTCACATGTCCTGATCGCCAACCCTAGACTCGTATCTAGACGGTGTATCAAAGTTAATCTAAGTTTACCAATTGCACTTCTTGATTAAAATCAATGCCTAAGCGAGATCTTGTCCCGATGTATTACGGTACAAGGGAGATAGACTACTTTATTATAGACGAGAGGTGACTTAAGAGTGCCATTGCTCAGCATCGTGCGCCACCTTTCAATTGGGGATTAAACTGGCTGCTTTTGACTTCAGAGATTTGAGTTGGAGTCTTAGATTATCACTTATACGGTATATCAAATCAAATTACCACGTACCGTCTGATTGAGCACGCTCGAAAGGTATATGGGTGTACTTTGGCAATGATGGCCAGATAAATTGCATTGCACGTAGTAAACCTAGAGTCTAGGAGCCTTCCTATAGGTCACGACCCGAGCTGACTATGGGTATTTCCGGGTTGCTCTATTCAATCTAATCAACAGGTAAGTGAGCGGACCGGTCCAGACCGTTCAAATTAAACCCGTAATATCGGTCTGATCCAATGTGTGAAATGTAAATCAATTGGGCCAATCGACAAATGGATCAAATTGATCAACACCAAACCAGTTTGACCAATTGGTTTTACTTTCAAAAATTTAGATTATTTTATACCAAAAAGATTTGATCTTAGGGTCAAATTAATTTGTTTGATCAAAGGTTCTATCCCAATCAGAGGTAGACCCGCGACTAACCTTTCTCACCTTATTGGTCATTATAGACTTATAATGCAATTGGATTCGATATTTTTCACCGGACTTAGGCTAAGTTATATCAAAATTTTAATCATGTGGTTAATAGTCAAACCTTCAGAATCAATGGTTAATATTGGTTATATCAAAATTTTAATCATGTGGTTAAGAATCAAACCTTCAGATCAATGGTTAATCTTGGTGTACTTCCACTCAGGTAATAATTGCTCCCAAACGTTTTAAATCACCATCTGTGCCACTTTGGGTCTGTCAAAAGAGTCGTTTAATCAAAGTGCCAATGTCAAGTTCAAGTAGTCCATCCACCCAGAAGGACCTCCCTGCTTTGTAGATAATCGTCCCTGAGTTTTCTTCTAGTTTTAATACAGTTTTCGTCAGTTTTTAAATTTAGTTTGTCGTTTCAATTACATTAGTCATTTTTTTTTTAATTTTCGAGTTTTAATCAAGTTTGTTAGTCTATATTTTTTAACTCCAATAAATAAAGAAGCTTTTGATTATCATGCGTGCAATAATAATGTGAATATAAAATTTGATATGAGGAATAACTCAAGACTCATTAATCAAGCTTGATAAATATTGAAATTAAAAAGTACACTAAAAAAAGTGCAAATGGGTACTACATTATCTTCAGGGGAATATGAGAGAATAATAAACTTACTTAAGAAACTCAACAACGTTCCTACATAGTCTCATGATGATATAAAGTCAATGGTGATTTTCAAAGTCAAAGTTCATTAATCATGAATGGTGTAGTTAATACCATCGACAAAGGTGCTAAGATTCGTAAGAAATGATCCATCATGTTTTTTACTCGAGAAATGAGAGTTCTCATTCACAAAAGAATAAAAGATTTTTTGAAGTTTTAAAAATGTTGAACGAGTCATAGTCAAATACAAAGAACTCAATCACATTCAATTTCATAGAAGAAGACTGAAGATTACTCCTTCTCAAAAAAAGACCATACTTGACAAAGTAATTTAGACATCAAGTTCTTGGAATCTTGACCAAATCAAGTAGCATTTAACCAAAGGAGGCCTTCTTTGGTTGAACCATTTTCCTGTCTTACCAATAAAAAGATAACTTTCTTTAGCCCCTCGCAGCTTTTAAAAAAAATCAATAGTCACTTCTTTCTAAACCACACCAACCAACCTTGGGAAGAAAATCTTAGTATGAACTACGTTTTGACCTGATCCTAAAAGAGAAAAGAAATATTTGGGGTACGTAGGCAACCTGAGAAGTTACTTTAGGCTCGGTCACATACAAAAAAAAATGTATTCTCTTAAGAAAAGTGTCATCCAAAAGGAAAATTCCCTATTGAAAGATTCAAAAGAAGTAATGCCAAACTAGGGACATTAAAAAAAAGAATTGATAAAAAGAAAAGAATGGAAAACTAGGGGCATTTAGAAAAAAGGAAAATCAAAATAATTGACAAAAAAGAGAGAATATCATACTAGGGGCATTTTGGGAAGTTGAGCCTTCTATCTTTTCTTTCTAAACCATGTCCTAAGCCCCCTATTAAGTCCTCTTGAATGCTAATTGACTCGGTTAAGGTCCAAGGAACTAAGAAGTTATCGAATTGAATATTCAAGATCCATCAAGAAGAAAAAAAAACCCGCTAAGTTGAAAACTCGAAAGAATGACTGAGGCAAAAGTTATGGTATAACCATAAAAAAAGAAGGCCTGTTAGGTTGAAAACCTAAAAAAGTGACCTAGAAAAAAATCAAGGCATCATCAAAAGAAGAAAAAGAAAGTCTGCTAGATTGAAAACCTGAAGAGACAATCTGGATAAAAATTAGGACGTCATTAAATTAGAGAAAATGTCTCATTAAGAAGAAAAATCCAGAAGGAAGTTTACTAGAGTGTGTAGAAAATTATTCAAGTCACAACATTAATTTTCAGTTGAAAGCTCACATCTGATGAAGATAATATTGAAGTCGAAGAAACTTAGAAGTCATTTTGAACATTGTAGGATATTTAAAAATATGTTTACTTGTTCAAGTGTTCGTCAAAGCAAAATGTAAAAATATCGACCACTTTGAAAAGAAAGATCTTCTATTCTAATAATCATCAAGATTTTAAGTTCAACTTAAGCATTTCTCATAAGAAATTGATCAAATTCCTTATTGCACTTATGATAATCTTAAGAGTCTTGAATTTAAAGGAATGTTGATTCTTCTATCTGTCATATATTAGAATCTATAATTATCTATTCATATTTTTCAAGTGCAATTCATTTAATCAGTTTCATAGTCAAGTTCCAGTTAAAAGCCAACCTTGAAACTAGGGGCATTTTTTAGAATAACTGTGATTCCGAAGTTTTCATTCTTAATCATATGATAAAAAAATTCTTATTCAAAAGTCTAAAATACTGGCGAAGCTCAATGATAATAATGAATCCAAATGCATAATAAGCTAATAAAAGCCCGATCTTTCAAACTTTGAGCTCGATAATATCGAGTCTTTAACTAATTCAAGTCCGAAAGGCATGGCTCCAATAAGTTCGAATCCAAGAAATGATACTTTAATTTTTGAATCATAAAATGAGAAGATTTTTTGAAGTGCCTAGAAACCTAAGTTCGAGTCCAAAAAATGAGATTCAAACTTTTTGAATCATAAAATAAGTAGGTTTTTTTAAGTGCCTACAAACCTAAGTTCGAGTCCGAGAAACGAGACTCTAACTTTTTAAATCATAGAATGAGTAGGTATTTTGAAGTGCCTACAAACCTAAGATTAAATCCGAAAAATGAGACTCCAACTTTTTGAATTATAAAATGAGTAGGTTTTTGAAGTACTTACAAACCTAAGTTCGAGCCCGAGAAATGAGACTCCAACTTTTTGAATCATAGAATGAGTAAGTTTTTTGAAGTACCTACAAACCTAAGTTCAAGTCCGTGAAATGAGACTCCAACTTTTTGAATCATAAAATGAGTAGGTTTTTTGAAGTGCCTAGAACATAAGTTCGAGCCTGAGAAATGAGACTCCAACTTTTTGAATCATAGAATGAGTAGGTTTTTTGAAGTGCCTACAAACCTAAGTTCGAGCTTGAGAAACAAGACTCCAACTTTTTGAATCATAGAATGAGTAGGTTTTTTAAATGCCTACAAACCTAAGTTCGACCCCGAGAAATGAGACTCCAACTTTTTAAATCATAGAATGAATAGATTTTTTTAAGTACCTACAAACCTAAGTTCGAATCTGAGAAACGAGACTCCAATTTTTTGAGTCATAGAATGAATAGGTTTTTTGAAGTGCCTACAAACCTAAGTTCGAGTCTAAGAAACGAGACTTCAACTTTTTGAATCATAGAATGAGTAGATTTTTTGAAGTGCCTACAAACCTAAGTTCGAGTCTAAGAAACGAGACTTCAACTTTTTGAATAAGAAATGAGTAGATTTTTTGAAGTGCCTACGAACCTAAGTTCGAGTCCGAGAAATGAGACTCCAACTTTTTGAATTATAGAATGAATTAATAGGATTGTTTAAGTTCCTGTAAACCTTAGCTAAAATCTGATAAACGAGACTCAAATTTTTTCGGACTCTAAAAAAGAATTTTGATAGGATTTAATGAAGTTTCTACATCACTTATCTCGTTATTCAAACTTACCATAATTTAATATTAAGTGATTGTCTTCATTGCGTATGTACATTTCAATTTGAATCATCATTGTTAGTAAGAGAAGATCTCTAGGACCTAACATTCTTTTTTAATCGATGAGAGTTTATTTTCAATGATCCGATAGAATACTAAGTAAACATCATACCATTGCACGCATGTGCATTTTTGCATTAGTTAGGGAGAATTTTCTAAAATTCAAAGACCTAATATCGTCAATAAGAACTCGTGCTTGAAGACTTGATAATTTTTTTTGTTCGGGAAAAGTTTTACCCACCCTCAAGGATCCGAATGCCTCGATGAATTGCTAAATCAGGCTGCAAAATGAATTGTCACTAGCTTTGGCATTCGGATATCGTATTATCTACCAGAATAGATTTGTTATCTAGGTCACTTCAATCATCTGTCAAAGAGGGACATCTGTAGACACCTTATTTTTGTACTCACCTGATTAATTAACTCGTCAACCCGATCGCGACGATTCCCAATGATGGATGATTATTCCAATGCTATATCTGTTACTAGATATGTTTCAGAAATTTAGATGAGGTATCTGAAGCAAATAAAACTCTAGAAACCACGTTACGCTAGGAAAATACGACCAAAAATATAGAAATCATCATTTTTCAAACAAAAAGAAGCTTTGCGATAAAAATCACTAAAAAATAACCTAAATTATTAAAATACCCTTAACATCAAAACATCTTTAGAGCTCAATTATATTAGAAAAATCCTTTCGAACACATAAAACAACAAAGTGAAACCAAATAAACTATTCCACAAATTTTCACCAAATTTAATAAAATTATAAAAATGCCCCTCATAGGGGTTGACAATCATTTCACGCCAAAAAATTCATAAGTGACACAAACCAATAATCTCATCGAATTTCTTACAAAAAATTGATTCCAAAACATCGAAAAATGACTTCTCAACACAAAAGTCCTTTTTTGAGGGTAAAATAGTAATTTTTGGATTTTAACAATTTAAAATTTTAAAATTAATAATTAAAATATTAATTAATGTAAAGTGAAATCTTAATTTAAAAATCTAAACCAAGAAAATTAATCAATTAAGCCTTCAGACAAAATTGTTGATGGTTGCTCACTTATTTAAGTAGAGCCCCATTGATATTTATTAAAAGATCCTTCTATTTGAGGGTCCAAATAATTAAAGATATAATTAGTGGATCTTCTAAAAAACTTACAAATATATTATTTCATTGTACGCAAGATTAAAAAACCTAATTTCAAAAAATCAAGTCAATCACATAAAACTTAAGTCAAAACCCTAAAAACCCTAATCTAAAGAAACCTAGTCAATCATATAAGACTTAAGTCAAAATCCTAATTCACATTATCTAAAAGGAGGTCTAGTTAAACCCTAATTCTTCCAAAAAAACTCTATAAATATAGAGCCTCCACAACCTAATTTCGTTGGTCAAAATAAACCTTAGAAAAAATAGGTTAAAAAGTCTCCCTAGCCTTCTTCAAACCCTAATTTTGAAGCCCTAACTCCCCACCTATCATCCAAACCCCAACTTTTATTCAAAAAATATCAAGAAACCCTTCAAAAACACATAAAAATCCTCCAAAAATATAAAAAATACTCAGATCTAAGAAGAAGACACCTCAACTTAAAAATCTGAAGCAGATCTAGTGATAGAGAAAAAATAAGGAAAATCGTACAAGGACGTTCCCCCCCGCTAGTACTGAGAGAACAAATTGTTGCGATCATCTAGGTATATTTTTTTAAATTTTTTATTTATTTTAGGTCTTTTAGCAATGTAATCATTTTTTGGGGAAATAAGAGAGATCGATGTTTGTCGGACGGGATTGGTGCCTAATACCTTCTAACCCCGTAACGTGTTCCCCAGATCTGTTCTCTTTGTAGATTAGAGTCTTATCTGTTAAAGTCAATATTTAGTTCATAGACCATAATAACTAGGTGGCGACTCCCAAATCTCAAAAATTAAAAGCGGATCCGCACATCCCGCGGATCGAGGGCGCTTTCAACTATGCTATTAGGAAAGACGAACCACTAACACTCACTGATACCAGTATTATAACGTACATCACGCTTTATGAACGATGAGAGAGATATAATCGCCTCAACATGATGTTCATTAAGACTAAAAATTTTATTGGTACTCATGGTTCTGTTGATTAGTCACTTCAAACAAGGCACTTGCAAGCCCCTTAATTAGGAAGTTCTCATCCCTAAGGTTCACTGGTGTGAAAGGTGTGTGAAAGCACATCATGCAAATAAGGGACATTGTCACTCAATTGAAGAAACTCGAGGTTGAAATGTCGGAGTCTTTTTTAGTGCACTACATCCTGAATACTTTTTCGCACTAATACGGACCCTTCAAAATCTCATACAACACACATAAGGATAAATGGTCAATTAATGAACTCATGACTATGTGAGTTCAAGAAGAAGGGAGATTGGTGATGGAATTGGGAAAAAGTGAGATGTTGGCAATGTATGGAAAGAGCAAATCTCAAGCAAATCAGAAAAGAAAAGATAAAATACCCCCCAAGCTGATATCAAGAAGGATTCCAAGTATTTTTTCTGTAAAAAGAAGAGACACATGAAGAAGGAATGCGCCAAATTTTAGAAATGATTTGAAGACAAAAGTAATCTAATCTAGTTAGTTTGTTATGAATCTAACACATGGTGGATTGATTTTGGATCTATAATCTACATTTTAAATTCTTTACATGGTTTACAAAACCTAAGAAAGCTAGTGGGAAGTGAGCAAAACATCTTATCAGAAAATAATATGGGCTTGTATATAGAGGCTATAGGAATATGTTATTTAATTTTAAGTAGTGGTTTTGTTTTAGAATTGTAAAAGACCTTTTATGTTCTAAATTTTTCTAAAAACTTGATTTCAGTTTCAAGGCTTGTACCTTTTGGATATTTTTTTTAATTTTTTAAAAACATCTTTCAGTTTATTTTATAAATTTGATTGTGTAGGGAATGATACTTTGTATGATGGTCTTTACTGCATTAATTTACAAAACAATGCCAATTATAAATAAAATAACACCTTTTGTTTCTACCTTTTGAAGTTTGTGTCGTCAAATTTCTCAAGCTTTTCTTATGAAGTATGTATTGTAGAATTCATTTTCTTTTTTGAAAATCTAATCACATAGAAATATTAATAAATATGTCTTAATATTGTTACAAACTGTGATGTTAGATTGCGGGCAATAAACAAAAAAAATAATGTGAAACAAAACATATTCTAAATACCGTAAAAGATACCATCTTAATGTTGAAATGAGCAAGGCTTGTATTGGACACAATAGCCTTAAGACATATTTTGCCCCTGTGATGTGCCAACAATCCCTGGACATCTGTCTCCCAAGATACAACTTGATGTTTAATGTCTAGGCTATCAAGAAAATTACCAAATTTAGTGTCAAAAGACTCACCTCCTCCATCCTATTGAAAAATATGTATTTTTCATCCAAATTGACACTATTCATATTTATGAAAGTAAATAAAACAGGTTAAAAAACCATACTTCATTGTCATTAGATATAGATATGTTAAAAAACCATACTTCATTTTCATTGGATCAATGAAAGCTACATCTGGTTCAAAAATACCAACCGGACTCAGTATTATAAACCATCCGAAGGAAGTCTATATGCTTTACCCATTTGACAACTAGAACAAATGGACATAGTATTATTTTCAAAAGTAAGACTAATAAGTTTATTTTGATGGAGATACTGAACAATTCACTGATAAGGGTGTCCTAAACATTGGTGTCATCATTCTTCAGTTGTTTTCTTAGATCGATTTGAAAAGAAAGTGGCATTGCATCATCAAGGGCATACAAGTCCCCTCTTCTATTTCTTGTGGCCATTATTTGTCATGTGCTCCTATCCTTAATCATGCAACCATTAGAGAAAAATTCAAAATTGTAAGGAAACTCAATAATAAGTTGATTAACAAAGATATGATCCTTTTTAATATTAGGAACTGTTACAACCTATGATGTTAGATTACAGACAATAAACAGAAAAATGATGTGAAATAAAATAACAAAGTATATTCTAAATACCGTAAAACATACTATCTTAATGTTGAAATGAACGAGGCTTGTACTTGACACAATAACCTTAAAATAGATTTCGCCTCTGTGATGTGCCAACAGTCTTTGGATATCTGTCTCTCAAGAACAAACAACACATTTTTCAAATGAATAGAAGAAAGAGATGTGTTAATCATGGTTTCACCAACATGGGTAATGGGAAGGGTCTCACCGTTACCTACCATGACACCATCATTTCTTTAATAAGACTTTAGATTAGTTAATTTACCTGGGTTATCTATCATGTATACGGTTGCTCCAATGTTTGGAAACCATTCAGAATCTGGACCATTGGCAATAATGAGTGCGATCAATGTTTGTGGGACATCATTAGGTTGGAATGAACGATTGAATCAGTTGAAGCATGTAATTGTCGTGTAATTTTTTTTTTTGCCACAGATTTGGCATATTACTACCTCTTCTTTTTCATTTGTTCTACTTTGGTGACCATTTGATGCAGGGCCTTGATTAGGGAAGCTACCTTGTTGTTTATTTCTTACATTGAATTGACGAACACCCGTAACTTGAGTGCCATTAGGATTACTCTCATTCTTTGATCTTTCGCTTTTAATAAAACCAATTAAATTTATATTGGTCAGTTCCCCTTCTTTTGTTTGAACTACGTTTGTCAAATGTATGCCATTTGGGGTTGGCCTTGTTCATCAATTCCATGAAATTATAAACAAGTTTCATGAATCTGAAGAATGGAAACAATGTCCATATAGGATGGGACTAGTGGTTTTAACATAGTTGTAACAAAGGTCTCATAGCTATGGCCAAGACCTTGTAGAAGCCAATTTTTTTTTTTTGTTTAGAACATGTTTACTTATGGTTGCAAGTTCATCACAAATAGTCTTGAACTTTCGTAGATATTCATTTAGAGTATCCATACCTTTTCTAATAAGGGTCATTGCTTGTGTGAGTTGGAATTCTCTTTGAGAGTCTTGAGCAGTTTCAAAGCCAAAAACGATGCCAAGCACATCTTCAGATAATGTACCTATTATCCAACCTCACAATAAATGATTCGATCGCTTCCAATCATCATAATCTAGGTTAAGATTTTTTTTTAATCCATAAGCAGCAGTGTTTTCTGGATTAGAAATGCAAGACATGAGCATAGGGGTCTCCCCATTAAGAAAACCCTAGAGATCTTGGTTCTCTACTAATGCATTCAATTGTTTTTTCCATAAGAGACTACTTAAACTTCAA
The DNA here is from genome assembly GCF_017979445.1 of Akebia trifoliata. Classification (NCBI taxonomy): domain Eukaryota; kingdom Viridiplantae; phylum Streptophyta; class Magnoliopsida; order Ranunculales; family Lardizabalaceae; genus Akebia; species Akebia trifoliata. The sequence goes on along the minus strand of NC_141375.1, from coordinate 20,499,298 downwards.
GGAATCAAAGTTGCCATCATTGAGTGTAATTGGGTATGGATATTTTGGAACTCGAATGAAGGATGAAGAAGCCACTGTAATGGTTCTTTATCCTCACCTTATGACACATACTGATACCTTAAAAATGTTTGAGAAGAAGTCTTTTTGAATAAAAATTCTCTTTCTCAAAGGTGAGATTAGAGAGTGCTGAATGTTACATATGTATAGAGATTATACACTTACAAGAGAGGAAATGTATTCCCATAATTAAGGGATTCAATAAAAAACTTTACAATAATAACTCAAAGAATTAAAATAGAAAATACAACCCATCATAGAAACCAACTTTCTTTAATTGTGAAACTTGATTTATGGGATTGGATTAGGATCCAATTTTCTTTGTTTGGTTTGTGTAGATTGATTTATGAAATTGGGTATCTTTGACACCTCATGCATGGGCACACATATTTGACTAGTATGTTGGTTTGGACCAGAAGTCGTGCCTTTCTCTTTGACATCTTCTTTGTCAAAGAGCGTCAGATTATCGCAAATCAAAAGAATTCCATGCCATATAGTATGACAACTTTGATAACGGAAGTCTAATGGTCAAGCATCCTTGATTGTGGTGTGGACATAAAATTTGCTCTAATCCAAGTTAGATATGTTATCACACCTATAAATTTTGCATATCTTGAGATCAAGTTTTATGGTTGCCTGTTGCGAATTCCGTGGTTGGTTTAGCATATTATCTGAAGTCATGTGGAACATCAAATCAAGAATATATATTATAGAGATTATGAGAAATAATGAATCGGCTATCTAAATGAGGGGCATGTCCCCATGCCAACTAAAAACCCTAATTTTTACACAATTTTCAGTCCAAAAGTAAAATCTTGGTTAACTATAGAATTCCTATAGAAAAAGCCAAAATATTTAAAAATATTGTGAAATATTTATCTAGAAACCCCCTGTTGATTTGATTCCATCTAAAAAAACATTCTTATCGAACTCCAATTTACATGTAAGTATCTTGTATACTCATCATCCCCCAAAAAAGATCCCTCTTGATTATCTTCACATAGTAAATCTTTTTTGTTGTTTTTAAGGATTTGAAAATATTAGTAGGTAAATTGATACAATTTCGTGTTTAGTTTGTATGTCAGCATTAATTGCAACTGATGATTTACGACTGGTCTCTAAGGCCAATCGTCCAAAAAGGGTTGTAAACGATATTGAACATTAATCATTAAAAATTGAACCTTAGATAAATTTCACAATTGAATGGATCACAAGACTAGTTAAATTCATCATTTGTAATTTGACTATGCAAAATTTTCTATGTCTGTAAAACAATCCCATGATAAAAAAACTGAGAGATGATTCTAAAATCTGACTTAATCTCACAAATCATAGTTGTTCCCGAAAAGCTTTAAGTCGTCACATGTGTTAACTCGTGTCTATTACTCAAGTTGTCTCATCATAAAAGAATCACTTTCATCAAGACCAAATAGGCAACCTCAATCTACTACAAACATAGCAATATGGATCAAACCAAGTTTTAACAAGTATCGAGCCCATTCCAAGTTCAACTAAATGAACTTATATTAGAAAAACCGAACTCATGCTCAAATTGAATCTTAGAATAAGATCAATGTCATCACCACTCACCCCCAATCAAGAAGAAATTCAATCATATGCTGACTTTACTAGCCTATTGAATTACATAAGTTGAATGTATCTTGAAGAATATCAAAGGGATAGATGCCATTGTTCTTAGCTTACAATGTGTCGGTCTTCATTGTTAGAGAGAGAACATTCATTCATCTAATACAAAAGGAGAATAATAACTCTAATTAGGTGCTTCCTTGACTTGAATATAAGAAAAATAAATTTTCTTTTCTCAATTATATTAACCATTTGTTCCTTAGAACTCAGTTCGTATTACATTGACCCTCAACTCCTTACCAACCCTCTGTCAACTAGAAAATTTCTTTACGCATGAAATGATAAATATGATTTGATTGATTGTCCAAAAACTCACTTCAAGGTATGCAATGTTAACATGCAAGTGTAAGTTCTCGATGATAAACTAATGGCTCAACTATTAATTTTAAGGACTTTGTCTAGACCTACCATATGTTGGTTTATTAATATATTCTTCATGTGTCAAGACCTAATGAAAGAGTTCCTCAAATAGTATTTTGAACTTTCAAGGAGATACCTTGACACTACTAAGTGTCAAGCAACAAAAAATTTCACTACATTCATCACCCGTTGGAAAGGCAAAGTAGCCTGATCTAAATCGATCTCTAGAAAAAAAAGTAAGTCAAGATTCTTAAAACATAAATCCAATCCATGTCAATTACCTGATAGCCCTATATGTACCTACTTTTGAGTCACTCTTAAAATTGAAATCCAAGTTGACGATAAGTCTCAATTCAAAAAGTTTTCAAACAATTCCAAGCCATCTAATGCTCAACAACTACTCACCTCTTTTGTTGCACCGTTGGAATGTTTTTTTTTTTAGAATGTTTTTTAGCTGTCTAATAGAAATTGATGGAGAAATAATTGATGCCTTTGCAACATGAGTCACAAACTAATCATCTCCTTCAAAATTTTGATAACAACTAGTTTTACAAGTTCAATCAAAGGCCCCATCATCTTACCAAGAAATGCACAATCCTTCGGCATGCCATAGAATACTTAATTGATCAAAGAAAGATAACATTACTTACTCCAAAGTTTCCTAATGTTACCACCAATCCACTGCCAGATTATTAGTACTACAACGTGGGCGAGTTGAAGGGTAAACAGGCTTAACCAAAGTAGTAGAACCCTCAACCTAAGCTCAACTCAACTTGACAGTTGGGCCCGAGCTCAATAACCCAAGCTTGATCTTCTAAAATCGGGTTGAGTTCAAGTTAGTTCGAGTTAGGTAATTTTGAACGGGTTGGTTCGTTGAATATCCCTAATTCATTTTAATCAACATATAAAATTTATATCTTAAAAAATACATGGAGGATAAGGTACATGGATGATAGATTGTTGATGCCCAATTTTTTGTTATGTACATGGAGGTGTAGACACCCCATTTTTGCATTCGCCTGATTAATTAACTCGTTAACCCGAGTGCGACAATTCCCAATGATAGATGATTATTCCAAAGTTTTATTTGTTCGAGATATATTTTAAAAGTTCAGATGAGGTATCTCAAACTAACAAAACTGTAAAAATCCGTACGCAAGGAAAATATGACTCCAAAAAAGCCTAGAAATCATTATTTTACTGACAAAAAGAAGTTTCTCGATAAAAGTCACTAAAAAATGATCAAATAATCAAAATACCCCTAACCTCAAAACATCCTTAGAGCCCACATTACACTTAAGAAAATCCTTTAAAACACATAAAACAACAAATCGAAATCAAATAAACCATTTTGCCAATTTTCACAAAATTCGATAAAATTACTAAAATGCCCCTCATAAAGTTCACGATCATTTTGCACAAAATTTTTTATAAATAATACAAACCAATATTCTCATTGAATTACTTATGAAAAATCAATTTCAAAACATCCTAGAACATTGAAAAATGACTTAAAACGTAAAAAGTCCTCTCCGAGGATAAAATGGTAATTTTACAGTTTTAATAATTAAAATTTTTAAAATTAATAATTAAAATATTAATTAATGTAAAGTGAAATCCTAATTAATATTATAATTTTTTAAGTCAAGTCAATAAAGTAAGACTTAAGTCAAAATCCTAAAATCTAGTCAATCAAGTGAATTAAGTAAGACTAAAGTCAAAATCCTAAAATATAGTCAATCAAGTGAGACTTAAGTCAAAATCCTAAAGTCTAGTCAATTAAGTGAGACTTAAGTTAAAATCCTAAAATATAGTCAATCAAGTGAGACTTAAGTGAAAACCCTAAATTCTAATCAATCAAGTGAGACTTAAGTTAAAACCCTAATCATCCTAATAAGACCAAAGTCAAACCCTAACCCTAATAGAATTCTAATTAAACTCTAAAACTATCTAAAAGAAGAAACATAATTAAACTCTAAAACTACCTAAAAGAATTCTAATTAAATTCTAAAATTATCTAAAAGAAACATAATTAAACTTTAAAACTATTTAAAAGAAACATAAATCTACTTCTATCTAAAAGCTTTTAAAAAAAATCTATAAATAGGGGTCTTTACAACCTATTTTCGTATGAAAAAGAAAATTCTAAAAAAAGTAGGCCAAGGCGACTCCCCAACCTTCCTAAAACCCTAATTTTGAAGTCCTAACCCTTACATATTATCCAACCCCCAACTTTTGCTTAAAAAATACCCATAAATCCTTCTAAAACACCTAAAAATTCATATAAAAAAATAAAAAAATATTCAGATCTAGGAAAAAAATACTTCATCTTAGAAGATCAGAAGCGGATCCAGTGACGAAAACGAAGTAAGGAATCTCTCCACCAATTCTAAGGGAATTATTGTTGCGATCATCAAGGTAAATTTTTTTTATTTTTTTTTATTATTTTATTTATTTATTTTAGGTCTTTTAGCAATGTTATCTTCTTTGAAAAAATGTAGAGACCGGCATTTGTCGGGCGGGGTTGGTGCCTAACACCTTCCAACCCCATAACGTGATCTCCGAATCCGTATTTTCTTTCATAGATTAGTGTTATTTGCCTTTTAGAGTCAGTGCTTGGTTTCTAGACCATAATAACTAGGTAACGACTCCCGAACCTCAAAGTCAAAAGCGGATCCGCACACCCAGCGGATCGAGGACGCTTTCAGTGGAGACTCTGTTGGAGATTATTGAGGATCAAACTTGAAAAGCCCCAAGTATGGGAACATTCTCAAATCGACCTAGTTTGATTTATTTATTTATTTAGTTTGATTTATTTGATTTATTTATTTATTTTTATTTTCGTGGCTTGATTGTAGATTGTTTATTTGGATTTTGGCTATTGTATTTTTGTTTTTGATCTAATTAAGGGTCACTTTTTGATGACTCTAAACAATGAAATATTCAAATTGACATATAAATTGAGGATGGAATCATGGTGATTGTGATGATAGTCATGGATTTTACCTTCTTTTTTTTTAATTTTGGATGAAAATTTTTAGCATGTTACTATGTATGGGTGGCGAGTTGTGAAAATAAATTATTTGTGTGTGATGTATTGAGAAACAAAAAAATGCCTTTTTTAATGTTGTTCATGATGAGGAGAGAATTCCAAGAAAAAACAATCGTAAAAAAAAAATAATTTTTGCGTGGTGTGCTGTTAGCAGAAATCTGTTTTTGCTGTTTTCTATCTTCTTCTCCACAAAGAAGAGAACGAAAATCAACAAACAGAGAAAGACGTTTCTCTCTCTTTATCTTTCCTTCCCTCCTCTATTCGTTCTCTTTCAAAGATTTAACAATCCCTTTGAAACCAATTCGATCTAAAAACGATTTTAAAGAAAAATCAAACCTCTGTTGGTTTCTTTCTAAAAACGGTTATATTCTTCAGCCAACGATTTATGTTTGGTTTTGAAACCCATTTCTTTTTTTTTTTAAGAAAAAAAGAAAAGTTTGATTGTCGATTCCTATTTGCCTAGGAATTAGAGAGATCAGAGTTGAAGATATCGATCTTAAACTAGGGATTGTAACCCTCCAATTCATCGACTTGGTTAGAATGTTCATCAATGGGGACTTCAGAGTTCATGAGTTAAAAAGAAAAAAAAAAACAGAAAGACAAATTAAATCGTTAATCCCAATTCCTATAACATCAGGACCATTCGGGTTAAAAATAAATTTTTTTTTTGAGTTTGTTTTTTTTCGAATCCAACCCCCAAATTGAGTGCTGCGTTGGCAACATTAATTCGTGTTATATCTTTCGAATCTGACTTCAAGGTAAGTATTGCAACGGCAACATAGATTGGTAACCAACCGATGTTGTGAACTGATTTGTTTTATTCGATCTAACCTCAAGTTAGGTGCTGCAATAGCAGCATAAGATTGGTCACCAATCGACGTTGTGAACCGATTTAATTTCCTCAAATCTGACCTCAGATTGTGTGCTGCAATGGTAGCATTGATTGGACATGAATAATGTTGTTTTCATCGAATTGACCTCCAAATTGAGTGCTGCAATGGCACCATTAAGCAATGTTTTATCCTTCGAATCTGACCTCAATTTGGGGGTTGTAATGGCAGCATAAATCAAACACTAGTCAACGATAAAAATTAAAGTATTTTTGTTTGATCTAATTTCCAATTGAGTGCTGTAATGACATCACAGATTTTTTATAACATCGTAAATTGAAAATAACCCAACTATGATTAGTGAGATTCTGTCGTCCCTTTTAAATGGATTGAGTTTTAGGCGAATTGCAGAAGAAAATGCAGAGATTTGGTTCGGGTTATATATAATCTTGATAAAACAAATCGATATTCATACCAACACACCATCGATGGTCACAAACTCTTTCTTTGATAGCCAACGAATTGGTACAGAAAAATTTTGTTTTTGGGTTTGATTTTCAATAGTTAAAAAAAATCTGATTTTTTTTGTTTGTTTTGCTTAGTGAAATAAAAGTTGATTTGTCTTCTAAATTTTTTTTTCTTTTCTCTTTTCCTCTTTTCTCTTTTTCAAGTTGTTTAAAGATGATCATAACCTTTTAATCTCAGCGATTGTCAGTACATTCTTAATCTAATATTATTTGGAATCTCAATTTGCTTAGGGTCACCCAAAGTGACTCTTGATTGGACCATAAAAATTAAAAAAAATTAAAAAAATTATGCTTGTTTCAATGTTTAATCTAATCAATTATTATATGCCATATTCATTGATTGATTTGCCATAATCTTAGTTGATAAATATTTCTGATGTGCTTACTTTGACCTATATTATGGATTTTGAATGTTTTATTCATGTGGTATCAATATATGATGATATGATCAAGCCTATGGGCCCATTTGTTTGAAAAAGGCCCCGGGCGTACCCCACCCTGTTTTGCACCACCACTAGCATATTTACTGTTTTGCACGCTTGCATGTCCCAATATAGCCAACGTGGCACTAGTGCATTGCCCAGTCTTTTCGGAGATGCGACGTCATTCATGAAAACCATAACTCCAGTCACGTGCCTTAGGGTATATTAAATTGGGGCATTAGTACCATCTGATCAGGTGACTCTGAAAGGTATATCGATGCACCCAGGCTGGAGCGACCTGAGCCTTTAACCTATTTTAAGCCGCATAGTCACATGTCCCGTTTGCCAATGTAATATTAGTACGTTGTCAGTCCCCTCGTGAGATGCCACATCATTTATGAAAGCTACAACTTTTGACCCGTACCCATAGGCATATCAAAGATGATCAAAGTACATCAATTGCACTTCTTGGTTAAAACCAGTGCCTAAAATAGATCCTGCTCCGATATAATATGGTACTAAGAGGATAGACTACGTCTATTATAGAAAAGAGGTGATCTAAGAGTGCCTTTGCTCAAGCATTGCGCGCCACCTCTAATTTGGGGATTAAACTGGCTGTTTTTGGCTTCAGAGAAGTAGGTTGAAGTTTTAGATTATCACTTATATGGTATATCAAATCAAGTCACTATGTATCATTTGATTGAGTACGTTCGAGAGGTATACATGTGTACTTGAGCAAATGTGGCCAAATAAAAATGCATTGCACGTAGTAAGCTCAGAGTCTAGAAACCTCCCTTGTAGGTCATGACTCAAACTTATTGTGGGTGTTCCCGGGTTGCTTATTGGAATGGACCTTACAAATGATGAGATCAGGAATGTACGATTTTGTCCTCAATGTTCAAATTTTTTGTTTAAATTAATGTATTACTGGGTGCACCAACCTAATAAAGAATCCATTTTAAAAACTTGGCAATGGTTCATAATGACCCAGTCCATCTCGATCCAACAATCATGATGGGCCGGACCATTTAAATCAAAATGGTATTCAAACTTTTTGCTAAATTTGGGCTTTAATCCATTTTTTTAAATATTCTCCAAAAAAAAATTTCAGAGAAAAAATGTTTTCCAGAAAAAAATATTTTTCCAACGAAAAGAATGAAGGAAAAATGATTTACAAAAGATTATTTTTTTTTGCATGGACCTTAGAAAATTTTTGAAATATGTTTACAAAAAATTTATTCTTTGCATAGACTTTGAAAAATTATCAAAATGTATCTAAAAATAACTTGCAAAAAAATAATTAGATTTGGAAAATTTTTATTCAGTGAAAACATTATTTCTCAATAATCTTCCAGATTGCAATAAAATTATTTTCCTTCTAAATAATCATTACATGAATGAATTGGTCCACAGAATTCAATAAAATCTCAGGGTTCATTTAAAATGTTATCAGGGGGTAATACTGGAATTGATTAAATTTACCTTCAATGAGGTTTAAGGGTTATCATTGTACCTAAGCTCAATCGTCCATCATTTAGCTAGGGTTGTAAGTTCGGTCAGTTAGAACAAACGTCAGTAGTAAGTCAACAGTTAGAAATGGTTACGGAATCTCTCAAAATTACACTGTTGTTCCCTAAAGATCACATTGCCTAAATCCTGCTGGTTGTAAGCAATATCCAAAGTCCTCAGCCTATAGACAAGTCCGTTGTGTGTGGGTAATTGTCTTTCATGAGTCTTAAATCAAGTTTTTTTTCATTTCATCAATATCATGTTTTCTTTAGATCGAGACAACTCTTTTTCTATTGAGTCGAGTTAGTTTGTCGAGTCATAGAGGTGTATGTCGCCCCTTTTGAGTTTGATTGGATAAAGAAAAATTTTGAATACCTCGAACGCATTAATGAATTAACTAATAATCTGACTTCAAGGATATATTTTTCTCTTGAACAAGAAGATAAGGGTCAGGCTCAACAACTTTCAATCAGAAAGCAAAGGTCATTGAACCTTAGAACAAAAAATAATTTTCAAGAAATTCAGATAAAAACTATCCTATCCCTAAAGGAACACGAGGGGATAATGAATTTACTCAAAAATTTCAAAAGGTTTGTTCATGTGATCATATGAGGGTATGTTAGGTACAAGCTTGGGTGTTGTTCAACATGGAATAGATACTCGTCTATATCGATGGAATCAAAGAAGATGTCAGAAAAGATATTAGCGCTATCCCCACTATATCTCGAGTTGAAAAGTTCATTTAAGCACATGTTATCAGTTGATTTGGGGTACTTTTTGAGCTGATCTCTGATAATGGGTCGTACTTCAAAGCTTAAGTCATTACTCCGTGTTCAAAGTTCAGGATTCGACATCACAAATCATCTCCCCACGTTCTCAGACTAATGAAAAAGTTGAAACAGTAAATAAAAGAAATCTCAAGATAATCATCAAAAAAATGTGTCAATCACATTTGGATTAGTTAGAGAAGTTACCATTCACGCTGGGGGCACATCGTACTTCAATATAGTCTTCCACTGGAGTCATTCCCTACTCCTTAGTGTATGACATGAAGGCAGTCTTACCAGTTGAAATGGAAATCTTGTATCTCAAGGTCTTGATGGAAAGTCAATTGCTAAAAACAAACTAAGCTCGTCATTAGGTACGAAGAACTAAACCAGATTGAAAAAAAACAACCTAGAAGTTCTGTACCACGTGTAAACTTATCAGAGAAGAGTCACTTATAAGAAAATCAAAGTTTACCACTTATAAGTTAAGGATTTAACCATCAGACTTCAAAGAAAATTGAGCACCCCTCCTTGACTATAGGAGGAAGTCTGAACCCAATTGGATGGATTCATTCATTAAGAAATATTCTTGGAAAAGCCGTCAAACTTCAAGATTATGATAGAATTGAACTATTAGAACCAACCAACCTTAACCAGATCAAACGGTACTACATTTAAGGAGGCCATCTTTGGCCAAATCAATTTTCTTGCTACCCAATTTAATATCTCATTTCTCAGCCTTTTGCAATTTTTTTTTTGAAAAAAAAAACCGTTTTCTTTCTCAGCTCGATTACCCAACCTAGGGGAGGGAAAAATTCGAACTACATTTTGCTGATCCCAAAATTCTGAGGTACGTAGGCAACCTGAGAAATTACTTCAGGCCCGACCACATCAAAATAAAAAAAATAAATTCTCCTACAAAAAAAATAATCAAAATAGGGAAGAAAAGTTAAGGAAAAAGGGAAAATTTAATAGAAAAGGCCACACAAGGGGCGTTCAGATTTTTTAGCCTCAAAATTCCTTTCTTTTTATACCCAGTCCTAAGCTTACCCATGAAAGTCCTCCTAAGTACCGTGCGAAAAAGTTAAGAGAGGTCGTAAAGCATGATCAGACAGTAACTCCAAAAGTTCAGAAGGGAAGAAAAAAAAAGGAAAAAGCCTGCTAAGTTGAAAATCTAAAAAGGGCGACTTAAGCAAAAAGAAAAGAAAGTTCGCTATATTGAAAATCTGAAAAGATGATCTAGGCAAAAGCTAGAGCAAGCTCGCTATATTGAAAACCTGAAAAGATGATTTAGGCAAAAGTTAGAGCAATAAAGAAATACATAAAAAAATCTCAGGAGGTTCAAACCGAGACATTTGAAGTTCGAATAATCAAGTTCAATACTTAACTTAAACCAGGCAAAGACTTAGAAATCACAAGTATCTTATCTACGATTGATCTTAAATTTTTTGCTTCCCCAAGTGAATCAAGGGGGAGAAGGGTAAATTCCATGATAAGTCTCAAAAGGAAATGTTTTGCTCTCTTGAGCCCAACTCAAAATCTTCAATCAAAATTAAAAGTTGAATATTTATTGCACGTGTGGTAATCAAATATTTCAAACCTTCATACAAGGGGCACTCTCTTTGTTCTATGATATGTAGTTTTTCCCCTTATACTAGGGGCATTTAAAAAAAAATTGTGTTCAATTATTTCCAGTACATTGTTTCCTGTCAAATTAAGCGCATTTTTTTCTCAAACTTGATCAATTTTAATCCTAAAAGATAATTAGAACCCCAAATTTAAGGTTACCCTCTTGATAGCATTTTTTTGAAAACCCTTGAGATTAAAAAGAAGTTAAAATTCATAAAATTTTGAAAGACTTCAAGGTTCAAACAGAAGTGTTTCTGATCTCATATTTGGTTGTGTCTAGAGATTAATTCATTATCCTTTCACCTAGAATAGGAGATAAAATATTTTTTCTTTCCCAGATTCAATCATCCTTTCCCATATCTATTCACTCCTAGATTCAATCACTTTTTTTCATATTCTTTTTCAATCATTCTTTCCTAGATTCAATCACTGTTTTCCATACTAATTTTCAATCATTCTTTTCCAGATTCATTCTTTCTTTCCCAATTTTACTCAGCCAGATGCCGTCGAGGGTTCTCTCAGAATTATGCTTAGATGTCGTCGAGGGTTTTTTAGGAATTATGCTCAGATACCACCGAGGGTTTTCTCGAAATTATGCTCAGATGCCATCGAGGGTTTTTTTGAAATTATACTTAGATGCCACCGAGGGTTTTCTCGGAATTATGTTCAGATGCCGCCGAAGGTTTCTTGGAATTATGCTCAAATACCACCAAGGATTTTCTTGGAATTATGTTAAGATGCCGCCAAGGATGTCTCAGAATTATGTTTAGGTACCGCCGAGGGTTTTCTCGGAATTATGCTCAGATGCCGTCGAGGGTTTCTCGGAATTATGCTCAGATGTCGTCGAGGGTTTTTCGGAATTATGCTCAGATGCCGTCGAGGGTTTCTCGAAATTATGTTCAGATACCATCAAGGGTTTTCTTGGAATTATGTTTAGATACCGCTGAGGGTTTTTTTTGAATTATACTCAAATGTCGTCGAGGATTTTCTCGAAATTATGGTCAGACCGCTAAGGATTTTCTCAGAATTATGCTCAGATGTCGTCGAGGATTTTCTTAGAATTATGCTCAATATATGCTCAGTTAATGCCTAGTTTATGCTCAGATTATACTCAGATTATGCTTAATTTATGCCTAGTTTATGCTTAAGTTATGCTCAGTTTATACTCAGATTATGCTCAGTTTATACTCACTTTATGCTAAAATTTTACTCAGTTCTCACTTAAACTCTTTGAAATTTATCTTAGATTTTAAGTGCACGTACTTACATATTTGTTTCGTTAGCCAAAGAGAATTTTTTAAAAATTCAAGGATCTGACGCTATTACTGAGAGCTTGCGCTCAAGGACCTGACAAATCTTAGTTCGGGGATAACTCGTCCTCAAGGATCCAAACGTCAAGACGAATTGCTAAATCAAGCTGCAAAATAAACTGTCACTAGCTTTGGCATTCGGATATCGCACTATCGACTAAAATAGATTTGCTATCTAGTTTGCTTCAACCCTCTACCAAAGAGGGGTATCTGTAGACACCCCATTTTTGCATTCGCCAGATTAATCAACTCGTTAACCCGATTGTGACGGTTCCTAATGATGGATGATCATTTCAATGCTTTATTTGTTTTAGATATGTTTCAGAAATTCGGATGAGGTATCTCAAACTAACAAAATTTTAGAAACCACGTTACGCTAGAAAATATGACTCCAAAAAAGAATATAAATCATCATTTTACGGATAAAAAGAAGCTTCACGATAAAAATCACTAAAAAATGACCAAATTATCAAAATACCCTTAACCTCAAAACATCCCTAGAGCCCATAGTACGCTTAGGAAAATCCTTTCAAACACATAAAACAACAAATCGAAATCAAATAAACCATTTCGCCTATTTTTACAAAATTGACAAAATTACTAAAATGCCCCTCATAAAGTTCATGATCATTTCGCACAAAAAATTTCATAAATGACAGAAATCAATATTTTCATTAAATTTCTTACAAAAAATCAATTCCAAAATAACTTGGAACATTGAAAAATGACTTCAAACGCAAAAAATCATCTCCGATGGCAAAACGATAATTTTACAATTTTAATAATTAAAAATTCTAAAATTAATAATTAAAACATTAATTAATATAAAGTGAAATCCTAATTAAAATTAAATTTGTTTAAGTTAAGTCAATCAAGTAAGACTTAAGTCAAAATCCTAAAATCTAGTCAATCAAGTGAGACTTAAGTTAAAATCTTAAAATCTAGTCAATTAAATAAGACTTAAGTCAAAATCCTAAAATATAGTCAATCAAGTGAGACTTAAGTCAAAACCCTAATCAACCTAATAAGATCAAAGTCAAACCCTAACCCTAATAGAATTCTAATTAAACTCTAAAACTACCTAAAAGAATTCTAATTAAACTTTAAAACTACCTAAATTAATTCTAATTAAACTCTAAAACTATCTAAAAGAAACATAATTAAACGTTAAAACTATCTAAAAGAAACATAATCTAGATCTAACTTTATTTAAAAAGCTCTTTCAAAATCTATAAATAGTGGTTTCTACAACCTATCTCCGTATGAAAAAGAAAATCCTTAAAAAAGTAGGCTAAGGAGGCTCCCAAACCTTTCAAAAACCCTAATTTTGAAGCCCTAACCCCTTACCTATCATCCAACCCCCAACTCTTGCTCAAAAAACATCCAGAAACCCTTTTAAAATACCAAAAAATCCATCAAAAAATTAAAAAACACTCAGATCTAGGAAGAAGATACTTCATCTTAGAAGATTAGAAGAGGATCCAATGACAGAAACGAAGTAAGGAATTTCTCCGCCAGTTCTGAGGGAACCATTGTTGCGATCATCAAGGTAAATTTTTTTATTTTTTTATTATTTTATTTATTTATTTTAGATCTTTTAGCAATGTAATCTTCTTTGGGGAAGAGTAGAGACTGGTGTTTGTTGGGCGGGGTTGGTGCCTAACACCTTCCAACCCCGTAACGTGATCCTTGGACTCGTATTTTCTTTCGTAGATTAATGTTATTTGCCTTTTAGAGTCAGTGCTCGATTCCTAGACTATAATACTAGGTGGCAATTCCCAAACCTCAATGTCAAAAGTAGATCCGCGCATCCCATGAATCGAGGGCACTTTCAGGAGGATATGGTCTTTATACTAGTCACGTGTCAAATGACACTTAGAGTAGTCCCACCATCGCTTAAACCATGTTCCCTAGCCGTTTAGTGTTGGCATTACACCGGTATATGATGTTCTAACATAATCAAATAGCAGGAAAAAAGAAAAAAAAGAATAATACACAAGATTTGTTCACAGGGTTTGTCCAAAATTCAAACTACGTTCTCGGGCTCCAAAAAGTTGTTCCATTATTCTTGAAAGTATTACAAAATCTACAACACATAAAAAAGAGGGAGAAAGAGAAAATAAATCTAAAGATAGAAAAGTGAAGCCCCTCTTTGTTATCCTAATATCTTATTTATACACTCAAAAGAATATAAATGATGTAATTACCCATTTTCCCATTGATGGTGCTTTCCACCTCACATATGACCAATCTATGTAGCATACACTATCCACATTTAACCCCCTGCATGACGCAAAGGTTGTTACAAGTTATGTTATGGGTGATCCTTGTTGTAAATTATGATGAGCCAAAGAGACGAAGACATTGTTGCCTTAAGAATGGCTTGAACGTTGTTTTGAAAACAAGAGTGTTATAATAGTGGCATAGACATTGTGAATGAGGCAAAACTTCGTCACATTGATGGCTTTGACACCATAAGCATTACAATGACGTGAGTTTCATGAAAAATATGTTGTTAGGACTGTTTAACTACCGTAAAGATGGTGTTGGAACCATAAGGGTGACGTGAGAGCCACAAACGTGACATTGAAGTCACGAGGATGGAGTGAGAGCTATAAGCATGACATCGGAAATCGTAAAGATGGCGTGGGAGCTGTGAGCACAACATTGAAATTGTGAAGATGATGTATATGTTGCAAAATGGTACAAGGGACACGAAGATGATGTAGTAGCCGTGAGGACGGTGTAGGAGCCATGGAGATGATGTAAGCATCATAAAGATGATACAAGTGTCGTGAGGACGACGTGAGAACTGTAAAGGCAATGCAAGCACCATGAGTAGACATGAGTGCCACAAGGATTGCGTTATTCTAATGGAGACAACATAAGAGTTGTGAAGATGGACTACGAGCCATGAAGAATGAAAGAGTATCAATGATGGCATTGGTGTTGTGACGACGACTTCATTTCATGCAGATAGGGTGTGAATCATGATAATATTGTTGAACACCATGACATCGTGAACGCTGTGAGCATGCGTAGGTATTGTGATGCGACTTGAGTGCTAAAGGAAAAGCTATGTACACTTAGATGTTAGCAATATTTCTGACCATTGTTTGTGGATATATGTTGGTTTGGCATGAAAGGTGGTGTATGTATTGTAACACCTCGAATTTTTAATTCGTATCTCGAGGAAAAAATAATAGTGGAATTTTAAGAAAATCTTGAAAGTAGGATTTAGGGGTAAAATTTTAGGATGTTTCTGATCATTTTTAATAGAATTTGACCTCACCATTAGATTCAAAATGATCGAAAAATATAGTTTAGCCTGTAAGCACGCTTAAATGCGAGTCCGAATATAAAAGTAGCAAAATCCTCGATTATCGGGTCGGACTAGGCTAAAACAGTGACTTTTTGTTAGAGTAATAATTTTTAAAATTCGATCATACCATTGGGTTCATAACAAAAAATTATTCAACATAGACTATTTATTTGTCATTTTTGGAGATCAGGAAGTCGAATTATCGCCAAAAACGAAAACGACATCAAGTTTAGGGGTCACATCAGGCCAAAAATGTAAATTTTTATGGAGACATAATTTGTAGAAATTGACTATACCATTAGATCCGGAACAAAAAATTAGGTGAAATAGAGTATTCATTTGTCAGTTTTGGAGTCTGGATGATCAAGTTATCATCGATCGAAACAATTGACAAAATACCGAATTCGTCCCACATTTTATTTAAATAATATTTTTAATTTTTTTTTTATATGTCATCTTCCCCAACGCGTCCATACGGCCGAGACATATAAAAAAATAAATTTTTTTTTTCTCTTCGATCTTCCATCTCAGATCTCTCACAAACGGCTCGCCGTCGACGATCGACGCAGAAGGGAGAAATGTCCGCAGCTACGTTCTCTACAAAACCCACCCAACCTTTCTTTGTTTCACTTTCTATTTTACCCGATATCGTCAAAAATCAGCCGTAATTAGATACGAAAATTTCGAAATTTTGACCTCGGATTTCGTCCGTTTCGGGGTCAAACCGTCTTTCGACGCAGAAGGAAGAAACGTCCGCAGCCTCATTCTCTACATAACCCAACCAAATTCCTTTCGTTTTCTTGCCTTTTTCACCCCGTATAGTCAAAAATCAGCCGTATTTTTATACGGAGATTTCATAACTTCAACCTCGATTTTCATCAATTTCGGGGTCAAACCGTCTTTCATCGTAGAAGGGAGAAGAGACGAGCACATCGAGATCTTCAAAACCACCGGGCCGATTTCGAAAATCAACCGCTTCGAAGTTCGGTCCGTCTCGATTTTCGTGCTGTTCGCCTCGATTTACGCGCACATGCTTCAATTCCGTCGCCTAGTGATTGTAAGGAACTCTCAATTTCTATTAGTAATCATAGATTGTGAAAATTGCATTTAGGATTTTATTGAAAAAATTTGGATGTATTTCCGAAATATAGAATTCTTTGTTTATTTCAAAATTCACGCCAGAAATTGCATGTTTGATATGTTTAATTGTATTTTTAACAAATTATACGTTGGTAGAGTATTATAACGGGTTATTTCCATAAATTGGGTCTTGTGCACTGTTCGGACCCCGTTTTGATATAAAAATTGTATTCTTTTTCAATATTATTGATAGAAATAAATTCTATAGTTGGAAAATGTGATTTAATATTCAATGAACTCATTTTGAGTTGATGAATATCAGAAAATAGATATTTTATTGAAGAGATTGAAAATTGTAAAAATTGAAAAAAAGGAAAAAAGGGTATGAAACGGTAAAATGTCAGAGTCACACCCGAGGGGTGATGTCTGCATTTTACGTTGTTGTGTTGTGTGCAGGTTGGTGAACAGATATCCAGGGATAATATTATTGGTTGCATGTTTATTTCCTTTCTGTTAGCGCGAGACGTTGTTTACGTTTCCGTTATGTTATTTATTTTAGGCCGGGTGGCCACACTTGCATGGTAGGAAATTGGATATCTATTCTCAATCTTGTATTGTTAATTTCTCTTTTATTTTCAAATGAAAATAATATACATATGTAGCTATTTTGTGAGCTGTTAAAGAGTTTGTGAATGCCTGAAGGGATAGTGCGTCATATCATCCGGAGTGGTGTACTATCCTGGGATGTACGGTAGGGACCACCAAGCTCATACGTGGTATGGGACGCGTATGAGAGTGGAGTCACAACTGGAATCCGGGTTTATTCCTCTCTATCTTTACCAGTGAACTTGTAATGTAAAGGCGGTCGTATACGAATGGTTTGTATATTTGGGAATCACATGTACGCCTGATAGGCATAGACGAAGATGATTGGTCAGTGATCACTAACAATCTATAGTAGTCGAACGTTCTGACACATCGAAAAGAGACCCATTGCTTACGGTCACGTCAAACGGCCAGCCTGAGCCGGATAAATGGTCAACCATGTGTGGTAAGTGCAGCGACCGACCACAAAATCAGGAACTAAAAACCAGAGAAGAATTGTAACATTATGTCCCGACTGGGAGCGATCCAGTCGTGAATCCCAACTCTCTAATTCCAATACTCCACCATTGTGTATTATGTATCTGTTGTTTATTTTGATATATAAAATGAAATCCATGTTTATTATTTCCCTTTGATCAATTAGATTTGTATAAAAAGATAATGTTATAGTGAGTACTGCTGATCGATGTAATGTGAGTTTTAAAATGTTTAGTTGTTCATCCCTGGCTATATGTACCAGTTAATCATAATTTCTTCTGTAAAACTTTGACTATTTTAAAATGATTCAGTATGCTTATTCGTTCATGTTAGGAGGGGTTATTGGCAGAAATTGTTTGTTTCCCTACTGGGTAACCATTGTTACTCACCCTTTCTTTCTCCATTTTTTTAGTTTCAGATCCGAAGTTTGGCGAGGCAGATGTAGAGCACGAGTGAGAATCATCTGGTGGGTCAGATAGACAGCCAGAGTTCGTCACTTGGTGAGTATTGGGGTTATTACCCCTAGTGGTGTCGATTTATCCGAGAGTATTATACATGTTGTTCTGAGTGTTAGGATTTCTGTTAGAGTGAGAAATTTTGTGTAATCTTGTATTCTGGTTATTCTTCCGTACTCTGATCTTTCGTACGTTATTAGACATGTATAAGCTTCCGCTAGTATTATATTTTGTATATGTATGCAGGATTGTATGTCGTTTATCAGGTGCAGGTTGAACGCCTTGGAATGCTAACATAAACAGAGGAGACCATGCCGAAATTTCGAGGTGCCACCTACTACCTCGAGATCTGACATGGGGAATTGTGTTAGCGTTCGGCGGGGCGCCACATGTATTGCCTAGATGCCTTCCCAAAATTACAAGTAAATGGATCACATGGGTTCCAACTAGTAGTTGTGACTGAAATGCCAATATGGACCAACAACTTTCCAAGTTGAAGATAAAATAGTACTATTTTAAAAGATCTTCCAATAGTTGTGTTTGATAATTGTAAAGCTGGGATACAACATCTTCATTTGATGGGAATTATGTCGTTGTCAAACCAACTATAGCTTATCAAGGTGTAACATGTTTGGCACATGGTTTTAAAACTTGTCCGTGATTGAGATGTATCACCCGAGTTAACTTAATATTAGACATGGATGATATGGGTGAACTATATATTTTGAGTTGACGAAATATCACGAGACAAACGAGATATCTCAAATGAGATATATCAAAATCTCGTCCGAGACCAACAAGTTTTTCAAGTTTTTATGTTTGAAACCCTGTGATTTCACTCCCAATTCGATTTTTGTTCATCTTCTCAACCAAGTGAACAAAAAAAACAATGATTTAAGGGAAAACTTTATCTGATTCAAGAGTAAATCGAAGAAGATTTGCTTCATCTTCCTCCAAATCAAGTAAACTCCATCTTCTTCCTTCCCTTCCCCTTTAGATTATTTTTTCTCTCTATGCTTTTTTTTTCCTTTTATTTTTTAATATTATGTGTGATGTGTGTTCTAATGATTAAGAGATGAAAAATGTATTTTATTTCAATGAGCTTAAACTTTGAAGATGATAGGTGAAGTTGATGGATTTGTGAGATGGATTGGTGTTTAGAGTATTTTTTTTTTTAACCATGATTTGAAATGTGTGGTTGAGTTGTAGTTTAATTTTATAATTAGGAAGAGTATTGTTAATTGAGAATTTGATTTTGTTAGGAAATAAAATTTTTCAATAATAGTGGATAAATCTTACTTACAAAATGATTTTTCAAAATAATATATCATTATGGTGAATAATGTGCTGAAAATTCTAATTTTTTAATGCACATGGCATCATGTCGTTGATTCTTTAACAATATTATTTTCCATTGATTGGATCGTCGGATCGCAATGATCCTCATTTATCACTTATTTTATTGTGCCGCGTGTGTCCCATTTATCAATTCTTTAGCAACTTGGAGTAATTTGATTAAAATGGAGAGATAATGTAGGGTATTTAAATTTCTAAAAATAAAAGTAAGTATGTAGACACCCCAAGTTACACAAACCCGTTAGGAAAATCCAAGTTTCTCGAATTGATTTCAACTAAGAACTCAAGTTCCTCAACGGGCCCGCATTGTCACATGACATCATTTTCATGCATACATGCATCATGTCATATAGCTTTGCACACTCAATCTTGTCCCTAACTCACTCCAAATTCGTATTCATTCTCCATTAACCGATCCATCACTTATCATAGTCCACTTTCTAACCAAATCTAAGCCCGAGACAAAGTCCACATTTTAACCTAAATTCAAGCCCATTCTCTAAGTCCTAAACTTAATGCCATTCTAAAACCATAACCCAAATTCATTTTCTAGCCCAACCTAAGTCCAAGACAAAGTCTATTCTCTTAGTCCTATACCAAGTCCACTCTAAGCCTAATACCAAGCCCATTCTCTCATATCCCCTCAAAAGGTGACACATGTTGATTTCTCATAAGTCTTCAATACCCAATGCTTAATCTAATTGGAGAGTCAATTTCCCTTTGTGAAAGTCCAAGAATACCCTTCCCAAAAATGGTGGTCAAACCAAAAAGGTTATTTGATCTTTGGTAATAATCCATAAAATTAAGAGAACTTTCAATCATACCCTCAAAAGGTGGGAATCTTCAAGTACATATATGGAGCTCTCCTATTCGTCCATTTCAAAAATACACATATACCATTACTTTATGAGTTATTTAGAAATGAATCAAGGTTTACTTTTCACCTACCACTTCACCTTTACACATGTCACTCCCCTACTCACCCTCCCAAAAATACTTTTGTTCTCTCAATGGTCTATTTCAAAAATATACTTCCATTCTTGCTCTACTTTTCACCTACCACTCCACATTTACACATTTCACTTACCACTCCACCTTTATACATGTCACTCTCCTATTCACCCTCCCAAAAATACTTTTGTTCTCTCATCACTATTTACCAAAAAATCAAATATCAAAGAATATTTTTTAAATTTCTTCACAAATGTCATCTTTACCCTTACACAAATAAAAAATTCAAAAAGAAATAACTTAAATCTCATGTCCATTATCTTTATTTTTAGGGTTGGATCACTTTATCCCTAAAAGTTTTCCAAAAACTCTATAAATACCTTCATTTTTTATGAATAATTCATGCTCTCAATCCCCCATCCTTTCAACCTAAAACTCTACCAAAATCCATACTCATTCTCTCATCTTCTAATTTCAACTCACTTAATCCTTAACCATCTTGCTCAACTCTCAAGTCTACCTCTCAAGATTCAAGTTCATCAAGGGACAATGTGGGGTTTAAGATGTAGTCTATCTATTTTAAGTTTGCATTCTCTTCTTCTAACCTTCTCATTTTCTTTTATTTTTAGAAATCCCTAAGATGTAATGCATACCCTCTTCTATCCCCCGTAAATTGGACTAAGGTTCGATCGAAAGGATGAGAGTTGAAATCATTTTTACCTTAATCTTATACATCATATTGTACACAATGCACACATTCACATATGTATGGCAATGATGAAGAAATGTGTCACCTTTTTGATGAGGTGAAACACTAAGTTTCCAGCCATGCATACATAAATCAAGGTTGTAGCCTCAAGGAAACTTCATCATGGAGTCTCTCTAATAGCTTAAAACCAACATTCATATCCATAAAAATAATGTGGCTACATGGGTCATCCTTCTCCATAGGATGTCCCTAAGTTCACATTGAAATCAAAACCCTTCTGTAAGGGGATATTTTCACTCAATGCACACACCACTTTAACAGGCATCTTTATGCATTTTTTATTTATGTTCTGAAGCTTTTTAAAAAAAATGGCCAAGCAAGGTAACCACCTTCGGTGGAGAAGATGGGGTGCCTAACACCTTTCCTATCCTTTAATCGGACCTCCTTTCCTAGATCTTAGGTAGACTTTATCCTTTCCAACACATGAGAGTCACTATAATGCCATGAAAAAAAATTATTTTCAAAAAATTAATTCGAGTGCCCATTCACACCCATTTCCAAAAACGAATGGTGACAATTCTAAACAATGTAGCATTGAGGTTCATGGTGAACATTTCATCTCTACAAAGTACTTACTCCTTCAATATATGGTTTCAATGTTAGTTTGACCCACCCTTCATAAATGTATTGATTCTTACATAGGTTAATTTATTGATTTTACAACATCTTTGATCTATACAATTGTATATGAATTATATGATGCTTAGGGAAGAAGATATTGGTTGGCAGCATGACCTTTCATTTGAGGGGAATAAAAAAAAAGTAAAATGTAATTATTGCGATAAAGTAATGAATGGGGGCATTACACGCCTTAAAGAACATTTGTCTTCTAAAATAAGAGAAGTGAGAGTTTGCTCAAAATGTCTCAAAGAGACTAGATTATTGATGAAAATGCATATGATAACGAAATCGAAATTAAAAGCAACGAAAAAAGATAAAAAGAAGATTTTATAACAAGATTACATGAGATGTCTAGAGGTGTGGGTGAATTTGAAGATAGTGTACTTTTAGACAATTTAGATAATGAGTCGTTTGATTCTATTAAAAGAGAAGAAAATGCTTAAATGAGAATGACATTTGATGAGTCAACGATCTTTACAAGAAGATGATCATTGAAAAACACATTCAATTTCAAATATTCCTAATAGTTTTAAAGGTGGGGGTAAAGGAGTTAATACTTCATCTGGGATAGTGAAGAAAAGTAGATGATTATTTCAAACTTTCAATGTTAAGGATGGTAATGAATTGCGATATGCAGTTAAAAAAATAGTGAACAAGGATTGAGACAGATAGTAAAAGATGTATATGATATTTTTAATAGAGGATTGGATCCTTACTCGTAAAAGTCGAAAGAAACCATATAAAAAAATCATACAAGGGGAAAATTATTGAATAAGGTTGGTCAAAAAATTATAAAATTTTTTATCTTCAATTTAGTTCCATTTCGTGTAATCAACAGTCCATATTTTTAGACTATGGTGGATTCTATTGTAGAGGTAGGGAGTGACATTAGAGGTTATACACAATACAAGATTGAAGAAAAATATTTAGATATAGAGGTAGATAAATTAAGAGATTATATCGGATCCCTTAAGCAAAATGATTAATCTATGGCTATATCGTGATGTGTAATGGGTGGACATCAAAAAATAGGATGGTCATCATCAACGTCATGGTATATTTTGATAAGAGTATGATATTTAACAAATCAATAAATGCAATTGGAATTTATTAAAACATCAGATTACTTGCTTAGATTGATGGAGAATGTAGTAGATAAAATCGGTGAAAATAATATTGTTCAGATTGTGATAGATAATGAAATATCATATTGAGATGTAGGTTTGGAGTTATTGTTAAGAAAATCCCATTTGTATTGGACATTTTGTACCACATACCATCGACTTAACTTTGAAGAAAATGGAAAAATTATCGTTATTTACTTGCACTATTTCAAAAAGTCGACGAATAAATGATTCATATATAATAGTAACAAACTCATGAGTTTGATGTGAATATTTACTATGGGCATAAATTATAATGTTCTGGGATCACTCGATTTACTACAAAATACATTGTTCCAAAGTCTTATTCGACAGCAATCGACTTTGAAGACCATATTTGCTTTTTAAGGAATAATTGCGATTGAGACTTATAAGGGATAGGAAAAAAGAAAAATTTTGCACACAAGATTTTAGATTTGATCATGCAACGTGAATTCTGGGAAAAGGCAGAAGAGATTTGTAAAATCATGAAACGTTTGGTTAAACTTTTGAAAATTATTTACATAGAAAAAAATCTCATTTTGATTGTGATTTATGAGAGTATGGGAAAATTCAAACAATCAATAATAAACTTGATAAGACGTCATCGACCATACGTCCAACTGATTGAACAGAGGTAGCCAAATCATCTTATATCAGATTTTCATATGGCAAGTAATAATTATGTGATTTTAATATAGTTTAAATATTAATATTTCATTAATATTATGATATTAAGAAAATTGATATTGATATTGAAAGCAGTATACTATTTAAATCCTCAGTTTCAATATGATAATTTCTTAATGGAAAATAATAAACTTTTTTAAACAACAAAAAGTTGGAACTAGATATAATTAACCAAGGGAAGGTGATAGATCAGGTATCTATACATATTATTATCAAATAATTCAGAGTTATTTTGAAACTTTTGTATTTATAATTTAATTATAGTATATAAACTTTTATTTTTATTTTTGAATCATTCTTCGCTTTTAATATAGGTTAAGTTGCTTATTAACACGACAAAAGAGTTTGATGATGCTATAACTAGGAACATGAGCAAAACTTATTTAACATATAATATGTAAATAATGATAGTAATTTATATAATAAACAGTACTAGAGTATTTAACATTTTTCTTTTCTAATTATCAGTTGATTGGTGGTATAATTATGGTCATGATGCATCTGACCTCAAAAATATAATAATTAAAGTCTTGAGTCAGACTTGCTTTTCTTTAGATTAAGAAAGAATTGTAGTATATTTGAGTTAATCCAAAACCGTCCTCGTACTACGCTCAAAATAGAAAAGTTAGGAAACTTGGTGTTTGCATATTATAACATGAGATTACGAACTCGTAATATTATAGACCGTTGATAAAAAGATAGTTATTATAATCATATGAATCTAGATTTCATGTTTGAGCATGATGACATATTAGATCAATGATTGAGAGAGACAAAAGATCCTTTGATGGATGCGAATGACTTATTTTTGTTGGATAGGAAAATTGGTACCCAAACTTAGAAAGATACGAGTAAATCTTTGTCTTCGAGTAATGGTGATGGTGATGATCGAGGTGGTGAAGAGACTGGGAAAAATAGAGCATGGGATGTCAGTGAACCTGATAACTTGATCATGACAAAAGATACCAACCATGGTGTTAGGCCATTCAAGGAGAGATGAGAGAGATTAATCAAATTAATAGAATTTCGTAGTTATGATGATGAAACTCAGACTCAATATTATGGTAGCGATGATAGAGGTTATGATCATTATGGGTACTCCTAAGAAACATACATAAATGATAATGATGTATCTAACAACTATGGGATTGAGTTTGGACATGGTGATTTTTATTATGGTTATGACCAATCTACTAGTGTGTATGAGTACAGACGTTCCTATTCAGACCATGGACAGATAAGGTCAAGTTATGAACAATGGGAACATCATCAGACCAACACGAGCAACACCACAACTGATGTCTTTACTTTTTTTTTCTTCTTTGTAAATTATCGATCTCGTCTACACTACAAAGAACAAGAACAATACGTTGATTTAAAATTACTTTTATAATTGTCAGTAGTCAATTCTATATTTCTAGGATGTATGTGTGATTTTAACTTATTAATCTTCCTACTTTTATCAAATATATCTAATTAATTTAATTTTTTGTTCAAAATATCTTTTGTAGGTGAGTGGGTTACATGCTCAATAGAACATCAGTGCAAATTTCAACTCATGTCATTGTGGTGCTTCACTTCCATGATTTCTACTTTTACAAATTAGGCTAAACACAAACAAAGTGTTATATTAATATTTGATTTGTTTTTGCATGTATGAACTTACTCGTTGTCATGCATTTGTATTTTATCGAATTGCAATTAGTGTTTTGATTGATTGCTAATAATTCAACATTTCCTTATGTTTACATACAACTTTAGAATGATTCATTTGAAAGTTTGGTAGTGCTTATGTGTTATTTTGAGAAAACTCAAATAAATTGGTGTTCTAGCATAAATTATTCGATGGTAGTGTTTTGATTTTTTTATGATAAGTTTGGTACTCTTTATATGTTGTGTTTGGAAAACAAGCTTGGTACACTTGTGCAATGAAAATGGAACATACATAGCCATGTAAGTATTTAATTTATTTATTTTAATAGAAATATTATGAATATTTTTATTTTTTATGTTTTTTTTTTTTTTGCTTCATTTTTTAATAGGAATCATATCTGAATTTTTTCTGATTTTTTAAATGGTTAAAAATCATTGTCTCAATGCCGAATGAGATGTATTATCCGAGTTAACTCTGTACCTAACATAGACAAGACGTAAAATAAAGTTTTAAAACCATGGTTCGGTGTTGTTTTGAAATTTTATCACCAACTTTGGAAGCTGTGGCGTTCATCAAGGAAGGGATGGATGTTCCAATCTACCACCGTCACCAACTACCATTTTCAAGCCACGATATGAGAGTGCGACATGTCGTCACCTTCGATAGGCACCTTTGACAGATGAATAATAAAGGTGAATAGGCATTACTGTTGTAAGAACCTCACAAACCAATTGTTAATTTAAAACCCACCGAAACCATCCTATAATGGAAGACCATGCCGAAAAATTGAGTGTAAAAATCAGAATAAAGGTACGTCGAGAGTCAGTGAAAGATTTGGGCAAGTCCTTTCCAATAAAAAATTTGAAGAGATATGACATAGACACTTAAAGACCCCAACAATTCCAATTATTTGATGCGACTGAATAAGGGTGCGGGGACCTTCAAAATAAGTTCAAAAGAGAAGGAGGTTTACTACCATATTTTTTCAAATATCGTCGTTAGTAATCCAAGTCATACACAAATCAACGGTGGAATATGCATCACACTCTTCAAAAAGACCCCTAAAAAATGAACCTGTCCCACACCCTCATCAATCCTTCTTAGTCACAGCAGGGAAGTGTATCAAGGACATGCTGTCATCATCATCCAAGTCGTGAACAAAATGACAATAGGGTGTGGCATCACTCCCTCTAGAAATCCCAAACTAAGGTGTTGCAGCCATGGTTGAGTACTTTGGCAGTGAAATATTTTTTTCCTTATTTCTTTCTTTCAAGGTATAGACCTTGACAAGCTACCTGAGAGATTAACAAGGAAATAGAGAGAAATCGATATAGGCACTCATGACGCCTTCTTCTACTTGAAATTTAATTGTACTTCAAACTTTGCCAACTCATACTCAACTAGATTGCTAGCATTAAGGGCAAGAATACTACAATTTTCTACACAAGTATTTATCTCTCCTTGCATTCTTCGCCTATCAAAGCATTTGTATGCACATTAAAGTACGATTGCTGAATAGTGAAATTGACATGATCAGTTATAACAGAGAAATAGTTATGAACTGCAACATAGACTTCGTTAAGTTTTTGTTTCAATTTCTCTGAAACTATGCGCTCTTTTGTTGTTGTTATCTGATTCATCTTCTTTCATTTCCTTTATTTCTACAAAAACCCAAATAAAGAAACCTCCTTCAATTCTCAAAGGATTTTGGGATTTTTTGTGCATGTCTTTTCTAGCAAGATCAATCACTTTGTTGTATCCTTTAAATATATGCAGCAAATGATTTTTTGAACATGACGGGATGACTCAATTAGACACCATTAACAAGGGGAATAACATGGTAGAAATTATATCCATGGTTATGAGACTCGAATGAATTACACCCATGCCCTTTTATGAGTGACATGTTGTTGTCGAAGAAGCTCTATTCCTCGTCGTTGTCAATGTTAGAAAATAAGATACATTGCATTAAGGTGCATAAGATACACTGTAATATTGTCAGTGTATCTTATCACAAATGGAAGGTTGTGACTGAGGATATTCTATAATATTTATTGATATTTATAATATATTAACAGGATATTCTAGAATAGTATATTAGGTTTGTTTCTATATATCTTGGTTGATGTAATTTGTAGAAATAACATATTAGGGTATATGTAAAAATCATCCAAGAATTATCAATAAAATCACTTATTCTATAGTCAATTCATGGAGGAATGCAAAATTAAAAAAAAAAAAAAAAGATATAGGCAATATGTCATTGCCTTAAGAGGGTTTCAACTAGAAGATCATCAAAGACGGCAACAACGTCGTGCTTGGACATATGGCAGGACTCACCATCATGCTTGCTTGGGAAAATCTAGATTACAAAGGGGAATGGACGTCATACTATCACTATTACCCTTTATAATGAAGGACTCAGGCAAAAACTACCCAACAGAGTAATAGCAACTTTGTTGGTTTTCACAACCTGAATTATGATTCTAAATGGTTTCCACTGTAAAAGACTAGTGCTGAAATTTGATTCTAGAGGGATTTCCACTATAAAAAATGAGTACTTTCTTTGCTCCAACCTTTTGAGCTCCACCAAAAGACAAGTTTATTAGTTCATGTTGCTTTCTAGTACAATCTTGGGCTCAGTTTTTGTGTCATGTGGCTTGGTGAATGGCGCATGCTAACAAGAAGTTTCCTTATAACTCCAAATGCACATCATCTCACTTTTTGAATTGTACTTACAGTTCAATAGGTATTAAAATGATGATAAACTTAACAAATAAAATATAATTGTAATATATATATATTAAGATTAAGGGGGTAGGCAGACCCCCAACCAGAAAAAGGAAACTACAACTTTTCATAAATATACCCACAAGCATCCTTACATAAGATGTTCTTTAGATCGCTAGTGAGGTCCAAGGGATCGAAAACAATACTACCTAAGGTATTTGGGTAGGAGGCTAAAAAGTCAGCAGCTTGGTTGCTTTCTCTAAAGTAGAAGGTGAATTCAATCCTCTGGAATTGATTCACTCTAATCTTGATGGCTTTGACAAGTTTTTCTTCTCTCCAAGGCACTTTGCTTTCTCCATTGAAGCATTCAATAGCCACTTTAGAGTCAGTTTTGACCTTCAAAGATCTTATGTTTATATTGGCTGCCATGGTCATTCCTTTTAGCTTCGCTTGCAGCTCATGGAAAAGGAATGACTTTTATTTCCTGTGCTATTAATGCTTGTTGACAAAGCATAATAAAAGACCCATTTGTGCCAAGTTGGTAGCTTGTGTAGAGTAGAATTTAATATTTGTTGACAAAAACATAATAAAATACTTAACTAGGTATAATGCCTAGGTCAAATATGAGTAATTATACCATAGTTTTTCAAAGACCACAATGTCTAGAATGACAATAAACAATAAAGAAGATGTAGAATATGACCCAAGACAATTAATTACTTAACTTTTGGGCAAGTACCACGCCTTTGAGTGTATCAACGCTTTATGTATTGTGCTTGTTGTAGACGCCATGGTCAATTTGGTATGCCACCTTCGTCACTACTCTTGTAGTTTCGACGCCTTGGTTAAATTTGATAGTGGAATGCCACTTTCGAGTGAAATGTAACAAAATAATGGTGAACCATGTCGCCTTCAATAATTATCCAATTTTTATGATGTCTTTGAGTTGATGACGCCTTGGCTTAAACTTGAACATGACATGTTGTTCTTGATGATATTCTTACAGTAATAACATTGTACAAGTAATAATGCTGTGCCTTAGGTAAAATTTGATCGCGGTATGCTACTTTTAACAATGTTATTTTATGATGCCTTAGATGAAATTTGATAGTGAAATTGTCGCTTTAGGCAATATTCTTACTTGTAATATTCTCATGTTTTGAGTCATGTTTGTTATTGACTACACATTCCCTAGTCGAGTCGCCAAATGTCAATGCCAATTTTTTGTTACGTACACAGAGGATAAGGTCTTTACACTAGTCACGTGTCGAATGACACTTAGGGTAGTCCCACCACCACTTAAATCATGTTCCCTGGTCGTTTGGTGTTGGTATATGTTGTACTAAAATAATCAAAGAGAAGGGAAAGAGAAATACACCAAATTCACGGTGTTTGTTCAAAATTTGGACTACATCCCCAAGCTTTGAATAACCGTTCCACTATTCTTGAAGGTATTACAAAATCTACAATACATGAAAGAAAGTGATAGAGAGAGAAAATAAAGTTAGAGTTAGAAAAATGAAGCCCCATTTTTGTTGCCTTTGTGTTCTATTTATAAGCACAAAAGAATATCAAATTACGTAATTGCTCTTTTCTCCCATTGATTGTGTTTTCCACCTCACATATGACCGGTCCATGTGTGTCCATGAGGCACACACATGGACCCATTTAATTTGCATCATCCACATAGATAAAATCACATACAACCTCCAACATCATTGAGAGAATATTAGACAAATCACTTAATCAAAGTTCACATTCATGATATCCAATTGTCCACATGCCATAATAATAAAATGGAATAAAAAAGTAAAATAAAAAAATAATATAATTACTATAAAAATATTTATATATTGGTATATAGGCATCGGGTTTGTGTTGAGTCAGGTTGCTTAATCCCTCAACCCGAATTGAGGTTGGGTTGAGATATTTCAACTCAGGCTCAATACATTTTCTACGTAACTCAACCGAGGCTTGCTCATCAATCGGGTTGAGCCCATGTTGAGTTATGGTCCACCTGCCCAGGTTGCAGTCCTACAACTTATTGAGGTTAATCTCCTCCTACCTTGAATTTGATATTGATGGATGAACTCGATTCAGTTGACCAAACCACCTTTATTCATTTAGTTAACTCTGCACCAAAGGCATTATTGAAATTCAACGTAAAAATTATCACAAAAAGTAGAAGTTGAGTATGTCAACTCGAATAAGTTAAAGAGATCATTCCTATCATCCCAAAACTTTTCCCCTATAAGACCATTGTTGCAACATAAATGCCAAAATGGGTTAATAAATAGTTTTGTACACCGTTTCGAAAAGATTCTACATAGTTAAATCTTTGTTTATCTTTTTATTATTTTAGTCAATGTTAATATGAAAAATGTTATATGAATCGAAAGACTATATAGAACCTGGATCGTTGTCTTCTTTTGGGGCAATGTGGATAGTGGACTGCCATATTGGCCCAAATGACACCTCAACTCTCGAAAGTTCATGGTTTAGATTGGGTTTAAAAACATATTTGAAAAAAAATCTTTTTTTCTCGGGCAACTACTGAACTCTCAAATTTAAAATACGCTGGCCAATGGTAAAACAATATTGGTTTCCATAACCAAGCCAATGCTTATGAATCACCGTCTCATTCTTCCATAGGCATGCGGTCAACTTCTTTCTACTTAGGAGCTTATGGTTTCATGTTTTATTTTACTTCTTAATAAGGGTTCCTTTCACCATTCCCTCATGGTATTTCTTTGCTATCGGTCACCTAGGACTAATCTTGCAAGGTAGTCCTTAATGATTCACACGAGTGTCCACGGGCTCCATACTACTTGGGTCCATGGTGTATGCTACTGATGCTTTCAACTATTGAATTCTTGCCATTAGGGTATACCATTCTATTGCTTTGCCTAGCAACATGATGCTTGTATTGCTCTCCCATAACATTTTTTCATATTTTAGGTTGCTCTCATTTTGCACGCTACTAATATGATAATCACTTTTTCTTTTCTTTTCCTTTGGCTGCTGAGATGTTTAAGTTAATTATTGAAAGTGCCCTCGATCCACGGGGTGTACGGATCCACTTTTGATTTTTGAGGTTTGGGAGTCGTCACCAAGTTATTATGGTCTAAAAACTAAATATTGACTCTTGAATAGATAAAATAACTAATCTACGAATAAAAAGAAACTATGGTCCAGGGATCACGTTACGGGATTGGAAAGTGTTAGGCACCAACCCCGTCCAACAAACGCCGGTCTCTACTATTTTTCAAAAAGGATTATATTGCAAAAAAGACCTAGAACAAATAAAAAAGGTAAAAAACTATACCTAGATGATCGCAACGATTTGTTCTCTTAGAGTTGGCGAAGAGACTCTTCATATGAGATTTCTTATTTTTCCTCCGTTACTGGATCTGCTTCAGATCTCAAAGTTGAGGTATCTTTTTCTTAGATCTGAATATTTTCTAATTTTTTTATGCATTTCTAGGTGTTTTTGAAGGGTTTTTGGATGTTTTTTAGCAAAAGTTGAGGCCTAGATATTAGGTAGGGAATTGAGATTTCAAATTAGGGTTTGGAGAAGGCTAGGGAGACTTTTTGACCTATATTTTCTAGGATTTATTTTGACCTGCGAAATTAGGTTGTGGGGGCTTTATATTTATAGAGTTTTTTGGAAAAATTAGGATTTGACTAGGTCTCCTTTTAGATGAGGTAATTAGGATTTTGACTTAAGTCTTATTTGATTGACTAGGTTTCTTTAAATTAGGGTTTTAATTAGAATTTTAACTTAAGTCTTATGTGATTGACTTGTTTTTTTGAAATTAAGTTTTTTAATCTTACGTACAATGAAAGAACATATTTTTAATTCTTGTAGAGAACCCCCTAATTATATCTCTAATTATTTGGACCCCCAGATGGAAGGGTCTTTTAATAAATATTAGGGTGCTCTACTTAAATAAGTGGGACCCCATCAACAATTTTGCCTGAGGGCTTGATTGATTAATTTTGTTGGTTCACATTTTTAAATCAATTTTATTAAGGTTGTAATTTACGTTAATTAATGTTTTATTTATTAATTTTAAAATTAGAAAATTATCGTTTTGTCCTCGAAGAAAATTTTTGCGTTTCAAGTCATTGTTTGATGTTCCGCGATGTTTAGGAATCGATTTTTCATAAAGAATTCGATAGGATTATCAATTTGTGTCACTTATGAAATTTTTGGCGTGAAATGATTGTGAACCCTTATGAGGGTATTTTCATAATTTTGTCAAATTTGGTGAAAAATGGCGGAATGATTTATTTGATTTTATTTTGCTATTTTATGTGTTTAAATGAATTTTTATAGCATAATAGGCTCTAGGGATGTTTTGATGTTGGGTATTTTGGTAATTTGATCATTTTTAGTGATTTTTATCGTAAAGCTTCTTTTTGTCTAAAAATAATGATTTCTACATTTTG
Source organism: Akebia trifoliata (assembly GCF_017979445.1). NCBI lineage: Eukaryota > Viridiplantae > Streptophyta > Magnoliopsida > Ranunculales > Lardizabalaceae > Akebia > Akebia trifoliata. Next base: position 20,466,883 of record NC_141375.1, on the reverse strand, counting down.
AGTTGTATTTTCCTAGCGTAACGTGCTTTCTAGAGTTTTGTTTGCTTGAGATACCTCATCTGAATTTCTGAAATATATCTAGTAACAGATATAGCATTGGAATAATCATCCATCAGTGGGAATCGACACGATCGGGTTGACAAGTTGATTAATCAGGCGAGTGCAAAAATGGGGTGTCTACAGATGCCCTTCTTTGGCAGAGGGTAGAAGTAAATTAGATAGCAAATCTATTTTGGTAGATAGTACGATATCTGAATGCTAAAGCTAGTGACAGTTCATTTTACAGCCTGATTTAACAATTTGTCGAGGCGTTTGGATCCTTAAGGGTAAAACTTTCCTTGAACTAAAAGTTTGTCAAGTCCTCGAGCCCGAACTCTTATTGACGATATCAGATCCTTGAATTTTGAAAAATTCTCTCCGACTAATCAAAAGTGCACGTATATGCAATTGTGATACCTACTGAGTATTCTATCGGATCATTGAGAATAAACTCTCATCGATAACCACAAATATCACATCCTAGAGATTTTTTCTCGCTGACGATGATGATTCAAATTGAAATGCATATACGCAATAAAGATAATCACATGCGATAGGTGATGTAAAAACTCCATTAAATCCTATCAAAATTCTTTTTTAGAGGTCGAAAAAATTTGAGTCTCATTTATCGGATTCTAGCTAAGGTTTATAGGAACTTAAACAATCCTGTTAATTCAGGTTTGTAGGTACTTCAAAAAACCTATTCATTCTATGATTCAAAAAGTTGGAGTTTCATTTCTCGAACTCAAACTTAGGTTTGTAGGTACTTCAAAAAACCTACTCATTCTATGATTCAAAAAGTTGGAGTTTTCTTTCTCGGACTCGAACTTAGGTTTGTAGGTATTTCAAAAAACCTACTTATTCTATGATTCAAAAAGTTGGAGTCTCATTTTTCGGACTCGAACTTAGGTTTGTAGGTACTTCAAAAAACCTACTCATTCTATGATTCAAAAAGTTGGAATCTCATTTCTTGGATTCGAACTTATTGAAGCCATGCTTCTCAGGTTTGAATTAGTTAAAAACTCAGTATTATCGAATTCAAAATTTAAAAGATTAGGCCTTTATTGGCTTAGCATACATCTGGATTCATAATTATCATTGGGGTTCGTCGGACTTTTAAGCTTTTGTAAGATTTTCTTTTTATCATGTGATCAAGAATGAAAACTTCAGAATCACAGTTATTCTAAAAAAATGCCCTTTGTTTCAAGGTTGGTTTCTAATTGGACTTTGACTATGAAACTGATGAAATAGATTACACTTGGAAAATTTGAACGAGCAACTATGAACTCTGATATATGACAGACAGAAGAATCGACATTCCTTTAAATTCAAGACTCTTAAGATTATCATATGTATAATAAGGAATTTGATCAATTTATTTTGAGAAATGCTTGCGCTGGGCTTAGAATCTTGATAATTAGTAGAATAAAAAATGTTTATCTTCAAAGTGGTCAATGGTTCTACACTTTCCTTTGGTGAACACTTAGACAAGTAAACATATTCCTAAGGATCTTACAATGTTCAAGATGGCTTCTGAGTTTCTTCGACTTCAACCCTATCTTTATTAGATGTGAGCCTTCAGTTAAAAAATGAATGTTGTGACTTGAATAATTTTTTGCATTTCTTAGTTTCTGCAGAAGCTTCCTTCTGAATTTTTCTTCTTGATGGGACATTTCCTCCCATTTGATGATGCCCTAATTTTTGTCTAGATCGTCTATTCAGATTTTTAATCTAGCGGACTTTGTTTTTCTTCTTTTGATGATGCCTTGATTTTTGCCTAAGTCGCCTTTTCAGGTTTTCAACTAGCAGGCCTTTTTATTTATAGTTTGGCCCTAAGTCGTCATTTTGAGTTTTCAACTTAGTGGATTTTTTTTCTTCTTGATGATCTTGAATATTCAACTCAACAACTTCTTAGTTCTTTGGATCTTTATCGAGTCAATTAGCATTCAAGATGACTTAATAGGTGGGCTTAGGACATGGTTTAGAAAGAAAAAGTATAAGGCTCAACTTTCCAAAATGCCCCTAGTTTGATATTCTCTCTTTTCTGTCAATTATTTTGATTTTCCTTTTTTCTAAATGCCCCTAGTTTGACATTATTTTCTTTTTATCAATTCTTTTGATTCTTTTTTCTAATGCCCTTAGTTTAACATTATTTTCTTTTAAACATTTTAATAGGAGATTTTCCTTTTAGATGACATTTTCCTTAAGAGAATACATTTTTTTTTGTGACCGGGCCTGAAGTAACTTCTTAGATTGTCTACGTACCCCAAATATTTCTTTTTTTTACTTTTGGGATAAAGTCAAACGTAGTTCATATTAAGATTCCCTCCTAAGGTTGGTTAGTGTGCTTTAGAAAGAAAAGACTATTGATGTTTCTAAAGGCTGCGATGGGCTAAAAAATATTTTCTTTTTCTTGGTAAGACAGGAAAATGGTTTGACCAAAGAAGACCTTCTTGGGTGAAACACTACTTGATTTGGTCAAAGTTTAAGAAACTTGATGTCTTGATTGATCTGTCGAGTAAAGTCTTCTTCTACGAAATTGAGAATGAGTAATCTTCAATCTTCTTCTGAGAAAGAATAATCTTCAGTTTCTTTTACGAAATTGAGTGTGATTGAGTTATTTGTATTTGACATTGACTCGTTCAACCCTTTCTAAACTTTGAAGAATATCTCATATTCTTTTGTGAATGAGAGCTCTTCTCCTTCTAGTGAAAAACATGATGGATCCCTTCTTGTGGGTCTTAGCACATTTATCGATGGTTTCAACTACATCATTCTTAACCGATAATATTTGATTTTGAAGTTCACCATCGACTTTATTTCTTGATCTATTTTAGTGCAATCTATCAATATATCCTCATGAGACAATGCAGGAACGTTGTTGAATTTCTCAAGTAAGTCTATTATTCTCTCATGTTCCCTTGAGGATAATGTAGTACTCATTTGTACTTTTTGAGTATACCCTTTAATTCCAATATTTATCACATTTAATTAGTGAGTTTTGAGGCATTCTTCATGTCAAATTTATATGTTCACACCATTATTGCATGCATAATAATCGAAAGCTTCTTTATTTTATTGGAATAAAAAGACATAGACTAACAAACATAATTAAAAGTTAAAAAATAAAGGAATTAACCGACTGAATTTCAAGACCGACGAAAACTGAACTGAAACTAAAAGGAAACTCAGGGACACTTACTGCAAATTGGGGAAGTCCTTCTAGGTGGATGGACTATGGTGTAAGGGTAGACTATTTAGACTTGACATTGGTACTTTGGCTAGACGACTATTTTCACAGACCCAAAGTGGCACAGATGGTGGTTTAAAACGTTTGGGACCAACTATCATGTGAGTAGACGTATACCAAGATTAACCATTGATTCTGAAGATTTGATTCTTAATCACATGATTAAAATTTTGAGATTAACCTAAGTTTGGTGGAAAACATTGAATCCAATTGCACTATAAGTCTATAGTGACTAAGAAGGTGAAAAAGGTTAGTTACGGGTCTACCCCTGATTAGGATAGAACCTTTGATCAGATAAAGTAATTTGACAATAAGATCGAATCTTTTTGGTATAAAATAGTCTGAGTTTTTTAAAGTAAAACCAATTGGTCCAACTGGTTTGGTGTTGATCAGTTTGATCCATTTTTTGATTGGGCCAATTGATTTACATTTCACACATTGGGTCGGACCGATATTATGGGTTTAGTTTGAACAGTCTGGATCTGTCCGCCCACTTACCTGTTGATTGGATTTATTATAGCAACCCAGAAACACCCATAGTTAGTTCAGATCGTGACCTATAGGAAGGCTTTTAAATTCTAGGTTTACTACGTGCAATGCAATTTATCCGGCCACCCTTACCAAATGCACCTATATACCTCTTAAGTATACTCAATCAGATGGTACGTGGTGACTTGATTTGATATACCATATAGGTGATAATCTAAGACTCCAACTCAAATCTTTGAAGTCAAAAGCAGCCAGTTTAATCAACAGTTAAAAAGTGGCGCATGATGCTGAGCAAGGGTCCATTTAAATACCTATCATCTAGAATAGACGTTGGCTATCACCCTCATACAATAGGGTATAGCAGGATCTCACTTAGGCACTGATTTTAACCAAGAAGTACAGTTGGTGAACTTAGATTAACTTTGATATACCGTATAGGTACGAGTCCAAGGTTGGCGATTGGGACATGTGACTATGCGGCTTACAATAGGACAAAAGGCTCAGGTCGTCCTAGCATGGGTGTATTGATATACCTTTCATTGTCACCTAATCAAACGGTACTGATGTCCCAGTTTTATATACCTTAAGGTACGTGATTGAAGTTGTGATTTTCATGAATGACGTCGCATCTCCGAGGAGATCGGGCTACACATTAATGCCACGTTGGCTAGAAGGGACATACAAGCATGCAATGCAATAAAATAAACGTGCTAGTGGTATGTGCAAAATAAGGTGAGGTGTACCAGGGGCGTTTTTCAAATAAATAGGCCTATGGGCCTGATCATATCATTACAACATAGAATATCACATGATATTAACCAAACATTCAAAATCCACAACGTTAATATCAAGACCTGCACATCTCATACGTATATCAATTAAGATTATGGCATATCAATTAATGAATATAACACAGAATAATCGATCAGATTTAATATTGAAACAGGCACAAAAATCAAAATGATTTTTTTTCTATGGTCCAATCAAGGGTTATTTTAGACGATCCAAAATAAATTGAGATTTTAATGAATATTAAATCAAGGATAGGATGATAATTGTTGAGATAAGGGGTGATGACTTTTTTTTTAAAAACAAATTATTATTATTATTATTATTATTATTATTATTTTTTATGATTTTTTATTGGAATCCTCTCCTCATCACGAACAACATTAAAAAAATAATAATTTTTTTATTTCTTAACGTATCACTCACAAATAATTTATTTGAAAAGAAGATGAAAAATAAAAAATCGTTTTTACTAACGGCACACCACGTATAAAAATAATTTTTTTTTTGTGATTTTTTATTGGAATCCTCTCCTCATCATGAACAATAGTAAAAAAAGTAATGTTTTTGTTTCTTAGCACATCACTCACAAATAATTTATTTGAGAAGAAGATGAAAAATAAAAAATTGTTTTCTACTAACGGCACACCACGCAGAAAAAAAATAATTTTTTTATATTTTTTACAATTTTTTTCTTGGAATTCTCTCCTCATCATGAATAATATTAAAAAAAGTAATTTTTTTCATTTCTTAGCACATCACTCGCAAATAATTTATTTTCACAACTTATCACCCATGCATAGTAACGTGCTAAAAAATTTTATCCAAAAATCTTCTAAAATAAAAATAAAATTCCATGACTCTCACCCCAACCACCATCATTCTTCCATCTTCAATTCATTTGTCAATTTGAATATTTCATTATTTAGAGTCATTCTAAAATGACCCTAAATTGAATCATAAAAAGTGATACTCCAAAATAACATACCCAAAATCAATCCAAATAATGTCAAGAGAAGATAATACAACCTAAAAATATAAAATAAATTAGATTAAAAAAAAATGGGTCAGCAATCATTATTTCATATCATTACCCTCTTGAAATCTTACATGATTTAGGATTATTCCGAGTGACTCTAGATTGAACCATAAAAAAATGTGCCAAAATAAAATATTCATCATTCAAACAAGTAATCAATAATTGAACAAAAAATAATGATAAAAAAATAAAAATAAATAAATAACTAAAAATAAAAATAAAAAAAATTAGGTCGTTTTAGCAATGCTTCTCATACTTGGGGCTTTTCAAGTCTGATCCTCAATAATCCCCAATGGAGTTGCTAATGAAAACGTCATCAATCCGCGGGATGTGCTGATCTGTTTTTGATTTTTGAGGTTTCGGAGTCGCCACCTAGTTATTATGGTCTACGAACTAAATATTGACTCTAACAGATAAAACAACCAATCTACAAATAAAAAGAAACTATAGTCCGGGGATCACATTACGGGGTTGGAAGGTGTTAGGCACCAACCCCGTTCGACAAACGTCAGTCTCTACTATTTTTCAAAAAAGGATTACATTGCAAAAAATAGCTAGAACAAATAAAAAAAATAAAAAGTATACATAGATGATCGCAACGATTTGTTTCCTCAGAGCTGACGGAGAGACACTTCGTATGAGATTCCTTGCTTTTCCTCCATTATTGAATCTGCTTCAGATCTCAAAGTTGAGGTGTCTTCTTTTTAGATCTGAGTATTTTCTAATTTTTTTTATGGATTTCTAGTTGTTTTTTAAGGATTTTTGGATGTTTTTGAACAAAAGTTGAGGCATGGATATAGTTAGAGAGTTGGGACTTCAAAATCAGGGTTTGGAGAAGGTTAGGGAGATTTTTTTGACCTACTTTTTTTAGGGTTTATTTTGACCTGCGAAATTAGGTTGTGGATACTTTATATTTATAGAGTTTTTTGGAAAAATTAGGATTTGACTAGGTCTCCTTTTAGATGAGGTAATTATAGTTTTGACTTAAGTCTTATTTGATTGATTAGATTTCTTTAAATTAGGATTTTAATTAAGGTTTTGATTTAAGTCTTATGTGATTGACTTGTTTTTTTGAAATTAGATTTTTTAATCTTTCGTACAATGAAAGAATATATTTTTAAATTTTATGGATAACCCTATAATTATGTCTTTAATTATTTGGACCCCTAGATGAAATGGTCTTTTAATAAATATCTGGGGGCTCCACTTAAATAAGTGGGCAACCATCAACAATTTTGCTTGAGGGCTTGATTGATTAATTTTTTTGGTTCAGATTTTTAAATCAATTTTATTAAGGTTTCAATTTAAGTTAATTAATATTTTAGTTATTAATTTAAAATTTTAAAAATTTAAAATTTTAAAAATTTAAAATTTAAAAATTTTAAAATTTAAAATTTAAAAATTATCGTTTTGTCCCCGAAGAGAACTTTTCGTTTCAAGTCGTTTTTTGATGTTCTAGGATGTTTTGGAATCGATTTTTCTTAAAGAATTTGATGGGATTATCAGTTTGTGTCACTTATGAAATTTTTGATGTGAAATGATTATAAACCCTTATGAGAGGCATTTTCGTAATTTTATCAAATTTGGTGAAAATTAGCGGAATGATTTATTTGATTTCATTTTGTTATTTTATGTATTCAAATGGACTTTCCTAAGCATAATGTAGGCTCTAGGGATGTTTGATGTTAGGGGTATTTTGGTAATTTGATCATTTTTAGTGATTTTTATCGTAAAGTTTATTTTTATCTGAAAAATGATGATTTCTATATTTTGGGTCATATTTTCCTAGCATAGTATGGTTTCTAGAGTTTTATTTGCTTGAGATACCTCATCTGAATTTCTGAAACATATCTACTAACAGATATAGCATTGGAATAATCATTCATCATTGGGAATCTTCACGATCGGGTTAACGAGTTGATTAATCAGGCGAGTACAAAAATGGGGTGTCTATAATTATATATAATTTTTTTAGTTTTTAACATAATGTGATCTATAACCACAACAATTAATCATGTTCTTGAGTACCACATTAACACGCGAGCCATATAAATAATTGGTTTTTTGTTCAATGCAACCCAAGTTCTTGATAGCAAAAGTTTTTCGATCAATGTAAGGGTTTGTTGATTGTAGGAAATTCATTTTTAAAGAAATCCAATTCCTTGGGAAATTTGGAAAAAAAAAATGAATAAAGTGGTAAGCTTGATTGTACCTAGGAAAATATTTAGAAGAGAATTGGTTTTTAGTGTAGTTTTAAAACTTATTAAATGAACTTCAAACTAGGCCAAGTTGTCTCGACTCAATTAAATTTCAAGGTGATTTGGCCCCAAAATTCAATGGAACCAACTCGTTGAGTAAATTTGGTAAATCATCAAGCAAACAAGGTCAATTCAACTCAAAAATTCATCTTGTCAGGTCTTAAACTCGACCAAGTTATTTGATTATATGTAATAATTTTGTAGATAAAATGATTAATAATTTATTTATTTTTTAAATTAAAAATTATTTTTAGAAATCTATAAATTTAATTTTCCAAACTCGATTTGTTGGACATCCAAGTCTAATTAAGTTTGAGTTTTAAAATTCTGATATTGATTTGAAGGCGGGAGTAATCGTTAAAAAATATCACTACATAGTGGATAAATCATTTTCCTAGGAATGGGATGGGAATCCGTTTCATCCCATGGTGGAAAATCACCTAAATTGGAAGTTAAAATCAAAGAAAAATAGATAACCATATGCCTAAAAATTACATTTTTAAGGGGATTTCATTTTCGTGCCCATTTTATCTTTATTATTATAATGACAAAAGACGGAGGAGATATCAAATTTTGGATCTTACAAATGACCCTACCTTTATATTTGAAATTTATATAATTAAGGTCAATTTGGTCAAAAACCAAGAAAATTGCAGCCCACAACCCTAGAATCACATAATTAGGTTGGTTTTCAAAATTTAAAAAAATTTCTTTTTTTACTATGTAATAATTAAAACCCCCAATAATGTTTTATATTACAGAAAATCCATTTTGATACATTTGCAAAAATTCTTAAGCACTTATGAATTGATGAATTATGCAAGACAATAATGAATACAACCACATGAACTAATTGCATTGAATAGACTTTGTGTAGAACTTATTTTCTTGATTTACAATAACGACTAGGTAGTCCAACATACCATGTTTACTAAATAGTTGTAAGTTTGATTGGTTTTCACTAAGAAATGTTCAAATCCACAAGAAACCTTTCCTGATGCAAAAGATATTCATTTTGTACTAGCACTTTGTATATCTTTTTATTTTTTCCGCATTCATATGGAGGGTTGTTGAAAATATATGGTGAATTTAGAAAACCTAATGTGCTTCAAAATCCCTTGTTTTAGTTGGATTTTACCTTATTTTTTATTTAGCTCCACATTGGAAAGAAGAAGAATTGAAAATCAATTCTTGTATTGTTGTTGTTTCTAAGTCTTGAAAGCTGAGTGAGTTAGTAGGCGGACTCACACACGCATGTGAGGGCCAATGAAGGAAGCCATGGTTTCTAGTAGGATTTAGATCTAAGCTCTGAAAATCCTCAGTGCGTGTGTGTTGGCGATGCACATCCTACGCGTTTCACACACACAACAAGCTGGGGTTGGGCTTGGATTTTAATTGACTTTATTTTTATTCAAATTTTGTTTTGAAAAACTTGATGAATCATTTTTTAAAATCTTAGTATGCTTGAGACCATTTTTGATATTTTGGTAAGAATTCTCTTTGGTGACAGTTCTCGAAAGAGGTGGTCTCTTCCAAACACCATGTCTATGTGAACAATCACCTTTTCCTCTATTTAATTCTCATTTTGCTTCTGTTTTCAATATACAATCGATCAAATTGCCAATCTCTTTTTCTTTAATTAGTTGTGATCTATAATACACAATAGTGTTCAATACATTTGGGTTTGCCATTAACAAAGATTGGAGTGCTACCTTCTCTGTTACAAATCATTATATCCTGGTACACATAAGCCTATGAATTGTTGGCAAGAAGTAGGGATAAAATCTGTCTTAAAGATATTACGTTCAACATGTAGCCTTTATCTTCTGAATTTTCTTTCTGATGAGTTTTCCTTCATTCTATTTATTTAATTTCTTTCTTTACATTTAATTTTGATTCAACTTCTCCTATCCTTATTTTTTATTTAGTTTCTAAACAAATTAATTTACACCCTACAAGTGGCACCTAGAAAATATCAAGCATAGAATTGATTTTTAGCATAGTTTTAAAACTTCTCTAATGAACTTCAAACTAGGCTGTGTTGCCACGACTCGATTGGATTTTGAGGTGACTCGCCCCCCAAAATTCAATGGAACCAACTCATTGAGTAAACTTGGTAAATCATCAAGCCAACAAGATCGAGTCAACTTGAAAATGCACCTAGTTAGCCAATAAACTTGACCAAGTTATTCAATTATTTATATAATATTTTTTTCGATAAAAAGATATCACATCAAGAAGCATAGGGGACGCACTCCAGAAAATAGAAGGGAAATATTTGACAAATCACATTCACAACTTTGAAACACAATTGAGCAAGCATTTGGAGTTGTTAAGAAACGATGGCCTATGCTATCGACAGAGTCACATTACCTATTTAGAATTCAAGTGAATATTGTAGTTGCATGTTTCATATTAAATAACCATATCATGGGGGTTGGTCCAAATGATCCACTATTAACAGAAGTGGATCTAGAGCTTCAGAATGCTTTTGTAAATGCTGATGAAATTAGAAATAATACACCTAACTTTAGTAATCGTTTCACATTTATCATTTATTTTAAATTGTTGGTGGTTATTGTTGGAAATTTCTTTTTGTTAGCAATTGATGGTTATTGAAATTTGAATTTATTTGTTATATTATCAATTGATGGTTATTGTTGAAATTGTTTATAATGCTGATTGTTAAGAATGGATTTTAGGGCAAACAAAGACAATTCGATGTGAACAATTACAAAAATCAGTTGAGTTGGAATACTAGCATGGACAATATTTTGATTGAAATGTTGTTTGAAGATGCGAGACAAGAGAGGAAGAGTGGCAACCATTGTGATACTAGTGTTTGAAAACCTATCACTTCTGTATTATCTAAAAAATGTCGACAACCTATTATAAAGAGAAATATCGAAAGTCGTTTACGTATTATGAAGATAGAATACAAGAACTTCTCAGAGTTAAAAGGTAAGAGTGGATTTGGGTGGGACAATGTTAGAAAGGCCGTGATAGTCTCAGATGATCAATGAGATCAATTTCTACAAGGTCCAGTTAAGTACTTATTGCATTTTACTTTATATTTTACATGTATTAGTTTTATAATATGATGTATGTTTTACTAAGTCAGTTTATAACACAAAATTTATATTTTTATATGTTTTTTTTTATAATGGAGATAAGAAGTTTAGGCAATTTCCAGACAAATGACTATATGGAGCTTTGACAAGTTATCAATTGTCATCGGCAATGATCATGCCATAGGACGTTATGCATATGGAGGAATGAAATATATGTATTTGGAATAGAATGAGGGTGTAAATGATACTAACCAATTGCCAGATGTACAACTAGATCAAGCTTGGAAGATATTAAAGAAAATGTTAGTGTTACAGTTGGAAGTGGAAGTAAAAGGGTATGTTCTTCTAAAAAAAAATGACATCATGGTAAGAAGTCACGGAATGTTGAAGAAGTTAAAGAAATGATCCCAGGGATTAATGAAAATATGAAGGAGCTTAGGATGACCATTGATCCCTTCTCTATTCTTAAAAAGTTGTACGAGGAAATTATGAAGACAGAAAGATTCAATGAGGACTATTTGGAGGCAACTTTTATAATAATTAGGATGGATCCCTATGCTACAAAAATGTTTGTAGTGAAGAGGGAAAAATACAGGAAGAAAGAGTTGGAGTCTTTATGTGAAGAAATTGGGGAACTCTAGGAGACTTTCCTTTGAACAATTGTAGAGTTTAATTCGTAGGAGACTTTCAATTGATATGAACTTTAATTATTTAATTTTAAACAATTTTAGAAGTTTCTAAGAGTTTAACTTATTTTCGAATTTTACTATGTTGACTTCTTCATTATGAAATATTGAATGGTCATTGATTTATTATATTTGTTACTAGTTTCTCAAATAATTTGTTTTTTTTTTTTATATGTATTTTTATATAGTTTGAAATAGGTTTGATTTTCATGGTTTAATATGTTTATGATGTCATTTAGATATAATAAATTAATTCAGGTTAATGGCCAAATGTTAATTTCATATGAAAATGCTTTGTTTGTAATCTTTCAATTTTCTTTAAATGATACATGGAGCCATATTTTAATTTTTATTTAACTTTAAACAAAAATTTTAGAAAAAAAAAGTTATTTTTATATATAAAAAATAGAAATTGTGTGTGTGTGTGTTTTTTTTTGGCGTTTGTGGGGGTAACCAAGCAAACATAACATTTTTCATTGGACCCAATAATTGCAAAATTGTGTAAATTACACAAAACCCTATAAACATAAAATTTCGTGTTTGTGATAATTTGCAGTGCAAACGAGCAGGGCCTTAATGGGCTTTTCTCACTTAAAAATGAGAAAAGCTGACGCTAAGAGCTTAAATGAACAAGCCCTAAGATAAAAAGGTCTCACTTAAAAATGCGAAAAGCTGACGCTAAGAGCCTACACGAACAAGCCCTAAGCCAAAAAGGTGGGAAAATCATTTACCTAGGTATGGGATAGGAATATGTTTCACTCCCAAGTAGGAAAATTACTTTGATAGGAAATTGAATTCTAGGTAGATACGTAATCATATGCCTAAAAATTATATTTTTCAAGAGATTTCATTTTCTTGCTCGTGCTAAATTAAACCGACACACCCTCAAAGTGGAAAAGTAGGACAAATTGTATCTAAAATATTTCACAAAACATTATATTGAGAAATTTTTTGATTTGAAGGCCAAAGGGCGGTGAGGGAACAAAACCTTCAGCTCGTGAAGCAGATTGGTTGGATATTCCTCTAGGATTGGATTGTGAATTTGTAATTCCAAATTCATTCTGGACAAAATTACCCTCGGAAATTTTCATTTATTTCTAATAAGTTTATCAATCCATGTTTCGATAATTTGGTCAAAATTGTCTTTAGGTCACCTGGCTGTCAGGTAAGGAACAAAATAAAAACAGTAACAAGAGACAGAGATCCAAAGCTTTAAAACGCCAAGCGGCTCTTCTTTCTTTCTTAGACTATTGTTTTTCTTCGCGAGAACCACAACAAGAAGATTCAAATGACGAGATCAGGGAAAAAAGGACTGAAGAAAGGAAATGGGACGACTGCTAAAGTTGATGAACGCACAAGAATTCGAATATCGAAAGTTCTTGAAGAGTTTAGTTCAAGAGATGACGAAGGTTTGTCTTTTTTCTCCAATTTTTTTTATTATAGGTTTTTTTTTTTTCCCCCTTTATTTCTACTGGAATTTCTGATTTTCATAGTGGGTATTGTTTGAAGCTAAGAAATTTCAGCGTTTTTAGGTTCTAAAAGCTCGATAATGAAATAGGTTTTGAGTTTGAAATATAATTTTTTTCTATGTTTCTTTTATTTATTTTTATTTTTTTTTTTTTTTTTTTTTTAGTTATATGAAAGTTGCAGTTCCTTTCGATGGTAAATTAGAAAATTTTGGGGTATTTGAATTCAGTGAGGAATTGGGTTTTCTTTGTTTCAATCTCAAAATTTGTTACAAGCTAGATTTTGTCTGTTATTGTGGATTTCATGTTCATTTCAGTTGACATTTTATTGCCGCATTGAACAATTTTCTGTAGCAAATCCAGGCGGTCCATCCTATAAATGGCCATCTGGATTTTGACCATATCGACAGTGCCCTTATCCATGTCACACCCCATATATGTTGCAAGGTAGGATGTCAACGTGGACATTGCGTTTAGTGCCATGTAGTGCCCATCACACCCATGAGTATGCCAACAGTTTCCATAGAGGCACCACTAAGACAACATTGGCATGCCAGGGAAGGCTCCATAGGCAATCCTATTTTGATGTCTTAGTCCACCACTTTGCACCAATTGTTGTCACATGATGCGATAGGAGTGCACATTACTCTCCCATAGGGCAAATATGTGGCATCGAATGGGACCCACAAGGCAATACTTTTCTCAGCAAGTTCCACGAGACAACTGGATGCCGTTGTCCATTGAGGTCGTCATTAAAAGTTCTGCCATAGAGCAATAATAACATTCTAGAGTTTGTATAGACCATGAAACATGCCTTCATCACACTAAAATGCTTTTTTGTTACCAAACGAAGTAAGCCATGTCTCAAGGTCTGCATCAACAAAATGACCTATTGACTTCTATATTCAGCCTCGATAGAGACTCTATGAATTCTAGCTTTCTTTGAGTTGCATTCTACCAACAAATCGACATCAACTTTTGTTTCGATAATTGAAAACAAGCCATGGAGAGCCCATGATGATCGACAGAGCACAAACAAAAGATTAAGCACACACCACGCCTTGGTGTTCTCACACTAGCCATCCACCTAGCCAAAAGGATCTGACCGTCATCCTAAAAAGGCAAGATATACCGATAAAAAAAAGAAGGGCAAGATACTTGTTGGGAGGATGTTGATGATGTGCTTGATTTTATGCATCATTGAAAATTTTGACAATATCTTGTTGCTTAGATTCATGACTTTTGTCATCACAATACTCTCAAGAATTGGATTCATCACATTTTTCATCTAACTGCCCTCACGTCGTATCCTGTCACATCCATAGTTAGTTTGGCCATCCAATAAGGACTTGCAAGGTTTTAATGGAATTTCATGCATGCCAAACTCCTCCTTTAGTTTCTTCCCAATGCTTCACTTGCAAAAGAAGACATATTAATAGGCTAGTTTGACTTGCAACGCATTTAACTTTGTTCTTAAAGACTTTACAGTATCCACTTATTCGACATGGAGATTACTTTTTGTTTCTTATGCATTTGGGGGTGGAGTTCTGAAATTGAAATCGTGTAGTATCTACGTTTTTCTTATACAAGGTGTTAGATTTTGGTTTTGGTGCCTATTTTGGTCGGCCTAGAAATAGATTATTTTGATGAATGCGTGTTAATTTCTTCTAAATGATAGAAATATTTGATGAAATTTTCACATAAACCATAAAAGATGATGAACAAGCATAAAAACACACTTTGATAAGCCATTAAACTACAATGTACAATATAGGAATTTTGGAAATGAAGATCAATGGTATTTTCTCACAATTCTTCACAGGTTTCTAAAAGCCTGCCGGCCAAATACAACTATATTATATGTGGAGATGGAAATAACCATGTTAACTACATACACCTTAATATTTAAAAAAATTGCTTAAATGAACTAACTATTATTTTTAATCTTCTATTGCCTTGTACTTGTTTTTCATCTTCTAATAAAATTCTACACCTATCAAAGCCTTACCCAAAAATTTGGGGCCAACTGAACAAATCATGTTCCTCCATTCAATTAAGTACTATAAAAAATTAACAAAATATTAAATAATTTTCCTCCATTTACTAAGTACTATGGAAAAATTAGCAAAATATTAAATCTTACATGATTATCAAAAGTTAAATAAATAAATAAATAGGTCCTAAACTCACAATATTACATATTTGTCGGTTAAGTAATTGGTTCATACATATTTTGGGATAAGAACGTTGTCGAAGTAAAGAAACACAAATGAGATTTAGCATGGTCTCCTCAACTTCCTTGTTTTATATTTTTTTTCCTTCCTTTTTGGCTTTGCTAGCATTGATGAAATCTTGTACTTTATCAAGAAATGACGTATATATAAATTAGCATATATCAACTAATTAGAACTTGACTGATTGTATGTCTGTGCTCCTATGTGTGTACAATGCATCAAAACAAGATGGTGCGGGGATATGTAATCAATCATGATTGTTTTTACTAATGATGAATGTAATGCGTAATTTGGAATTCTTTTTTAGGAGTAATTCATATTTCTTCAATATTTTTAGAAAGACGAATATATCAATTGAAATTTACTGTTCATTGAAAATATCCGCAAAATCTTCGATTGTTATTAACTGAAATTTGATATTTTTGGTCAAAATTTACTGTTTATCAAAATATTTCATGAAACGATCTTTCCCTCTGAAATATGTACCAAAAAAAAAAAAACTATTGGCTGAATTTCCTGCTGAGCCCCATGAAAAGAGAAGTCTTCCTGTATATTTGTGGATTATGCAAAATTCAATACCATGGCTCTATATGTGGAAAATTTAGTAATTTATCGACTTAGGTTAAATGGGAAGGTCTTAAAGATCTTTTCTATTGAAGTATGACTTGCCCTAATTGATGTCTATCAACCCCTTCTTTTCGAGATACAGTGCACACATTTGAAGCCGGTCTAACGAATCCTGAACGGGCTGTGGTGCATGAATTGTCCAGGAAAATGGGTATGGTGTCGAGAAGTTCTGGGTGAGTTCAAGTTAGTTTTGTTGATGATTTACTTCTGAATTTTCTTGTTTGCGGAGCTACCAAACTTGTAACACCCTTGCTTTAATTGGGTTTGATCGAGTGTACCTCAACTTTGAACAGGCGTGGCAACCAGCGGCGTGTTTCTGTTTTCAAAAGTAAAAAGAAGAAACAGCAAACTGTGAAGAAAAAGGATGATCTCACTTGTTTGTCATTTTCAGAGGAGACAAAAGAGGTTCTACGGGATTTATTTACCCACTATCCTCCTGATGAGGATGAGCAAAGTGAACAAATGTTTGCGAATCAAAGTGAGAAGGCTTATAAAGGACTGAAGAATAAAGATAATAGTTTCTGCAAACCTTCAATGAGCAAAGTTGATATTGCAAACAAGGTGGAATCACATGCTTCTAAAATGAATAAGGGAAATCTAAGACAGGTTATCTCTACCTACCAGATTTATTTTAAAATTTAACTCAATTTTGCCAATCGTTGGAGTCTTGTGCCGAAATATATTTACCTTATGCTCAAATTTTGCTTTGATGAAGTTTTACAATGGTTTCATGCTTGCAGATAGCTGAAGGAAGGTCTAAGCTTCCAATTGCTTCCTTCAAGGATGCCATTACATCGGCAGTAGAATCTGACCAGGTTCTAATATTTTTGCATATACTGTTGTTCTATTGCTTGATAGTCTATAAAATGTTAAGAGCCATGAGCTCTACTAACTTCATATTTATACTAAAGGCAAGAAATACAATTATAGACACTTACTACACACACATAAACTGACCTATACAATTCATAATTACCTTAAACATGCCAACATCCCTGCTCAAGCTGTAACATATACATCAAAAAGGTTATCAAAAAACATATACATCAAACATGGCCAGGTTGATAGAAAAATCATGACTATTAACAGGTCCAATTGCTTTGGTGAAGATATTTGCAAGTTGTTGAGAAGAAGAATCATGCTGGAGAATCAAAGAGTCATCATAAACTTAAACTCTCTCTAACAAGGTGCACATCAACATTAATATGCGGTCCCCTCATGAAGAAAGAAATCAGATGTAATATTTTGAGTTTGTTCATCATTGCAGTCAAGAGGCATGAAACCACTGATAAGGACATTAGAAATCATGGGCCGTTATGTAGTAGTTTTTGTAGCCCATTAATGCGTTCACGAATGTTAGGGTTATAAGAGTCTTTTTAGGATATAAGAGTCAAAAAAAGTTCTTTTGGAGGCGACATCTACGTCTCTTGTCCATGATGTAGTTGTACTATCACTAGAGTATTTCAACTTGCCTAAATTCTTGACCTCTAAAATTACAATCAAGCTCACCATTCACATGGGAGATGAATGAAGAGTCATCCATGGTAAGAATATGTAGACCAAGAGAATAGATACTAGAATGTGTGAAACTTGTAAGGTCGGAGTAACATCTCTGAAATCCCATACAAATAACCACCTCACTAAAGTGACAAAATCAAGCATGAGGTGACTATTTCAAATCATATATGGACTTTCAAAGATGATAAATCTTCCCCGTCTCCCTCTAAAGTAGGAGGCCAAGAGGAGGATCCATATAGGTCTCCTCTGTGAGATGCCCATGAAGAAAATCATTCTTCACATTCAACTAATATAAAGGCCAACCTCAATTAGTAGCAATGGAGATAAGGATGCGAATGGACATCAACTTGGCCATAGGAACAAATGTGAGATCATAATCTAGACCTCATGATCAAATGAAACCTTGTGCTACAATGCGAGCATTGGACATCCCAATTCCCTACACTTTCATTAGAGTTGTGCTCTACAACAAAGACCTAGTAGCAACAGCCAACTGTTGTCCATTTTGATGGAAGAGAGACCATCTCCCGAGTATTATTAGTCCGTAGGGCTTTCATCTCCCCCACCATCACAACTTTACACTCAAGATGACGAAGAACACATGAATAATACAAGGAATAGCAAAGCATCACTAACAAAAAGAAAAACTTTATAAGGAGACATGGATTGGTAAAATGCATAGATTGAGCAAGAGGGTAAATGGTGAAAAACAAAGTTATGAAATCCCTTTCCGAAAGAAATAGGTATATCAAGATTAGAAATAGGAATGTGTGGAATATGACTAGAAAAAGTAGTATGATGAAGAAATAGGGATTGATAACATCAACTGGAGCAACCTGTGAGGAGGATGAAGGTTACAATGTGATAAAGGAAGGTGCACACGATCTTCTGTGAAGATATGTAAGATAATCCCTTTGCTGCAAAGAAGAATCGGAAAAAAGCCATAGAGGCAAGTAAAGGAGTAAGAGGTATTGATCCAGATATAGAACAATCTAGAGAAAAATAAGAAACCTATTAAAAAGGAGACATCCATAGAAGTGAAGCAACTTTGGGATGCAAGATCATAGCACCTCTAGCCCTGGAACACTTTAGAACTACCCACTGAATACATGTTGAGTGACTTTATCATCCATTTTTATTTCCGATTAGGATGATGGTTTTGAACAAAATAGGTACACCCAAAGACCCAAGGCTCAATGGGTAAATGGAGATCCTATAGATAGAGAGTGTATAAGGGAGTATAACCCTCTTAAGATCTTGGGAGGGCTTCGATTGATCAAGAACAAGCGATAAGGAAGGCCAAGGCCCAATAAGACTTTGATTTGTTCATATCTTGCAAAAAAATCTGGGCATGCCAAGATGTTTGTTCTAGAATTTTGCAACGCTATTTTGTTGAGGAGTGTATAAACATAACTACTTGTGCTGTGTTGCACCAACAAAGGAAGGGCATTTGGTGAGGAGCGATGGTCCGGTGGCTGACAAGCCACTTCGAGGAGGCGATTGGATTGGAGTGCTCGAGGTCACAATGGGATCGGGTGTTTTCTCGTCTCATCGTAGTGCCCGGTTTGTCTTGATTGGAGATTGATGAACGTGTATCATACCATAATTATGAAGATAATGGAGAAAAGACCGCTCCAGTGGTTGTTCAATGGTTCACCAACTTGGGTGTGCTCGTCAGTGTCGGGAGATCGAGTCTCCCCATCCCCGAATTTACGCAATACGCTTGTTTGTAGTTGCAAGGTGTATTTGTAGGGATTAATCACACTTGGAGTAGGGACACCTTGTAACATAAAAAGAGACATTGGAAGAATGAGTTAAAAGATTTTTAGGATGGGATGTTGGTTGCAAACAAGTGTATAGACTCAAGGCAAGGAGCCAACTATCTAGGGGTGGTGTGTAAGGTAGATTTATAGAAGGCATGTTAGCTGGAATTTCTTGAGGTACCTTCTGGTTTGTATGGGTTTTGGGAAAATATGGATTAATTGGGTGATTAAATGTGTCTTTATTCCTTCGTTCTCCATTTTGGTTAAGGGGTCTCTTGCTAATGTTTTCAAAAGCTCTAGAAGTATCAGGTAACTAGACCACTTTATCCCCTTCTTGTTTCTTATAGTGGCCGAGGCCCTTGGAAGAAGGTTTCAAAGGCGGTGGTGAATAGAGATCTTTTGGTTTTTTTGCTGGGGGATGGATGGCCTATGGTTTCCCATCTTTAGCTTGTGAGTGACATCTTGATTTTCGTGGATGTGTCCATCCATTAAAGCCAAGTCTTTTTTTTGGAAACTTGATGTACTTCCGTAAAAGCAAGGTGTTTCCAGTTGGCATCGGGGATGACTTAGAGGTGATTGGGGTGCCATTACTCATTAGGCCGTCAAGTTGGAAGCTTTATTTCTTTCTCTCATGGTCTTGGACAAAGTGGGTAGAAGACTCTCTTGGAAGAAATGCCTCTACCTATTGAAAGGTGGTAAAATGACCCTAATCATGAACATTCTTGCGAACATTCTGGTGTATTTTATTTCCTTGTTTTCAATTCCTAGGAATGAGGAAATGAAATTGAATAAGTTTTTGGAGACTTACTCTGGCATGATAAGGAGGGCAACAAGAAGTTCCATTTCGTGAGTTGGAATGTATTTGCTGTCCAAAGAAGAGTGGGGGTTTGGGTTTTCGTGATCTTAGATGGATAAGTCATTCTTTATTGAGTAAATGGTTGTGGAGGTTTGGATGTGACCAATTCAGCTTATAGAGGAAAGTTATAGTGAAAAAGTTTGGGAATGGACTGCTTAGTTGAGACAGTGGGCCAATGCATTCTACCTATGGTTGCAACGTGTGGAACGGCATTCAGAAGATCCTACCTCTCTTTCAAGAAAAAAGTGAGGTTTAGGGTGGGAAATGGCTCCAGTATCAGATTTTGGGAGGACCGTTGGTGTGGGCCTTCACCTCTCAAGGATCGGTTTTTGGATTTGTTCCTCTTGGTCATGAAAAGGGTGTTCGTATTTCGGTCTATATCGTTCGATCTGAGCATGGTGTGCATTGAGACTTCGGGTTGAGGAGACCTTTCAACAATTGGGAGTTGGATTCTGTATTGAATTTGGCGAATTGGTGAATCTGCATTTGGAAGAAGAGGGCAGATTACTTTGGGAGTTGGAGAAGAAAGGGGTGTTCTCGGTTTGGTCCTTTTACCATGCTTTGTCTCGTGGTGGGTCTGTGAGTTTTCTATCCGCGGCTGTCTTCGTGTCCTAAGGTTTCATCAAAGATCACTTCTTTCATTTGGACTACTGCTAAGGGATTCTAATGATGGATAATGTGTTGACAAGGGACATCTTTGACGCTAATTTTTGTCGCATGTAAGAAGAATGGGGAATTGGTAAACCATATGTTTTTGCATTGCAACTTGCCATTACTTCCAATTGCATCCTTCGAGGATGCTGTTACTTTAAATTTGGAATCTCACCAGATTCTTTTAATATCTTTTACATGTACTGTTGTTCTATTTACCTTTCCTAGGATGTAGATTAGCTTAATGTATATAATATATCTTAATCCTCTATAATATCCAAGTACCTTTTGCTGAAAAATCTACAAGACTTATTTTAGAAAAATAGGATATTCTTCTTGATTATTCTTGATCATTTTTTACTTTCTAGAACATTCTTGTAACCTTCTACAATAGGATAGTTTTCTAGAATATTCTTGTAATAGGATAGTTGGTATAGTTTTCTTGAATATTCTTGTAATCCTCTATAATAGGATATTCTAGAATATTCTTGTAATATGATAATTGGTATAGTTTTCTAGAATATTCTTTTAATCCTCTACAATAGATAGTTTTCTAAAATCTTCTTATAATAGGATAGTTGGTTTATAAATACCCTATTAGGGCATTTGTAATGGATATAAAAAAAAGAATTCTCAATAAATTCAGTTTCCTACATGGTATCAGAGCCTTAGGTTCATATCCTAGGAATCAATTTTTTTTTCTTTTTTTGCCATCTTGTTCGTTGTTCATTTGTTTTTACCCTCCCTTTATTTTTTCCTTGTGATCTTTGCTAAATTCACGATGTCAGAAGAGTCAGGAGCCACCAATCAGTCTGTGATGGTGACACTTCATGGGAGACCACAAAACTTTTCTGGTAGAAATGGGGGAAGATAAAAAAACTAGCAACAAAAGTTACATGCTAATATGGCACAAACCGGCAGTGATGGCTCGGGTGCTCAAGAGAATTTTAATAGCAAGGAGATCAACAAAGAAGACATTGAATGGCTAAGATCACTTCTCAACTCCTTGGAGAAACCATCGGGTATGTGTTCATTTGCACATTTAGGTATGGTTTCTTCTTCTCATGCCTTTAGTGTCTCGGATAGTAACTATTTTGACTCTTGGATTATTGATTCAGGAGCAACTGACCATATGACTCATTACTCCTTTATATTCTCCACATATAGTCCATGTTCTAGTAATAGAAAAATTACATTGGCCGATGGGTCACTTGCCACTGTAGCAGGTCAAGGAGATATCCACATAAGTCCTTCATTAATTCTGAAAAATGTTTTGCACGTTCCAAAACTTACAATAAATCTAGTCTCTGTCCAAAATCTTACAAAGGATTTGAATTGTAGCTTGACATTTTCATCCACCTCTTGTATTTTTCAAGATCGAGCTACGGGGATGACGATTGGGCATGCTAAGGAAAGCAGTGGTCTCTATTACCTTGATGTGCAGAATAAAAATAAGAGTTGTAGGATTGACAATCCATCTTCCTTGTTGTCAGATACAAGATCTCCAATAAAAGACCAGATTTGGCTTTATCACCTTCAGTTTGGACATCCTTCCTTTAGGACTTTGAGTGTCATGTTTCCTTCCTTATTTAAGAATATTGATATTCGTGAATTTCATTGTGACATTTGTGAGTTTGCCAAACATAAACGAGTTTCTTTTCCTTTGAGTAATAAAAAATCCTCATTTCCTTTTCAATTAATCCATAGTGATATTTGGGGACTGTCAAGAATTTCAAATATTTCAGGGGCTAAATGGTTTGTCATGTTTATTGACGACTGTACTCGTGTCACATGGGTTTTTTTACTAAAACAAAAAATCTGATGTTTGTACGGTTCTCCCTATCTTTCATGACATGGTCAAAAATCAGTTTGGGGTTAAAATAAAAAAAATGAGATCTGACAATGCAAGAGAATATTTTAATCAAGTATTATCTACATATTTTCAAAAAGAGGGGATAATACATGAATCCTCTTACATAGATACACCCCAACAGAATGGAGTGGCAGAAAGGAAGAATGGCCATCTCTTGTCAACAACTCATGCATTGTTATTCCAACGAAATGTCCCCAAATACTTATGGGTTGAAGCAGTTCTCACATCAGCCCACTTAATAAATCGTATTCCATATCGAGTTCTTGATTTTAATAGTCCCTGGGAGGTCTTTTCCAAATTTTTTCCTAATTTTGCATCTCACAATCAATTGTCACCTCGAGTTTTTGGATGTGTCTCGTTTGTTCATATTCATTCTCATGGTCGTAGTAAACTTGATCCTCGAGCTCTTAGGTGTGTCTTTATGGGGTATTCCTCAACTCAAAAGGGTTATAAATGTTATCATCCACCATCTCGCAAAATCTTTGTGTCCGCCGATATAACTTTTGTTGAAAGTGAAAGTTTTTTCCAACCTTCTCTTCAGGGGGAGACACTTACTAGTGAAGATAAGGACCAAAAGGATCATGGCTTTCTAATCGACTTTCCTGCTCAAGCTAACCAACCACCAACCCAAAACACTCCACCATTTCCCTTGCTTGAAATTGAACCACCAAAACAACTTGAACAAGAAGAAGTTGAGCCTTCAAAACAGCCCGAAGCTGGACAACTTGAACCTATAACCCCAGAACATACTTGTATTGAATCAGTTATCACGAAACCATTACAAGTTTACTCAAGGAAGAGAGGTTCCACTGCTAAGCCGAAGCTAACTCAAGCGTCCGAACCAATTCTCGGAAATGAGGTAAATATTGATATCCTTGTCATCAACTTGTCTTCTGAACTTTTTGAAAAAAATGATCTTGACTTACCCATTGCAGTTAGAAAAGGTACCCGAAATTGTACAAAATATCCGTTGTCTCATTTTGTGTTAGTCGAAAAAGTGTCACCATCATACAAAAGCTTTCTTACCCATCTAAACTCCACAACCATACCACAAACACAATCCGAGGCC
Organism: Akebia trifoliata; assembly: GCF_017979445.1. Taxonomy (NCBI): domain Eukaryota; kingdom Viridiplantae; phylum Streptophyta; class Magnoliopsida; order Ranunculales; family Lardizabalaceae; genus Akebia; species Akebia trifoliata. The sequence continues at coordinate 20,443,205 of NC_141375.1, read as the reverse complement.
CTAAGTAAAGAAGAATGGAGACATGCTATGAAAGTGGAAATGGATGCACTCACAAAGAACAAAACCTGGGAGTTGGTGGAGCTGCCCAAAGGAAAGAAACCTGTTGGATGCAAATGGGTGTTTTCTCTGAAGTATAAAGCTGATGGATCACTTGAACGATACAAGGCCAGGTTAGTTGCAAAAGGTTATACACAGACCTATGGAGTGGACTATGAAGAAACATTTGCACTGGTGGCTAAGATGAACACAGTAAGGATTTTGTTGTCATTGGTAGCCAACTTAGATTGGAGTTTACACCAATTCGACGTGAAAAACCCCTTTCTTCACGGAGACCTAGAGGAAGAGATTTATATGGTGAGGCCTCCAGGATTTGATGACAATTCAGGAGATAAGAAGGTATGCAGGTTGAAGAAAGCATTGTATAGGTTAAAACAATCTCCACGAGCATGGTTTGGAAGGTTTACAAAGACAATGTTAGGAATGGGCTACAAACAAAGTCAAGGTGATCACACTCTATTCGTAAAACACTCGGCCTTTGGGGGAGTAACTGCACTACTGGTATATGTGGACGATGTTATTGTCACTGGTAATGATGCGAAGGAAGAATGAGCATTCAAGAAACGTCTTGCAGAAGAGTTTGAAATAAAGGACCTAGGCAAGCTGAAGTATTTCCTAGGTATAGAGGTTGCTCGTTCAAAGGAAGGAATATTTGTCTCACAACAGAAGTATGTGCTAGATCTTCTCAAGGAAACTGGAAAAATAGGTTGCAGGCCCATGGAGACACCAATAGAAGCAAATCATAAGCTAAGTGAAGCTCCAGAAGATGAGATTGTAGACAAAGGGATGTATCAACGTTTGGTTGGAAGACTGATTTACCTCTCTCATACTAGGCCTGACATAGCATACTCTGTTAGTGTGGTTAGCCAATTCATGCACAATCCTAAGAGTATGCACCTGCAAGCTGTATACCGCATCCTCCAATACTTCAAAGGTAGTCCAGGTAAGTGAATTTTATTTAAAAAGGGAGCAAACTTGCGTTTGGAAGCATACACAGACTCAGATTATGCAGGGTCCGTGGTGGATAGAAGATCGACATCCGGTTATTGTACATTTCTAGGAGGAAATCTAGTTACATGGAGAAGTAAAAAACAACCGGTTATAGCAAGATCAAGTGCAGAGGCAGAGTTTCGGGCAATGGCACAAGGAATTTGTGAACTTCTGTGGATCAAAATAATTCTGGAAGATCTTAAAATCACCTAGGATAGTCCAATGAGGTTGTATTGTGATAACAAGTCAGCCATCAATATTGCTCATAATCCAGTGCAACATGATCGTATAAAACATGTGGAAGTGGATCGACATTTCATAAAGGAAAAACTAGACAGTGGTTTAATTTGCACCCCATACGTTTCAACAGAAGGGCAACTGGCAGACGTTCTAACGAAAGGATTACCTGGAACCACATTTCAAAAGGTCATTGGCAAGTTGGGAATGGAAAACATATATTCACCAGCTTGAGGGGGAGTGCTGAAAAATATACAAGACTTATTTTAGAAAAATAGGATATTCTTGATTATTGTTGATCATTTTTTACTTTCTAGAACATTTTTGTAACCTTCTACAATAGGATGGTTTTCTAGAATATTCTTGTAATAGGATAGTTGGTATAGTTTTCTAGAATATTCTTGTAATCCTCTATAATAGGATATTCTAGAATATTCTTGTAATAGGATAGTTGGTATAGTTTTCTAGAATATTCTTGTAATCCTCTACAATAGATAGTTTTCTATAATCTTCTTGTAATAGGATAGTTGGTCTATAAATACCCTATTAGGGCATTTGTAATGGATATAAAAAAAAGAATTCTCAATAAATTCAGTTTCCTACACCTTTACATGCCGGTCGGTCATACTTGTATCATGTATGTGCCATATAGGAACTGGTAGTAAATATTGCATGGAATTTTTTCTTTCCAATTTATTCATCGATACTGTACTGTTGATTATTTTCTTTATTCTTAACAGTATCCTGTTCTTGTTTTGAGAAAAATTATATAACTAGTATGTTTTGAGAAAAATTATATAACTAGTATGTTTTGACAACTTATATTGTAGAATGGTAGAAACAAACTTTCCAATATTATAAGTATCATTAGATTTGGAATAAGTAAATACTAAAAATTGTCAGTCTTAGCTTAGGCAATAGACCTCTCTATTCTGCATTTTTCCCTACTCTAATGCATAGTTGGGAGAATGCTCATGTTGCTTAAGTAGTAACATTTCTCAGTTAGACTGGTAGAGGTGTTTCTGAATTATGAGAATTTCTGAAAAAAAGTAACGGGAAAACTTACTAAAACACGCGGTAGGCAACTGTGTGCACCATTTTTTTTCGTAGAAAGTAGTTTATAATTCTATTACAGAAAGTTTTCTTAATATAATGAAGTAAAATATTTAGTGTAGCTGTCATTGTAATGATCTTGGTCAGCTTTCTAATGGTACTGTTTTGATCACAAATTGACTTATCGAATGGAAGTTATGTTATTTTGAAATACTCAAACCAAAATGAAATCACTTTTTAAGAGAAAGAGGAAAGGGGAAACACATGGTTAGACATGGTTGGTTGCCAGGAATGGTTTCCTGGTTATTCTAAGGTTATAACAATTTTGTGTACCTTTTAGTTTTTATTAACTCTTTATCTGAGGATGAGATTTATGGGTCTGCTATAACATTTTTGGATTACTCTTTATGTGTTTTATTTTCAAAGCAGGTAGTGCTCATATGTGGTGAGACTGGCTGTGGGAAGACTACACAGGTTACAACTTTTTTGCTTTCTCTTCTTCATGGATATTTAACAATCTTGCATGAAAGTTATTCTTCTAGTGTAACTATTTCCCATGTGCGAATCTTTTGGTTTCTCCTTGTATATTTTGTCTGAAAGGCCTTTGATTCTTTCCCTACCATATAATTCATTCCTGTTTAAAAATCCATTTATATTTAATTTTTTAGATAATTGCCATCTTTAAAACTAGTTACACACTTCACAAACAGTTAATCAAATTTAAATTCAATTGAATTAGTCAATATTTTAGCTTTAGTCATCAACATTAGTGTTTTTAAAGGTGTGTGTTCCTTGGGATGAGGCTCATTAAAAAAATAAAGAAACTAATGTAAAAATAGTCGAGGCATACGCCTTAAACCAAGAAGTTTCCAAAAGGTGTGTACCCCCATGGTAGTAAATTATTAAACTTTGATTTTAGTGTCTATTTTAGTCAACCTGGAAATAGAAAATTTCGGGGATCAGGAAAATATTTCCATCAATATGGAAATTAATATAATTTTCATGGAAATGTTGCAGAAATCAAGGGAATATTGAGGAATTTGTTATTGAAATTGCAGGAATGATAAAACAAACATTAAAACACACTCATAAATAAAATAAGTTAAACAACTGTATGAAGTGTGGAAATGAAGATCAACTACATTCTACCACACACACACACACGCACACATAAGTATTTGGGAGATCCAGAGTGAAGCAGCAATTTTTTTTTTTTCCGTGTAAATGATAAAAATATTGTCATAATAACAATAGACACCTTAATATGTTAAAAATGGTTAATGAACAAATTATTAAGTATTATATTCATGCACCACTCTTAATCTGAATATAGTATCCCACTTAAACACCAAATCTTCAAAGATAATCCCTCTAAATTCTTCAGAGATTTTGCGCCAACTATGAATAAGACCCAGAATGGATATAATGACCTCTTGGAAGTAGTGCTTCTTTCCCAAACTCCCTCATGTTGCGCTCCAACCAAATACCCAACAAATGGCAAAAGGGGTCAAGAACTAGAGGATTCTTTTCATGTGCGAGCATCCTTTGATCTTCCAACTTTGGAATAAAGCTAGAATTGAAGCCGGAAAGTATCACGGAATTTGGAATGAGGATAGAAAATAAGCCCAAATTTCTGAGGCGTAAGGACAATGAATGAGTAAACGGTTAACCGGTTCCCCATTTGACTTGCACAGAAACAATAATTGTATTGCTTGCTTTTATTTTTCTATTACTTGGAATAGACGTTACAAACTTGGATGCTTCATAATAGGTTCAGTATTTTCTAATGCAGCTACATTTTTCAAATGTCTTTTAAAACCCTTCTGTTTTTTTTTTTTTTTTTCCTTTTGATATATTTCTAATATTTATGGTCTTTTTTTATTTTATTTTAATTTTTACGAACACAATCCAGGTTCCACAATTTCTGTTGGACTATATATGGGGTAAGGGTGAGGTGTGTAAAATTGTGTGCACCCAACCTCGACGTATATCAGCAACATCAGGTGCATGCTACCTGAAAATGATCTAAAATTCGTACTTAGTTCTCTCTCTCTCTCTCTTCCACATTCTTTTCTTCTTTTTTCTACTTCGTATGGTACACAAGTTGGTGCTTATGATTGGAGATTTTTTGTGTACAGTTGCTGAGAGAATCTCTTATGAAAGAGGAGAAAATGTTGGAGACAGCATTGGATACAAGGTATTATTTGTAATTTGTCTTTGGGTTATAAAGAAATCCACTTTGTTTATCCTCCAAAAGAAAAAGAAAATCCACATTGTGCGTGGAACTGAGTTTAGAAAAACCATTACAAAAATGCATAAGAAATCATGGAAAATGCAACACAACACTTAGAAATCTAGAGATGGTCTAACCAGATTTTGCTGCTCGCACATAATAGATTATGTCAATGCATGCAATGACATAATTACTTGCTACCAATTGGGTGCATCGGTCCCTTGTATTGAAGATAGACTATGGTGGATCTTACGGAGAATCTCGAACAAAAAATTTGTTTACCATCACTATAAACCTTAAAAATCTACTTACTCGAGCAAAACATGTATGCACACGTTCACTCACAACACCACACTCTCTTCCTAGAGATTGGGTTGCATGGATCTATCTATATGGGCCACATGTCCACGTGGCCAGTGTTGTTAGATAGCATATTCTACCATATATGACTTGCATAGGCTGTGCGCATATGCGAAATCGCATATTCGTTTGCAGATCTTTTATTTTATTTTTGAAAAAAAACCAGAACAAATCATAATAAATTATTAAAAACTCATAAACATGTATATAATATAACAGATCAACAAAACTTTATGAAATGCAAGTAAAAATCTCAAATCTTTATTAAAATTGTAAGTTAAAAATTACAAATTACAAAGTATATTCTTTAATATTGATAATTTGCATCATATTCCACACGACCATCCCTAATCCATTGGGGAATAACATCTTCATTAGGATCACCGCCTTCGCCACTTTCGCCATCATCACTTCCATTCCCTTCATCATCTGAATCATCACCTTCTTCTACATACATCTCTTCCTCTTTTGTTTCGTCATTATCTGATCTCACTAACATCTCATCTACTCCCAATTTTTCTTCAACTTCATACATCATCCTCTTCCTCTTGTATCTTTCGTCTTGTAATCTTGAGTGTCCTCATTTTCTTCTTTGGCTTGAGCTTTCTCTAGGTGTCGGTGCAAAAGCTACTTGCTCAACTTAGGCCTAAGTCAAGTATTTTGCTTTAGACACCAGCTCGTCTCGTGCATTGGTGAGCCACAAATGATCTTCACCTAAGTCTTCAATGGAGATAGAGTCGTAAAATCCCCTATTCTCCTTCATTTGCTTGAATCTTTCATGCAATTTCTTATTGTATTGCACAAAGACTAAGTCATTGTGCTTCTTTTGCTTAAGTCTATTTCTCTTCTTTGTGTGAATCTGTTCAATACATAACAAGTTTTAAGTTAATACATAATAAGTAATTAAATATGTGAAGAAATTAAAATAAGATAACAAGATAACAATTAATAAACAACAAGTAACAAGTTAAGATGTTATACCATCTCCAATGTGCTCCAATTACCTTTGCATCCTGATGCTGAACATGTTAGGCTAAGTATTGTAATAACTAATCTCTTTAAGGCTCATTTTGTAATAGGATCAACTCCATAAGAGGATCACCAATCAGCTGTATCATTTAGGTAGGTTGTTACTAACTTATAAGTATTTTAATTTTAAAAGCAAACAAAGACAAAATATATATTTAATTTTTTCAAATTATTTATTATACTTGGAATCTTCGTAGTTCTATGTCTCCTTATGACCCCCCTCCAAAAATCCCTTCGCAGTTCTTGTATTGATCTAGTTGTGACGAGATCCTATCTTGTTCTTTCCGCGTTGGAACCAGTGTTTTAAAGTACGTAAAGCATACTTGAGGCGTTTTGGGTTCTTAAGGTGAGGCGTAAGCCTCAAGGGGCATTGAGGCTTATGCCTCGATTAATTTAAGAAAAAATCCTAAAAAAATGTATAAAAATTATAATAAATTCAGAAAAAATATAAAAACAAGTAAACAATCTTCAAGTACCAAATAAAAATTAAACATTAAAAATGTAGAGAGTAACAATATAATATAGAATCAAACACCAAAACAAGAGTGAAATATTAGTTTTTGAAAAAAATAGGTAAAAAGTTCAAGAATATACATAGAAAAATTACATACCTTAGACCTTAGAAAATCCTTAATTTCTTGGTTCTATTTGATCACAATCTTCTTAAGAAAGTTGTAGTAACTGATGGATTCGAATTTGGATGAGTATTGGAGCCTCTAAGAAGAAATCTAGGTGTGGGGAGATTTTAAGATTTCAAAGAGAGATTTTGAGAGATCTCTTGATAGTCTAAGTTTAGAAAACAAAAAACACTTTTATTTTGTAGGGTTATGTAAATAAGAGACTTGGGGGGGGGGGGGGGGGGAGGTATTTGTGTAAAATAAAGCAAGAAAATAAAATAAAAATTAATTTTTGACCCACAATATTGGGTTCTACCGAATCTAAGGCATAATCCTTACTAATGTTTGATGAGGCTTAAGCATCAAGGCATGAAGCTTACACCTTGCCTTGAGGCGTAGGTTTTTTAAAACACTGGTTGGAACCATCTTTTCCAAGACATTAAGGAATCCAATCATATGCATCAAATTTGCCTCATCACGATTGACAAATTGGAAGTATATGACTGGATTAATGATGTATGCAGTCTAATATAAGGCAGAAAGTGAGATCTAAGATAATGAGAGAATTGAGGGAGAAAAAGAGATTTGCGATCTGAAAGAGAGAGAGAGAGAGAGAGGTGCTTGGGTGGCAGATCTACTATTCTCCTCTCCTATTCTTTTCGACATTCTGAAATGAAATAACAGCTGTGGAAGACCTAGTCTTCGTCTCCATTAGATTTCAAAAGCATGAGATGCCCTTGACCATGGTCTCCTGTGGAAGACTCGATCATTTAAATTAAACCCCTCATCTTTTGAAAATATTTGGTATACCCATGTGCTATGTGTTGTAAAACTGGTGACATAACTCTTGACCACAGTTTCTTGGGAAAGACTTTGATTTCTAATAATTATTAGTGTTATGAATGTTTTAGGAATGATTCATAATGTTTTGGTTTTTGAAACAACCGAAGCATCGAGACGAAACTAAATTTTAAACCATGGATTATTTTCCTTAATTTTATCAATTGTTTTTTTTTTCCAGTCATAAATATAACCCATGGGTGGCTTTTCATCGCCACCTACTAATCTAAGCACAGTAATTAGAGGTTTGGAATCTCTAAGTGCTTTAACACCACCCATCAAAAAGTTTTGGGACGCGATAGTTTTGACAACCAATTTTCCATCAGGCTTTTTAGACTGAGGCCTATTGTTCCAATTAGTTGATACTATAAAGCTTCTAAGTTCCACCTTTTCCAATGAAGGCTTTGTAGTGTCAGAAAGGCAGTAGCAAAATGTGTGATTGCAGGTCTATGTAATTTACCATTTATATGAGCATACATTCTTTGTAATAGTAAAGTGGTTTATACATATTTCTAGCTTTAGCTACAATATGTATATGAAATTTACCTATATCTTCTAATATGAGATCTATGTAATGGGCCGCACATGATGAGCAATATAAGTGAGGCCTCTTAGCCAGTAAGAGGAGGCCGATGGCCTCATAGGCGGCGGCATTGTCCAACAACATACACTTCACCAATTTCATCAATTGTTTTATCTAACATTTGAAATAAATACTCGACTGTATGAGAATGGGATGTAGCATCTGCAGATTTAAGGAACATTGTTCCTAGACCTTTATCTAAAAAGTTAATTATTGTCTGGCCGATTCTATCTGTCCATCCGTTGCCATTAGAGTACATCCTAGGTTTTCCAAGATTCTCGATATTATGTAATTAAACCTTGGGTAAACTCTACCTCCTTTTTAGACATGACTCGTATTTCATGGTATGGAGTTGGTTTGAGGCCAGGTCCAAGTGGACCAATCGCTTCCACCATTTCTTTGAATCTTTTTAGTTTAACGGTATTGAAAGCAATACTGACTTGGTATAACCATTTAACTATGTGTGGAATGATAGTTTTCTATTTTTAGTACTACATTTCATGGTTGTTTGAACTTGACCTTTACCCTTTGCTCTCTGATCCACTACATCCTCTTCAGAAAAGTACTCACTGGATACCATAATGCCTATCTACATTAGAAAATATTTGTTTTGTAATTTAATTAAATGCCATTTATTGACTTTTTATTTTTAATTATTAATAATATTTTTTTAGGGCCAGTTAAGGACTTACTGACTTTTTTCTTGCTGTTGCAATGTCAGATACGATTAGAGACTAAAGGTGGAAAGCAGTCATCTATTATGTTCTGCACGAATGGGATTCTTTTGAGGGTGCTGGTTGGAAAAGGCACTGGTAAATCAAATACAAGAAATAAAAATGAATCCCCAAAGGATGGTGCTTTTGAAATAACACACATTATTGTGGTAATGATCCTATTTCTCATCTAACTTGTAAATCTGACTATTATTCGTTTGCTAGATTGTTAATACATCACTTTTCTGGCTATTCCTATACATGTACGGATTAATTTTGTTTCTTTGTTACTTGTGTTCTTTACCATTCATTTAATCTAGACAAATTATCCACAATTATTTGTCAAAAAAACAATAAAATTCAAACTATACTTCATTTATTAGTTCGTCAAATTACCCACCTACTGATCCACACACAACCTTTAGCAGTTTTATGCAAATTGAGTTTGCCAGATTTTAAAGTTGTAAAGTCGTCAAATATTGATGATGCAACCTTGTATTAATCCCATATCATGCATTTACCTCCTAATTTTTGGTTTGTGCCTGGTCTTGGTTTTCGTTATTTTTGAGGAGTAATACAACTAAAATTCAGGTCCATGGGCTGACCTATTGAACACTTTAATAATTTCAGAAAATTTTATTGTTCATGACAGAAACTTAAAAACTAATTAGAAGTGGTAAAAGCATTTTCCTATTTTTTCTGCATCTGCTTGCTTTTGATGGGTTGTTAGGTGAGAAATAGTTGCTCCATTACGGGTTCTCATGCCAAACACAACTTGTAGGGGATTGAAATCTGGATCAAACAATCCGGTTGTATATTTTGAAGTTGTTCTTAGGTGGAAATTATTATTTTATATTCCACATATTTAAGCTAACTTACTATTACAAAAATGCCAGTCAGTATTTTTATGGATCTATAATGCCTTTAAACAATATTTATTTGTTCTTCTTTTGGATTTTTACCTTGCTGAAACTTAAAATTTATGTTTTTTCACCCTAAACAATCAAATTTACGGTTGTAGGTCAATTTTGTATGTAAACTGGATGATTTAACAGTGTTATTCAACTCATGAAATAGGATTGAACAGTAAGATTCAAATCAAATCCTACCAAAAAAATTGAATCTCATGCATGAATCATATATTCACCAATTGTATGATTATTCGAAGTGTATCTCAATACTGTGAAACATAGCATCTAAAATGTATTGAAGATTCAACATTGTTATTTTTTTCTCTTTGTAGAGTGGATGCAGTGTATTGATGTACCTGTACCGTGCATTATCGTGAATTGTTCCATTAACTTGAGTCCTGTAGCCCATCAGTAAACTTGGCTTGGTCAATACTTGTATTAATGTGGATTTTTTTTTTGTATTAATGTGCTCTGGCTGCGAAAGTATTTCCGTATCATCTTTGTTGCCTACAACATGTACTTACCATGTACACTTTCGTATTTTATTTCTTGAGGGCTTGTATTGTTTATGATCTCTGCTCTTATATTTTACCTTTGTAGGATGAAATTCATGAAAGGGATCGCTTTTCTGATCTTATGCTAGCGATTCTCAGGTACCTTAGAAAAGAATAATGTTGTTTTGCTTGCTTTATGTTACATCCATATGGACCTGTAGTATAAGGTGACTGTTGGAATTTGTGAAATAGAGGATGTATGGAATCATGGCATCCTTTAATATTGTATGTAATCAATTGATGGAAACCTCTGCAAATATAAGAATAGTGTTGAAGCTAATGGGTCTACCGATTCTTTTCCTTAGAGAGAAGGTTTGGTTAGTGACTCATTACATTCAGGGTGTCTCTGTTAATATTTATCTTTTGTTTGGCTTTTTACATTCTTTTTGGTATCATGGGCTTTTGCTTTATCTTCCTTTGGAACATGAATTTATTGGAAAAAATGGAAAAGGAAGGGCGAATCATCTTTACTATTATAATGAGAGAAGGCGGCATAGAAGTGGTTCGACACCAAAATTTGGATTCCAAAAATGTCCCCACCTTAACATGTAAACTTAATATAATTAGGGTCATTTTGGTCAAAACTGAAGAAAATTGCAATCATCTAATATTTTAATAAGCCTTTCATGTACATGTGTGTTTGCACATGCCACCTTCTGGTATTATTAAAACACGGAAAAAGCTTTCCAACTCTATCATGCATAATTTCCCTTAAAAACAGTTCTGTTTGCCCAACCAATATTTTGAATATATATATTGCCTGACTGTCGTTGTTTCCCTGCAGAGACATGCTCCCTTCATATCCTCATCTACGTTTGGTCAGTTTATATCATATTATATTCTAGATTTTTTGTGGTTTTCTCCCTCAAATCTTTGATACTTTAATTTGTCTCTTAGTAACTAATGACTTTTTATACCATTACTTAAAGCGAACAGGTACTTATGAGTGCTACTATCGACGCCGAACGGTTTTCGCAATATTTTGGTGGTTGCCCAATCATCCGTGTTCCTGGTTTTACTTATCCCGTAAAAACTTTTCCTATGTGATTCTGATGAATTAATTCTCTGAGTCTTAGTTGATTTATTATTTGTTGTAACTGTGCATCTCTCTTGCTTCAGGTCAAAACTTTCTATTTGGAGGATGTTCTTTCCATTCTAAACTTAGCGGAGGATAATCATCTTGATTCTGCTTCATCAAGTGACACAGTTCAAGATGCTGAACTTACTGAGGATTATAGGGCTGCCCTTGATGAAGCTATTCACTTGGCATGGTCAAGTGATGAGTTTGATCCCCTCCTTGAATTAGTTTCTTCCGAGGCAACTTCAAAAGTATTTAATTACCAACATTCATTGACTGGAGCATCACCATTGATGGTATTTTCTAGGAAAGGTAGTGTTGGTGATGTCTGTATGCTCCTCTCACTTGGTGCTGATTGCCATCTACGTGGCAAGGATGGAAAAACAGCTTTGGAATGGGCCCAACAAGAAAACCAAGAAGAAGTTGTCGAAATTCTCAAACAACACATTGAGAATGCTCTTTCCAAACCTACAGAAGAACAAGAGTTACTTGAAAAATACCTTGCAAGTGTCAATCCGGAACATATTGATATCTTTCTTATAGAGCGATTGTTAAGGAAAATATGCATCGATTCCAAGGACGGAGCTATCCTTGTTTTCCTGTCAGGATGGGATGACATAAACAAAATCCGGGAGAGATTAATTGCCTCCCCATTTTTCGGAGATACTTCGAAATTTGTTATAATATCTCTTCATTCTATGGTTCCATCTGCCGAACAGAAAAAAGTTTTTAAACGCCCACCTCATGGTTCCCGTAAAATTATTCTTTCAACTAACATTGCTGAGACAGCAGTTACGATTGATGATGTTGTTTATGTTATAGATAGTGGTCGGATGAAGGAGAAAAGTTATGATCCTTATAATAATGTATCGACGCTCCAATCCTCTTGGGTTTCCAAAGCTAGTGCAAAGCAGCGAGAGGGGCGGGCAGGGCGGTGTCAGGCAGGAATTTGTTACCATCTTTACTCAACATCTCGGGCGGCTTCTCTGCCTGATTTTCAAGTTCCTGAAATCAAGCGGATGCCGATTGAGGAACTCTGCTTGCAGGTATTTATTATGTCTACTAGTTTATAGAGTCAGAAATTTTGTTGCAGAGAAATATTTGGAATTGAAAATGTTACTAGTTTTTTAATCAATTTTTATTGGACATTCTTTGGGAAATCAGAAAAGGGGAGTATAAGAAGATGTCGGAATATAAGCAGGCACAAATTAGAAAAAGGGAAATAAAGACTTAAATCATAGTAGATGAATTTAGAATGAAGACGAAAAAATCTTGGTTAAGATGAATAGATTAAGGAAAGGTAGCATGGTTATTTAAAAAATATTTGCAAATGAAAACCAACAGGAGACTTAGGATTAGGAGGAGACACGTGGGAGGCCATAGATTGTCAGTTTTAAAGTATTTTTTTTGCAGACACTGCATTCCTTTTTTGTAGATATTGTTGGTATCATTCGAATCTCTATTGTTGTGCAGATACTCAATTGATTTGTAGATTCGATTATTTTTTTGAGTCCTTTGTTTATTTTGGTTTGTTTCAAAATGTTTCAGTTGAAAGATTCCAACACATACTGATACAATCCAAAATGTTTAATTCTAGGAATGTTTGCAGATTTGATCCATAATGTCTTATCCAAGGCCATATCCATATAGAGAACTAAATCTTTGAAGGCACTTTTGAACCCCTGACCACCACATCCGGAATCGAGTCAGGGCCTATGTGTGCAAGGGACTGATAAAATGATCTCACCAAGAACAAACCATCTCTATTCCCCTCTTACAACCTCTCATCCTCTGATTGAGGATTCAAGGGGACATCGCTATACTAGCTAACAACCTAGTAACACCTCATACTTCCAATCATTAAATGTCTCTGAAACTCAAGTCCCATGAAGCATCCCCATGAGAACACAAGAATAACCTAGAGATAGGAAGACTTCTTTCAAGAAACTGTGAATAAGAGTGGAAAGTTTCTCCTTTAGGTGCGAAGAACGATACCATCAATCTTTCCAAAAGTGAACCCTATTCCCCTTCCTAATCCTGAAGGCGGTCTATCATGCAAAAGAACGGAAGCACCTTCAAGATCCCTTTCCATACCCCACATCCATTTGTGGCCCTGGCCCTACCACTTTCACCACATAGTTGTGAACGTCCATAGCTGCTAAGCTATGTTCCATAGTTAAACTATCCCTTGGATAAGCTTATTGTCTTTGCATGTCCAATATTCTTCCTTAAAGAAAATAATTTATTTGGGCTTTACTTGTTCTACTATGATTCACTCTTTTTTGAAAATATTTATTTGGTAAATATCAGATTATGTGTTGGAAAACTCAAGGTTTATACCCCTATCTCATTTTCTCATTTCAACCAAATCCTTGTTCTTTGTACGCCCTTTTATTTCATATTCCGTCTTTCCCTACATGCTCCATTAGATCCTTTCATATAAATATACTTCTCCATTTGAAATTGTTTGTAGTTAAAGTACAAATAATATTATGAATTAATTTTTTTTTTCTAGTAATGTTAATTCTCTCATCTCCTAACTATTAGTTACTCTGGTAATACTTACAACACTATCCTTTTAGTGTTTCTATATCATTATAGCCATCTCAATACATTACTTATTTGAACTTATTATTTGGCAGGTGAAGTTGCTTGATCCAAATTGCAAAATAATAGATTTCTTAAAGAAAACATTGGACCCTCCTGTATTTGAAACGATACGCAATGCAGTTGTGATTCTTCAAGAAATTGGGGCCTTAACACTTGATGAAAAGCTTACTGAACTTGGCGAAAAACTTGGTTCTCTACCTGTACATCCATCAACAAGCAAGATGATTTTCTTTGCCATATTAATGAACTGCCTTGATCCCGCTCTGACTCTCGCATGTGCTTATGACTATAGAGATCCCTTTATTCTACCTATGGCCCCTGACGAAAAGAAGAGAGCTTTAATTGCTAAAGCCGAGCTTGCTTCGTTGTATGGTGGGTGCAGTGATCAACTAATGATCATTGCGGCATTTGAGTGTTGGAAACGTGCAAAAGAGAGGGGTCAAGAAGCAAAGTTTTGTTCTGAGTATTTTGTCTCTGCTAGTACCATGAGAATGTTGTTTGGGTTACGTAATCAGCTTCACAATGAGTTGATCCGGACTGGGTTTATCCAAAAAGATGTATCTAATTGTAGCTTGAATGCACGGGATCCCGGTATACTTCACGCGGTACTTTTAGCGGGTTTATATCCTATGGTGGGAAAATTGCTTCCTCCACGAGATGGAAAGAGAGCTGTCGTGGAAACTACTAGTGGTGCTAAAGTTCGGTTACACCCTCAGTCCTCTATTTTTAGATTATCGTTTGATAAACCTAATAGACACCCGTTGGTCGTATATGATGAGATAACTCGTGGGGATGGAGGAATGTATATAAGGAATTGTACTCTTGTGGGGCCATACCCCTTATTGTTGCTTTCTGCGGAGATGGTTGTTGCTCCTGGGAAAGATAATGAAGATGAGGATAGTGATGAAGATGATGGTTATGGAACTCTGAGTGATGAAGATGGAATGGATATGCGTACTGAATCTTCTGGACAACATGGAGAGCAATTCATGTCGTCTCCTGATAATACTGTTTCGGTTGTTGTTGATCGGTGGCTTACGTTTGAGTCAACTGCACTTGATGTTGCTCAGATTTACTGCTTGAGAGAGCGATTACATGCAGCAATCTTGTTCAAAGTAAGTTCCTCTCTTTGCTTTAGTTTTAGGCATAAACAAAGTGCAACACACACACATGCAATAAGAATGGCCGTGTCCCTCATTGTAAAGGTGGGTATATCTGTATACAATCATCCTCGTAAACTCAAAGGAGGTGTTTGGTTGCAATGATAATCTGTTTGAGTAGAGTTAGTGAGGTTAAGTTGTAAATAGGGCTGCAACTCGGGCGGTTTGGGGATCAACTAACAGCCAACCCAAACTTGACAAACATCAACCCGTGCCTGTGCCTGTGCCGAAACCTATCTCGGGCATGAAATGCTCAACCTGAACTTAACCCAACTCAGGATGTTCGGGTTGATTCATTCCTAATTAACACTAGATGATTTAAGTATTGATAAGGGTTTATATGAAGATAAGTGACATGTAAAAGAACTTAATTTTACAATTGTTTGTCCTAAAAATGTGTTTCAAAATTGTATATACATAATATTATAAACAAATTTAAAGAATAAGATAAAGATGAAGATGATTAACAAAAATAATCATCTTTATCTCCTGATAATCGTAATTTCTTATATATATATTTTAAATTGTAATATTCAATGTATGACAATATGAAATTACACTTGAATAGAAGCATTAATAATAAAGCAATTGTTTATTTAATAAAAATAATCACTCATTAGTTGTGATATATAGATACAAATCGATAAAAAATATATAGATAAACAAAAGCATGCATATTAAAATATGAATTGGGAGTGTAAAAGAAATCAATGTATAATAAATATTTTTAAATTATAGCCATAGTAAGTTCGGGTTTGGGCGAACCCAACCCGATTTGAGGCGGGTATTTTTTTGTTGTTGCCCTAACCCAAGGCCAAATCCAAGCTAACTATGCCCAGACTGGACCCAAGGTCGGGTTCAACCTATCGGATTTGGGTTTGGCCTGCCCAATTTGGAGCCCTGGTTGTAAACATTATTTTATTACACCAGACATTTTGTCTATTTTTGTGGTAGTATATGTTTTCAACTGAAAAGTTAACTTTCACCTAAATCTCCTTCTATTCAATTTGTGTAATTGCTAGCCTTAGAGTGATGGAGCTGTTAGTGAGCTCTCAAGCCTTTATGCAAGGAAACTAAATTATTTCAACTACTTTGATCTCTTATAATTTAGAATGATGTAATCTTATTCTGAAATCTCATTAATCTAATATGTTTTCCTCCTCTTGATGAGTTCACGAGTCCAAGAATTCTGTTTTGTAGGTAAAACACCCACATAAAGTTCTACCTCCAGTTCTTGGGGCATCTATGTATGCAATAGCTTGCATTCTTTCTTACGATGGGTTATCGGGCATCTCACCATCCTTGAAACATGTTGACTCGCTGAACTCTATGGGAAGTACAGATGGAATCGACAGTTCAGCTTCGGGGAGTGGGCATCGATCACCAAGTTCACGGGGTCAGAAAGGGATGAATAGCAATTCAAACAGTTATCTGAGGTCACTAATGGATGAAGACACAAGACATAACTCCCCTCCTCCTTCCCATGTTCAGAAACCGAGGGTAAGGGTGGCCTCTGGCAATGGTATGTATGGTAATGGCACACCAGGTAGCTATATAAGGCCACCATTGATACCGAGTGGTATGTATGGTTATGGCACATCAGGTGGGGGCAATATAAGGCCACCATTTACACCAACCAATAGAGACCCACACCACATGACACAGTTACACAGTGGTCTGAGGGGTGATTCTTTCAAACGTCGACGTGGTAGTGGGCCTCATTGAGGATGAATGACGGTTTTTGTGTTTAAAATCTATAATCAGCTGATCGGTCTCGAATTCCTGTCTCCAAGTATTAGGGGATACTCCAAAGGTACAGTGTATTTGACAGAGTTCTTAGCGTGTGTTTTGGAAATTATGAGATTGGATGGTTTTGATAGACACCCATCTCATCTTTTGTACAAGAACCATGAAGAGCTCGAACACAAAATGTTAAATGTTGTTCAATGGAGAAATATTGCAGAACGTTTCATCAGAATCAACCATGTTTCTTTTGGGTGAGGGATGGTGTTCGGGTTTCAGTGTTGGGAGAGAATAATCATTCTATACATGTCACATGGGACAGGACCACCCTTGATGGTTACTACTTACAACTTCACGAGTCGTCATAGAGTGACTGTGCAAGACACTGTTCTGAGCTGATGTGGAGGTGTGCACAAACTGTAAATACTTTCAATCTTCATCTCGGTGAAAATCATCTATGGTTCTGTGCGCACCTCTATGTCAGCTCAGTGTGCAGTGTCCTGCTCAGTCACTTCATCATTATCCCAACTTCATATGAGAGCCCCTCCACGTTTTGGTGGATATTTGAGTTAGTCCTTAGTAGGCATGCAGCCTTTGACTCTGATCTTCTCTAATTGATGAATGTAAAATGACCTAAATATCTTTAACGAAGTCCGTCTTCAACACATAGGCAAAGACCTTCGAGATTTTCTTCCCAATGCATGGCATCTACTTCTACCCTCGAACCTCAGAAACAAGATAGGATTTTTTTTTGGAAGTAGGATTGAAAAACCAAAGGTTTTACACTAGGGATTAAGTTAAGGTTGATGATCTTGAAGATGTTTATTGACTTTGGGAAGAAAACACAAGCGTTTTATTTGTTTTAACAAGGTTAACTATGTGGGCATTTATTTCAGTTTTCATTAGCTTATCATAGAAGACTGAGGTCAAGGAAGGCATGTCATCATCTATAAAATACAGATTAGGTATTCAAATATTCACGGGGGGCACTTCTAAATCACCATTAATTTCTCATACAAATTGTGAACTTAGTGCTTGCAAAATATTGGACCTATTCGGAATTTTTTGTAAAAGAAAATTTCAATAACCTTTCAAAAGGCTAGAAACATGTTCACTTTGATGAGGATATCCATTATGGAGATTTTATTATTTTATTTTTAATGGAAGTGATTCAAGTGATGGGGGTACAATTGGTAATGGGTTGTGTCCAACTAGTCGGTCTCATAATTTAATAAATTGGGGTGTAATTAAGCAAAAATTGTGGTGCCAATAGCTTCTGTATTTATTTTCACTCTTTTAGAACCTTCAAGTTGCTACTTCGAGACAACATTCATACATGAAGATATGCATCGGGATATCTATTAAATAATGCTGCATCTGTGGCAATTTTAAGCTCTAACTATGATCTAAATACAACTCAAAACATCAAAATCGGCCATAATAACTGAAAACATCCCTGCTTATGTTTGACAGAGAAATCTCAGTTTCTGCATCTAATAAGAACACGTGGCCACTTAAAACATTGTACGACTCACAAGAACCCATACAGTGATATTGGTCATGAAGTTGGCCTCGTTACACTATTGAAACAAATTCACAATGGGTTTGTAACAGCATACGCACAAGTATCCTGTTGGGTGAGGTTTGTGTTTCACTGCAGCTTTGGTTCGGACAAACTCGAGTGTTCCAAATATAACTGCAATGATAGAGGTTCGCTGCTCATTGACTTGATCGGTGTTATTAGTGGAGGATGTTGCCACTGCCTTGTGTCTGTTGGAATCCATAACTCTGCTTCTTTGCTTGTATTAACGTGAGGGAGAGTACGAAAGTATGCAGTTATCTCCCATTTGCAATCTGTTCAAGAGCCAAAACTTGAGACGCAATTCCATGGTTAATGAAGTATGGAAGAAAACACCATACCATTCAACTAAGCATTATGTACGAACTATGTTGTGTTCATACAGGTATGGGTGTAGTTAGCAAAATCCCAAAAATAGGATCAGTGTTTTTGGATTTTAAATATTTTAGAACAAATTAATTTTAAAGAGATTCTATTGCCACACACAATTTTTCTAACAGCCCCCAATTCATATGAAATTACCGAAAAATTATCACGCATCTTGGGGTGCTCTTAGTAAAAGTTGGTGTGGCAATAGAAACTCTCTACTTTTATATATTAAGGATAAATATGAATTACATGATGGGATATATTCTGATATGCATCATACACCTGCATAAATTCATATTATCATATATTAATATTACACAAATTTCAATTGGAAAAAAGTCGCAACATTTGATAAAATAATAATTAATATCTTTGAAATGGAGAAAAAAAAAAAAATTCCTATCCCTTGAATTAGTGATGCAGAGTATTAGAATCTAAAAGTGTTTGATTACAGGTACTTTGTCCATTTAGAAGAGGCCTTGCAACAAAGTATACAAGATGTACAAATTTCTATTGGAAAAAAGTCGCGACATTTGATAAATAATAATTAATATCTTTGAAATGGAGAAAAAAAAAAAATTCCTATCCGTTGAATTAGTGATGCTGAGTATTAGAATCTAAAAGTGTTTGATTACAGGTACTTTGTCCATTTAGAAGAGGCCGTGCAACAAAGTATACAAGATGTGTAAAGCAAGCAAAATTGGCATCTTCCCTCAACTCTCTCGTGTATCAAAAACCATTTAGAGCAAAATATCAAACTAAGAAAAAGAGTTAAATGATGCTTGAAATTGTTGGTGCACATACCCTTTGGGAGAACCTTTGTAAGGGGTTCAGATACTGAAAGCTTGATCAAGAATGATCTTAGTGAGAACTCCAGATCAGATTCTTCGACATTCGAGCCATATGGTTGGTTCAATGTGAGATTGAATTTGAATCTCTCGATTGGAATATTGCTATCGTTGAAGAATATAACTGCTACACTCTCCACCACTCCCTAGATTAAAAACAGAAAAGAGTTTTGCTTTAGCTTTAAGCTCTAAGTTGATAGAAAAACAATAAGCTAGTACAGTATTCCAATAGGTGGTTGGCACAACCTAATGGTTCTCATATGGATGAACATCTAGCCCCAAATCATTCCACTTGATGATATTAATTGGAAGTCTTCCCTAGAAACTCTGTACTTAAATCTTTTAACCATTCGAGAGAATACAATTGATGAAAAAGTTAAGATCATCCATCAGGTTGAATTTGGGCAATGCGATAAAGCTTGGAGCCCTCAATTTTTTTTTTTCCTTCTTTTTTTGACGGGTAAGCTGGGCTTGAACCCATGACCTCAAAGTTGTTTTGCAATGTGTCAAACCAACTGTGATATGGAGCCCTCAATTGCATAGTTTAAGATATATATATATATTTTTTTGCTTATCATGGGTATCCCCGCCCTTCGGGTGAGACTAATCCCATGATCACACACACCACTCCTTCGGAAAGTCCTATGTGCAACTGGTTGAGTCGAGGGTCAACAGACCCTGGAGGGTGGCCCCAAGGAATTCATTGCTTCGTGGGGTTTTGAAACATAGTTAAAGATAAATAAATGGTCACACAACAGTGTAACCATTCAGTAGGATGGACAGAGTGAAATTGAGGAACATGATTCATATAGCCGACTGTAAGCATTTTGAAACCGAAGGAACGGGGATTGAAGTAATGAGAGTGGACATGAACACCATTGAATAACACAAGTTATGGCTTTGTACAAAATTGAATGGAGGAAAAAAGATCAGTTTAGGGGGCAACACACAGCTCCTTTCCTTCTGGACGACTTCATTGTATCTTCTTCTTATAGTAGTTAATATCTATTCCGTTACCCAACGAACCATTAGTACAACTTACAACTTATAATCACCCATTCAATGAAGGCCATTGTGGGTCTACAACGTCTCTAGGTTAGACCCTTAGAACAGTAGAGCACACCTTGATAAATTGTTGCACAAGTATAGTTCATTCATAGATGTAGTAATGGTCCATAAGATTGAACATAGAAATGCATTGCAGTTCTTATCTACTCCATTGCATCCATGGATTTTAAAAAACGCTCGATACCGAGATGGCTTGCCCAAGGCATATAGGAATCGTTCACGAACAAGCGGGATATTAAAATGTGAATTGTCCAACATCTGATGTGAATCATACCATATTTTGAATATAAATTCAAATTGCTAAATAATTTTAAACCAAGTTAAATGGATTATATACTCGGGGCCATCAGGCGAGTCAACTCAGTATCGTTGGGGGGATCGAGACGGAATATTGAGATTTAAAACCATGATTCCATCTCAATTCTCTGATGTATTATTTTTAGGTTATACTCCAATTTGATCAAAATTAATTGAGGAGTCAAAATCTTCAAAAACAGAAATCTCCAATCTCCATTTAGACTTAAAAATCTCCTTTAAAGAAAATTTGAAATAAGGACCTTTTGAATGAAGGGTTGAAGACCTGTGACTGCAGAATGGATGTAGTCTCTTAGCTGAGGATGCAGAGCTCTGTGAACCACCAAATTCATATAACGCCGTCTCTCGAAAGCACCTGAAACAGTAAGATCTCAATCCAGAAGTCCAATTCATAGTCAAAGATTTGAATTTTTGTACCAGATGGGTAAACCCCTTTGAGGAAAACTATTGCATTAATGGCGACTTCGAGGAATTCGATTACAATCTGAGTTGTCTCGACTGCAATTGAGAGAGAAATTAAAGTTACCCAATTGATTTTCATCACAAAAAAGGAAAATAAATTAGGAATTACAATATCAAATCAAACCCTGTAGAGATTGTCGTTCTCTTCGTTCCATCTCCCAATCTGTTCGATTTGATTTGAATTGGTATTTAGTAGTACTATAAGAAGAGAACTACACCAACTTTATTCTTACAACACACCAAACTATATATTATATTATGAGAGAGAACTTCTATTGGCACATCAACTTTTTTCTTACAACACACCAAACTATATATTATGGACAATCCTTAAGGAGACTTTTCCCACACGTGCTGACTTATGTCCAAATTTTGATTTTGATACACTGCCCATTTTAATTTCTAAAATATGTTTGAATTCGTCATTTTTATAATCAATGAATTCGTTGATAATTTATCAATGAGATAGCTAATAAAGCAAAATCACTGGTATTTTATCACGAATTCGTAGATTATAAAGTGACGAGTTCATTATAAAAACATATTTTGGGAATTAAAATAAATACTATACCAAAATTGAAATTTTGTCATATTCAACGCAAGAAATGCAGATTCACCTATCATTCAATTTGAAACGGATAGGCGTGTTAATACAAGCTCTCTACAATAACTATTACCACACTAACATTTACTGAGCGCAGCCAAACATGTATGTACATGTTCAAATCTTCACCAATATCATATGAATTGGGATGCTCCAAGTAAAAGATGTTATGACATTAAATATCTCAAAAATAATAAGCATGGTTTAGCAACTAGATTTTTAATTGGAAAATGCTGAACTGACTTCATTCGACACTATGTTCAACATTGCGCTGACGTGATAGTACATAGAGAACGATCAAATCTTGCTAAAGTGGTTCAAAGTTAATTGACAAGTACATATTTTAGATTTCAAAATTTTACAAGCGACCACCCAAGTAGTATGGTACAAAATTATTACAAAAAGTTTATGAGTTCGATTGTCTAATCCTATGAAGATAATCCGAAATACTATGTATCTTGAGAAAAATTATCAATAAGATATATGAGATCAAATAAATTAAATCTACAATGTCAAAAAAGTTGTTACAATAAGATTGATCAAGTATCATAAAAAATTGACGAAAAAATCAAGACAAGTGAGAATATATCATAAAGACAGGTGATATAAGAAGTAAGAGTTTCAAAAAATTAAGTAATACCATTAGATAGATCGGGGTACTTGTTTAAAATGGAATATTCTCAAGTTGAAATTCCACGATAAACAAGACCGGTCAAGGGTACCAAAATTGGATTCCCAAAAATAGTCAATTGGGTCAACTTAGATTGACTTGGGTCAAAGATCAGAAGATCCATATTATTTTAACCTATGGTGGGTCCCACCAATTATTTAACCAATCTTGGACAAATGAGACCATGGTTAAAAGCTAATCATGATTAGGTTACAAAGTCAAATCATTGACTTTGGTCATGATGATTTACGTAATTGTGTGACGCCTCTCCAAGCCACATATGTTAAGATGGCGCCATCCATGGACACATGTCAGCTCCCACCTAAACCACATGGCATGATAAGAACATGCATGATTAAGTATAGTTAATCATGCCATGGTTAGCTAACCATGGCTATCAATGTTACCCACCATTATAAAAAGAGCCCACTCTTGAGCATTTCTACCTCTTTACCTAGTTGAAATTTCAACAACTCTTTCATTCTTATTTATTCACAAAAAGAAAATGAAATCAGCAACTAACACTCCTAAAACTCTCAGAAATTCCAGCTCAATAGATTCAATCATGCAACACTAGAACCCTCACCAATTGTTACACCATATCATCAAGCTGATTTTCTAGTTCCATTGCGAAGATCTCAGCCATAGTTTGGAGTAATTGGGGATTTAAGGGTAAAAGTAGGAAGCAAACTTGCTAAGGTAGAATTCTTTCCCTCTCGGTTTAGTTGAGAAGTTCACATTTATGTCATAGATATTTTTATACTTAAGCATA
Organism: Akebia trifoliata; assembly: GCF_017979445.1. NCBI lineage: Eukaryota > Viridiplantae > Streptophyta > Magnoliopsida > Ranunculales > Lardizabalaceae > Akebia > Akebia trifoliata. Next base: position 20,419,750 of record NC_141375.1, on the reverse strand, counting down.
TACGTTAATGTTCTTCTTATCAAAGTTTTGCTTTATATACCATGACGGTAGGATTCCTTCCCTTTTTGAATCATTTCGATAATATTCCTATGTGATTGTAGTTTATATTATGTATCTCAAAATATATATGATATATTTTCGATCAAATTTTCTTTTTGAATATTTATGATTGTATGATCATAATCACAAATTTATAATTTTGCATGGTAGATGTGATTGATTCTTTTAAGAAATGAATTCTTTTAACAAATGATGTGGAGAACACAAATAAAATAAGCATGAACCAAGTTGTGAAAAACAACAAGTTTCAGTGCAAGTTCGAATCTACAAGGTGGGAGTCACGGTAACACCCCCACCCACTGCAAGCTATTTCTGCGGTGCCACTGCTAAAATCAGCCCACTGCCACCATAGGTAACATGTGACAGTAGAAAATGACATTATTTGTTGAATGCTCTGTGGGCCCGTATGATCCCCGATTAGTATAAAATCATTTTTAAACAATTCTTCTTACTCAATGAAGTTTTAAAATGCAATTTCCTTGTTATTTTGTGTTGTACGATAATTATGAATGATCGATTTTTAAGTTAAAATACAAACAATACTTTGGCGTAAACTCAAATATACTTTAGAAAATACTATTATGTTATTTGTGATAATATAGTAGTAAGTCTAACTTGATCCGATTGTGTGATATGGAATGTGAGTTCAAATAAGATATTTTGAGGAATACATTATATCGGAGGGCAAAACTCGAACTTAAACCTGACAAGTTAGCATAGTTACAAATTAGGAAGTTGACGAAAAAATGTTATAAATTAATTAGGGACTAGGTTTAAGGAATCATAGTCTTTGGGAGATGGCAATAAATTATATTGTAAGGATGAATGATGTTGTATACATCAAAACTTATGAGATGGAATTTCTATACTAGAAATATTAACAAATGGGTAGTTGGAATCAATTAGTACTCGAATCATTGACTTTGGGTGAAAAAGTGCTCGGTGTTCTTTTATATTTCTTGTTAGGAGCACCCAATGTATTTACTTATGGTCAGGGAGGGCCTATGCATTTATATTAGGGTCAAGAGTATTTGGGATGTATTTTATTTATTTTTAGGTTATAATGATAAAGGAAAGTGGGTGTATAAGATAATGATACTTTAGATTTCACATGCGATCGTGACAGGCACAACGAAGAAACGAAGGAAGCTTATAGTAGTCAACCCGATTAATCCAAGTGAAGAAGGGTTCCCATGATTATAGGCTATCCCAATCAACGACCAACCTAAACTAGACAAAAGGCGAACCACTTGATGTTAGGCTAACCGTAGGATCAGGAACTAATGTCGTGTCCCTCAACAGTAATTATGAGATCCTTGACTAAGTTGACTAAGGCATGAATGCTAGTTGTGAAATTTATCGTACTTATTGGTAATCAACACCATACTTATCCGCATTATAACGCAAGTGTGCTGGATGTGTTCATTTTCTATTAACGAGATGTGGATTATGATTTATATTTTGAGAATATTAGAATCTAGAAACCTAGACATTTGAACAGAGGAGTTTGATTTCTAACTACAAACTGTAACCATGGAAGGTAAGAAAAAAAATGACATGAATTAGTAAGGTTTTGAGGAAAATTATAGTTTATAACATAATGGTATTAGATTGTCTAGATAGAATGTGTTTGATGAATTTTATAATTAGTTATGGTTAATTGTGTAAATATTATATAATTACTCGATTTAATTGATAAACCACACCACAATGTGACGAGATTTTCTTATCTATATAAGTGAGTCCATAAGTTATGATTTTATGATTACTCGTTCATTCTACAAACATATTATGATCCAATTCTACTAGGTAACATACATGTTACTCATCCATTCTACACCTCAATACAGTATTCGTATTACCTAATCAAATCCACATGTGAGCAAGATACTAGCTTGAATAGATAAGTTAGAGGACTTTGCGATGAGGTGTTTCGAGTCGATGTCAGATAATGAGACTGTGATCGATTATGTTTATATGATATCAGTGGAAGCCTAGGAAGATGGGTCAGTTAATGTAAACCATATGATATGGATTACTGTAGAGTATTAGTAGTACACTAGATATGTAGGTTTTTAAGGTTGGGGTCACTTTTTGGGATATACACTTTTTGGGGATGCAATTTTGGAGTTTTTGTAAATCTCGAATATTTCCTTTTGAGAACTTAATGTACATATGCTTTTGGAATATCACTATGTTTATATATATATATATATAAATCTTTTAAAGCTGCACTTTGATAGTTTTGGTATACTTTGTGAGGAGTTGTCTCTTTTAATTCAGATTTTAATTTACCCCATAATTGGGTCATGCGCCATTGCTGTATTATATTTTAGCAAAAAATGATGTGTCAGGTTGTGTCCCCGGAGGAGATGTGAAAAATCCTCTCCTCTTTAACTATCTTGAGGGAGCCTTTAGAAACTTTAATCTTCATAAACCTAAGTCTTGAGTCATCATATTTGAGGTCTTCCCTAAAATAATTATGAGAGTAATTGTTCTTCTAGATTTTTTATGGAAGACAAATGTTTTATTGATAATAGAATATACAATACATATAAATAAGAATATAAACTAACAAATAAGATTCCTAATTACAACAAACTTTCAATTTCTGTTCATGTGACTGAATCCTCCTCGGAGAATCATGTTTAACAAGGTTTATTTGACACAAACTTATTTTCTTTGGGTTTATCTTTAATATGTCCCCTCAAATGCAATTATCTATTAGAGACATTGAGCTTGTTAGGTAACAAAATGAAGCGAACAATGTTGAGACCCTTGGTAAATGTATCTGAAATTTAAATTTTCTTAGAAATGAAACGAACAATAAGTTGTTTCTTTGCTACCATATCTTGTCCAAAATGAAAATTAATCTCAACATGCTTGGTACAAGTATGGAAAACAAGATTACTTATGAGATATGTGACACCAACATTTTCACACCATAACGTTGAGGGAGTTATAATAGGGCCCTTTAGTTCTTGTAATAAAGATGTAAGCCATATAAAAATTGTCACAATGCAATGTTTGACTGATATTCAATCTTGATACTAGAACGAGCAATAATTTATTCCTAACTAAAACTCTTAGAAACTAAGTTTAAACCTAGATACACTACATAGCCACTAGTATATATCCAGTCGTTAGGAAAATTAGCCCAATCAACATCAGAAAATGCAAAAATGGTTAAGAAGACAGACTACCAATGACCTGTTGTAAGTTGATGCATAAATTGACAGGCCTTGTTAACAATGAATGGGATCAAGTCGGTCAAATATTGAAGTGCACCAACGATACATACTATAATACATATTGAGTTCCTTGATTAGATCACTAATAGGTTTGAAAAGCTTCCTAAAAACAACAATGAGGAGGATATAATAGTTTTGTACCAAACACTTTTGATCGAGTAATCTTAATGCCCAAAAAATAGTGAAGACTTTCCAAATCTTTTAATGCAAACTCACTATGAAGCATTGTAAAAAAGACTGAATGAAATAAACATCATTCTTAAGTGATTAGTATGTCATCAACATAGACTAGCAAAAAAAATAATGAAGACTTCCCTAATCTTTTAGTGCAAACTCATCACGAGGCATGGTAAAAAAAGATCAAATGAAAGAAGCATCGTTCTCGGGTGACTAGTATGTTATCAATATAGAGTAACAGATATGTTTAAGTCCAGGGTTGGCACAACATCAGTAGTATAGCAATATCTTCAATGAAATGATTACTTCTATTCTTTAGTATTGCTTAGAAACAATCAATAAGATAGTATTATAATAATATTATGATCACTTCAATATTGTAGTGATTTTTACGATATAAAAATGACTAGCAGAGTAGTTCCGTGAATCTTGATATCCCAAAAATGCATATACTAATAGTCAAACAGATTGCTAGATCAAAAGTTATATCTTCTTTTTTTAATTAGTTTGGTGTGATATCAAATATGAAACAATCATTTAGATTTATTATTATCGTTCAAAAAAGAAAGAAAGAAAAAGATAATTGAACTTATCTTTTTTAAAGGAAATAATTAAATTTAATAAAAAGTGGGAGGGGTGCAATACAAGGAATTCTTAGGAGGTTACCCATCCTAGTACTACTCTCACCCAAGCATGCTTAACTCTGGAGTTCTGATGGGATCTACTGCATTAGTGCTGGTATGATCATACCCTTAGTTGAATTTATCATTAAATAAGAAAATCAAAATACTAGGGAGTAGATGACGATAAAAACTCTTATCTTAAATAAATTGAAAAAATGAAAGTTAAAACTGATAAAAGTAATTTTTTGGGAAGAGAGCTTAAAATTAGACTAATTTGGTAGGGAATAGGAGAGAAAGTTATGACTCTTAGGATGACAATATTTTTAAGGGTATTTGTATCTTTTATGTTTATTAAAAAGTAACATGTGCAAACGCACATCAAAAGGGGTTATCCGTAGTTTAAAATATTTAGTAAAGACTTTTTAGATATTACATAAGAACACACTATTTACACTCACTTTTTTGCTCGTCATACCCACTTAAATGTTAAATGTCAATAATATGTAAGTACAAAAATACCTTTTTGGATTTTATTATGTTTTACTGCATATATCCACCGAACAAACACAACTTTTCTTCCTATTAATTCGAAGTATATCAAACCCTAGCAAAACATCCATATCGAAAAATCATATCAAAGTTAAGTCGAATCCACATAACCAATCGATTTTTCTTCAAAGATTCATCAAACAATCGTGTTTTGATCTACTTGTGGCGACATCATTCATTAGAATATGATTTTTTTAACCATTATTTGGTATAATTAAACATTTTGATAGATGGAAGTGATTTTTTTATCACTTATATTCACCATCTTTTGTTTTTGGAATTGTTTTTAATTATTTTGGAAATGAACCATGTTAAAAATCAATTTTATCTTTATTGTTTGCATAAATAAAAAATTTCTTTAAAATTTTCATTATATTCAGTAAGTCAAGACCAAACTTATCAGGACTATTTTTGTAGGTACATACTAAATGTATTTTTTCACATGGGGTTCCCATATAAAAAATTATTCAATTTGACCTTATGATAACGTATTTCTTTAGTATGTTTTTATCGAATTTTTCGTTCTTAGATCAGTAGTTACATACTAAACAATTCTTTGCACGAAATCCCATGTGAAAAAACATTTGATATGTATTTACCAAAAATTATTGAAAGATTTAGTAGGTTATTGTTTGTTTTAAAATAAATCGATCAGTGAAATTAACAGATAATTTTTTGTTGCACACACTAACAAGTACAGTGGGTAAAAGTAGTAAGTGGGCGTACTGAGCAAAAAAATGGGTGTCAATAGCCCACATCTATTATATAATAAAAAAATGATATTTTTATAATTTTAAAAACTAACCACCATGATTCTAGGATATTAGGAGCTTTTATGGGATCTAAAGTTTAGTGTCGAATTATTTCTTACCCCACTTCTCTTATTAGAGCAACTCCAAGAGACTCTTTAATTGTAAGACACTCTTTATTATGAAAAGTGAAACCACTACATTCACATCCAACAGATTTTTCTACTGTAAGATATGTGTCAGAATTAAAATAATACATGATCTTCACTAGCCAGATCTAGCGCATGATCTTTACTCACTACTTAATAAAATATTATTTTAAATTAAAATTTTCAATTTTAAAAGCTATCATATCTGTCATTTATAGTAAAAAAAATAATAAATTTTTTAAAATTCTTCACAATCTGTTACAGTAAAAAAAAAAGGAAAAACATTTTACTCTTTTATTTTTTCCAACGATTAAAAAAAATGGTAGCATTTTCTTCTTAAGTTCATTTTTTTAATAAAATCTAATTCATTTTATTATTCTCACAAATTCATTTTTTTTCCCTTCTAATTGTTTTCCATCTACAATAGGGATCCTCATAGAGATGATGATCACACCATTCCTCCAAGAAATGCATACAACTAACAAAGATTATCAATTTTCGATGTAATTTATCGATCAATTGACAAAATTTCTCACTCAACAAGAATCCAACAAAAAAAATATTGAGGTAGTAATTTTACTATTAGAGAGGACCTTCTCCTTGTGTCAACATAACTCAATATCAATTTGGATGCGATGCAAGGAGAATGAGTAAAAATACAAAAGTTATTGTGCACGAGTGTGTGATTATTTTCACAAATACAAAAATTCAACTCTGATTAAACTCAAATTTAATGAATCATTGGTACAGATCCAACTGCTTACAAATAAGTTTTGTGGATGTAATTGCCAAATTGAATCAAGATAGCAAAGTGAATCGAGAAAGACAAGGTATTTGAAATATGTAAATTATCATTGTTATTATTATTTTTTATATATTTTTTTATAATACTTATTTTACTTTTTATTTTCAGATTGTTAATTCGATTTTTTTATATCAAGAGTTGTATAAAGGTAAAATATCATTTCAACTTGAACATTTTTAGAATTTATTAAGGTACCAACCAAAGTGGTTAGAAGATTGTTAAAAGAAAAAATAGACAAAAATTCTACTTTTTCTCCTATCACCTCTTCTTCCTCTACTTTAGGGACTCTATTGAATCTTAGGGAAGATGTCCCACATGTCGATTTTGTAGACTTAGAGAGACCATTGAGAAGAAAGGTTAAAAAAATGGTTAAAAAAAAAAAATACTAAATGATCGAATTTCTTTAAAATATTTTCAACATAATGAGACTGAGATAAAATCAAATTATTATCTTTATTTATAATTGTAATACTTGAAATTACATCAACTTGTCCCATATCTTTCATACTAAAAGAGGAACTCAAGAAATTTTTAATTCTTTAATAATTTCTAAATCAATTTTAAAAATAAATAAATCATTAACATAAAGACAAATAATTACATACATTTTATCACTAATTTTAGAGTCTACACATTTATCTGATTCATTAATATTAAATCCAAATTTAATAATAGTGTCATCAAACTTTTCGTATAATTATTTGTGTATTTATTTCAAATTATATAAAATTTTTAATAAACTTACATACTTTATTTTCATGTTCCTCTAAAATAAAATTTTTCAATTTCTTCGCTTAATTCACTATTTAAAAATATAGTTTTAACATCTATTTAATAAATTTCTAATTTAAGTATAGAAATTAAAGTAATTAAAATTTTAATTATACTTATTCTGGTAACAGGAACATATACATCAAAATAATTAACACATTAATTTTATCTATATCTTTTAACAAGTAAACCGACTTTAAAATTTTCAATTGAACCACCAATTCTTAGGTTTTATATTAATTTTATTATCATTTGATGATATACCAATTTATTTAGATTTAAAAAAAAATATTATCTTGACTAGGTTTATTATCATATTTATTAGGTATTGTATTAAAAGAAGTTTTATAAAATATAATAGTTCTATATTTAATAATCACATCTTTATCAAAAGTATTATTATATTTCATTACTAGAAATCTATAAGTTTTATATTTTTAGTATAACCAATAAATGAATATTCAATAACTCTTAATCTTAATTTGAGTATTTTATAATTACTTAATCTAACTAATGCTCTACACCCCTACACTTAAAATAATTTAAATTAGATTGTCTATATGGAATAATACTAGAATTATTATAAGGAATTTTATTTAATATATGTATTTTTGTTAATAAAACTTATCTCCACAAATTAATATTTAAATTTGAATTTACTAACATAGCATTTATCATATCCTTTAATGTCCTATTCGTTTTTTCCGTTACTCTTTTTTGTTGTGGATTATAAGGGGTCGTTTCTTCATATCTAATTTTATGGATTTCACAAAATTTTGATAATTTATTTAAATGATACTCTCCACTCCTATCAAATCTTAATGATTTAATTTTTCTATTTACTTGATTTTCAACTAATATCTTATAAATTTTAAAATTTTTTAAAACTTCATATTTTATTTTTAATAAATAGATTTACGCATACTTAGAATGATCATTTACAAAAGTTATAAAATATCTTTTTCCTCTTTTACTTAACATATTATTAAAATCACAAACATCTCTATAATTTAAATCTAAAAACAAGAATTTCTTGTTATATACTAAGAAAATATTTTCTAATTATTTTAAATTTAGCACAACCAACATATTTATTGTCATTTAAAAATCTATGATCAGAGATTACTCCTAAATTAGCCATGTACTTTATAAATTTATAATTAACATTTTATAATCGATCATGACATAATTAGTTGCACAAACCGAGTAAGAAGAAGAAGAATTGCATTCATTATATTCAATTTGAACATCGCTCCAAAGATAATTTTTTTCAATAAATACATGATACTTTGATAAAATAAATGTATTCAATTCAAATATTAGTTTAAAACTATGCTTAACAAATAAGTCACCGATACAAGATTTTTTTTTGAATGTTCGATACATGAAGAATATCAACTAATGTGTCAATTTTTCTAAAAGTCAATTGTAAATTAATCATCCTTTACCCAATGATTTTTGTCGTTGATAAATTTCTCATATAAATATTTAGACACCATTAATTTTTTAATAAGACGAAAATATATTTCGATCATTACAAAAATGACTAATGGCTCCGGTATCAATCCCCCATTCTTTGTTATCGTCGATCATGTTGATTTTCGAAATTATTGCTATAAGTTTTTTTTTTCTTCTATGTTTACTTGCTTTTTCAATTTTTTGAAATGACGACAATCTCATTTGAAATAATTGGATTTCTTATAGTGATAACAATGCCTTTTTTTTATAATTTTTTTCCTTTCTAGTGTTCTTTTTGTGCTCAATCGATTAGAGATTCACGAGCTTCCGCTTCTTTGTTGGTTGCCCCTGGATGAATGATCTTGGAAATATTATTTTCTTTAGTTTTTTCAAGAAAATAAAATAGATATGCATGAGGCACTCTCATACCTTAGACTTGAGGTCCATCAACGTTTCAATTTATTTTTGTTCAGTAATAACTTAATCCTTCAATATTCACTAAAATACTCGTTGTATCGATGGATATTTCAACTCATATATTTCGACATTTCGTCCTTTTATTCAATTAGATTAACTTTGGATGATATTTCAATTTAATTTTCTTGTTTATCTCTAAATTGAGACTGCTTTTCAATTGTAAGATGTTGAAGAATTTCTTCCATGATTTTTCTCTTTTTACTATGTTTGAGAGACTTACGATGATCATTCGAAGAAGGAGGCAACTTAACAATTATCGAATTAATAAGAAAATATTCATCAAAATGAGATCCTTCATCAATCATATAATTTATGATTAGTTGTAACTCATGAACTTGGCCAAAAATAAGTTCATTATCAATCATTTTAAAATAAAAATTTACTCACTATGTAGGAGTGATATCCGACATCTTCGATTTTGTACTTCTTTTCAAGTGCATCCCAAAACACTTTAGTTGATTTGGTTAATTGGTAGACATCAAACAACGAATCCGATAAAACATTGAAAATGTGTCCACTACATGTTTAATCACCCACTTTTCATTTTTATTTTCTCTGAACTTCGTCAATGATAGATGAATCGTTCACAATTGAAATTATTGAAGTGAGAACTTGCACCACTTTTAAAGTGGTCAATAGAAAATAAAGTTTTTGTTGCCATCACTTGAAATTATCTAATTTGGAGTATTGATTGGACATTGGTGAATGTGGAAGATGGGTCATAATATTGGTTTAAAATTATTAGAGAAATTTGAAAGTACAAGAGAAAAGAGATGAGAAAATTCAGAAAATCGATCTGAGACAAAAGAAATATTATTATCTTTAAACCAAAATTTACCCCCACCACATGAAACATGATCAACAATGGGTTGTCAGTAAAGTCAGTTTCAAGATACAACTTATCAAATCTGAATTCTTATGATTAACTTGTCGAATCTAATTACGCTCCTTTGTACACCAAAATTTAAAGAATACTTTGATTGAATGAGAGCACTTGTGAGAAAGAGTTTAAAAAACATAGATTTTTAATGAGTTTGTATGTTGAAATTTCTTATCAATTTGAAATGAAAATAATAATCTTTAAATAGATTACTAATGGTTGTATTAAACACATTTTCTAACAAAACCAAATGATCAATTGTTGCCAAAACAACCATTAGATTTGAAATCAATTTGTTAAAGATCAAGGGGAGCAACTATTAATAAAATAAGTTTTCTTTTAAAAAAGTAACTACTTAAAAAAAAAAAAAAACTATATGTACACAACGAATGTACCAAAACTGATTCCAACCGTTCGGATTTAAGAATTCTCTAACATGTAAGACTTTAAACTCAACGTGTAAAATTAATTAATATTAAAAAAAAAGACACTTCTTTCTTTAAAGTTTAAACCAATTAATACTAAAGAAAGTTTTTATTTCTTGCATCTTAAAAGAGTCCATGCTCTAACGTTTTCAATTGATTAATACTAATTTTTTTTATAGATTTTCTTAGTTCTTCACAGTTCAATTTAAAATTAAAAAGAAATAATTGGATCGTTGTTCTCACCTCTCTCTTCGTCATTCACAATCTTCTTGATTGTCTTTTTTTCTTGCATGAGTTGGAACCCTAAACCTTTTCCCAATATTTTTTTTATTCATATACACTTTTTTTTAAAGTAATGAATGCGAAGTTTGTGATTCTGTTAATTGTAATTGTATGAATGTAAATTTTTTATTTCCAACTTGAGGATAAATTTTGAATCCTTATTATAAATATCAATCGTAGTTACAACAAGTTGGTTTTGGCACAACAAGAATTACATCAATCTTTTAAGAAAATCAATTAATTGAATCAATTTATTGAGCCAACTCGAAAAATAATGAATCAACTTATCAATTCAGACAGAATATGTATATATATATATGGGTAGCGTTCAATGGCTAACTTTTTGGCAAAACATTTTTCAAAACATGAGTTAGAAGTTTTGGAATGGGCTGATTTTTGGTGAGGATGATCTCTACGAGGAGATCATTATCACCAAAAATCAGCCCATTCCAAAACTTCTAACCCATGTTTACAAGTTGAAAAATCGTGGACCGTCCATTTTTTGTAAACTGTTTTTGATGGGGTTAGAAGTTTTGGAATTGGCTGATTTTTGGTGATGATGATCTCCTCATCGTAGAGATCATCCTCACAAAAAATCAGCCCATTCCAAAACTTTTAACTCATGTTTTGAAAAATGTTTTGCCAAAAAGTTTGCCATTGAACGTGACCCTATATATATATATATATATATATATATATATATATATATAATATATATATATATATGAAGAATACAAACGTCCAAGACATTATGGGGACATTAGCATTGTCTAACACTTTTTTTTTCCAATAATACCTCTTTCGATTTGTCTTTTAAGGAAGAAGACAAGGGTGTGTTAGTCTTTTATACAATAAGTACATTTATTATGCCATTAATAAATGCATTTATTATTTTGGCATGAATTGTTAAAATATTTATTACAAAAAAAAAAGTCCTAGTAGGTTTCCTTAGCTCTCTTGGTAGTGTTAGGTTGGATCCTTTAAGCCTCCTTAGTGATCTCAAGACCATCGTATGTAAGGATGCCTATGGGCATATTCATGAAAGAGTGTAAGGGTCTGTTGTTTTCTGGTTAGGGGTCTACCTAACCCCTATTTAATTTTTTTTATTATTTATTTTTAAAAAGAATTTTAATTCAAAATACTTAAATGCTCATAACATTTATAATGTAAACAAATATTTATTGTGTATTAAAAGACAAAACAAGGAGGGGTATTATTGAAAAAAATTGTTAGATAATACTAACATCCACATTAAGTTTTAGACATTAGCATCACCTTATATATATAATAAAAATAAATATTTTTTTATTATTTAAATTATTTAAAGATTTAATTTGTTTAATTTGATTTGTTTGGGTCAACTCAAAAGTTGTCGACTTGACTTTACTTAAGTCTAGTTTTAAAATGAGTCCACTAAGAAAATCCTCATTTTTTAAAGTATTAATTGGTTGAACTTGTTGGAGTTTGGAGACTTTTTTTTTAATATTAAATATTAATTGATTACAAAACTACATTATAGTACTCATTCAAATAATTTCAGTAGATGTCTACATTTATGACTAAGTGCATATAGGATCATTAAAAAAAAATTAGGAGAGAGTGAAAGTTATTTGCACCCAACTCTTATTTATTCTTACTCATATACTTTTTTCTAATGGGGTGTAATATGTAAAGTTGGGGTGCCAATAACAACTTTTTATTTTATAATAGTAACGGATTTAACACCATAAGGACTCTAATCTCTTATTTTGTAATCTTGTTTGTTACTCTTAATTAATATTAATTGAGGTTAACTTTGAAAGAGCAAAATCGTGTGAGAGAAAATCTTATAAATTTTCTATGCCACGTCGACATAGTTTTGAAAGTGAGGGGTCCCAAAAATCGGATTCAGAATCCTTTGATTTGAAGCACCGATTTTATGGGAGAAAATCAAGGGATTGGACGAAGTATTGGAGAGGGGATTGTTTAGATTAGTAACTAAAAAACATCATCATGTCGTGGGCCCAATTTTAGATTACACTTGGCGCATTTTCAATGGACCTTATCAAACTCGTTGTAACGTGAAAACAACAAATTCAATCCTCTCGTAACGAATCGCGTAACTCCCATCGTGTTCGTACACTTATAACAGCAAGTAGTTATCATGAAAGGTTATTTTGGTAATTTAAAATCGTCTCTTTCTTTATAAATTCCCTCCATAGGCTTCTCTGCTTGTTCATTTCAAACTGTCAAACTTCCAACACTCGTACTTCCACCACTTCACTCCAATGGAAAACCAGAGAAGAGGAAGATCGAGCAGCAGCAGAGGGAGAAGTGGAGAGAGAGGGACATCTAGGGGAAGAGAAGCGAATCAATCCAGTCCAAATCAAGTTCAGTTTCACGGAAACAGAGGGAGGACTCGTTGTATTAATGGATCTACAAGGGGGCGTTCTTGTGATCGAGATTCGAGACCTTCATCTCAAGATCGAGATCATGGAGCGATGGATTTACAATCTCATCCAATTGATTCGAGAAGTTCTAATCCAGCAGCTATCTGTAAGTATGGAGGAGGTTTTTTTTTTTTTTTTACCTGTAAAGTTTTGTTAGTTTTGATGGATTTTGGTTCAGATTTGGATTTCTAGGTTTATTTTTGGTGTTTTTCGATCATAAACTAACCAATGTAGTAATTCTAGGATCTTTACTTACTCGATTTAACCTAATTCTATTTTTCGTTTATGATGCTGTACTGGTTGTTTATCTCTAATTATTAGTTTTAATGAATTTTGGTTCGGATTTGGGTTTCTAGGTTTTTTTTTTGCTATTTTCGATCATAAACTAACCAATGTAGTAATTCTAGGATCTTTACTTACTTGATTTAACCTATTCCATTTTATTTTTTTTTTGTTTATGATGCATCAATGGCTGTTTATTTCTATTTCTTAGTTTTGATGAGTTTTGGTTCGGATTTGGATTTCTAGATTTATTTTTATTTTCTTTTGGTGTTTTTTATTATGTAAATGTAGTAATTCTATGATCTTTACTTATTTGGTTTACCTAATTCCTCCTTTTTTTTGTTTGTTTATGATGAATTACTGGCTGTTTATCTCTAATTCTTAGTTTTTAATTTTCTGGTTACTGTTCTAAATCTTGAATTTCTTTCTGAGATTCATCTGAATTTAACTTAAATAGAGAACAATATGATTTGAATATTTGAATTTGTAACTGATCTTGATCTGACCCATTTACAATGGAAAAATATTCTCTGTAAATTACTTTGATCTTTCTTTTTCTCTTATTTCTTGTAGGATTTAAAGTTTAAATCTAACAAACATGGATCAAACTAACTAATGGATTAAGTTAATGATCTTCATGTAATCAATTTTGTTTCGGATTTGGATTTCTAGGTTTCCTTTTTGATGTCTTTCGATCATAAATTAACCAATGTAGTAATTCTAGGATTTTTTTTTTTATGTTTATGATGCATTGCTGGCTGTTTATCTCTAATTCTTAGTTTTTAGTTTTCTAGTTGATGTTCTAAATATTGAATTTCTTTCTGAGCTGCATCTGGTTGTTTCTTGACAGAGCACAATAAGATTTGAATATTTGAATTTGTAACTGATCTTGATCTGTAGCCATTTACAGTGGAAAAATATTCTCTCTGCATTACTTTGATATGGTTTCTTCTTATTTCTTGTTTAGTTTAAACTTCAATGATGTCAAACATAAACTAAACTGATGCAATAAGTATATGTTCTTCATAATACGATCAATTTTGACAAGAGCATGTCCTGTTTATCTCTAAAACTTCTTAGTTTTACATCTTTCTGATGATTGAGATAAACCTTGAATTTGCTTCGATTTGACTTCCTGAGTCTCTTATTTCTGTCTCTGTTTTAAAATTTAAATTATACAAACATCAGTCATAAACTAAACAATGTGTTAATTCTAGTATCTTCAACCATATGATTTAGCATAAGAAAGATGACTCTAGGAGCTAGGGTACCCATTCAATCTCTCCAAATGGTCAAGGCATGCTCCTATTTTAATTAGATAGATTAATATCCTAAAGATCAACTAGATGCTTTGGCAAACCATTTTGAGCTCAAAAGTCACAATTTGGTAAATTGAATGTTTTCAATCAAGGAAATTCCTTTGTTCTGATTGCTAGTTTGATTTTTTGCAAATTCGCTCTTTCCCTGTTGAACAGCTTGGAAGCATTTCTAACCACAATTTCCTCTCTAGTTCAGGCAGCACATTGATTACCTACCCTGCTGGGCTAGATAATTACTGTGTTCCATCTTTACGTCCTTTTAAATCTCTTGCAATAAAATCTGTAGATCCTATTGAGGGCCAAAGAAATTCTAATAGTTCATGCTTTGCCGTATTTCTCATATATTTTCTTTGTTTCTAAATATATTTCTCTCTTGAATTAACAACCTTTATTGTTTTTTTCTAGTCCCAGAACCTCCAGCATTGGAGTTACAATCACTGGGAATTTCCAAGTCCACGCCACAATCATCACTCCCTGGAAGTAGCATAAGAACTCTGCTTAAAAGACCAGACAGTGGAGGGACGCTTTACAAGCAACGTGTCCAACTTCTCACGAATCATATCCATGTCACGTTCAACCCTCAAACCATAAACCATTACAACATTAAAATTGAACAGGAGGTAGAACAAGATCATGATAGGAATACTGAAATCTCCAAGTCCCTTGCATGTAACATCGTTGAAAAATTATTCGCTGATAGATACACAGAGTCTCCTTTGTTCAAAACTGCGTATGATGGGGGCAGTAGCATTTTTAGTTCAATTGAACTGGATACTGGGTCTTTTGATGTGAAGGTATTTAGGGATGAGAGCCCTGAAGCATACACAACATACAAAGCTACAATACAACTAGTAAAGGAGCTAGAGCTTCCGAAGTTGGGCCCATACTTAAAGGGTAAGGTGATGAAGGAGAACCCAACCAGGAATTCAATTCGGACTGTTCAAAACTTTTTCTCTAGTGAATTCGATTTTGTTGAACCTGGCCCGGGCATCATTGCTTCTAGAGGGTTTCAACAAAGCCTAAAGCCCACTTCTAAAGTTCCAGCCCTTGGTGTTGACCACTTGGTTCTGCCATTTCGAAAGAAACTCCCAGTAAAAGATTTCATAAAGGAGAATTTGGCTATCGAGCTTCATAAGGAAGAACATTTGCATGATTGGGAATTGACGAAGATTGAGAATGCCTTGAAAGGACTGCTGGTGACTGTGAATCATAGGAAGACAAAGCAGAAGTACAGAATTCTGGGACTGACAGAAAAAATCTCGAATGATTTGGAGTTCATTGATGATAAAGATGATAAGAATCAGCGAAAGATGGGAATTATGAATTTCTTTAGGGATAAGTACAACAAGATAATTGAGTACAAATATCTTCCTTGCTTAGATTTGAGCAAAAACAGGATGAACTATGTACCCATTGAGTTTTGTGAGCTAGTTGAGCAGCAGAGATATCCCAATGGGTATGTAAAACCAAATCTTTTCATTTTTAGTTTATCTGGCAGGATTTGACAAGGATGGTTGCACAATTTTACTTGTTCAACAAAATGGTGCAGCCCATTTGATCTAAAGACCCAAATCCAGATCTTTTCTCCAAATCTGGATTCTTTCTCTTTTCCTTTCTTTAAAAAAATTCTGAATTTACAAAAAATAAAAAAAGGAGCTAGTTTGAAATGTTCATTTAAAGATCTCATGGGGTTTTACTTGTCCACTTTTAGCAGAGGAGACATTGCTGCAAATTTGGAAAAATCAGTTTCCACCAAGATGACAGAAGTGACTGCTCGTGTTCTCGCACCACCCTATTTGAAACTTGCTGATGCCAATCACAATTCAATTAAGTTCACACTCGATAAGGAAGAAGGCCATTGGAACCTCAACAACAAATATGTGTTGGAAGGTAAGCAAATCAAGCGGTGGGGAATCCTTGAGTTTGTTTCACATAATCGATTAGTCAACGATCAATTTGTCGAAGCGTTCAAGGATCGGTGTGCTAAACTCAACATCCACTTGGATCATCCCATCATCAGTGAAGAATCTCAAATGCATGTGCTTTCAGATAACAATGCACTTCGTGAGCTCCTCAAGCGGGTTGCCGGTGAACAGTTGCAGATACTCATTTGCGTATTGGCAAAGAAGGATCCAGGTTATAAGAATCTCAAGCGGATTAGTGAGACTGAGATTGGGATACTAACACAATGCTGTGTTGTCAGCCATGTTAACAAGGCCAAAGATCATTATTTTGTAAACCTTGCTCTCAAGATCAATGCAAAGCTAGGTGGTAGCAATATGGAGCTCTTCGACCGTCTTCCTGGTCTTGAGGGTGAAGACCATGTCATGTTTATTGGAGCTAATGTCAATCCTCCAAGTCACATGAATACTTCGAGTCCATCAATAGCTGCTGTTGTCGCCACTGTAAACTGGCCAGCTGCAAATCAGTATTCCGGAAGAATCAGCCCACAGGGCCACTGGATGGAAAATATACAAAATTTTGGGGAAATCTGTTTGGAGCTTCTCAGCACGTATGTGCAGCTCAACAAAGTCCGGCCAAAGAAGATTGTAGTGTTTCGTGATGGGGTCAGTGAGAGTCAGTTTGAAATGGTTCTGAACGAAGAGTTAACAGACCTTAAAAGTAAAATCGAGTTATATGGATACAGTCCAACAATCACAGTAGTGATATCTCAGAAGCGTCACTCAACTCGTCTCTTCCCCAAAGACGTGATGGAAATAACCGGAAATGAGAAGATATTGCCAGGGACAGTTGTGGATACGGGGATTGTACATCCGGAGTACTTTGATTTCTATCTATGCAGTCAGCATGGGAGCCTTTGGAGGAGCAAACCAACTCACTATACTGTCATCTATGACGAGAATGGGTTTACTTCGGATAAAATACAGAGGATCATATACAATCTATGCTTCACTTTTGCTCGATGCACCAAACCAGTCTCATTGGTTCCACCAGCTTACTATGCTGAACTCCTCTCTTATCGAGGGAGGCTCTACCATGACTCCTCCTCATCACAACTGTTTGATGGTAAGTTGAAGCTTCATAGAGATCTTGAAAATGTTATGTTCTTTTGTTAAAGATCCTCGAATGGGAATAGGATAATAATAATGACCATTCAAGTGTTTACAATCTAAGACTTTTCTTCTCTCCTTTAATGTCTTAAATAAAACCCAACGGAGCCTTTTCAAGGATTTGTGATTAAAATTGTCCTGTCAGGGTAGTTGAAAAAATGTTTACACACAATGTAGTTTCTGTCACTGCATATGCATGCAGGTGACAGGGTGGTGAATTTTATTTTTATTGTTATTTTTTGGTGGGTAAGCTGGATTCGAGATCATCACGAAAAGCAGAAAAGGTAGTTTAGTAAAATCATGTTTTCAGATTTTGCATTTTTACCTTTTTGGTAGAAAAGGATAAATTACCGTTTTCGGAATTAAAAAGGAAGAAGGGAATGATGCTATTTTGATAATTTTTCGATACAACTACAAAGTGCAAAGTGTATCTCAGAGTATTACTTTTTCTACTTATTTCCCTCGTGTACATTATAATAAAATTAGTGCCCACTGGCCCAGATCCATAAAACTCTGTCCTATATTAGGTAGTTAGGCCAATAACACGGGTCAGTCCTGTAACTGATGATCTCGGTCCCGACACTCTTGAACCCAACCCATGAGCCAAGATCCATAATTGAGAATGTGAGATTTCACGTGGGCCGAGATCCATAAAGGGCACACAAACCTGGCTATCATTCTGGAGGCCCTCAAGCGTGCTCCACATTCTTTGTAGTAGCCCAATGAGAAACCTAACATGTATAAAGAATCGCCCAATTATAAACCTGCCATGAATAGGTCCATAATCTAAAATTTTTGTTGAAAATCGTCCATGAGTAGTCTCATGTCTTACTAAAATGGGTGCAAATTCATCATGAGATCGAAGAGCTTCATATTCTATAAGTTGAGTGGAAGCCCATCATGGGTGGAGTCTCAAGTTCTATAAGACATACGATGCAAAACCATCCCTAGCGATTTCTACGTTTCCTTTCCACTCCACTAATGCTTAGATATTTTTGGAGTATTGGTTTGGATTTTAACATTTCGTATTAGAGCCAATTCCATGTCAAGGGTTCAAGGCAATTATGGGTAAAAAAAAGGACTCCTTTATTGTATGAGATATGAAAGGTTCTGAAAAAAAAAAAAAAAAAACTCCTCTATAGTATGGAACCATGAAAAACAATAATAAAAATAAGGGAATCACCATAGTATCGGATATGGAAGGGGTCCGCCATAGTAGGCCACCGTGATTAATCTACGAAGGGGCGACTTATGGAAAAAAGAAAAATGGGTACCAGGTACTTACAAAGAAGAACAAGGGATTGGGGACTGAATATAAATTGGGCTAACGAGGGCATCGGCCTTAAAGCGTGGGGGAATGTTATCATCCTTCCATTAACACGTAGGTATTTTTGGCTCATTGGTTTGGACATTCTAATTTTCATTGAAGGTTTCCTGCACATTCTAGATGAGCGAGATTCCCCATATGATGCCTTATGTTGAACTCATACTATTAGACATACTTCCAGAGGATTGATTTTCTTGGAGGAAGGCCCGAGTTGTACCTTGCTCCACCTTTGCAAGGAAACTATTTTGAGTACATAATTGTACTTGATATGAGTCACGCAGTGTCAACTTGCATTTGATATTGAACGTAGGGGGCCAAGTTGGGAATCAACCCGTGCCGATGCCCAACCAGACATCGGGCATGAAATGCTCTACCCGAACCTAACCCAAGTCTGATTGGTTGGATAGTTTTGGTTGGTAGGATTAACTCATTCCTCAGTAATACCAGGTAATTTAGTACTGATAAGGGTTTATATAAATATAACCGGCATGGAAAAGAAATTAAAATTTACAATTATTTATCTTAAAAATGTGTTTCAAAGTATTATATAACTAAAATTATAAGCAAATTTAAAGAAAAATAAGAAGATTAAGTTAAATAATCATTTTTATTGTTAATAGCAATTTTCAATAAAAGAAAAACATTTAAAGTTTTAACATAATCATTGTATGAGATTATGGAATTACACTTAAAACAAAAGCATTAATAACGAAACAAATGTCTATTTAATGAAAATAATCACACAATATTTTTGATATATAGATAAACGAAAGTATACCTATTGAAATACTTTTAAATTATAATCATATTAAGTTCGGGTTCGGGCAAATCAGGTTGGCTGATACTGATGCTTAAACCCAACCCAATTTGAGTCAGGCATTTTTTGTTGTTGGCTGAACCCAAGATAATCATGCCCAAACCTAACCCAAGGTCATGTTCACTAATCTTTTTTTCTTTCTATCCCGAATCATGTGTCTTTCTCGTAAGACCAAGAACAATAAATACATAAACAAAATCAAATCTCACCATCTCTGTAATAGGTAAATGCCTCTTTTTCTCTTGAAATTGTCGGAATTATTCGTAATAAGATATTGATTATTGACTACAATTGAAGAGGTCTTATCAATAAAATTTCCATTTATCTACAATCTAGGCATAGTTTTCAAGTTTGGCCTGCCCAAGTTGCAGCCCGAATGGGACATATGGTGCAAGAAGATAAGTAAATATTCTAAGCTTTGCTTTCCGTCATATAAATTGAGATAGTTAAGGAACTTAATTAGGATCTAAAATCTATCAAATCTTGTAACTTAAAGGATTAATTGTAGTGTGTTTTACGGGTGATTATTTTGCAAAAATAATTGAACCAGTCATGTTTTTTAATATTTGCAAATGTGGCCTATTTACCTGATTTTGTAATTATTTAGTTTTACCAAAATAGTTATATATATTGCATTGTAACATTTTCTATTTAGTTATTTACCTCTCCCGTGAACCTACATTAATTATCTCAAGGGAATACCTTACAATCACTTTACAATGTACACAGATAGCTATTTTTTTTCTACTTTTTTTTTTTTTTTTTAGTTTTTTAGTTTTTTTTCTTTTTCTTTAAAAAGAAAAACATAGTTCTGAAATTGGGTATACGATATTTTTCAATAACGTTAAAAAAATTGGCTGGTTTAGTCCTTTCAGCAAAATACGCAACTGTTTTATTAATTTCCCCTTAATTAATCTTTATTATTAGCTCTGTAATTTTCTCTTAAATACTCCAACCCAATTGAGAGGGAGAAGGAAATTATGTACAACTATGGAGAAAATGAAATTAGCTTGGAGCGCTCATCAACATAATTGGACTTCCAAGAGCCTCATAATAAAGAGATATAATGTCATTTGTCTCTATTTTTTGGCCCCCAACTTGGTGTGATCTTACTATGTATGTATATAGCCTAATGCAATACAAATTTTTTGCATAAAAATATGTGTTCTCCTATCAAATGCAAATTTATATTGTAAATACCTACTCGGAAGTTTTACTAATCTTTTAATCCAATACTTCACGTGAACATTTAAGAAGGGCTTGAGCTCGATTTTTATTTTTTATTTTTTAGATGAACTTCTCCTAATGGAGGAATAATATTAGAGTAGTGATAGAGTGACCTCAAGATTGTACCTCATATCTCACTTTCATGACGTGGAAGTGTGTAGGAATCATATATGATTTTTCACTCGTATCATATCTCACTTTCGTGATGTGGAAGTGTGTAGGAACCATATATGATTTTTCACATGATTTGGTTCCTACACACTTCTAAATCACAAAAGTGAGATATGATGTACAATCTTGAAGTCACGGCAGCTTTATTCGTACTATTATCAGTGTTGAACATGAGACTTTGAATTTTGTTAAAATCCTCAAGTGAGATCCTTTAGGAATAAAAGAACACGAGAACATGAAAATCATTAAAATATAATGTATTGAAAATACTTAGATATTTTGAAATTTAAAATATAATCATTAGGTATTTCCCATTATAGGAGAAGAAGATCAAAGCTAATAGTCGATTTTCCAATATGACTCCATGAATTTTTTAGTCAACTTGGTTGCACTATTCTAATTTTTTATACAAAATCCCTCGAAATTCTACCAAGATGAGCCATCTTAGTCAAGTTTTGAGGTGACTCATTGAGTTATGAAACTATTGACTGGGTAGCTATTTCTGTATATAATCTTAAACCGTAAACTATAGTGCACACCTAATTTGCTAGAAACATCTATTAATTATAACTAGTAGGTGGCATGTGCCAAGGCCTATTACAAGTTTTTTTGTAAGTTAAAATATTAACCAAAGTGACTTTGAAGATAATATATAAAGATATTTTTGTAATTTTACAAGTCTACGTAAGGTGATTATAGGGCCGTGTGATTGTTGTTTTATTCGTTTTTCTCCAAAAATGACATTGATTATGTTAAATTTAGATATAAATAGAGGGGTATCCACGGTCTTCCAATGGCCTTCTCTCGTCATAATAGTAAAGACTTTACTTACAAGATCTTCCTTGGAATAAGTATGGTAAATTATGTCAAAGTTTATTGTTGTCATGCCCCCCAATTTAGGATTTAGATTCTCTTAAATCTCGAGGGTAGAGTGAAAAAAAAAAAATTAAAATCGAGATCTTCAAATAAAAAATATGATATGAATTTCTTTCAAATAATTTCGATAAAATTTCTTCTAAAAATTGGACTTATGAAATTTTTTTACATGTATGGACATACTTGTATAATTAAAATCTATATATCTAATTACATTCCAACTATCATATCATAACGAATATATATCATTCCCCAAAAAATAAAACTATAATTACAACCCAAAAGTGTACATACACCAATACACATCTCATATGGATCGATAATTGTTCACATCATAAACACTAATTTTCACACTCTAAACATATAAATACAATAAGACACAACATGCATGACATTATATATACAAAGAAGTCCAAAACTACACTAAATAGTTTTAACCCAAAAGTGTACATACACCAATTACACATCTCATATGGATCGATAATTGTTCACATCATAAACACTAACTCTCACACTCTAAACATATAAATACAATAAGACACAACATGCATTACATTATATATACAAAGAAGTCCAAAACTACACTAAATAATTTTAACCCAAAAGTGTACATACACCAATTACACATCTCATATGGATCGATAGTTGTTCACATCATAAACACTAACTCTCACACTCTAAACATATAAATACAATAAGACACAACATGCATGACGTTATATATACAAAGAAGTCCAAAACTACACTAAATAGTTCTACTAAACTCCAATATCAACTCACATATAATAGAAATAGTGTTCATCATCCTGATCCTGCAATCCCTCTAAATAATATTTCCCACAAAAAATAAGCATCTTGGTAATTGGGACATCTGTAATATTTTGTTGGTAGGGTAAGTAACAAAAAAGTTATTCAATAGTAAATTCACATTTCAAATTAATAATCCTAATATGAATGGATAAATAAGCTAATTATTACAAAAATATAGATTTTTAAATAGGTAAATAAAAACGAATAATATTCGAAATAGACTAATCTTTAATAAAATAATAACAAAATATTTTCATCTCATAATAAAATAAAAATATATATAAATATGTTATAAGAATATTAATTCTGGTGGTGTATTTGATAAGAATGACTATATACATGATTGATACAAAAGTGTTGATCTGTATATCGATGCTCTAGTACTTAACTAGTGTGAAACTTACCGTTAGTTCCTGATTTTATAGTCAGTCTGACAATTTATCATAATTGGTTGATCGTGTTTTTCAGTTCAAACTGACTATTGATCCTTAACGAAAATCAATCGTTTGACTACTATAGATTATAAATGATTATTTGATAAACAAACTTCATTGTTCATCTATGGTATGTATGTGTCATCAATCAATCTAGTCATCTACAAATCATCTTTATAATAAAATTTATTATTTTTCAATAAAAATAAAATAATTTTTTTTTCAAATAGTAGATTCAATGGTATTCTTAAGTGGTATCTCATACTATCGGAGAGAATATCAAATTTTTATTATTCTAAATTAATTGGTTGCTTCTGAAAAAAACCACCAATAAATCATATAGGCATTTATTATCCCTTTAATGGATAACAAAAATAATAATTATATTTTTTAAATTCAATTGAATAAATTAAAAAAAATTTATAAATGTGATGACATTTTCATATATTTTAGAATTATAAACATGCAACAGTATATCGAAAATAGTACATATACAAGTACATCATCCCACAGTTACCATCGTAATTACATCACATTCTCTATTATACAGTGTTCAAAAATACTTTAAACTTAAAAATTCTTCAACATAAACACATACAGTCAAGAATCTCATTCTCAATTCCAACTAATCGAGAATCTCATTTTCGATTCTAAATAATCAAGACTTTCATTCTCGATTTCAAATTTAAACTTAAACATTTCATTTTTTAAATATATTATCACCAAATGAAAATACACTTTCAAAACAAAGTGTCTTAGCAATTTTTAAAAAGAACAATCTATGAAAATTACTATGCAAATCAATTTGTTTAAAATTAATTTTATAATTATACTCACCAAAATTCATTTATTTTTATTTCAATATATTAAAATATTAGAGAAAAGATATAACATAAATTATTTTACAATTCGATGCATGAATTTTGAATTTAAATCATAATAAATTTGAAATTAACTATCAAAATTGAAATAAAACATATTTCATTAAGAACTATGTTACGAATTTGAAATAATAAGTTTTCTACCTTCGTGGGTGGATTTTACGCGTTCCTACGGTATTAAAATGATTTCTCTAGCTAATTTCATAAATAATTCGACAAAATATTCTAATAACTAATTATATCTTGACGTCATGGATATTTTAATCTTCAGTGTTGGATCTTAATTCACGTCCAAAACACGTTTAAATCTCAATTAAATGTAACGTACACGAACCTACTATCAAAATTCACTCGTCTCTAATTTTTATTTCTCTCTCACATAAATGAATGAACATCAAGTTATATTATAATATATATTAATAATATAACATAAGATATTATATTATATTATAATATATAAAATGAATACACTTAGGTATCTAAATTGTTAACACATTTATCATTTATAATATATTATAATATTATATTATGTAATATAATAATATTTATATTTATATTACTTACACCTCACCTCTTTAATATTTTAATAATTTCAAATCAATTCCTTTTATACAAATAATTACACTTAAACCCAATTTTTTTTAAAAATATTTATTTTAATAATAAATATAATAATTAAATAATTATTTTCATATATTTTTCCTTTTTCCATTATGTCCGTTACATTAGAGACCAATTCGAATTGTATATCTCAGATTTTTGAAATTCCTCATCGATTTTTCTCTATTGACCAAAATACTCCTTATCTCCAAAAAAAAATTTTGATAAAATTATTATTTTCGTAATTTATCCTACTAAATTTGGATTTAAGCATATTGACATTCTAAAACTATATTTTCGATGCTTTTGAACTCATGATAACGTCCATTTAACCAAAAGAGCTTTTTATAAAATTTTAAATTTTATCTACTTTAACTAAATATTCTAATTATTCAATTATAATCATAGTAAGTTCTTCAAATTGTACGTTTCATTTATAAAATTCTCCTTCTAACAAATTCTTATTTTAAATTGAAAATGCTATAATTTTTTTAAATATTTTTATTATAAACTAAATCGAAAAGTAAGTCAATAAAGTAGACTTAATTCCTTGATATACATAATAAATTTTCTTGGCATTATAGTTGTTAATGAATTTTTTTGCTAAGTTGATAAAACAATGACATGATGCGACATGTATTAAAAAATTACTAAAATTCGAATTCCAAATTGCTCTAAAATTTTCTCTTTAAATTTCATATGTATCGGTGGCACATCACATAAGATGCTATCACACCAAGCTTGGCCACATGTGTTAATAGAGGGACTGGTAATGCATTTGTATCATTTACACTTTTAGTTAATGATTTGGAATTCAAATAGTTTGTATTAAATTTTTTTAAATAATATCCCAATATTTTAAAAACTTGATTTTACTCTCATCTTCCTCAAAGCCTTGCCCAAAAGTTTTTAGATTCGTTAAGCAAATCATTTTCTTTCGATTCATTTTATTTAGAATCACATATTCTGTTATTGTAAGAATCTTCATATCAGCTTTTTTGTCTTCATGAGTACATTTTTGAATCTTCTTCTCAATCTTTTAAAACCTCCAACTTGAATACTTTTAAGAATAATGATGAGTGCACGCAGATGGGCATGCGGTTGATGTGGTAAGGGCATAGAATCACACATATTTTCCTATTTATCCCGATGAAAATGATCTATGGTTATGTGCCCTTGCCACTGTGAGTCGCATACCAAGACCGCCAGCATTTTTCACGACTCTACTAATAAATGTAAACATTGGATTTTATCCCCTATTAAATAAATAATAAAAATGAATTGCTTGCTTGTCTTCTAATGAGTGTGGTACGAAGGACATAAATAATTTTTTTTTGAAGATTAAAAGGGGGTTTGACAGACCTCAACTAAAAATAAATAAATTACATCCTTACATACACATGCCCATTGTCATCTTTACATAAAATTTCTTTAAGTTCCCTAGCTTCAATGGGTCCAACATCAAGCTGCAAGGAGAGGTGAGGTGAGAGGCCAAAAATTATGCAGCTTGGTTGTTTTTCCTGTAGCAAAAAAGAGAAGTCAATGTTGTCGAAGTGTGGCACTGTTGTCTTAAGGGCTTTTTCTTCAATTCTCAGCACTCTGGTCTCCCCATTGATGCTGTCTACTACCACTTTTGAGTCTACTCTAACTATAATGTGTCTTATGTTAAAGCACACTGCTATATTCATGCCTTTTAAAATAGCTTGTAATTTGTAGTTGATGATCGATTTCCCTTTAATGTTTACAACAAGAGCCCCCACCATATCTCCATTCCTGTTCTTGATAATAACACTTTCTCCCCCATCATTACCTTTGAGAGAATCATCCGTATTTAGCACATAATTTCTTTCTGATGGCTTAGCCCACGAGCATTTTACTTGGATTCTATGTGTAAATTTGGGATAGAGCTCCCAAAAGTCCATGAAAGCTTTATTAAAGGGTGAGTCTTCAGTGCTACCCTCCAAACTTTGAACTCTGAAGTGGACATCTCGAACTATCATGAGCTCCAAAAGTTCTATAGGTAGGTGTAGACACCCCATTTTTGCACTCGCCTGATTAATCAACTCGTCAACCCGATCGCAATGATTCCCAATGATGGATGTGTATTCCATTGCTTTATTTTGTTACCAGATGTGTTTCAGAAATTCGGAAGAGATATCTCGAACTGATAAAACTTTAGAAACCACACTACGCTAGGAAAATACAACTCCAGAAACAAAAAAATCATCATCTTGCAGACCCAAAAAGAAGCTTCACGATAAAAAACACTAAAAATTGACCAAATTACCAAAATACCCCTAACCTCAAAACAACCCTAGAGCCTGCGTTACGCTTAGGAAAACTCTCTCAAACACATAAAACAACAAATCGAAACCAATAAATCATTTCACCAATTTTAACAGAATTCGATAAAATTACGAAAATGCCCCTCATAAAGTTCATGACCATTTCACACAAAAAATTTCATAAATGACACAAACTAATATTTCCATTGAGTTCCTTATGAAAAATCGATTCTAAAGCATTCTAGAACATTAAAAACTGACTTAAAACGTGAAAAGTCCTCTCTGGGGGCAAAACAGTAATTTCACAATTTTCATAATTAAAAATTTCAAAATTAATAAATAAAATATTAATAATTAAAGTGAAACATTAATGAAATTAATTTCAAAATTTTGAACCAAAGAAATCGATCAATCGGGCTTTCAAGTAAAATTGTTGAGGGTTCGTGAGATATTTCTTTAAGGACCCCTCTATTTGGGGGTCTAAAGAATTAAAGATATAATAGAGGGGGGTTCTCCAAAAATTTAAAAGTAAATCAAGCAAGACTAAAGTCAAGGTATTATAGTCAATCGAGCAAGACTGAAGTCAAAATTAAAGTCAACTAAGAAAGACTGAAGTCAAGATATTAAAAGTCAATCAATCAAGACTAAAGTCAAAACATTAAAAGTCAATCAAATAAGACCAAAAGTCATAATAGAGTTCTAATTAAATAATAATTCAATCTAATAGAGTTCTAACTTAAAAACAATTCTACCTAAAACAATTCTAATTAAAACACAATTCTACCTAAAACAAGTCTAACTAAAACACAACTCTAATTAGACACTAACTCTATCAAAATCAACCCCTAAAAAAATTTATAAATAGAGGTCCCCACACTCTATTTTCGTATCAAATCATAAACCCTAAGAGAAGTAGGTCTAAAAGCCCCCCTAGCCTCCCATAAACCCTAGTTTTGGAGCCCCAACTCCTTACCTAACATCTCTCCTTCGATTTTAGCTAAAGAACACCTAAAAGCCCTCCAAAAACGCTTCAAAATCTATAATAAACTCGAAGAGTCCAGATCAAAAAATAAGGAGATACCTTACCTCGGAGATCCGAAATCAAATCTGGAAACAGAACGAAGCAAGGGAGTACGGTACAAGGTGCTATTTTTGTCGGATCTGAGAGAACAAAGTCCTTGCTATCGGAAAGGTATAACTTTTTTTATTTATTTTTATCTAGGTTTTTAGCAATGTAATTTATTTGGGAAGTTAGTAGAGACCGGCTTTGGCCGGGCGAGGTTGGTGCCTAACACCTTCCAACCCCGTAACATGATCCCCGAATTTAGTTTTTTCTGTTTTAGATTAGTCCTTTATCTATTTAGAGTCATTGAATGGTTCCTAGTGTAGACACCCCATTTTTGTACTCGCCTGATTAATCAAGTCGTCAATCCGATTGCAATGATTCCCAATGATGGATGTGTATTCCATTGCTTTATTTTGTTACCAGATGTGTTTCAGAAATCCGGATGAGGTATCTCGAATTGACAAAACCTTAGAAATCACGCTACGCTAGGAAAATACGACCCCAGAAACATAGAAATCATCATCTTGCAGACCAAAAAGAAACTTCACGATAAAAATCACTAAAAAATTATCAGATTACCAAAATACCCATAACCTCAAAACAACCCTAGAGCCTACGTTACGCTTAGGAAAACTCTCTCGAACACATAAAATAACAAATCGGAACCAAATAAATCATTTCACCAATTTTAATAGAATTTGACAAAATTACGAAAATGCCCCTCATAAAGTTCACAATCATTTCACACAAAAAATTTCATAAATAACACAAAATAATATTTCCATTGAATTCCTTACGAAAAATCGATTCTAAAACATCCTAGCACATTAAAAACCGACTTAAAACGTGAAAAGTCCTCTCCGGGGGTAAAATGGTAATTTTACAATTTTCATAATTAAAAAATTCTGAAATTAATAAATAAAATATTAAATAATTAAAGTGAAACATTGATGAAATTAATTTAAAATTTTGAATTAAAAAATCGATCAATCGGACTTTCGGGTAAAATTGATGAGGGTTCGTGGGATATTTCTTTAAGGACCCCTCCATTTGGGGGTCCAAAGAATTAAAGAAATAATGGAAGGGGGTTCTCCAAAAATTTAAAGTCAATCAAGCAAGACTGTAGTCAAAGTATTAAAGTCAATCAAGTGAGACTAAAGTCAAAATTAAAGTCAATTAAGCAATACTGAAGTCAAAATATTAAAAGTCAATCAATTAAGACTAAAGTCAAAACATTAAAAGTCAATCAAATAAGACCAAAAGTCATAATAGAATTCTAATTAAATAATAACTCTATCTAATAGAGTTCTAACTTAAAAACAATTCTACCTAAAACAATTCTAATTAAAACACAATTCTACCTAAAATAATTTTAACTAAAACACAATTCTAATTAAAAGATCTCTAATTAACCACTAACTCTATCCAAATCAACCTTAAAAAAATTCTATAAATAGAGGTGCTCACACCCTATTTTCGTATCAAATAAAAAATCCTAAGAGAAGTAGGTCTAGAAGCTCCCCTAGCCCCCCATAAACCCTAGTTTTGGAGCCCCAACTCCTTAGCTAACATCCCTCCTTCAATTTTAGTCTAGAAAACACCCAAAAGCCTTCTAAAAACACCCTTAAATCCGTAACGAAATTGAAGAGTTCAGATTCAAAAACAAGGAGATACCTTGCCTCGGAGATCCGAAGTCAAATCCGGAAGCAGAACGAAGCAAGGGAGCACGGTACAAGGAGTTCTTTTTGTCAGATCTGAGGGAACCAAGTCCTTGCCATCGGAAAGGTAAACCTTTTATTTTTATTTATTTTCTTATCTAGGTTTTAGCAATGAAATTTACTTGGGAATTTAGTAGAGACCGGTTTTGGCCGGGCGGGGTTGGTGCCTAACACCTTCCAACCCCGTAACTTGATCCCCGAATTCAATTTTTTTTGGTTTTAGATTAGTTTTTATCCGTTTAGAGTCATTGATCGGTTCCTAGACCGTAATAACTAGGTGGCGACTCCCAAACCTCAAGGGTCAAAAGCGGATCCGCGCACCCAGCGGATCGAGGGCGCTTTCAGTGGCGACTCCACTGGGGACATTGAGGATCAGACTTGAAAAACCCCAAGTTTGGGAATATTACCATTGACCTAGATTTTATTTCTTTTTTGCTTTCTTTCTTTTATATTTAATTTTTAGATAATTTCTTACTATTGTCCGATTATCGTTTTTTTTTTCATTTATTTATGGGCCCAATCATTAAATTTTGTTCAATTTTCGAGTATGTTAATGGGCACATTTTTTTGTGTGGTTCGATCGAGGGTCACTTAGGGTGACTTTGAATAATATTAAATTTCAAAAGATAATTTTATTGGGGGCGGAATAATGACGATTGAGTATGGAATAATGAAACAAAGGGTTTTTTTTTTTAGGAAGGTCGATCCGTTTTTTAGATGATGATTTTTTTTTAGGAAACATGCTTGTTATGTTCCTCAATAATGTTTAAAAAAATCGAAAAAAAAGTTTTTATTTATTTGTTTTTGTTTTTTTTTTAGGTGTTTAGTTTTAGTTTTTTTATATAGGCAAGTCTTGCTGCCTATGGACAGCAAATAAAACGAAAAAGTAAAAAAAAATGGTCTCTTTTGAAGTTTCTATACGGCAACAATGTGCTGGTTTCGTTGGGGTGCAGCAAGAAAAGTTCGTTTTTTATTTTTACACCCCCTTAACAGCATACTAATGAGAGTGGTGTGCATGCGTAGATTCTATTTTGTTCTTCTCCCACACCGTCCTCTTCATCAGGACGCATCTGGTTTCATCGTTTAAATTCAAGAGAAACCAATTCGATCTCTCTGATTCGATCGATTGAAAGTCAGTCCAAATCGATTTGGAACTTCATAAACCGTTGCTTTTTCGTGATCTAAAGCTAAGAACCATTCTCTCTTCTTGAAATCGATTCTGGTTTGAATGTTTTAAAAAAAAAAAATGAATAAACATCGAAGAAAATGGCAGAGTTTTAATGGTTCAGATAGATTAAAATCATTAGCAGAAGAAGTTCAGAAAGAGATTTCTCTCATCACAGCGCTAAAATGGCGAGCAATTCGTCTAAAAATCCAATGTTACAGGCTGATCTCGACGCTAGTCTGCTGTTATAGGTTGATCTCGACGTTGGTCTGCTGTTATGAGTTGATCTCGACGTTAAGCTTCTGCTGATCTCGACGGTAATCTACTGTTATAGGCTGATCTCGACGATTTAACCTGCTGATCTCGACGATTAGGCTGCTGTTATAGGTTGATCTCGACGTTAAGCTGACGTTGATCTCGACGTTAAGCTGCTGATCTCGACGTTAAGCTCGACGTTATTATCTTGGTTTTTTAAGATCAATTTATTTTCTAAAAAAAAGGGGGAAACTAATTTGTTTCACAAAAAGGAAAATCAAAATAAAAAAAATAAAGAGTAGAAAGTTTTTTTAAAAAAAAAGGAAGTTCAAAAAATAATGGAATCAATTTTTTTTTAAATGTTGCTAATGGCGACATATGCTCAAGTTGTTTTGTTCTTTTTTTTGAATTTCCTTGATTGGGCTCAATTTATTTAAAAAAAAAAATTAAAAAAATAAATGAACAAAACCATCCTCTTTATCTCGTCAATCATCATTATACCCTCAATTCAAAACCCTTAGAAATTTCGAATTATTTCGGGTCGCCCCAAAACACCCTCGATTGGACTATGAAATTTATCAAAATATTGCGATGATCGGGACTATAAACTACCATGATTGGTATATGAAGGTGATGTGCATGCTTATTTCCATGGTTCGGACTATATTATTAATTCATGATAATTGCCTATTTAATATGCTATAATGTCATTGGGAATACATGTTTGATGTTGGTCATAATGTTGATCATGATTAAATGTTTATGCGATTGGAATGGTGCTTATATCCATATAATTCATGTCATAATTGGTTTGATTGGGCCATGGGCCCATTTGTTTGGAAAAGGCCCCGGGCACACCCCACCTTATTTTGCACACACCACATGCACGTTTACCGCTTTACTCACTTACACGTCCCATTTAGCCAACGTGGCACTAGTGCATGGCCCGGTCTCTTCGGAGATGCGACGTCATTTATGAAACCCACAACTCCAGTCACGTACCTTAGGGTATATCGAACTGGGGCATCAATACCGTCTGATCAGGTGATTCTGAGAGACATATTGATGCACCCAGGCTGGAGCGACCTGAGCCTTTGACCTATTGTGAGCCACACAGTCACATGTCCCGATTGCCAACGTAGTACTAGTACGTGGTCGGTCCTCTCGTGGGATGCCAAACCATTTGCGAAAGCTACAACTCTTGACTCGTACTCATAGGTATACAAAAGATAATCTAAGTATATCAATTGCACTTCTTGGTCAAAATCGGTGCCTAAGCAAGATCTTGCCCCGCTGTACCCTACTGTACGAGGGGGATAGACTACGTCTATTCTAGACGAGAGGTATTTAAGTGGGCCCTTGCTCAGCATTGTGCGCCACCTCTCAACTGGAGATCAAACTGGCTGTTTTTGGCTTCAGAGAAGTGAATTGAGGTTTTAGATTATCACCTATACGGTATATCAAACCAAGTCACCACGTATCGAAAGGTATATAGGTGTGCTTGGGCAAGGGTGGCCAGATAAAAATGCATTGCACGTAGTAAGCTTAGAGTCTAGAAACCTTCCCAGTAGATCACGACTCGAACTTATCGTGGGTGTTCCCGGGTTGTTCATTGAATGGAATCTTATGAGACTTTGTGATTGATATGAATGTATGTGAATGATGAGATCAGAATGCATGTGAATGATGAAATGGATGTATGTGAATGATGAGATCAAAGTGTATGATTGTCCTCAAGGATAAAAAATGTTATTTTTGAAAATCAAAATGGGTGCACCGACCCAATAAAAAATCCATCTCTTGCAAATGACCCAGCCCAACTCGATCCAACAATCCTGATGGACCGGGCCATTTAAATCGAAATAGAAATCAAATTTTCAAAGAAGAAAAATAGTTTACAAAGGAAAAGTATTTTCCAGAAAAAATATTTTCCAAAAAAAGTGTTTTCCAAAAAAAGTGTTATTCTCTAAAAAAAATGTTTTCTAAGAAAAAACGTTTTCCAAAAAAATATTTTCCATAAAAACAAGATTTTCGAGGAGAAGATACTTTCCAAATAAAAAACTATTTTTCAGAGAAAAAATATTTTTCAGAAGAAAATGTTTTTCCAAAAAAAAAGAAAAAGAAGGAAAAATAATTTATAAAAGATCTATTTTTGCATGAAAAGTTTTTATGGACCTTGGAAAACTACCAAAAAATGTTGCAAAAATATAATCAGATTTCTGAAATAAAAACATTATTTTCCAATATTTTTCAAGAGTGCAACATAAAATTATTTTTCTTCTGAATAATCATTAAATGGATGAACTTTTTAATGGATTGGTGCACAAAATTCAATAAAATCTCAGGGTTCATTTCAAATGTTATCAAGGGGGTGACACTGAAATTGGTTAAATTCACCTTCAAAGAGGGTTAAGGGTTATCATTGTATCTAAGCTCAATCGTCCATCATCTAGTTAAGGTTGTAAATCCGGTCAGTTAAAGTAAACGTCAATTTCAAGTTAACAGTCAGAAATGACATCAAAATTTCTCAACATCGTCCAGTTGTTCTTTGAAGATCATAGTGCTTCAATCCTACCGGTTATAAGCAATATCTCAATCCAAACTTGTGTGGGTACTTGTCTTGAGTTTTCATGAGTCATTTAGGTTAGCTCGAGTCCTTTTTTCCAGCAAGGTCATGTCTTCCTTAGATTGAGTCTACTCTTTCCTATTGAGTCAAGTTAGTTCATCGAGTCTATAGAGGTGTCTGTTGCCCCATCTAAAATTGATCGGATAAAAGAAATTTTTGAATACCTCGAGCACATTAACGAATTAACTAATAATTTGATAGATTTCATTTCTGAACAAGAAGATAAGAGTCGGGCTCAACCTTTAATCGAGAAAGGAAAGGTCTTTGACCTCGAAACAAAAAAATAATTCTTAAAGAGATTCAAATAGAAACCATCTTATCCCGAAAGGAACACGAGGGGATAATGAATTTACTCAGAAATTTCAAAAGACTTGTTCGTGTGATCATATGAGGGTATGTTAGGTACAAGCTTGGGTGCTGTTCAACACGGAATAGATACTCGTCTATATCGATGGAATTAAAGAAGATGTTATAAAATGTATCAGCACTATCTTTACTACATCTTGAGTTTCAAATCACATATTATCAGTCGATATGGGGGTACCTTTTGAACTGATCTCTGATAATAGGTCGTACTTCAAAGCATAATCATTACTTTATGTTTAAAGTTGAAGATCCGGAAGCACAAATCATCCCCCTACCGTCTTCAGATCAATGGAACGGTTGAAGCAGTTAGTAAGAGTCTCAAGACTATCATCAGGAAAATGTGTCAATCACATCGAGATTGGTCAGAAAAATTATCATTCACGCTATGGCCATATCGAACTTCAATTCGATCCTCTACTGGAGCTACTCCCTACTCCTTAGTGTATGGTATGGAAGCAGTCTTGCTAGTTGAAATGAAAATTTCGTCTCTCAGGGTCTTGTTGGAAAATCATTTGCTAGAAACAGATTGGGTTCGTCAGCAGTATGAAGAATTAAACTTGATCGAAGAAAACGAGTTAAAGCCCTGTACCATGTGCAAGCTTATCTAAGAAGAGTCACCCGTGCATTTGACAAAAAGGTCAAAGCTCATCATTTACAGGTCAAGGATTTAACTATCAGACTTCAAAGAAAATTGAACACTCCTCCTCGACTATAGGAGAAAGTCTGAACCCAATTGGAGAAATTCATTCATTAAGAAAATACTGTCTAGAAAAGTCGTCAGACTTCAAGAAGTGAACTACTAGAGTCAACCAACCTTGACCGAATCAAATGGTACTACATTTAAGGAGGCCATCTTTGGCCGAATTAATTTTCCTGCTACCCAATTCATTATCTCCTTTCTCAGCCCTTTGCAGCCTTTTCAAAAAAAAATGATGCCTTTTTCTTTCTCAACCCGATCACCTAACCTAGGGGAGGGAAAATTCGAACTACGTTTTGGTCTGATCCCAAAATTCTGGGGTACGTAGGCAACCTGAGAAGTTACTGCAGGCCCGACCACATCAAAAAAATAAAAATAGATTCCCCAACAAAGAAAAAATCTAAAAAAAAAAATTCAAAAGAAAAAAATTGTCAAAGTGGGGAAGAAAATTCAAGGAAAAAGAAAATAATTTAAAAGGAAATGCCACACAAGGCGCATTTGGGTTTTTGAGCCTCAAAATTCCTTTTTTTTTATGCCTAGTCCTAAGCCTACCTATAAAAGTCCTCCTAAGTACCGTGTGAAAAAGTCAAGGAGGGTAGCAAAGCATGATCAGACAGTAATTCTAGAACTTCAGAGGAGAAGAAAAAGATAAAAAGTAATAAAGCCTGCTAAGTTGAAAATCCGAAAAGGACAACTTAGGCAAAAATTAAGGCAAGTTCGCAAGGTTGAAAATCTGAAAAGACAACTTTGGCAACAATCAGAGCCAAGAAAAAAAAAAAAAAGAAAGCTCACGAGATCGAAAACCTGAAAAGGCGATTTAGGCAAAAGGTAGAGTAAGCTCGATAGATTGAAAACCTGAAATGGCGATCTAGGCAAAAGTTAGAGCAACAAAGAAAAACAGAAGAAAATCCCAAGCTGAGAGCGGTCCGAGCTGAAACATCAGAAGTCCGAATAATCAGTTTCAATACCCAGTTTGAATCAAATATAGACTCAGTGGATACAAGTATCTCGTCTATGATTAATCTGAAGAGTTTCATGTCCCTAAGTGAACCGACGGGGAGAAAGAACAAATTCTATGATGAATTTCAGAAAGAAATATTTTGTTCCAATTTCTTTGAGCCTGACTCAAAATCTTCAATATAAAAAGTCAAAATTAAAAGTTAAACCTTTATTGCGCTTGCGGTAATCAAGGATTTCAAACTTTCATAACAAGGGCACTTCCTTTTTCTAAAGAGTACAGTTTCCCCCCTTACACTAAGAGCATTTATTTTCAAATTATATTCGATTATCCCCAGTGCAATGTTCCTTGTCAAACTAGGGGCATTTTTGTTCTGATGCCTGGTCAATTTCAACCCCAAAGGATAAGGTTAACTTTGAATTAAAGGTTACCCTCTTGATGGCAATTTTGAAAACTCCTCAGATTCAAAGAGAGTTAAAATATTTACCAGACCTTCATAAAATCCAACTTTTTTATTAAAAAAAAAAGGTAAAATGCGAGGTTAATCCCCCGTTTGTTCCCTCAAAGCTTAGTTCATTATTCTTGCACCCTGGGCAGGTAGAATAGAACTTCCTAAAAAAGAAAAAAATTAGTTCATTACTCTTTCACTCCGAGTAGGTAGAGTAGAACTTCCAAGAAAAAATTAGTTCTTACTCTTTCACCCTGGACAGGTAGAGTAGGACTCCCAAAACAATTAGTTCATTACTCTTTCACTCCGAGTAGGTAGAGTAGAACTTCCCAAAATAATTAATTCATTACTCTTTCACCCTGGGCAGGTAGAGTAGGATTCCCAAAACAATTAGTTCATTATTCTTTCACTCCGAGTAGATAGAGTAGAACTTTCCAAAATAATTAGTTCATTACTCTTTCACCCTGGGCAGGTAGAGTAGGACTCTCAAAAAGCTTGGTTCATTACTCTTTCACTCCGAGTAGGTAGAGTAAAGTAGAACTTTCCAAAAAAAAAATTAGTTTATTACTCTTTCACCCTGGGCAGGTAGAGTAAGACTCCTAAAAAATTAGTTCATTACTCTTTCACTCCAAGTAGGTAGAGTAGAACTTCCCAAAAAAATTAGTTCATTACTCTTTCACCCTGGGCAGGTAGAGTAAGACTTCTAAAAAGCTTAGTTAATTACTCTTTCACTCCGGGTAGGTAGAGTAGAACTTCCCAAAAAAATTAGTTCATTACTCTTTCACTCCGAGTAGGTAGAGTAAAGTAGAACTTTCCAAAAAAAAAATTAGTTCATTACTCTTTCACCCTGGGCAGGTAGAGTAGGACTCCTAAAAAATTAGTTCATTACTCTTTCACCTTGGGCAGGTAGAGTAGGACTTCTAAAAAACTTAGTTCATTACTCTTTCACTCCGAGTAGGTAGAGTAGAACTTCCAAAAAAAATAAAAATAAAAATAGTTCATTACTCTTTCACTCCAAGTAGGTAGAGTAGAACTTCCCAAAAAAAATCTAGTGCATTACTCTTTCACTCTGAGTAGGTAGAATAAGACTCTAAAAAAAATATAAATTTATTACTCTTTTACCTAGAGTAGGTAGAGTAGGACATTTAACTTTCTCCCAACTTTTGTTCAGATTTGTCTCAAATATCATTCAAATTTTCTCAAGTTTTGTTTTACTCAGATTTTACTCAATTTCACATAGTGCACACACTTGTACTTTTTAGTCAGGGAGAATTATCTAAAATTCAAGGATCTGATACTGTCAGTGAGAGCTCTCGCTCAAGGACCTGACAATCTTTTTAGTTCGGGGAGAGCTTTACCCTCAAGGATCCGAACACCTCGACGAATTGCTAAATCAGGCTGCAAAATGAACTGTCACTAGCTTTGACATTCAGATATCGCACTATCTACCAAAATAGATTTGCTATCTAGTTTGCTTCAACCCTTTGTCAAAGAGGGGCATCTGTAGACACCCCATTTTTGTACTCGCCTGATTAATCAACTCGTCAATCCGATTGCAATGATTCCCAATGATGGATGTGTATTCCATTGCTTTATTTTGTTACCAGATGTGTTTCAGAAATCCGGATGAGGTATCTCGAATTGACAAAACCTTAGAAACCACGCTACGCTAGGAAAATACGACCCCAGAAACGTAGAAATCATCATCTTGCAGACCAAAAAGAAACTTCACGATAAAAATCACTAAAAAATTATCAGATTACCAAAATACCCCTAACCTCAAAACAACCCTAGAGCCTACGTTACGCTTAGAAAAACTCTCTCGAACACATAAAATAACAAATCGGAACCAAATAAATCATTTCACCAATTTTAACAGAATTTGACAAAATTACGAAAATGCCCCTCATAAAGTTCACAATCATTTCACACAAAAAATTTCATAAATAACACAAAATAATATTTCCATTGAATTCCTTACGAAAAATCGATTCTAAAACATCCTAGCACATTAAAAACCGACTTAAAACGTGAAAAGTCCTCTCCGGGGGTAAAATGGTAATTTCACAATTTTCATAATTAAAAAATTCTGAAATTAATAAATAAAATATTAAATAATTAAAGTGAAACATTGATGAAATTAATTTAAAATTTTGAATTAAAAAATCGATCAATCGAACTTTCGGGTAAAATTGATGAGGGTTCGTGGGATATTTCTTTAAGGACCCCTCCATTTGGGGGTCCAAAGAATTAAAGAAATAATGGAAGGGGGTTCTCCAAAAATTTAAAGTCAATCAAGCAAGACTGTAGTCAAAGTATTAAAGTCAATCATGTGAGACTAAAGTCAAAATTAAAGTCAATTAAGCAAGACTGAAGTCAAAATATTAAAAGTCAATCAATTAAGACTAAAGTCAAAACATTAAAAGTCAATCAAATAAGACCAAAAGTCATAATAGAATTCTAATTAAATAATAACTCTATCTAATAGAGTTCTAACTTAAAAACAATTCTACCTAAAACAATTCTAATTAAAACACAATTCTACCTAAAATAATTTTAACTAAAACACAACTCTAATTAAAAGATCTCTAATTAACTACTAACTCTATCCAAATCAACCTTAAAAAAATTCTATAAATAGAGGTGCTCACACCCTATTTTCGTATCAAATAAAAAACCCTAAGAGAAGTAGGTCTAGAAGCTCCCCTAGCCCCCCATAAACCCTAGTTTTGGAGCCCCAACTCCTTAGCTAACATCCCTCCTTCAATTTTAGTCTAGAAAACACCCAAAAGCCTTCTAAAAATACCCTTAAATCCGCAACAAAATTGAAGAGTTCAGATTCAAAAACAAGGAGATACCTTGCCTCGGAGATCCGAAGTCAAATCCGAAAGTAGAACGAAGCAAGGGAGCACGGTACAAGGAGTTCTTTTTGTCAGATCTGAGGGAACCAAGTCCTTGCCATCGGAAAGGTAAACCTTTTATTTTTATTTATTTTCTTATCTAGGTTTTAACAATGTAATTTACTTGGGAATTTAGTAGAGACCGGTTTTGGCCGGGCGGGGTTGGTGCCTAACACCTTCCAACCCCGTAACTTGATCCCCGAATTCAGTTTTTTTTGGTTTTAGATTAGTTTTTATCCGTTTAGAGTCATTGATCGGTTCCTAGACCGTAATAACTAGGTGGCGACTCCCAAACCTCAAGGGTCAAAAGCGGAACCGCGCACCCAGCGGATCGGGGGCGCTTTCACCTAGACCGTAATAACTAGGTGGCGACTCCCAAACCTCAAGGGTCAAAAGCGGATTCGCACACCCCGCGGATCGAGGGTGCTTTCAGTAGGTAGTTATTTTGAAATAGCCATCTACATCTCTCCAGCCACAAGTGGTAGACAAAGGCATTGAAAGTTAGTTTCTTCACTAGTGAGCTCAGAGAATTCCCTCTAACATTGTTGCATACCCATTCCACTCCTTGGTCCATTCCCTTTTCGAGCTATGAAGATTGGATCTTCTTAATAGTTTTTGCCATAAATTGAAACCAAAATCACATCCAATAAATAAGTAATCTTCATTCTCATTAGCATTCCTGCAAAAGCAACAATTGGATAGTTGAATTTGACCCATAGTCTTCAGCTTATCTTATGTCTTCAACCCTTTACTAAGACTCAGCCAAGTAGTTGCATTGTGCCTGTTTATGTTATTCGAGAACCAAACTAGGGAATGTCATATAACTTGAGGATTATTCTATTGAAGGGCCTTGTAGGTTGTTTTCATGTAAATGGTTTCCCTTGTGTCAAGCTTCTATATCACTTATCCCTTTCTGAACTCTCTTTATCTAGCATTCTGATGCGCTCCCATATGCTGCCCAAACTTGTTGTCAGATGCATAGGTAAGACCCAATTGAGCACTCACTTTAGCTTCACTATGCACTCTAGATTCATAATTGTCATCCTACAATGGGTAGTTCAACAACACTCCATCTTGGGACCATGGGTCATGCCAAATAAATGAGTCATTCCCATCCCATATTTTGTGAGGGATCAACTCCTGAATTGCTCCTCTTGTTTGAAGCATCTTTCTCCACATCCAAGACTTGTTAGTTGCATGTCCAGAAGTATCCTCCCTTGATTAAGTTCATTTTGGTCCAAGAGACCTAGATGTTATCTTTGTTGGAGGCTTTGTCCTAGATTTTTCTGACAATTTCAACTTTGTTTTGGGCCTCCAAGTCACGAAAGCCAAGGCCACCTTCTCTTCTATCTCCAGTGACTCTCCTCCAACTGATGCAGTGCATTTTATTTTTCATACTTGGCCCAACCCATAGGAACTTGGAACAAATTATTTCTACTTCTTTGAAGACCTTCTTAGGCAGCATAAATGCATTAGTCCAATACACCTGCATACTACACAACATTGACTTAATCATCTCCATTCTTCCTTTTAAGGATAGGAATTTTGCCTTCCATGTTTTAATTTTGTTTGTGAGCTTGAAGAGTAGTGGTTGGTAGTAATTGACTTTAAGTTTAGAAGAGATTAGGAGAACTCATAGGTAAGTCACAGGGAAGGCTCTTTCAGGGAGCTGTAAGGCTTTCACTATCTTTATTTTCTCAATGGCTTTTATCCCAGAGTAATAGATACCACTCTTGCTGCTGTTGATTTGCAGACTAGATGCCTTGGTGAACCATGTCAAAGCTTCATTTACAGTTGTAGCCGAGGATATAGTACCTTTGAAGAAGATCATAAGGTCATCCACAAATATTAGGTAGCTTAACTCTGGGTCCTTGTAATTATTCATTAGTTTCAAGCTTCCTATGGTAGTAAGGACTTTGAGTTTAGTAGAGAAAAGCTACATGACTACGACAAAGAGGTAAGGGGAGAGGGGGTCCCTTTGTCGGGTACCTCTTATGTCAGCAAAGTAATCTTTAAGACTGCCATTAATGGATATGGAATACATAGGAGTTGATATGCAGCCCCATACCCATGCTATGAAGGCATTAGAGAACTTCATCTTTTCTAGTTAGTGGATGATAACTTTCCAAGAGATCAAGTCGTAAGATTTTCTGAAATCAACCTTGGCAACACGTTTGGGGGGACTTTTGTCTATGTGAAAGTTCCTGACTAGCTCATGAGAGAGCATAACATTATCCTTGATAGATCTTCTTTTAATAAAGGTAGTTTGGAGGGGACTTACCAACTCATTCAGGATCTCTTTAAGTTTGTTCGCAGTAATTTTTGAGGTGCACTTATAGAGAACATTGCAACAGGCAATGGTTTTAAATTCTTAAATCTTAATTGGTCTCTCAACCTTGGGGACAAGGGTAATGGCAGTGGCATTGACTTCTCTGACCATTTTCCCCTATGGAAGTACCAACTAATAACAACCAACATGTCTCCCTTGATGATGCTCTAGGACTTTTGGAAGATGTTGGTTGTGTACCCATATGGGCTTGCGGCTTTATCTCCATCCATGGAGAATAAGACTGCTCTGATTTCTTCCTCTTCCACGGGCATGGTCAACTTGTGGACGATTGCGCCATCCAACTCCTTCAGCTTGACTTCTTGGTTGCCATATTCTATTTCATGGCTCCTACCATATAGACCCCTGTAGTAAAATGTGATTTCTTCCTCTACCTCATTTCCAAGTCATTCCCATTAGTGTCTTGCAAAAACACAATCATGTTCCTAGCTCTCCTAGCCATCAAAGATTTATAGAAGAAGGGTATTTGAGTTACCCAATTTCAGCCATTGAATTCTAGATTGTTGTCTAGTGGCAGTCTCTCCTCTTCTTGCAACTTCTTGGTACACCTTGGTTATCCTCTTATCTTCATTGGCCAAGTCTCTAGTTGACTTAGGTGCTTAAAATAAAAAATAATCTCTATTATTTGCTCTCTACAAAAGTAAAAAATAGAATATGATCACATAACTTGGTCAAAAATTTTAGTTTGACTAATAATTTTTTGAGCGTACTTGGTTGACTTGTTAAGGTTACTAATGGATCGAATCATATTTGAAATCTAATTTGATCCAATAACTTTGATCTAAATTGAGAAATCAGATTGAATCATATTTGAGTTTGAATAAGATCCAAAACAATAAATTTTATTAGATTAGGTCTGAGACTTAAAATAATAGATATGATCTCAATGAATTTCTTATCGAGTTGATATCAATTTAGTATCAATTTGAATCAAACTCCATCCATCGACAACCCTAGAATTGATTAGTTGACTCAATGAGCTAGTTCCATTGAGTTTCAAGTAGAATCGTCCAAGTTTCAAGTCCACTCAATTCCACGAATTATAAAAACTAGAGGAAGAAATCCGATCTGCTCAACTCCACCTAACCATACTGATAAGAAAAAAGATTATCGATTAGCTAAAATAGGTAACCGCCTTGAAGGATTGGATGGCATTCATCTGTGTTTTACGCATTCTACCACCAAATTCACATTCTTTAAACTTTCGAGTTTCGAGTCGACTCAATTAAACGAGTTGTAAAATTAGAGAATGAAGGGGCAAATTAGTCCTTAAAAAAATAATTGGTAAGACTTAACATAAAAAATGGTAGCCGCAAAAGTTGAGTCGAAGTGGAGAATGTGATAATCATTAAATGAAGGATGAGTCATGAGTAGAAGAAGATGGACAGATAGATTTGATTTATTATAGTCATAGTCATAGTCATAGTCATAGTCATAGTCCCCTTGATAAAGATAATTAAGGAATAGTAAATGGGAGTATCTGGTGCTTTTATGACGTATATTAATTACATGCGCCTCACTTAGTTAATCCAAATAACAAACGAAGTTCTACTTTACACGTAACACAGGAAGAAAAGTAAAAAAAAAAAAAAAACCAAAACCCAAAAAGCATTAAAAGAATGATAATAAATGTATTTTTTAATTTTGTAATTAATATTATTTGTTTGCATTTAGTGTCAATGGGGTGCAGTTTCTGTGTTGTGGGACCCACCTGGTACTTGCATACATTAAATGCCTCCATTACTGACAGCTCGCTTCCTCTCTCTTTCGTCTTTTCGAATTTCTCCGAGTCAGCTCGACTTTTTCGTTCATATGACTTGACTCGGTCTACAACTACTACTATTTCAAAAGTCTATAAAATAATAATAATAATAATAATAATGATGAGCCGCGTAAGTATAGACAATAACTTTCTAACAAACACACGCGGAGATTACAAATAATTTTTCACTCTTATTCTTACCTTATATTGTATTTTTTGATGTGAAAGTGTACGAGAATTATAAAAAAAATTTCTTCGAGATACAAGTAAAAAAGTATTTATGATTCTTTTTCAATTTTTCTCATTACAAAGTGTGATATGAGATTCCAGCCTAAGGTCAGTTCAGTAATTTTTTTTTTTTTATGAGTCGTGCTGGGGTGACACAGACGCAGATACAAAGGTGACAAAAAATGATGTGGTATCAAGCACATTATCGTAGATTATTTTTCGCAAGATACAAGTAAAAAGTATTTATGGTTATTTATGTGCCACCACATCATTTTAGTCACCTTTGTGTCTTTGTTTGTGTCATTCCAACATTTTTCTTTTTTAATTTATATAAAACTCATGTCTCAGTTACATGCATACCACCATCTCATGGGAAGATTGATATTTTTTTAAGAGTGATGTTGGAGTCACCTCACCTCAAGATTGTACCTCATATAGTACTTTCCTGATGTAGAGTGTGTAGGAATCATATTTAG
Source organism: Akebia trifoliata (assembly GCF_017979445.1). Taxonomy (NCBI): domain Eukaryota; kingdom Viridiplantae; phylum Streptophyta; class Magnoliopsida; order Ranunculales; family Lardizabalaceae; genus Akebia; species Akebia trifoliata. The sequence goes on along the minus strand of NC_141375.1, from coordinate 20,375,553 downwards.
AATACAAATTTGATATTAAATTTTTTGAATAATAAATGACTATTTAAATGAGTCGTGATAATCTGGTTCTCAACATACGCCTCCATCACATAATTGTAGATCATTTGCCTTGGGCTACATAAGAAAAAGATTTATGATTATACATATCTCAAGGCAATGATATATGTTCCTGTGATAGGGCATAGGGGGGGAGTCAGAAATTCATTATTCTATTTAAATACAAATTCGAATAATCAACTATCCATTCCATGCTTGAGTGGATTCATGAAAAATAACTTATATACTAATGCATAATCTTAGATCATTTAAATACAAAATCCAACCATCAAGAAATACAAATCTCGAGAATTTATCAATTATCCAACTCTTATGATCCCTTATGAATAATGATTTCCTATCCTTTGACATACGCTCCCATCACAAAACTGTAGATCATTTTTCTCGGGATATACAAAATCATAAATCTCTTTCTTGTGTATCGTGAGGCAAATAATCTATGGTTCTGTGATGGAGGGCGTATGTCAAAGGGGGGGGGGGGAGCTTTGATCACTACGAATCTTAAAGAATAATAATGAATGCAAGTAATTTTGATACATGACTTGATAAGGACACATAACAACACATCTTTTTTGTGTGTACCCGATGAAAAAAATCTATGGTTATGTGCCCTTGCCACATCAACGGCATAACCTACCGCGTGCATTCATGATGACTCTTATTTTATATATGGCTCTTGTTAACGTCTTGAACACACGTTAAATTGCAATAAATACACTACGAAAAATTAGACTTTGTATCCAAAATGCCCTTAAAAATTGTTTGTCGTCAAAATACCCTCTTATACCAATTTCCTTAGGGTATGTTTGATTGCATGGAAAATCACTTTCCATGGAATTTGAAATCCATGGAAAATTAGTTGTGGAAAATAGGTAGGGTTGGAAAATCAAATTCCATTGTTTGATTTCACATGGATAAAATCATGGAAAAATATAAGAAAAAAGAAAAAGAGGAGAAGGAGGAAGAAGATGATAGGAGGGGGAGAGGAAGAAGAAGATGACGAGAAAGAGGGAGGGGGGAGGATGTGACGACGAAGGTGACGGCGACGGTGGCGGCCACGACGGCGACGATGGCGGCCACGACGGCCACGGCGACTGTGGCGGCCACGACGGCGACGACGACGACGACGGTGACGGTGACGACGGAGGTAAGTGAGGAAGATGGGGGAGAATGTGGTGGTAGTGGTGGCGGATGAGGTGAGGGATGGAGAAGAATGAGAAGAAGAAAAAGAAGAAGAAAGATAGAAGGTGGTCGGAGACGGAGCCGATGGCGACGGCGATGACGACGACGACGAGGTTAGTGTAATGGTGGTGGTGGTGGTGGTGGTGGTGATGGTGGTAGTGGTGGTAGGGAAGAATTGATGATGGAAAATATGGATGGATTTCATTTTCCCACCCATATAGGTGGGAAAGTGAAATCCATGATTTAGTGGACTTTTTGAATGGGGTGGAAAATGATTTCCATTTCCATGTGCAATCAAACACTTGAAAAATATCATTTTCCATGAAAATTGATTTTCCACCCTATTTTCCATGTGCAATCAAACATACCCTTACTGTATTTATTATACTTTAAAACGTTAACAAAAACCCTTTATTTGTTCACATCGGCTCACGAGTCATCGAGTTAACCCGGATCAGTAGACCTCCGAGTCAAGTGTTCGAACTTTAAAAGGTAGCACTAAATACTATAATAAATAATAATAAAACCTTCTTAAACGGATTCTGTCCATCTATTTATTTCCTTCTTTTAAAAAAAAAAAATTATTTTCAAATCACCTCTCTCTCTCTCTCTCTCTCTGAAACTTCTGTGTTTCTCGTTTGTTTTAGTAATGGCGGCCGAGGTTAGTTCTCTGTTTCGGATTCTCAACGAATACAAGGAAGAAGAACAACAACAACAGTTGAAGAACGAATCAAATACTGGAAACTCGACAGTTTTGATCACAAGGGACTTGCTTGGATCGAAGGAGTTAGATCTTGATTTACAGGTCCCAAACGGTTGGGAGAAGCGACTCGATTTGAAGGTAAGTCGAGGAATTTATTTTCAACGATCGATTTTAGCTATCTGTTTTAGGCTTTCGAGCAATAGATTTATGGAATTTTGGTAGAATTAATCGGTTCTTAGGTTCTGATTTCTGGATTATTTTATTTTATTTTTCAAAACAGGTGTTTTAAAAATATTTTATTTTATTTTATTTACTCTGTAAAACCTCAAATCTTTATGTGCAGTAGATCTTACTCTCTCTCTTCCTCGATTTTATTAAATAATTTGCCTTTTCGAGAACTTTTTATCTGTCATCGATCCTCTGCTTTACTTTTCGTACTTTCTTCAGATATTTCTGTTTCTCTGCAAAAAGATGTCTCCTTTTTAAATAAAATATAAAATTCTGTTCATCGTCTACAGTCAGGAAAAGTCTACTTGCAGAGATGCAATTCACCTCCAATTTCATCATCATCAACAACATCTTCTTCAGATCACAATAAAAAGTATCAGAAACAAAAGAATCGAATGGTTCCAGAGATTCAAGATCTAAACTTACCTCCATCATCAATAATAACTACATCGGAGAATCTCTTAGAAGAAGAATGTTTAGATCTAAAGTTGGTTACTGCTTACGATTACCAAAGCGTTTGCACACTTGATAAGGTAAAATCCGCATTGGACAGAGCACAGAAAGAATCGATAATGAAACGATCTCGTAAGTTTGATGAATCTTCGCTTTCGTCTTCTTCGACTTCGATCCAAAAAAATGAAGAAGAACAGAAGAAGAAGAAGAATTCTTTGTCTTGGTCTTCATCTTCGTCTTCGTCTTCTTCTTCGTCGAATATGCTTTTCACAGCAGGATGTCCAAGATGTTTGCTGTACGTTTTGATATCAAAGAGAAACCCAAAGTGTCCTCGTTGCGACTCAATCGTTCCATCTCCAGTACTTAAGAGACCTCGAATTGATCTCAATACATCACTGTGAGTGTGTTAAAGAGAGAAGCCGTTCAAATTGAATTTCCCAACATAATAGATTCTCTCTCTTTTAATTTTTTTTTTTTTTTTAACTTTAATTTTGTAAATGATAATTAAACTTCCGGTTTCGGCGTATAAAATTACAAAATCGCTGTTAATTACTTTTTAGGGTTTAATTGTTTTTATTTACTCAAGTATCATCCTCATCTTGATCTTGGTGAATATTTGGGTTTAATTGTTTACTTTTAATAGATAAATAATAAAAAAGACTTAATTGTCCTTGTCTTCAACCATAACCAAAGGGTAATTTTCGATGTCCCTTTGATTCCTCAACTACCACCTCGACTTCGATTTTATCATTTGATTGGACATGGGAAAATACCAAATAAATAAATAGAAGAGAAGAGAAGATAGAAGAGAAGAGAAGAGAAGAGAAGGAGAGAGAGAGAGAGAGAGAGAGAGCATGCTCTAGGGAAGGGTTGCAACAATGGTCACCAAATTCACCAACCTATTGTAAAAGTTTGAATTTTTTTCTTCACCGATTTAATCATATGATATTTTCAACAAATAACTACTTTTACAAGTTTTACGATTTAATCACGAACTTCATGTTAAATCGTGAACTTTGCGATTAAATTAGATTGAAACAAAAAATGAAATTAAAGCACAAGTAAGAGAAGACAACGTTGAATATTTCTATACTTTGAAAAATATTAACCTTGAATGTATTGTTGACTTGTGGTTACTTGTTGTGAATGATATTTATAGGGGGTTTGGTTATTTATTATTGTGGTTTAATATGAGATTTGAGGATGTAATATGAAAATATCACATCTAATAAATAATTAAAGAGACTTAATACTATCCCAATTTCTTTTTTCTTTTTTTTTTTTCCTAATTTTTTTTTTCCAATTTTATGGAATTTTTCCCTTGCCAACTTATTCTTGAACCCCAAGTTGGTGACTATGAATGCAACTCAGGTGGGTTGTGAATCAATCCAACCTAACCTAAACTTGATAAACACTATCCCGTGCTCGTGTCTATGGGTTGCAAATCAACTCAGCCTAACCTAAACTTCATAAATACTAACCCGTGCTCGCATCCAACTCGACTTCGGGCAATGAAATGCACTACCTAAGTTGGATTGATTGGGTTAGTTGGGTGTGATCATTTCTCTTTAATACTAGATAATTTAGTAATCAGAAGGACTATAAAAATAAGTGGAACTTAAGAGAGTATGAAAGTTGCAATTAAATTGTTTTTAAATGTATTTTAAAGTTCATCTACACAAAATTATAAGCAAATTTAAAGAACAAGATGATGATTAATCAAAATAACAAGACAAACATTTAAAATTACAATATAATTATTATATGGCATATAAAATTGCATTAACAAAAGTGTTAATAACAAAACAATTGATTATTTAATAAAAATCACCACATTAATTTTGATATATAAATAAACAAAAGTATATATATATATATATATATATATATACTGAAATGTGAATTGTGAATAAGTAAGAAACGAAGATATAAGAAAATGTTTTTAAAATATAATCATATGAAGTTCAAATTTGAGCAAATCAAGCAACTCGATGCTTATATGAACCCATGTCATTTTTTTTTTGTTGTAATTTAGTAAATCCCCCTAAAATTTGACTTAATTCAAAATTTTGATTTAATAGTCAAGTTTGAAATGGTACTTAGAAAAAAAAAATCAAAATTTCACCATTAATTCATTAAAAAAATAAATGTTTCCAGTCAAGGGAGGTAGACCTAATCTTGCATTTTGTAGGGGATTAAAATTAATATCACCAATTTTGTAAGGAGATTTATGAAATTATACTTTTTTTGTTCGAGCCCAAGTCTGAATCCAGACTATTGTGCCCAGACCTAACCCAAGGTCTATTAATTCAAGTCCTTTTGTTGTCACTTTTGTGATCAAAGTGTGTGAAGGCTTCTTTATGCTTCTAATTAACATTGAATCACTCGTAGCTTTCATCTGTTCTCTATAGGTAAATTTGAGGTTTTTTCATCCTTAAAAGCCCCTAAGACCACCTATGGAATCATTTTATGCAACCAGGGAATCTTTCTTTAGACTTAGAAAAGTCCTAGGAAGAATCCCTTTAGATAGAGAAAAATATGCTATTTCGATTACTTTCTTGATTAGTTTCAATTAGCCAAAGAGCTTTATTCTGCTAATTAAAGACCCTTTGATTACATTTTTAGAGATGATGTAAATATTTCTCAAATTCCTTGGTCAACTTCAGCCAATTGAAGAGGTCCTTTCGACTAATCGAAAGATGTTCTCAGCAAATTGAAGAGCGCATAAGGTATTTTTTCAAATACAATACAAAAATGATCTCTTAAGATTTCGGTTAATTGAAGAGCCCCTTCTCGGGTGATCGGCAATATTTTTAAAAATTATTCTTAGTGAGTCTTTCTTTGAAATTAGAGAGAAAATCTTAATATAATAGAATTTTCCTTTTAAGTAAAACTTTTAGCCATAAGTGTAGTTTTAAATCGTTTGACATTGCCTTTTGCGACGCACTTGGTCTTGACGACTCATATATAACGACTTTCTTAATTTTAGAAGACAATTCAACCAGATCCCAAACACGATTCTGGTCCATATATTTTAACTCTTCTTTTATAACATTTATCTACTTAGAAGAATTATTACTTTTCATTGTTTGTGGAAACGTAATCGAATTTTTATTTATCCCAATAACGTAATCAAATTCTTGTAAATACATCATGTAATCATTTGAAATGGCAAGTGTCACGCCCCTGATTTAGGATCTGGATTTCTCAAATCTTGAGAGTGGAACGAAAAATAAAGAAATCAAAATCTTCAAATCTTAAATACGATATGAATTTCTTCTAAATAATTTCAACAGAGTTTCCCATAAAAATTAGTCTTATAAAAAAATTTTACTTGTAAAGATATACTTGTATAATCAAAATCCATATATCCAACTACATTTCAATCACCATATCATAAAAAATATAAATACATCAACTACACATCTCATATCGATCGACAGTTATCCACATCATAAATACTAACTCTCACACTCCAAACATATACATACAAGAAAACACAATACACGTGATACTAAAATATACAAGAAAGTCTAAAACTACATAAACTAATTCCATCAAACTCCAATCTTAGCTCACATATAGTTGAAATAGTGTTTATCATCTTGATCTTGCGATTCCTCGATATAATGTTCTCTATCTAGAATATATATCTTGATAATTGTAATATCTGTAATATTTTATTAATAGGATGAGTAATATGGAAGTTACTCAATAGTAAATTTACATTTCAAATTAATAGTCATAACATAAATGGATAAACAAGTTAATCTATTATAAATAATGTAAATTTTTAAATAAATAAACAAAACGAATAACACTTAAAACATGTTAATCTTTAATAAAATAATAATGAAATATCTTTATCTTCGTAATAAAACAAAAAAAAAACATAAATATGTTATAATAATATCAATCTTAGTGATGTATTTGATAAGAATGATGAGGAACTCAGCCGATAAAAAAATATTGATCTGTATATCGATGCTCTAGTACTTAATCAATGTGGAACTTATCGTTGATTTCTAATTTTATGGCAATTTACCATAATTGGTTGACCGTATTTTCTAACTCAAGTTGGTCGTTGATCCTTAATGGAGATCAACTGTTTGACTATTATAGATTATAAATGATCATTTGACAAGTCAACTTCATTATACCTCTATGGTATGCATATGTCCTCAATCAATTTAATCATCTACAAATCATCTTTATAGTATAATTTATTATTTTTCAATAAAGATAAGATAAACATTTATCAAATAATAGGTACAATGATATTCTCAAGTGATATCCCATACTATCCAGAGAGAATATCAAATCCATATTATTCTAAATTAATTGATTACTTTCGGAAAGAGCTACCGATTAATCTATAAACATTCATTATCCATTTAATAGACAACAAATATATATATTTTAAATTCACTTGAAATAAATTAAAATAAATTTGCAAGTGTGTTAACCTTCCAAAGTATTCTAGAATTATAAACATGCAGTAGTATATCGAAAGTAATAAATAATAAAACAGTAAACATGCAGGAACACCGTCTCACGATTACCATCCTAATTGCATCATATGCTACATAGTGCTAAAAAATACTATAAACTTATAAATTCCTCAACATAAGCACATATAACCGAGAATCTTATTCTCGATTCCAATCAATAAAGAATGTCATTCTCGATTCTAAATAATCGAGACTTTCATTCTCGATTTCAAATTTAAAATTAAATATTTTATATTTTTTTAATAGATTATCATCCAATGAAAATACACTTTCAAAACAGGACGTCTTAATAATTTTAAAATGAACATTCTACGTAAATTATTATTAAAATTAATTTATTTCAAATTTATTTTCTAGTTACATTTACTCCAATTCATTTATTTTTATCTCACAATATTAAAATATCAGATAAAAGATATAACACAAATTATTCTACAATTCAATGCATAAATTTTGAATTTAAATCATAAGAAATTTAAAACTAATTATCAAAATTAAAAATAAAATATATTTCATTGAAAACTATACTACGAATTTGAAATTATAAGTTTACTACCTTCACAACTGGGTTTTACGCATCCCTACGACATTAAAATAATTTTTATAGTTAATTTCCTCAGCGATTCGACAAAATATTTTAATGACTAAGTAGATCTCAACATTGTAGATATTTTGTTCTTCAGTATAGGATTTTAACTCATGTCTGAAATACATTTAAATCTCAATCGAAGGTAACGTAAACAAGCTCTATCAAAATCCACTCGTCACTAATTTCTATTTTTCTCTCGCGGGAATGAATGAACATCAAGTAAGATTATAATATATAATAATATATTATATGTTATATTATAATATATAAAATGAATACTTGGGTATCTAAATTGTTAACACATTTATAACTTATAATATTATATTATATTATATTATATAATATAATAATAGTTATATTTATATTAATTACACCTAGTTCCTTTAACACTTTAATAATTTCAAATTAATTCCTCTTATATAAATAATTATAATTAAATTAAAATTTTATTTTAATATTTGAATAATAAAAGAAATAATTAAATAATATTTTTTTCTCCGTTATGTCCATTACATTAAATTAATTCGAATTATACATCTTAGATTTTCAAAATTCCTTATCGATTTTTCTCTATTGACCAAAATATCTCTTAAACCGAAAGTTTCTTGATAAAATTAATATTTTCATAACTTATCATATTAAACTCAGATTTAAGCATATTGATAGTATAAATTATATTTTTCGATGCTTTTGAACTCAATGATAATGTATGTTTGACCAAAAGAACTTTTTATAAAATGTTGAATTTTATTTACTTTGACTAAATATTTTAGTTATTCAATTTTAATCATGGTAGGATTCTTTAAATTATACATTTCATTTGTTAAATTCTCTTTCTAGAAAAATATTATGTTAGATCGATAATATCACTATTTATTTTTAATATTTTTTAAAAACTAAATAGGAAAGCAGGTCAATATAGTTGACTTAATTTCTCGATATACGTAATAAAATGTTATGAAGTTACAACAAGTCTCATTTCTTTGGGAGATCTTCTCAAAACTACTAATGGTGGATCTTCAATTACAATTGTTGAGTCTTAATAGTGTGGTGAACCAACTTGTTCTATCTATTGTTTATTCTTTTCAGGTTGTTGAATATCTTGAGAATCAACAATTTCTTAAAGATTAAGAGGTGATAGGATATCCATCATTACTTTTTTAAGAGGTTATTTTACTAGTTCTACACTCTACTAATCTCACCTTTTCTAAGAATCTAGCATTTCTAGTTTCAATTATTCTCGTACTGTGATTAGGACAATATAATTTATATCCTTTAGCCTTTTTCAAATAATCAATGAAATATTCATAAATTGTCTAGAGATTCAAGAAATCTATACTCTGATACCACATATTAGATTTTAAATATACAAAATTTTATTTACATAACTATTGTTCTATAAATTCCAATAGATCAAGAATCATACATATATCTTAAGAACCTATTCATGTTGTTAAGCATCAAAGTTTGGGTACTTACCTTGTGCCATAAGCCAAAAATCATTAATCCAATAATATGTGCTAGAAGTGTGTATTTCGCAATCCATATATCAACGAATCCAAGTGTGTAAACCTCAAATTCGAGTTCTTCAATTTTCAGACCCACTTTCTTTCTCCTTACTATTTGGATTGGCTAGGGTTTTACTGATTGAAGGATATCACTATATTCAGAACCCTATAAATATAGTTTGTGTGTCTCTCACTATTATTGTTATTATGGGGTGTCTATTCACTTATATAGATGGAAATAGAGGGCCTAGAGATCCTCTCTTAGTAAGATTCCCATTTATCAAAATTTTCTAATAAAACTTAAAGAGTATATTTCTAATTCTAACGATATTGGGAATCAACTTTAATATTGACATCTTTAATATATAGAATCCTTGTGCAAGTAAAGTTGCTAAAACCGTGAGATCAATGTGCCACACGAATTTGATTCTAACTCACACTACCTACCACATAAATCTTTATGTTTATGTAATTTTTATAGTCTTTGCTTTTCTTTTTCTTACATTCTCCAATCCTAGTTTCATTGATGAAAGTATCTAGATCCTAAACCTAGATTAAGAGCTTCAACCTTTATCTCACTCATTCTTGGCACAACCTCATCAAGACTCATTTAGAATATCTTATGGAACACTAGAGATGAAGCACTTGTGAAGCATTGAAAATTTAAGCCATTTCATGCTATATTGGTAGATCTACATCAAAGGCAAGAGTCTTCACTTTTTAGTCACTTTTATATTCCATATTTATCTAGTTTTTATGCTTTTCACAAATCTTTTTTTTTCATTAATAAAAAACAAGCTCTCAAGAGATACAATACCAATCAAGAGTGTGTGATAAGTTTCCTATGTTTTCCTTGGTGAAAATCTAAGAGTCTTAGGACGATATCCCTAGTGAAGGTTGTTGGTTAGCCTAAGTACAAAACCATGGTGTGAGTTGGAGAGAAAGCCAACTCCCTTAGTAGGTTTATTGATATTTTCCTAAGAAAAATTATTTGTAAATGATTTGAAGTGAACCAAAAACTTTTGTTTAGTGGAATTCCAAAATCCTAGATGAGGAAACCTTGGGAGTGGATGTGAGAATTTAGATGAGCTCCTATAAATCTTGTGTGCTTGATGTGTTTAATGTTATTCATGACTTATTACTGTGCATGCTAGATTTAACTTCCATTACATGTGTTATCGTACTCTCCTTAGCTGACCTTGTGTTGAATTGATCTAGGTGACTAGTTATCCTAGTTGTCAATATTTGAGATGCCCCATATTTTGTTCAATAGTAGATATATCCCCTAATTAGAAAAACAAAAAAAGAAAACCCTCCATGTTTTGGTCAAAATTAGAGATACCATATGTTCTCATATTGTTAGCATGCCCTTGATACCTAGTTGGGCCTTCTTTTTTTTTTTTTTCTTTATATTTATTTTTGGTAAGTCTGTTTTTAATAAGTTTAGTAACTCGATGCTAGCAAGATTTGACCCAGATCTCTGGTATCATCACCTAAAGACTTTACCAACTAAGCTAATTATGCCTTCTTTGAGACTAACATAAATAAACTCTATGAAACAACATCTACGACCCAGATTTGTTCTAAAGTAGCAAATCATAAATTCAAATTTGAACCAAGCCAACCTTTGTACCAGGTGACAAAAATCTCAAAATCTTATTTTAAACTTTAAAGTGATTCCAAACCAATGGTTTTACGAAATATTATTAGAAATAAATAAAATTATTCTTTTAAACTTTCCACTTCAGTCCATTTTTAAATGGATCGTAAAATATGGAATGATTTTGAATTGCCACACCTACATTTTGCTTAAAATAGAAATTACTATCAATAGAAAGAGTGTCTATTGCCACACCAACTTTTGCTAATGCCACCCCAAGATATACAATTCTTTGGTGATTTACATATGAACTGGAGTGGCATTAGCAAAACTTGGCATCACAATAAAATCTCTCATAACATATCATATCTTTAGTCTTTATTACTATTATAATGAGAGGTGGCGAAGTAGAAGTGATTGGACACCAAATTTTGAGTGATCATAAATGCCCCCTTTTTATATTTCAATTTAATATAATTTATGTCATTTTAGTCAAAAACCCAGAAAATTACAACTCATATACAACCTTAAAATCACGTTGCTAAGTTTTCAAAATTAAAAAAAAAAACATCATTTTTTACTATCTAATCTAAAAAATCCTTTAACCAATATTTTAAATTGCAAATAAGCCCTTTAGATATATGTATGTTTGCACATACCACCTTCTACTGGACTATAAAAAAAATGAGTGGACCATTTGAAATAACCCAATCTTTGATTTTTTAATTTTTTTTCCTGGATAACTAATAAGTAGTCCTTCCAAACTCAAATAGTTTTCTAACCAGCGTAGAATCCTTATTTAATTTTTATTAGAGTAAATGACACTTTGACAACCCTATAGTTTGACATAATTCCATATTAATCCCCTAACATTTGACAATTGCACTTACCTCCTCTTTCACCTACAGTATTAAAGTTCAGATGCTATTTTACCCTCAATTTATTTTATTTTTAAAATAAAAAAAATTAAAATTTGAAACTATAAAAATGTCCCTTTCTAAGGATTCACAAAGAAACCCATTTTTGCACACTATTTTTATTTATAAAAAGAATGATATTTTAAAAAGGGCAAAAAGATCTTTATAAAATTTTAAAAAAAATCATTTTTTAACTGTTTGGTTGACGGCAAGTGGATGAAAGGGGGTAAGTGTACCCATTAGATAATTATAGGGGAGGTAAGTGCAATTGTCATAATGTTAGGGGGTCAACATAGACATACAAAACCATAGGGACTGATAGTGTAATTTACCCTTTTTATTATGCATTATTCGTTATATCGATAGTGTAGCAATATAAGCTCCCAAGTAATTGGATCGTCATGTTAGTTTTAGATATCTGATGAATTATTTAGAGAGCTGCTATTGGCACCCCAATTTTTATTTATTACACTCCAATAAAAATAAAGAAAATTAGTGTACAGTTGAGAATAAGTAAATGTTGGGGTGCCAATAGTTTTTTTGTTGTTGCTAGATTTCTATTTTTTGGGTTTAGTATTTTAAACGAGTCTAATTATAATTGCAAACAACTTCTGAAATTGTTTGAAAGAATATTATAATATTATGTAATGTTGAAATTATAATTTGATTCAAACATTTGTAATGGCGTTTTTCCCAAAAGTTACACAACTTATTTCCAAATTCTGGTTTCAGTACACTGTTCTTATTAATTCTGAAAATATGCGTGAATCATTTTCCAGTGAATTCGTTAGTAGGTATTTTTAATTTTAAGTTACAAATTCACTGGTATTAAAGTGATGAATTCGTTGGTAAATTTAAAGTCAAAATATCCTTGATTTTAAAGTGACGAATTTGCAAGTAAATTTTAAGACAAAATATCCTTATTTTTTAATGGTGAATTCGTTGGTAATTTATCCGAGAATTCATCACTTTAAATTAAAAATTCCTATCAATGAATTCGTTGAAAAATGATTCATGCATGTTTTTGGAATTAATATGAACCACCAGACTCGGAATTTCATCACACAAAATGGTTATTCACCCTTCGTAATATTTATAGAGTGTGTTTTAATTTTTAATTGGGGTGTGATAAATAATTCAAGAAATTGGGGTGTCAATAGCAGCTCTCATTATTTACAATGGGGTAAGGGGGCAAAGTCGAGCAACTGATGCGCTTTGGCCCTCTCAATCAAGGGGACTGAAGCTTTGTAAAGTTGAATTATTGATAGTCATATTGTGCCATAAAGCCCTTTGATTGAAATTGTTTATCTAATTACTTCACAAATTAAGTTGCTTGATTTCATTATGTGCCTGTCATGGAATGTGACAACAGTTTAGTCAAATAGTTGGTATCAAAGCGTCGTAGTTTTGGACTTCTTCATCTTGGATAATCGATAATTAATAGTTAGTTGTGATTGAAAATCGATTGGGTCAACACAATATAAATCGCTTTCAAATATTTGATTGAATCTCTTTAAGTTTTAGTTAAGGATTTGTTATATGTTAATTTTAGTTCACCAATTTAAAGAAAAATCTGACTTCGATTATAGGTTAACCGACTTAAAGAGAAAAATCTAATTTCTATTTTGTTAACTGATTTAAAGACAAACCTGGCTTCGATTTTGGCTTCTCCAATTTAAAGTTTGATTGTTAATTGATCAAATAAAGAAATATGGGGAATTTTAGGAAGAATCAAAACCTCGATCGATTTTACCAATCCATTACAGGAAAATAATTCTAATTATTTAAGTTCATCAATTTGAAGTTCAATTAGTTGAAGATTGACACTATTTTTAATCTTGGAATGGTTGATCGAATGAAGGTTTGTTAAGATTGATCACATGATTGAGGCATGGTTTGTATATGTTTGATCAATTGAACGATTATCATTATCATGGTTTAACTAATAACGTAGGATCTCGTGATAATCTGACACTCTTTTTGTACGCTCCCTTCACAGAACCGTATAAAACCATAAATATCTGTCCATGTGTATCCCAAAGCAATAGATCTACGGTTTTGTTAGGGGAGTGTACAAAGGGGGCTTCAGAATATCATGATTCTTATGTAAAATAAATGATTGAAACTAATGATATCTATGATTGTTCCATCCTCTTCTACTTCTCCAAAAATCATATCTTGTAGCACTTGAGACTTAAGGTTGAGGTAGATAAAATTATAAGGATGAAATTGAAAATAAATTTTCTTTTACCCAAGAGGCTGAAGATGATGACTGATTTTTGGAAAAAAATTCAGGGATGTTTGGGTAAAGGTTGAAGACAATAGCTTTTAGGTCATTTTCATTAGTCTATTAGGAAAGATGGTGAAGGTAAGGGGACATGCCATCAGTTTGAAAATATAGGGATGTCTTCCCATTTTTCTAAATATTTGAGATACCCCCATATGTTTTCAAATCGATGACATACCCTTTGACCAATTGCCTCGCCCCTCTAGTCGCTATGGGTCCGGGCACCTCCGTCATTAAAAGAAAAAAAAAATCACCTTCATTTTGGTCTTCTCTACAAAATATTGAAAATGCCTAAGTGCTCTCATCTTCAACTTCTAGTCAAAATCTTTTGATTTTTCTTGTCATATTAAACTAGTTGTCTTCCAATTTTTTAACCTCTATGATAAATTATTCAACCTCATTTTCAATCATTCGTTAACCCCTTGTAAAAAAAAACCTCTTAATATTTCTATCCAAAAAATTTTAGTCTTTTAGTTCTCAAGAAATCCTATCTTATACCTAAGGTTTAAAGAGGTTAAAATAGATAATATCTTAATGTTGAAACTGAGGGTAGTGTAGATGAAAGGTTTTGGGAAGAAAAAAATTGGGTTTCTTTTAAAAAGTTGAAGATGGCAATTAAGGTATTTTTCATTAATCTATTAGAAAAGGTTGAGATTATAGGGTCATACTTTTAGTTTGAAAACATAGAGATATTTATCAAAAGAGTCGAGCTAAATTGATTCAAAAAAATAGAACAACTAACAATGTGCACTGAACGATAGATTCTTTTTGTCGAGATATAAAAGGAAAAAAAATCTACAGCTCTATGTACATTCCATGTCAATAGAGTGTATTTGAGTTAGTTAAATATCACTCCTACTGACTCAATAAAAAGATACTCAAATATAATCAATTGAAGTGGAATGCATAGATTTTTTTCCTTGTGTGTCTCGAGCAAAAAAATATATGGTTCTATGCACATGCCATGGTAGTTAAGTATGTTTTTTTTAGTTAATTTATCACGACTCAAACCTAAATCATCCTATATTTTCAAGTACATGTAACATTAATGGGTGACACATGTATTTGCGCATGAGTTACAAAAATTAATATTTTATAAAAGATTGAGATTATATTATAATTAATTAGTGAGATTTATTTTATAAATTTTCAATAGACATCTTTAAAGGGAGCGATTACTTGCAAATCGCCTTCAATCAATTGCAGTCCTTCACTTAAAAAAATCCCTTGCACTCCAATGGGATGATTGCACTTTAAAAAAAAAAATTAGACATCTATAAAATAGAAATTCTTCCTTACAAAAAACTAAAGAGAGAGTGGGCTAAGAATGTGTGTGTGTGTGTGCGCATGCGCGCGTGTGTGTGTGAGAGAAACCCAAAGAGAGGAGAGGATAGAGAAAAAGGAAAGAGAGAGGGGACTGAGATGAGAGTGAAAAAGGTGGAAAAAAAAAAAAAAAAAGAGGATTGAGATTGAAGTGTGTAAGAGAGAAGGTAAACTAAAAGAGAAAGAAAAGAGATGGTTGACATGGGAGGAAGATGAGAGAGAAGATAGATAGGGTAACTGGGAGAGAAGAGAGATTTTGAGTGATTTGTAATTTATACGGATTTTTTAAAGGTAAAAAATATGTAACAATTTTTAAAATTGGGTTGCAACTGGCTATCTCTGATCTGCAAGTAGTTGGTCACTTTAAAAATTGTTGTTTTATATCTACTATTATAAAGAGAGAAGATGTAGTAGAAGCATTTTGCCAAAAATATTCGAATCTCACAAATGCCCCACCTTTACATTTAAAAACTTAGGGTTGTTACGATTTTTTTGATGGCTTTTTGGACTTTGAGCCGAAAAAGCAAAAAAAAAAAAAAAAAAACATTTTTGTTGGTAACGGTTTCTACTTCAACGGCTTTGTGGGAAATTCAAAACAACATTTTTTATAAGCTTGCTAGGATTGCTTTCGTGTGAGAACCACTAACTCGTCAATTAAACAACAACATCAATTTGACCTTTCTCTACTATTATTTCTATTACTTTTTTGTCAACTTATATAACAAACAAGATTCTCCTAGAAGCAACTTCTCAAACTCTAAACTTCTACTTCTCCTAGACACAACATTCTTCAGTAGAAGCTGAAATATATTTCAAACAGACCCTTAATATAAACAAGTTCATTACTATGAAATGTACTACAAAAATATCTTTTTTACTATTTAATTTTCACTAACCCTTTAATCAATATTTTGAATTATAGACACACCCTTTTTGTATATGTGCTTTTGCACATGGCACCTTCTAGTTTAATGTAATGAAAAATATTTTGAGAGATTTACCCGACAGACCTAACTGTTGCATTTTTATTACAAAAACTCCCTGGGAGTTTTGACGACTCCAAGGGAACCTTGTTTTATGAAGTTTCTTACCCACCAAACCCCACTTTATCAAGTTCATTATCATGCAAACCTTGCAGTGGGGATCCACGTCATAAATTTCAAATTTATGCAGTTAATTTGTTGCTTAACATATCTTGGAATGGATTCTAAACACATCAATTTTTAGCATTCAAAAACATGATCTGATGCGTAGGATTTATAAAGGATAAATTATAAGAACTCCAACAACAACAACAACAACAACAAAAATCAGTTAATTTTCACCATTAAATTTTATTTTAAATTTGGGAGTTTCATAACTATCCATTTTCAAAATCTACGATCAAGTAAAAATGTATTTTTTTTATTTTTTTCATTCTAATTTGGGTTTTTTCATAAAATCTAGAAGGACTTGTTGTTGGATTTCTAATTTAAAAATTCATGTGGGCCAATGACCCTTAGTAAGATTTGAAATCTTATCAAGTTAGTCATGATAGTCAAATTCATAAAATAAGATTTGTGCAGATAATAAAATAAGAGAATTTTTATAATAAAATTAGATTGGTCTATCTAGTAAATCTCTTAAATATTTTTAACTCAAGAGAGGGCATATTTGCCAACTAAGAATCTTACCAACATTTCGGCTGAACCAGAGAATTTAGCTACCTTGTACAAAATTGCTCTTAACGGCTTTCATGACGGCTGTCAACCAAGTACGGTTACTTTAAACGATTAGACAATTGGACAACAACTTCTCACCATCTTTCGTCAACATTGAGCTTCCGTTACCGTCTATTAAACTTCCTCATTTAAAGCCAAGTCGAAGTCACCATTTAGTGAAGCCGTACCAAACTTTATAATTTCAACTTGGACCCACCCGACTCTACTTTAATATTAATATGCCACGTGTCTATCTTCACTCCAAGTTACTTACTGATCCATCCTAGTGTTCTCCTAGAGTAAAACGTCGTCCTCAGATTTCACGTGTATCTGGGATGATGAGAGTCGTAATCCTTAGGGATGACGTACTACGGTGTTCTCGTACAAAGACGAGAGACGTTAATGGGACAAAGAGACGGAACTTTATTTTCAAGAGAAACATTTTCCTTACTACGTAAGATTTAATCTTATCAAGGGTCGTTTTGCTCAAATGAAGTTCTACATTAGAAATCCAACACCTAACACCACAGATCTTTAAATTTCATTGAAAAAATCAGATCCAAAAATATATTTCATAATAAAATTTATTTTGAGCTTCATCCAAGGTTTTTAAAAAGGACGGCTATTAGACTTCCACCTCACTCTCAAACTTAAAATTAAAATTCACAATGTTAGAAATATTTTATCCAAATTTCATAGACTTTTTTTCCTCTACAACCCTGAAGTATCTGATTATGTTTTTGGATGACATAAGGTGGACCCAAGGATCCTTATTAACGCAATAAGACTAGTCAGACTCTTATTATTATATTTTTTTGAAGATTAAAAGAGGACTAAGCCGACACCCAACCAAAAAAGAAGAGATTATAATTTTTCATTGGCATGCCCACTAGCATCCTTACATAAAATATCCTTAAGCTATTGAGGGAGGTCCAAAGGATCCAACCTAAAATTACCTAAGGAATTTAGGTAGGAAACTAAAAAAATCAACAGCTTGGTAGTTTTCCTTGAAACAAAACGAAACTTCAATCATCCTGAAGTGTGATGCTTTAGACTTGAGGGGCTCTCATGGTTCTTTCTTCCCAAGGCACTGTTGCCTTTCCATTGATGCAGTCGATAACCACTTTTGAGTTAGTTTTGACCATTAAGGAATCTATATTTAAGTTGGTAGCCAACTTTAGACCTTTGAGGATAGCTTGAAACGCATGCGCGAGAATTGACTTCCCAATGCAGTTTTCAGCAATAGCCCCTACAATACTTCCTCTATTGTATCTAATGATAGCTACTTCTCTTCCAATATCTCCTCTATAAGACCTATCCGAGTTCAATACATAGGAATCTTCCCATTTCACAAGAATTCTAAAATCAAACCTTGGGGTCATATTCCAATAGGCCATGATGGCTTTTGATGACGTATTATTTTCGGTGCTTGCCTATATGCTTTCAACTCTGAATTGGGCATCCCTCACTATAATGCACTCTAGCAATTTCAGGGGGAGAAAATTGCTTTTGAAGACATGTCTACACCTTTCTAGTCAGACATAGTGGATAAAAGCATTAAAAGCAAGCCTCTTCACTAGGGCACTCAGAAACTTCCTTTTTGTATTGGTGCAAAGCCAATCTACTTCATCGATCCAGTTCCTATATCACAATTGATATTGGATCTCCTTAGAATTCTCTACCACAGGTTTTAAGAAAACTCACAGCCAAGAAATAGGTGGTCTTCTTCTTCAGTGGGACTTTCGAAAAAGCAACAACTTGATTGTTGGATAAACCTTATAACCAATAGCTTGTCCTGGGTTTTAAGCCCATTGCTTAGCCCCAACTAGGCAATGGCACTATGCCTCTTAATATTGTTGTTGAACCACACCAATCACCAGGGGGTGCAATCTAACATGAGGTTTGGGTTGTTAAAGGGCCTTGTAAGCAGATCTAAGAATAAAAGTTACTTTGGCTCTTGGCTTCCAAATTATTTTGTCCCTCTCATGGCTTTCTAATTCTAGAGATCTATTTTGCTCTTACTTGTTGCCCAGGTTGGCTGTAAGGTGAACAAGGACAACCCAAGTGTTGTCTAATCAAGGAGCTCACCTTGGCTTCTTTGTGGAGACTAGTCTCGTAGATGTGCTCCTACTGAAATTTGTTCAATAAAATCCCCTCATGTGCCCATGGATCATTCTAAATGTAGGTCTCTCCCATCCCCCAATCTATGAGTCACCAGGTCTTTAATGGCCCCTTGGTTTCCAACACTTTCCTCCACATCTAAGAGGCATCGGTAGGGATATGAATGGTCCAAAATGCTTTTTTGATTGCGTTTCTTTGAGCCCAAGTGATCCATATGCTACTTATGTTCGATGCAATGTCCCATAACTTCCTAGCTAATTCAAACTTTATTTTGGAACTCTAAGTCGTGGAAACTCAGTCCCCTTTTCTTTCTATCTCTAGCGACTCTCTTCTAACTAATGCAATACAATTTGTTGTTCATGCTAGGGCCTGTCCATGAGAACTTGGCATAAATTCTCTCTATACCCTTGAGGACCTTCTTAGGCAACATCAGAACATTGGTCCAATATACTTACATGCTACTGAACACTAATTTGATTGACTCCATTCGACCTGCCATGGACAAGAACATATCCTTCCAAGTCTTGATTTTGTTGATGATCTTGGAGATAAGGGATTGGTAGTATTCAAAATTGAGTATTGAGGGTATGAAAGGAATCTTGAGGTATGTCATAAGGTAGTTCCCATAAAGATCTAAAAGGCTTAGTTAATCTTCCTTCAAGGTCCCTTATCCCTAAATATTAGACACTGTTCTTGTTAACATTGATTTTCAAGCCTAATCTCTTACCAAATCAAGTCATGGCTTCACTGACAGCTTTTACAGAAGAGGGGGTTTCTTTGAAGAAGACCATAAAGTCGTCAACAAAGATGAGGTGGTTCAATTTTGGGTCCTTACACTTCTTCATCTACATCAGTCTCCTTAAGCTGGTTAAGTCTTCAATTTGGTAGAAAATAACTTATCAGGGTCTAGATAGTGGTTTCTAGAGCCCTTGTTGCATAAACTTTACGGATAAATTATATACTAAAACCCCTTATTAGACATAATGCATTGTTAATCCATAATAATTATTATTTTTCATAAAATGATATATTCTGGAAACTAATTACTGTTATTTTCATGTAATAGGAAAAAGTCACAAATTTCCAGAAACTAATTAGAAAATCCGTTTCTTTTCTTTTATGTTTAGATTAAACTTGTAGTAGGTTTTTATTTTTACAAAGTTCAAAATTTTACAGTTTCAATTTTATTTTATTAATCCGAAAAGGCTCAGATCGTAATAGATTTAGGGACGGATAATAGTGAGACGTAACTTCTCGACCCTTCGGATTCGTACACCGATATTCATGTTGGTGACCCGAGTCGAATCAACTCGCTTATCCCCCATCTAGAACGAGAGGTAAGATTCTAACCCCCCACCTAACTCATGCAAGTAGGTTTCTATACTGATTTTAGGTGAAATTAAATTGCACGTGTCGTATTACACTTAGTTAAAATGACACCCTTACGAGGATAGCACAATAAAATAAAAATCAAATTTCAACACTGGTTTTTTTCCCTTTAGGAAATTGAATTCACAATAAACACAAAATTAATTAAAATGTGGTTAGACTTGACCCTAGGTCCTATCGAACTCAATATGTAAAACTCGTCTGAGTTGCCCCAATTGAACTTTTTGATCACGGTTGATGCTTAATCGAGAACCTGCCCCACTGTACCCTACTGTACTAGGAGGATAGACTACGTCTATTTTAGATGAAGAGGTAATTTAAGAGTGCTCTTGCTCCGCATTGTGTACCGTCTCTCATTTAGGGATTAAATTGGTTGACTCTGATTTCATAGAACTGGGTTGGAAGTTCAAATAATTCCTTTGAAACAGTTAAGGGATGTCTAGTTTATAGAACCCATGATGTATTGTATGAATTCCTTCCTGTTTTATATGCGAGTCCGTAGTGTATGTTAAAGTAGATACAGAACCGCAAGCAGATTTACATCATCATAGAGTTTAGGAGAAAATCATGGATCGCGTGCGTCCTATGTGATAATTAGAGTCATTCTCGCGAGTGTTATCCGAATTTGCTCATACTTCGTGCTACGCGGGCCAATATGTGTCATTCGCAAAAAATTTATTGGATGCTGACACCTAGTTCGTTCGACCAATCATACCATGTAAATAATTGGTTTCCCTCGGATACCATACCTTGTCAGAACGAGTCCATTAAAAGTAATCACTTTAATAATCATGACGATTTATATATTCACGACATCTCGATGATGAATTCAACTATAATTCCCCAATAATCCTATGATTATCAACAATTCTCCGAATATATAACTGTAGAGCCAGAATCAATATTGAATTAATCACTCATTTTTATCTTCTCCTCCAATTTCGTCATTAGAGCCCTTGACGACCGATTTGGTAAATCAACAACAACAGATTCATCAATAACAATAATATATAAATCAAGCCTTAATCAGCGTGAAAACTCAATTGAGTCACTTAGCACTATCTTTAGAAGATGGGAAATGTGATCAATTCAAAAATGAGAATATCTCAATCCTTGAAAATTTAGCATTCTTTCAAAATACCCTTTGCGGCCAATTCCATTCTTTGAGGAATTCAATGACTATCTATCTAGAGAAAATAATAAAGGAGGGGGTCCGGCCAAATAAGCTGATCCACCTACATTTTTTAACTAGGTTTATGAGTTTGATCGGATTAGAATGGATCTGATTGTTTTGATTTAGTAATTTGCTAATCCTTAGGGAGGGGATATTTTTTGTTCTTACAAAAACTCATATATCCTTAGCTTAATTTTAAAAATTGAGTCAAGTTGACTCAAATCTATTTGATTTTGAGGTGACTTGACTTTGAAAGTTGATAGAACCAACTCTCAAAATCAAGTTAGAAACTCGAATATATATAATATTTATGTGGATAACAAAAAGATAAATGTTATTATTTGTTTTAAATATTAATGAATTTAAAAATAATAAAAAAATATAATCTCATTGGAGTTGTCTAGTAATTTGGTGACTTAGTCGACTAAATGGACATATGAGTCAAATTTTCAAATTTTAAAACCATGATCCATGGCACTCGGTTAAGATCAGTGGTACAAACTCTCAAAAGAGAGAGAGGATGATGATAAGGGCTTGGACCTAATTGGGATATTCTTAGACTGGGTTGTCTACCACCTAATCTTGAGCCTTCTTGAGCCTGATTCATTTATATTAATCTTGGGCTAGGTCTAGTGATTGGCATGCTCTGAGGGGCTTAAAAGGTTATTATTCTTAAGATCTATCACAAACAAATAAATAATAACTAAAAACAGATTTTATTTTGAGAGATTCTATTGTCACACGAACTTTTTCTAAGAGAACCCCAACTCATGTGTTTAGCCACAGATCTTGGGGTGCTATTAGTAAAAGTTTGTGTGGGAATAGAAGAAGGTTTCTTTCATTTGCTGTAAAGTGCAATAATGTAATACAACTCAACCTATATTCATCTCAAGGGAGTAAAAGCACGTTCATCACCACTATAGATCAAGACAAATGTTTTCATAAAAATTAAAATAAAAATAAAGAGAGAGATTCTATTGTCACATTAACTTTTGCTAACGCCACATCAAAGCATACGAATTATCACACTAGGGGGTGTCGTTAGCAAAAGTTGGTCTGTCAATAGCATCTCTTAAAAAAATAATTAGAAAATCGGATATACGACAATTTTCATAAATATTTATAATAAAAATTTTTGGATTGATTCAATAATTATGACAAATACATAGCTGTTTTAGTAATTTTCCAAAAAGATTTCTTTCTTGTTTCCTCAAACACATATGATAAGATGTACGGATTACGAAGTACGTCATTGTTAATTAAAATCTATCTTAAATTCTCAACCAACTTGACCTACTAACGAGAAAATCATAAAAACAGCTTATTATGACAGAAAATATCATCTACCTAAAATTTTGGTCATGAAATCATTCATTGATGATAAGTGTAGGGGTGTCAACGGATAGATATCCGATCGGATAGTGGTATATCCGAATCCGAATCCGAAAATTTTTTAGTGATATCCGAATTCGAATTCGAATCCGATCGGATATCACTAACTAATATTCGAATTCGTATCCGAATAAATTATCGGATATCCGATATTATCCGATTCGAAAACTATCCGAAACTTATTTACTATTCGAAAATCATCTGAAACTTAATTACTATCCGAAAATTATCTGAAAAATTATCCGAAAACTTCTTGTTGCAAATGGCACCAACAAGAACATTTCTTGATTTCTTAGATAAAACACCCTATTTTACTTCAACCTGAAATAAACTTGGATAAATAAAATACTTGAACAACAAACAAACAAAGAATTTTTGCTAGTATCAGCTTTTAACCCACGTTGACCAACTTTGGCTATTTACTGTTGAAGGCACCACCAGAATTCAAAAGAATATTTAGGATTCATCCACAAAGATGAGTTTCTTTTAGGATTCAAATCGGAACTTCAGAACTTCTCTACTGTTTTCTAGCCTTGTATAATCAAACAAAAATTAAGAAAAAAATTTGACAAACATTAAGAAAATCTTACGAGATCTAACTGCGCAGAAAAGATTAAGGTTTCGAATCGAAGGTGAGGCGACGCCGATGCCGAAGGTCGGAAGAGGAGACCAAAATCAAAGCCGAAAACAGACCCAAGGTGAACCAACGCCGATGCCGAAGGTGAGGCCGTGACAGCGAAGTCGTGAGGACGAGGTGAGGTCGTGACGGGAGGGGTTGAGGTCATGAGAAGATGTTGCGATGAAGAGGAAGAGGGGTTTGACTATGCTGCGATGAAGAGGGGTTAAGCGCCTGAGCCGCTGCCTGAGAACGTTGAAGACGACGACGGGAAGTTCGACTTCGATAGATCGTTGTAGATCTGTGCTTCGCCGCGAGGTTTTCGACTTCGACGGAAGAGAAGTTAGAACTTCTAACCCTAAACAAAGAGAACTGTCTTTAATTTTAAAATTAAAATAAAATAATATTTATTTATTATTGATTTCGGATCGGATATTATTGGATTTAATTCATCGATATCCGAATCCGTATCCGAAACGTTATCGGATATTCAAAACTATCCGAATCCGATATCCGATATCCGAAAATTTCGGATATATCCGATTTTTCGAATTCGAATTCGAATTCGGATTCGGATTTCGACTATCCATTGACACCCCTAGATAAGTGGTTCAATGCATAATTGTAAAACTCATTGAGATAGCGCAAACGACTTAGATCTTGAGGTGACTCATCCCCAAAATTCGATCAAATCAACTGAGTCAACTTAAAAATGTACCGTCCTGGGTTAGAAACTATAATGTGAGTTTATTTACTTTTATATTTTTATTTTAAAATAAAAAATATATATTTTTAAATATTTATAAGTTTATTTACTTTTATCGCAACTCCAACTTTTACTTATTACACCACAATTTCTTAAAATATTTACACACTCCAATCAAAGATTAAAATACACTCAAAGGTTTGGCTCAAATTATAATCTCAACATTATAAAGTATTCTCATTCAAACAATTTTAGTAGTTGTTTACAGTTATGATTAGGTTCATATAAAATCCTAGAACTCCAAAAAATAGAAATCTATCATAAAAAATAAATAAATAAATAAAAACAATAACAACAACATGACAGAGCTTTTGTTGGCACCCTAATGTTTACTTACTCCTAACCATTTGCTTATTTTTCTTTATTTTTAACGGGGATGTAATAAATAAAAGTTGGGGTGCCAATAGTGTAACACCCCGTATTTTTAACTCGTATCTCGAGAAAATCAGATGGTATTTATTTGAAGAATATTTTAGAAAGAAAACTTAGAGTCAAGTACATGGATTATGCTATGTTCATTTTTATTGAAGATCGACTTCGCCATTAGTTTCAAAATGATCGAAATATATACTTTAGCCTATAAGCAAGTTTGAATCCAAGTTTGAGTGAAAAAGTTAACAAATCCTCGAATTTCGCATCGAGTGGGACCCATACAGTAAAATTTTCGTTAGAGGAAGAATCAAGAAAATTCGACATTACCATTAGATCCGTAGCGAAAAATTAGTCAAAATGAAATACTCGTTTGTCATTTTTCGAGTCCGGATAGTCAAGTTACGATCGAAACTAGAAATAATAAGGAAATTACAAGTATGCCCTCGCCCTTGTTATAAAAGAAAATTTATTTTCTTTTAAACCACTTTCTTTCTTCTCCAAAGCATCCAAAGCTCAGATTTTTCTAAAGACCTAGGGTTCTCCTCTCTTCTCCTCAAGATCCGTTAAGAACGAATGACCGTTGAACTTCGACGAAGAAGACAAAGTTGTCGGCTACGACGATAGTTACAAACTCATCCTCCTTGTTAACCCATTCTCATTTGTTTGCCCTATCCTCCATCAAAACCCAGCCGTGTGGCTTGAGTGAATCCTAACACATCTTCATCGAGGGTTCCATCGAGCAAGAGTTAGGCCCCCCATTCATTGTAGAAGCAAAGGAGTGCCGTCGTCAAAGGGGATTGCAAACCCTAGCTCACTTTGCATCAAACTCAACTCAACACCAACTCCTTTACCACCAACTTTGATCCTTATACGAGTTCATTGCTTTCGGCGTCCACAAACAAGTAGGGGACTTTCAATTTCTATTGGTAACTTGCATTTAGGGTTTTGGAAACAAAACTTATTGTTTGCTTTTGAATCGTAAAAATTGGTGTTTGATTTCAAATTCATGGTAGAAGTAGGTGTTTTGTTTATGTTTTATCGAATTTTGATAACAAAATCGTGGGTGGGTTGAATGATTCAAAGAATGGAAGAAGAATCCGAAACATGGATCGAAAACTCGAAGGTTCGAGTAAGGTTCAGGCTGTGGGTGGGAAGGGTCGGTGCCACCGGCACCTACCGAAGGCATTCTGTCGGTCCCACCGACAGAATGTTGCTTCTGCCGCCGACAAAATCAAGAAGCACCCGAAAATTTTGTTCTGTCGGCAGGACCGTCGGTCCCACCGACATCTGCCGATGACCAATATGTCGGTTCCACCGACAGAATCCTGGTTCTGCCACCGACAGCCACCGACAGACACAGTTTTGATCAGAACAGTGTTCTGATTCTTGGCTTGACCTCCTCACACCTTATACACTATTTTCCACCCTTTTATTTCATTAAAAATATTTAAGTAAATGTCCTCTTTAATTTTTACTTTCCATTTACTTTAAGTTCTTTAATGAAATTAAGGTTTTACCCCCCCATTTCGGAACAATGGGAATGGTTTTAAGATCCAAATCTCAAAGGATCAAAATCCGAATTTTGGTTTCAAGAACAAAACGTAATTTTCGACGTTTTCGGCAAGTTTTCAAAATGAAATAACTTTCGCGTTCCTTTGAATTAGATTACAAAAATTATATGGTGTCGAATCTCATGATCGAGGCTTTCATTTCGAAAAACCCATTTTTAATTTCTAGAACTTTGAAAAATTGAGTTTCCAACACTTAG
This sequence comes from Akebia trifoliata, assembly GCF_017979445.1. Classification (NCBI taxonomy): domain Eukaryota; kingdom Viridiplantae; phylum Streptophyta; class Magnoliopsida; order Ranunculales; family Lardizabalaceae; genus Akebia; species Akebia trifoliata. Next base: position 20,348,897 of record NC_141375.1, on the reverse strand, counting down.
CCAAATTTTCACCAGCTTTTACCATTTTTAACAGCTTTGGTCTCGTGCATTGTCGGGACCTTGTTTTTTAATAAACTTCGATGGTTTTCAATGGAAAGACCAAAAGAATGACTGTGAAAGATTGAAAATGGATGGTCGATGTGAAAAGATGAAAAGTGAGAATGTCGAGAGAATGGGAAAAGGGAATGAACGGTAAAATGTCAGAATCACGCCCGAGGGGTGATGTTTGCATTTTACATGGTATGTTGTATGTAGGTTGGTGAAAGGATATCCAGGTTATTAATGAAAGGGTTGCATGTTTATTTCCGATTATGTTAGCGCGTGCGCTGAGTACTGTTATTTATTTTTAGGCCGGGTGGCCACAATTGCATGATAGGAACTGGATATCCGTTCTCAACCCTGTTCTGTTAATTCCTCTTTTGTTTTAAATGAAAAATCATATATGTACGTAGCTATTTTGTGAGCTGTTAAAGGGTTTGTGAATGCCTGAAGGGATAGTGTGTCACATCATCCGGAGGGGTACACTATCCTGGGATGTACGGTAGGGACCACCAAACTCATACGTGGTATGGGACGCGTATGAGAGTGGAGTCACAACTGGAATCCGGGTCCATTCCTTTCTTATCTTTACCAGTGAACGTGCATTGTAAAGGTGGTCGTATACGAGTGGAGTGTCATTTGGGAATCACATGCACGCCTGATAGGCATAGACGAAGATGATTAGTCAGTGATCACTAACAATTTAGTAGTAGTCAAACGTTCTGACACATCGAAAAGAGACCCATTGCTTACGGTCACGTCAAACGGCCAGCCTGAGCCGGATAAATGGTCACCAGTGTGGTAAGCGCAGCGACCGGCCACAAAATCAGGAACTAAAAGCCAGATTTATGTTGTAACATCATGTCCTGACTGGGAGCGATCCAGTCGTGAATCCCAACGCTCAAATTCCATTACTCCACCACTTGTATTATGTATCTGTGTTATATATTTCGGATTATAAACTGAAAATCATGTCTACTATTTCAATGTTGCCAACTGTATTTGCATAAATGGAAAACGTATAATGCGTATGGATGGTTGATGCTATGTGTTACTTTTAAATTGTTTAGTTGCTCATCCCTGGCTATATGTACCAGTTAATCGTAGTTTCAATTGTAAAATTGCATGTTTTGAAATAATGAAGTATGATTATTCGATCACGTTAGGGGAGGTTATTAGTAGGAATTGTTTGTGGACCTACTGGGTAACCATTGTTACTCACCCTTTTCCTTCCATTTTTTTTTAGTTGCAGAGCCTCCAGTTGGCGCAGCGGGTGCTGAGCTATTAGCCGAGGAACGCCTGGTCGGTCAGATCGACGATCAGAGTCCGTTGCCCGGTGAGCAATACGACTACTTCTACTAGGAGTCTGTTCATCCTAGGAAGTGTACATAGTATTTTGGGACTGAGTGCTAGGTCTATGTTAGAGGGAGGATAGACTTTGTAATCCTGTATAACTTTATACCTTTTTGCGCAACTCTGATCTTGCTTATTTTGTTGTTCATAAAATCTATTGTCTCTCGTTGCTTTATACAGGATTGTTTGGTATGGTTTATCAGGTTTGAGTTCCGTGAAACGCTAACATAAACAGAGGAGACCATGCCGAAATTTCGAGGCGCCACCTAGTGCCACGAGGCGGTATTGGGATTTGTGTTAGCGTTTGGCGGGGCGCTACAAATAGCAACTCTATTTATTTATATACGTCCTAGTCCATTTATGGCATGTTTATTACTTGAGTCAATTAGGTAGACATTAGAGTTGATTCAAGCTTTTAAACTATGGTTCAACGTACGTGGAATGATGGGAATCTTACTTGCTATAAATGAAATATTAGAATGGGTAAACTAACATTTCTATTTTTCCTTGGATATAATTAAATCACTGTTTGATTTTCAATTCATCTCTGATCATTAAAAGAAACGTGAATAATCCGTCTTCCCCCTCTATTCCACTTCTAATTGGAATCCTAGTAGATCTTTAGTTTCTCCCCTTATATATTTGTGTAATACCTTGAATTTTTAACTCATATCTCGAAGAAATCAAATGGTGCTATTTTGAGAAAAATTCCAAAGTAGGGACTTAAAGTAAAATGCTCAGATATAATTATGTTCATTTTCAAAGAAAATCGACTTCATCATTAGATTCAAAAATGTTGGAATATATACTTTAGCCTATAAGTGAAAGCGTCATCGATCCGCGGGGTGCGCGGATCCGTTTTTGACCTTTGAGGTTTGGGAGTCGCCACCTAGTTATTACGGTCTAGAAACCAAACTTTGACTCTAAAAGACAAATAAACTAATCTATGAAAGAAAAATACGGGTCCGGGGATCACGTTACAGGGTTGGAAGGTGTTAGACACCAACCCCGCTCGGCAAACGCCGGTCTCTACTAATTCTCAAATAAAATTACATTGCTAACAAGACCTAAATAATAATAATAAAAATAAAAATACTCACTTTTTCCAAGCGCAACGATTTTGTTCCCTCAGATTTGATAAAATCATTCCTTTTACCGCACTCCTTACTTTGTTCTGTCTCCGAATCTGATTTCTGATCTCCGAGGCAAGATATCTCTTTCTTAGATCTGAATTCTTCAAACTTTTTATAAATTTTGGGATGTATTTGAAGGGCTTTTAGGTGTTTTTCAGGATAAAATCGAAGTATGGGTGTTAGGTAAGGAGTTGGGACTTCAAAATTAATGTTTTGAGAAGGTTGTGGAGGCTTCTTGACCTATTTTTTATAGGATTTTTTCTTTGATACGAAAATAGGGTGTGGAGGCTCCTATTTATAAAGTTTTTTAGAAGAATTAGGGTTTGATTAGGGTTTGTTTTATGATTTTAATTAGGATTTTAACTTTGATTTTATGAGATTGACTTAGTCTTTAGGATTTTAATTTAGGGTTTTGACTTTAGTCTTATGAGATTGACTTGATTAGTTTAGATTACGATTTTGATTTAGGGTTTTAACTTTAGTCTTATGAGATTGACTTGATTAGTTTAAATTAGGATTTTGATTTAGGGTTTTGACTTTAGTCTTATGAGATTGACTTTAATACTTTGACTTTAGTCTTTCTTGGTTGGCTTTTAAGATTGACTTTAGTCTTACTTGATTGACTTTAATTTTTGGAGAACCCCCTTTTATTATATCTTTAATTCTTTGAGCCCCCATATGGAGGGGTCATTGAATAAATATCCTGACAACCATCAACAATTTTGCTTGAAAGCCTGATTAATCGATTTTTTAGTTCAAATTTTTAAATTAGTTTTATTAATGTTTCACTTTACATTATTTAATGGTTTATTTATTAATTTTAAAAATTTTAATTATTAAAATTATAAAATTATCGTTTTGCCCTCGGAAATGATTTTTTACGTTTTAAGTTATTTTTTCAATGTTCAGGATGTTTTGGAATCGATTTTTCGTAAAGAATTTGATGGGAATGTTGATTTTTATCATTTATAAAGTTTTTTATATGAAATGGTCGTGAACTTTATGAGGAGCATTTTCGTAATTTTGTCGAATCCTGTGAAAATTGACGAAATGATTTATTTGGTTTCGATTTGTTATTTTATGTATTTAAATGAGTTTTCCTAATCGTAACGTAGGCTCTAGGGTTGTTTTGATGTTAGGAGTATTTTGGTAATTTGATCATTTTTAATGATTTTCATCGCGAAGCTTCATTGTAAGATGATGATTTCTATGTTTCTAGGGTCGTATTTTCCTAGCGTAGCGTGATTTCTAAGTTTTGTCAGTTCGAGATACCTCATCCGGATTTCTGAAACATATTTGGTACAAAATAAAGTATTGGAATAGACATCCATCATTGGGAACCGTTGCGATCGGGTTGACGAGTTGATTAATCAGGTGAGTGCAAAAATGGGGTGTCTCTAATAAGCAAGTTCGAATAAAAAAGTTATAAAATCCTTAAGTTTCGCGTTAAGTGGGACCCAAAATAGTAAAATTTCGTTAGAGCAAAAATCAAAAAAATTTGATGACATCGTTAAGTCCGCAATGAAAAATTATTCGAAATGGAATACTCAATTGTTTGTTTTCGGGTCCGAATGGTCAAGTTACCAGCAAAATAGAAACTAAAGAAAAATATCCAAAATACCCTCCAACTTTTTATAAAAGAACTAAACCCTTCTTTTATTTCATTTCTTTCTCTCTAACTCACAAATAACCAGCCAATTTCTTTAACTAATGGGTTTCAGCCCAATCTCACCGAGATCCCTTGCAATCAAGTCTGTGTTGATCACCGGCGAAAAAGGAAAAGTTGTCGATATTGTCGAGCTCCACGTTCTCACCCCATTCAACCTTCATTTCATTTTCTTTCTCTTAGGTTCTCACCAAAGATCAGCAAAGGAATTTTTAATTCTACCCACTTGGAGTTCCATCCAATTTGAAGAAGAGTAGTTCATCGTCGTTATGGGAAGAAGGACACCTCCATCGAGGGTTTTGCAACCAACCCGATTCGTTTGACATCCAAATTCAACCAATTTCGAAGTTTCGGACCGTCGATCCATGATTTTCAAACTAGTTTATCGTGTCCAACAACCACAACTAGTAAGGGACTCTCAATTCTTACTAGTAGCCGTAAATTTTGAAAATGTGCATTTAAGTTTTTAACAAAACTTATTCTGTGTTTTTAAATTGTAGAAATATTTGTTTGATTTTTCAATTCATGATTAGAATTAAAGATTTGATGTGTTTTTATCAAGTTTAAAAGTTAAATTTGCGGGTGGGTCGAAAGATTCAATGAACGGAAGAGAAACCCGAAAAATGGATAGAAAAATCAAAGTTTGTGAAATTGTTCAGTGTTGTACATAGTGTCGAATCTCATGTTTGAGGCATTCATTTTCAAAAGTCCATTTTCGATTTCAAGAACTTTAAAAAATTGAGTTTCCGACACTTAGCCAAATTTTTACTAACTTTTCCAATTTTGGTAGTTTAACTTCGTATAGTTATTGGGACCCCGTTTTAACAAAAATTTAATAGTTTTTCCATTGAATTATCAAAGTGAATTTGAAAGCTTCAAAAAAAGATTTAATTTGAAAAGTTAAAGAGTGAAAATATCAAAAAATAGAAAAATGGATGAAACGGTAAAATGCTATAATCACACTCGAGGGGTGCCGTCTGCATTTTACAATGATATGTTATGTATATGTTGGTGAAGGGATATCCAGGGATAATGATTTGGTGCATGTTTATTTAAATTTTGTTAACGCAGAAGCTCCGAATTCTGTTATTTATATTAGGTCGGGTGGTCACAGTTGCATAGTAGGAAACTATATATCTATTATCAACCTTGTATTGTTAATTTTTCATTTGTATTAAAATAAAAATGATATATATATACATATATACGTAGTTATTTTGTAAGTTGTTAAAGAGTCTGTGAATGCCTGAAGGGATAGTACGTCATATCATTCGGAGTTATGTACTATCCTAAGATGTACGGTAAGGACCACCAAGCTCATATGTGGTACGGGACGCATATGAGAGTAGAGTCACAACTGGAATCCAGGTCCAATCATTTCTATCTTTACTAGTGAACTTGTATTGTAAAGGTAGTTGTATATGAATAGAATTATTTATTTTGAAAATCACATGCACGCCTGATAGGCATAAACGAAAAATGATTAGTCAGTGATCACTAACAATCTAATAATAGTAAAATATTCTGACACATCGAAAAAAGACCTATTGTTTACGGTCTCGTTCTAGACACCCCATTTTTGCATTCGCCTGATTAATCAACTCGTCAACCCGATCGCAATGATTCCCAGTGATGGATGTGTATTCCATTGCTTTATTTTGTTACCCGATATGTTTCAGAAATCCGGATGAGGTATTTCGAATTGACAAAATCTTAGAAATCACGCTACGCTAGGAAAATACGACCCCAGAAACATAGAAATCATCATCTTGCAGACCAAAAAGAAGCTTCACGATAAAAATCACTAAAAATTGATCAAATTACCAAAATACCCCTAACCTCAAAATAACCCTAGAGCCTACGTTACGCTTAGGAAAACTCTTTCAAACACATAAAACAACAAATCGAAACCAAATAAATCATTTCACCAATTTTAACAGAATTCGACAAAATTACGAAAATGCCCCTCATAAAGTTCATGACCATTTCACACAAAAAATTTCATAAATGACACAAACCAATATTTTCATTGAATTTCTTACGAAAAATCGATTCTAAAACATCCTGGAACATAAAAAACCGACTTAAAACGTGAAAAGTCCTCTCTAAGGGTAAAACGGTAATTTCACAATTTTCATAATTAAAATTTTCAAAATTAATAAATAAAACATTAAATAATTAAAGTGAAACATTGATGAAAATAATTTAAAATTTTGAATTAAAAAAATTGATCAATCGGACTTTCAAGTAAAATTGTTGAGGGTTCGTGAGATATTTCTTTAAGGACCCCTCCATTTGGGGGTCCAAAGAATTAAAGATATTTTAGAGGGGGGTTCTCCCAAAATTTAAAGTCAATCAAGCAAGACTAAGGTCAAGGTATTAAAGTCAATCAAGTGAGACTAAAGTCAAAATTAAAGTCAATTAAACAAGACTGAAGTCAAGATATTAAAAGTCAATTAATTAAGACTAAAGTCAAAACATTAAAAGTCAATCAAATAAGACCAAAAGTCATAATAGAGTTCTAATTAAATAATAACTCTATCTAATAGAGTTCTAACTAAAACACAACTCCACCTAAAACAATTCTAATTAAAACACAATTCTACCAAAAATAAGTCTAATTAAAACACAACTCTAACTAAAAGAACTCTAATTAAACACTAACTCTATCTAAATTTACCCTTAAAAAAATCTATAAATAGAGGTCCTCACACCCTATTTTCGTATCAAATCATAAACCCTAAGAGAAGTAGGTTTAAAAGCCCCCCTAACCTCCCATAAACCCTAGTTTTGGAGTCCCAACTCCTTACCTAACATCCCTCCTTCGATTTTAGCCTAAGAAACACTTAAAAGTCTTCCAAAAACATCCCAAAATCCACAACAAACTTGAAGAATTCAGATCCAAGGAAAAAAGAGATACCTTACCTCGGAGATCGAAAATCAAATCCGGAGACAGAACGAAGCAAGAAGTACGGTACAAGGAGTAACTTTTGTTGGATCTGAGGAAACAAAGTCTTTGCTATCGGAAAGGTATAATCATTTTTTATTTATTATTATTTAGGTTTTTAGCAATGTAATTTATTCGGGAAGTTAGTAGAGACCGGCTTTGGCCGGGCGGGGTTGGTGCCTAACACCTTCCAACCCCGTAACGTGATCCCCGGACCCTTTTCTTTTCTTTCGTAGATTAGTTGCCTTTTTTAGAGTCAGTTTTGTTCCTAGACCTTAACAACTAGGTGGCGACTCCCAAACCTCAAGGGTCAAAAGCGGATCCGCGCACCCCGCGGATCGAGGGCGTTTTCACACGTCAAACGGCCAGGTTGAGTCAAATAAATGGTCTAACAAGTGTGGTAAACATCGACCAACCATAAAATCAGGAACTAAGACTTTATTTTGGAATATCATGTTCCGACTGGGAGCAATCCAGTCATGAATCCCAATTCTCTAATTCTACTGTTCCACCTTCATGTAATATGTATTTGTTATCTAATTTGAATTATAAAGTGAAAAACATGTTTACTACTTTAATTTTGTCAATTATATTTGTATAAGAATGGAAACATATAGTGGATACTAATGACTGATGTTATGTGAACTTTTAAACTGTTTAATTACTCATCCTTGACTATATGTACTAGTTGATCGTATTTTATTTTGTAAAGCTTTGCATGTATTAAAATGTTCAATATGCTTACTCAATCATGTTTAGGAGAGGTTATTAATACGAATTGGTTGTAGACTTACTTGGTAACTATTGTTACTTACCATTTCTTTATTATTATTTTTAGTTTCAAAACTTGCAGTTTTCGAAACAGGTGCAGAGTCGACAAGTGAAGAGTTCCTGATTGGTCAAATCGACAATCAGAGTTCGTTGCATAGTGAGCACTAAGGCTACACCCTTCAATGTTGTTAGTTTCGTCCAGGACGTATATAGATTTTGGGGTTGAGTGTTAGGATCATGTTAGAGTGAGAATATTTTTATAATCTTGTATATTGTAAACTTCCGTACTCTGGTCTACTCACGTGTTGGATATAGTTAGTCTTCCATTGCTATTTTCGTGTTTACATTTTTATATACAGAATTTGTTATATATTGGATATTTAGGTTTTCGAGTTCTGTGGAACGCTAACATAAATAGAGGGAGCCATAGGGGTGCACACTGGATTGGGTAAATCCGAGAACCAAACCAATTCGAAGCCTTTTGGATTGGATTGATTCGGATTGAATATGGATTGGTTCGGGTCCGAGTTGTTAAAAAAAATCCGATTGATTTGGTTCGGTCCTGGATTAGGAGTATAATAGAACCTAACCAATCTAAGAACCGAATTAATCCGAAGTATCTATTATAATATATATATATATGTTGTACTAATTTTTATATGCTTTAATAATAGATTTCAAATAAGAATGATTTTCTCCTAATGAATTGTAACTTCATTTCTATTTCATTTTATGAGTATTTTGTGTCATACTCATATTTGAATATGATTCTAATATTTATTTTCCTTCCCTTTTCATTAATTACAGATTTTTGAATTATAATAATTTCTCTATAAATCACTACCCCATTTGAAATATCCATGGAATTTTCATTTTTTTAAATAAATTTCAGTAATTTTTTGTGCATAGGTAGACTGATGTAAGATTGGACTAAGGGTTTGTTATTTTTGTGTTATGTGTGATGCTTTGTTTATGTTGAAATAATAAGTATGTTGATGTTTTGTTTATGTGTGTTATATGTTATGCGTGATGCTTTGTTTAATATTTATTTTATTTAGTTTTAAGTTTTAACAATTTTAATTTTACTATTGAAAAGAATAAGTACGAGAATCGAGATCCAATCCGAACCAAGGTTGGTTTGGATTGGTTCGGTTTCAAATTTGTAAAATCGATCATGTTTGATTCGATTCCAATTTTGTCAAAATTCGAACCAATCGGAACCATGTGCACCCCTCGGAAGCCATGTCCAAATTTCGAGGTGCCAACTAGTACCTTGAGGTTTAACCTTGGGATTTGTGTTAACGTTTGACAGGGTACCACAATTTGGATATTGGGTTATACTTTGTTCTAAATCAATGCTACTAGGGTTTGAGAGAGAAAGGGAGAGGGGTTTACAAGGGTTTTAGGGTTTGGGATTAAAACTTTAAGTGGTTAATTCTTGTATTATTTTCCTTCGATTTTTTAGTGAATAAAATTGAATCGTTGCCAAACCAAGTAAATCTTAGTGTTATTTGATTTATTTCTTAGTTTTCTTTGTTATTTTCTTCGTAATCATATTGAATAAGGACTCCAAATTCACAACAATTGGTATAAAAGAAATCAAATTCGTAATGAGAGATCGATTATATTTTGTAAATTATTTTTTCTTTTGATTTTTTTTGTGGAGGAACGTACCACAAAACTAGGGTGTAATATGATGGCAGTGGAAAGTTCGAACATGAATTTCGAAGTCGAAAGATTCGACGAGAGGGGTAATTTTAATTTGTGATAAAAAAATGGTAAAGGATGTCTTGGTTCAACAAGACTTAGCTAGGACGTTGAAAGAGAAGTCTGGTAAACCAGTAAAGATAACATATGTAAATTGGTAAGACATCGAAGCCAGAATAGTTAGTATGAATCAGTTCTCCTTATAAATAACATTTGGTTTAACGTTATGGAGGGAGAATCAACATCAAAACTTTAGGAGAACTTAGAAAATATATACATGGGTAAGAACTTAACCAGCAAGTTATTTCTAAAAAGAAAATTATATGCATTGAAGATGATAAAGGGTGTGAATCTCTTAGAGCACATGAATGTATTCAATTAGATTTTGAATTAACTACACAAAGTTGATGTTAAATTGGAGAAAGAAGATAAGGCAATTATGTTTTTTACCTTACTTCATATTCTTATGACAATCTGATGACAACACTTATTTATGAGAAAAATACGATAAACTTGGAAGAAGTTACAACACTCCTATCTAATGATATTAAAATGAGGCCCATTCTTGAAGATAATGATTGTAGATACGTCGTTTCATCATTACGATGACCACATCTACTAAGGTTAGGAATCGCCACCATTCATATTGTAAGTGGGTGTGAATGGTCACCCGATGTGAATTTTTTGAAAAATTGTCGTTTTGACGTTTAGCGACTCTCAATGGATAAGATATGGATCAAATCTTGAGATTCGGGATAAGCGGCTCGGTTGGAGAAAATGGAAGGTGTTAGGCACCATTTTCTCCCCACTAAATTGCGGTAACCTCAACTCAACTCGATCATTTGATTTAAAAAAATAGGAAAAATACAGTACCACGTGTGTGCATTTGTACCCTAAGTAGGGATTTACTTTCGGCTCGATCATAGGATTATCTCATTAAAAGATATGATCCTAATGGATCATTTGCCTTGAGATCCACTCATCTTAAATCAATTTAAAATAAATGAAGAGGAGAGGGGATAATAGAAGAAGGAGGAGGAGAGGGTAGAGAAAGAGAGGGGAGGGATTACCTTGAACCCACCTCGAAGCTTCAAAATTTTCTTTTCTTCCTTCTCCTTATTTGAGTCTTCTTGAGTCCTTAGTAGAATATGAGAGTATGAGAATGGGAAGATGTGATTAGAGAAAGTAGGGATTTTCTTTTTTTAGTGAGACTTGGTGTGGAGTTAATAAGAGATGATTGGTAGACTTTGTGAGAATTGGTGATAGTTGTTAGTAGTAAGAGTTGGGAAGAGAATTTTTGTAGTAAAAGTTTGGGGGATTTTTTTGGGAAAAGGATAAGGGTATTTATAGTTGAGAAGTTATTTTAGGGATATAATGGGGTAAAATGAGAAGAATTGGTAAAATGGTGTGGGGTTTAAGAGAAAGGTGGGGGTAAATTAGAGATGATTGAAGGGCATTTGTGTAAGAAGGGTAAATGGGTTGTTTTACGACCTAAATGGGTTGAATCTTTCAACTCATTTGGGTTGAGTATTAGATGGAATAAAATAAATGAGAATGGTTGAGAGGATGAGATTATGTAAGAGAGTAATTAATTGGTGAAGTGAGTTGAGGGGATGGGATTTTAATTAAAAGAAGGATTGTGTAAGAAGGTGGTTGATGATATTTTGGGAGGGTGTGGGAGATGATGCCATGTGTCAAAATGGGTGGAGATGAAAGGTTGAGATGGGTTGATGGGAGAGGTTGAGTGTTTGACTTGAGAGGATAGGTGTAGGTTTAGGTTGTGGATGTGAATTTTATAGGGAATGATGAGGGTAGATTAAGGGGAGGTATAGGTTAGGGGTGTGGGTAGATTAGATTTTTTTAGAGAAAATGTGATGGGTTGATGTGGATAGATTATGGGAGGTATAGGTTAGGGGTGTGGGTAGATGTGTTTGATTTGAGAAAAAAGGTGATGGGTTGATGTGTAGGTAGATGAGGTTTAAAAAAAATTAATGGGGTAGGTAGTTGGATAAGGGAGGTGAGATGGGGTGATGACATGTGTTACCTTTTGATGATAAAAATAGTGATTGGTTGATGTGGGTAATGGTTTGTGGTTAGGATTATGGGTTGGATGTGAATTGGATATGGATTTGGGCTTAGGAGCATTGGGCTTAGATTTTAGGAAAGTTGTAAGTATTTTGAGATGGGGTAGGGTTTGTTTTAGGGTAAGATTGGGTATGTTGGAGATTTTTAGGTTATGTGGAGTTAAGTTTAGGTTAAGGGGTAAGGTGAGGGATTGATTTTAAAGAGATGAAGGTTAGTGGGCCATAAATGGGCTCATAGTATTTTTAGTTTCAACGATAGAGCGATGAGGGTAGAGGAAGTGATAGATGTCCCAAGTCTCACATTTTTAGTTTTATCCATTTTTTTGAGATTTTGAAATTATTGAATTAATTAAAATGCCACGTGTTGGCAAATTGAGCTTTTTAGGCCCGTTGGTGAACTTTATTGAAAATTTAGCGTTTTTGGTTTTGGAAGCAAAGCGATGAATATTGGGAAAGCTGAGGGTTGGCCGAGTCCTCTTGGCGGGCCTCCCAAACCATTAGAAGGTCTTAGGGGCCTTGATTCGATCAAAATACCATATTTCGATTGATTTGGACCTTTGAGGCCCATTGGCAATTTTTATTTAAAAAATATGTATTTTTTGACCCTTTCGAGTATGGCCCGTTCAAATTGGGGTGTCTACAATGATCAAGAGTTGATTGTTAGTGGAGGGAATCAACGAGAAAGGACTTCAGATAGATGATCTAAAATTAGTAGGAGTAGATCCAAATCAAAGGAAAAGGGAAATATACAATGTTACAACTACAAGGAATATGATCACATCAAGAAAAACCATCTGGCTCATGTTGAAAAGAAACAAAAAGAAAATAGGAATAATTTTGATAGTGTGATTGTGGCTTTCTCTAATGATAAGTGGATATTCGATTCAACTTATTATGTTCACATATGCTTTAGGAAAGAATATTTTAATACGTTTAAAGAAAAGAATATAGGTGTGATTTTCTTGAGTAATAGATCAATTTGTGATGTCAAGGGAGTTTGTACGGTAAATATTAAAATGTTTGATAAAGTGATACATACCTTGAGTGGTGTGACTTTTATCCCAAAGATGCGGAAAAATCTAATAACACTTAGCAATTTAGATTCCATGGGTTGTAGGTATTTAGCTAGAGGTGTAGTTATGAAAGTTACACGTGATTCTATGGTCCTAATAAGGAGAGAAAAGTATAGTGAGTTGTATCATCTATTAGCAAATACAATGATGCATGATATTTCCAAGACTTCGACTGGTGATAGGAAATGGAGTTTATAGAGTAGTAGACGTCTACAAAGAGTCTTTTCGCATATGGGGTAAAGACGGATTTGAGTTTCCAAATTGCAGATAATTGTAAGGAATTTCCTACGGATCAAGAGGACAAGTCGAAGTCCCTCTCTAGATTTGACTAGGCAATTGGTTCAAGGTAGCTACACATATGCATTGGTTGTATGATCAAATTGGGGTGGACCAGGATGATTCGATGATATGTGTAGTTGGTGGTTTAAAAGGCAAATGATTATTTACAATGTTAACAAACAAATAATTGATTCAGGTTTGAGGTGGAGTTACATCCTAGGCATAGGTGTTGCAAAGTTCATTTTGGAAGACATGTGCGATTTATCTCAAAAGTAGATCTGGTATTTAGGCCAAGGTGTAATGACAGGAATGTGTGACATGTTATTATCTCATGAGATCTTCGGTGTACCTGTGATAAAAGTCAAGGTGGAGATTGTTATATTTATGTGTCTTTTAACATAGTTGTTGGATTGGGTTTATATCTATTGGTTAGGATAAGTTTGAGATTTTTCTATTAGGATTGGGTTTTCTTGTAGAAGTGATTTTCTAGTTATATTAGGATAGTGGTAGTCAACCACTATCCCATTGGATTTAGAACTCCACTACACTTCTAATTAGAATCTTAATAGATCTTTAGTCTTCCCCTTATATATTTGGGTATTGGGTTGTACTATGTACTAAGTCAATTCTTCTATGTTTTAAGAGAGAAAGGAAAAGTGGTGTGCAGGGATTTTAGGATTTGAGAGAGTGGTTATTTTTTGTATTCTTCTCCTTGATGTTTTTAACAAAGAAAATTGAATCCATCCGTTGACGTAACCATCGTTCTAAACCACGTAAATGTTGGTGTTTTTTTATTTGCTTCTTAATTTTCTTTGTTATTTTTTTCATAATCATATTGACTGGGAATCTTCAAATTCACAATAGGTGTTTCAAACAGTAGACAACTAACCTATTTTACAGGAATAGGACACCGTATTGGATTTGGATACTTCAAATAATTTTTGGACTTTTTGGGTTGTCTAAAAGTTTGTTCTAACTCATCCCAGTCGAATCCAATTTATCTAAATTTTATAATCATGCTTTATGACAAATAATGTGCCTAGAAATATCAAAGTTTGCACTTAAGTGTCCATAAATGAGAATATTTAATGTGTGTTTTAATGATTTCTGTTGCTCAGCTTAGGAAAAAGACAACCTATTTAAAGAATGATGGACTGGGTCTTTTATACTATGTTGGATCCATGTTGATTTAAAAAAGAATCCAAGAAAGCATGGAAAATGTGGTACTTCTCTACTTTTGTAGTTTGAAAGGTACCACTAGAGGCTTAAGAACCTTATGTTCCTCCCAAGTGATTGATTCATAATAAATGCCCTCGTATTTTAATTAGGTGGATACATTTATGTCTAAATGTCATGGGCCCAATTTATTCTATTCAGAGAAACCAAATGTAATTAACACTATAGTTAAAATAAATTATCGGCTCCATGCAGACAAACTGATGTAAATCTTCATAATTGGAAATAATTTTAGGATCAAATTTTCTACTTGCCGATGCTTGACTGCAATATCATAAAATAGATTCGTGAGTAAAACATTGTAAAATTACAATAAAAAGGTTCAAGACATGTACCTTCTAATTAAATTTAATTTCATTAATCTAATTAATACTCTAAAGTTAATACATACTAAAAGGTGACATGTGAAAACACACATCTTGAAATTTCTAATATGTAATTTAAAACATTGATTAACAAGTTTAAGAATATTACGTAAGGTCTTTTTGTAATTTTGAAAATTAATTAGTGGGGGCATTTGTTGGATCCAAAATTTGGTGTTGAGCCCTTTCTACTCTGCCTTCTCTCATTACAATAGTAAAGATAAAGTGCCTTACCATAACTCACAACTTGACCCTTATTTGCATAACAATATGAATCTCAACGAGTGCATATCCAATGGTCACAAGGCTTTTTCCTATGGACTCTAGATTCGATATGTCAACAAGGAATATTACAATTTACCATAGGAATTTAATTCAATTCATTATGATGAAATTCCATTTGCATAATAGATGAACAAGAAGTTTAAGATTTTTATTTTTATTTTTTTAAAATTATTTTTATAATGAGGTGATCCCTGTGGTAGCGGGCCATAGTTTGTATTGTTGAAAGTGGGATATTTATTAAATTTATTTTAATTCCAAAAATAGTGTTATTTCAATTTTATTTAAATTTCAGGCACATTTATGTTTCATAGTTTGTTTTTTTTTTTTTTTTTTTTCCTTTATAGCCGAAGAAGAGAATAGTGTTCTTCTTGAGAATACTTTTTTTTTCTTGGCTCTGGCTGATTTTTTTGTTTTACAAAAAAATTAAACCCATGCAATTTTTTTAATCATTTGGAGTCGTTTGATATTGTTTTCTATCAAAATAGGGATCCAATATCAATCATAATTTGAAAAGTGTTTACATATGAAAGTAAATTTATTATTTATAATTTATCTTTTGTTATACATCTATCTATACATAATATAAACATCTAAAATAACTTCCAGGCTTGATCAGATTACGCATTGTTAGGCCCTAGTCTAACGTAAATTTGATTCGATGAAATTTTTTTAGCCCAACCCCAACTTT
The DNA here is from genome assembly GCF_017979445.1 of Akebia trifoliata. Lineage (NCBI taxonomy): Eukaryota > Viridiplantae > Streptophyta > Magnoliopsida > Ranunculales > Lardizabalaceae > Akebia > Akebia trifoliata. The sequence goes on along the minus strand of NC_141375.1, from coordinate 20,333,274 downwards.
GTTGGCTCAAGTTGTAGCCCCCTCCCCCGTCCCTTTTTTTTTTTTTTCTAAAGGGGGGGGGGGGGGGGTTGTCAGGTTATTAGGCCAAAATTACCTAACTCGGACTCGATCCAATTAAAAAGATCAAGCTCACGCTGGTGAGCTTAGGCCCAACGGTGGAGTTGAGCTCGATGTGAGGGTTCTACCACTTGGGTTGAGTTTGAGTTTATCCTCCAACCCACCTAGGTTACAACCCTAATTATAGGTTAAATATGACATTAATTTCAAATTTGACTCAATAATCTTCAAACACAGAGAATAAAAATAATTGAGAATTACACTTTTTTATTAAAAGTATTGAATTTTAGTCATTTTATTTGATCTAAATCCAATTCGAACCCTCTTAGAATTTGGTTAGGACTCAATTGACTTAGGCCCAGTAAGATTATAAGACTTCTCTAAATAGGGTCCCCCTCTTTTGGATCGAATTAGAACCTCTTTTCTAGATAGAACTCACCTCTTTAGGGCCAAATTAGAGCTTAATTAAATCTAGCTGGGACCTTCCCATTCACATTATTGGTAAGGGCCTTACAAAGATTTCAGCTACTATTAACGTCATTCATGACAGCATACCTATGACCGTCAATCAAGTATGTTAATTTAAACAACCAGACAATTCTCACGGTCCCACCTATTTATTTGCTCAATATTGAGCATCCTTTATCATCCATTAAAGCTCCCGTTTATAGTTTGTCACTATTTAATGAAACTGCCCCCAACTTTCAACTTTTTACACCAACGTGACTCTGTTTTGACATCATATGCCACGTGTCTATCAGACCACAAGTTACTACTTCATCTGGATAGTTATTTAATCACTAATGCTTGAATGACACAAACAGGACACAAGGGTGACACAAATGACGTGTGATGATGTACACATAATCGTAGGAATCGTGCTGGAGTGACACAAACAGAAACACAAGGGTGAGAAAAACACATGACAGATACAAGGGTGACACAAATGACGTGTGATGATGTACGCATAATCGTAGGAATCGTGCTGGAGTGACACAAACGGAGACACAAGGGTGAGAAAAACACATGATGGTGCGCACATAATCGTAGATGCTTTTCTGCGAGATATGAGTAAAAAAGCATTTACGGTTATGTGTACGCCACTACATCACTTTTGTCTCATTTGTGTCATTCCAGCATTTTCTATTCGTAGATGTTTTTTACCGTATCTCGCGAAAAAGTATTTACGATTATGTGCATGCCACCACATCATTGGGTCACTTCTATGTACCCCTTTGTGTCACCCTCTTATTTAATTAATGTAAATGATAGTATTTTCTTGAAGTACGTGTTGTTCACAACTTCACATTGATTACTTCATGCATACAAATTTTGTGGTTAATGATTTTTCTAACTCGATTTTTTCACTCAATTTATACTTGACTGACGTAACAAAGGCACCAAATTATAAATCCTTTTCTTGTGTAAGACAAATCTAGTGGAAAAAAAAAAACGAGTCAAAAATCACGACTCAAACCTAAAGGAATGACATAGTATGATATCATCTTTCTAGAGGACAAGAAAGAACAATGCTGAGTCACACATTCATATATTTATGTCATTATTTATACGCTATAGAATAAAATAGGTAAATTCGACATCAGGGTCTATTGAATTTGCTTGGATTTAGTCAAATTTGATCTACTTGATGTCGAACTTACCTTTTTTCATGTAATAATATAATTTTTCCTTAGAAGAAAATCTTAACTCTGCCCCTGATGAACATCAATGACCCATAGAATTGATTAAGTTTGATGTAATTGGGAAAATTTATTTTTTTAAAAAGTTATTTAAAATAATATTTTAAATTTCAAAAAAAAAAGTAAAAAAATTTACGTACAACCCCACTTTGGCATACCTTTTTCACCAATTACCAAATTAACTTATAAAAAACACGGGTTGAAGTTACTTTTTTTAAAATAACTTGAAAAACACCTAGCATATTTTCACTTTATTTTTAACAAAAAATTAATTAAAAATAATAATTCGCTTTCCTCCAAATCTCTATTAATTTTTTTACCATTTTTCAATTAAAAAGTTAATTAAAAACCAATTTTTAAATCAAAATTTAAATTAAAAATATTTATTTCTTTTTTAAAAATATTAAATATGGATCAAAATAAAATTTAGTTTTTAATTAAAAAATAACTCTCATACCTCCACGTCTCTACTAATATTTAACATTTTTTAAATAAAAAATTATTTTATTATTATTATTTTTTATCCTCCATTGTCTAGGTCCATAAAAAAAAATTATATGTATACATATATTTCGTAAGAATTTTAGATTTTTTGTTTAAAAATTAAAAACCACCACGTCTCACATCTACATTTAAACTTAATATAAAAATTTCAATCCCACGACCCAAAATCATGTCGTTTAGTTTTCACAGCTATAAAATATCCCGCCATTCTTAGATTCACGTTAGTTAGTTTTAAAAAATATTAAAATTATCCTATTATGATCTCACCTTCAAATTTACCTTAATTATTATTGAAATAAATTACAAAAGGCACATAAAAAATTTGCATAAATCCTCATTTTTTTAATTATATAAAATATTATATTTTGATATTATACTATCATAATTTGAAAGCGTCGTGACACTTTTTTGAAATGTGGCATTGGAAAAAAATTTGGAGCCACCACCTAATATTAAATTGGACAAGTCAGTGGTTAAGAGAAATAAGTAAGGAATTAGACTTATTATATGGGTTTCGGAAGATGTTAGACACAAAATCTACCCAACTAAATATTTGGTCTCTGCACTAGTGCCTAGAACATGGTCAAATTCTACAACTTATAACTAAATGTTTTGAAGATCTTGATTGGTTCCTAACAATTAACATGGGTAATTAAAGAAGTAGGATCCAATTAATTGATGATAATAGGAAAACTAAGCACCCCTTTAAGAGAAAGTTATCGGATTTGCTATTTACTAATTTGTCATTCTCATGAATTTACATTCAACGATGGTTTTTAAACTCGGTATCACGTCTCGTCTCGTTCAGCTCTGATATTGAGTTGACTTGGATGATACGTCTTGTCTTGTTCAACATTGAGACAATAGGTTTTAACCATTTAAAAATTCTGAAAAATTCTGAAAAAATTCAAAAATGATTCCTATTAAAAAATGAACCCAAAAAAATATTAAATTAAAAAAAATCGATTTGGGGGTGAAAGAATAGAGGGTTGAGGCTTACCTCGTTTGTCTCGGTTAACTCGGATGAGATTTTGAAAATCTCGTCTGATACATCTCGTTTAACTCGTGAGTTAATCATTTTCTGTACTGTCTCGTTTGTATCGCCCGAGATATTGAAAAATATCGTCAAAATCTCGTCCGATACATCTCATTTAACTCGTAAGTTAATCATTTTCTACGCTGTCTCGTTTGTATCACCCGAGATATTGGAAAATATCGTCCTAGACGACTCACTTATCTCACAATACGCGATCAACTCAAAATACTTTGTGAGTTGATCTCGTTCAGCTCTGATAACAAGTTAACTTGGGCGATACGCTCGGTCTCAAACAAGTTTAAAAACCATGCATTCAACTCGAAGTGCATAAAATCAACGTGTTCATCGAAGTGTCCACACAACGACCATATATCAGATAAATGTTTTCATAAAATAATAATTAAAACATTAGGTATATAGCCTTTTTTTTGTAAATATTATAAAAACATGATTAGTTTAGTAATTTCGGCAAAATACATTACGATTTTTGTAATTTCGCAAGAACTCATGTTTGGTTTTTATTAACCAATAGAGTCAGATGGAGTATATCCTTGTTAATGACCATCTTAAATTCTCAACCAACTTAACCTACTAATAGAAGAAATAAACCATAACAAGAGATAATTATGGCAGAAAAAGACCATTTACCTAACATTCTGTCAAGGAATTGAGAATTTAAAGGGAGTTAGTTATGCTACTTAATTCGAATTTGAATTCATTTGTTTTGGATCACCTAACAAACAATAAGAATTAAGAAGTTCAATATATATATATTTTTTTAACTTGTGATGCCAACTCAAAAAACTTGACCTGAGCTGAGTCGATTCAATTGGATTTCGAGATGACTCAGACCCAAAACTTGATGGAATATATAAACCTACCGGATCAACTAGAATATTTTTTACATTTTGTGGTTATACTTATAACTTGCTTAGATGTTTGAATTATGTGTAAAAGGAACCAAGCTAACATATCTAACTAGCAGACTTGAGGGTACCGAGAAATGAATTAAGCAAGATGGAAAGAAAAAAAAGCATCTGTTATATATGGGATTACTAATGCCCAAGACATCATGTCGACCTTAGCAAACTCCACAACCTAATTCGTCATTTTTATAACTATCCATTGCAAAGCCTTCTAAACAAACAAACGACAAAAAAATGATTTTTTTTTCTAAATCCAATCTAAACCATTAACCCACAAGCGTAGTGTCATTTGGGCAAACATGGCAGTCACTATGTGAAAACTTAAAAATTTGACAAGAAAATTTGACGGGCTAAAGCCCACAAATTTTAGAAATCTGATTTCGACGGGCCATGGCCATTGAAATTGTTTATGTTTTCCAATTTGACAGCTTAGAGCCATCAAATTTCTCCCATCCTCCATTAATTTGATGATTTCGATTTGTCGAAAAATAAAATTTGACAATGAAAATTTTGACGCCTTAGTCCGTCAAATTTTACGAAATTTGACGGTCTTAGACTGTCAAATATAGGATTTTTTCACATTGTGAGTGCACATGACCAAATGAGAACCTCGATCTAAGTTCTATGTAATCCTTCGTGATCTCTGCCTCCAGTGCTCTTAGGTGTGCTTACAATACAATCTTTCTGACGCTCAAGTCAGATTAAGTACAAAAAGAGGTATAATAAAAAAATGTAGGGGTGAAAAAACATACATTTTAGTCTCTGTCTTTTATTTATAGAAGTGAAATTGTAGGATCCTCCATGATCTTGTTATCAATTTTATAAGTGGATCTTGATTAGGATTATACCTAATCAAGATCATGTCTCCATTCATTCCTTCTTTTTGGGACTTTCTATCATTAAGATTCTAATTACTTTTAACTTAATTCCTTATTTTCAGATATTTGGACTAATTGAACAGTTCTACCACGCGTCTTTGACCCAATACCACCCCGACCAACCGAGATCTGAACCCATGGTTGGTTTGCAACCGAGCTTACTTTCGGATGAGTTGGCTCGAATTTTCATGCCTTACTTGAATCCATACGTGCCACATGTCACCTATTGGTACTGTACAAAAATATCATCCACGTGTAGGATGCCATGCTATACAACTAGAAATTCAAAAAAGCTATATAAATGAGGCAAATGAAAAGTAAAGGTATGAAATTTTGAAATAAAGAACACGTATTCTGCAAAAATTCTCCCTGACTTAATCGGTCTTGTTAACGTGTGTCATAAAGGCACACGTTAAAGTATAATAAATACACTTGGGAAATTGTATTTTTTACTGAAAAAGTCCTTACAATTTTCTCTCTTTTTAATCAAAATGCTTATTTCCAAGGTGTATTTATTGCACTTTATTGGATCACACGTTAACAAAACCCATCATTAAAATCAATGATAGGGACCACGGAACTGTAGATTGATAATTGGACTTCTCCATCAACACTAAGATCAGGAAGAGTTTGAAGGTACGTGGTAAAGACCCGACACCCACATTAACATCTGATAGTGAAAGTGCCTCGATAGATTTTGCCACGTCTCGATGTCGATTAATGTTAAAGGTTTTATTAATCATTAGTTAGAAAAACAATTGAGTTGGGGCAATAAAACCTCTTGCCTTATAGTCGGTGCCAATTAATAGCAATTGGATGTGTGGAAGTTCAAAAGTCGCAATTGATAATTAAATATGTCTCTATAATGATAAAGGGGAAACGTTTTCTTGATTAGGTATCCAACTTGGTATCTGGACAAGCAATAAATGTTTGAATTCAAGGAAAGAAGCTATTACTTACTTATTTCACTTTGAGAAGAAAATGCCAGAATTCCACCATCATTTAATATCTCATCAATCAACTAAAGAAGTATTTATATCCATCCAAGATTGGGAAAGACAAAAATTAGATATTTAAACTCTACTAATGTGACTTTTTCAAATATATTTTATTTTTATGGATTAGATAGTATAATCTTGAGTGTTGTATATGGGATATTGTTTTATGAAAGGATTTGTTTGATCGTAGATGTGTTGAAGGGATCAATTTGACTAAATATCCATATTCTAATAATAAAGTTGCAATATGGACTTTTTGTTGGCTAGTCGTTGTAATATGAACATATGATTTCACTTAAAATTTCAAAATCGATTGATTCTGGGTCGAATAATTGGTTCCGGATATTAGTTCTAAAGTAATCTAAGTTAATTTATAGAGTTAATTAGATAGGTTTTCAATTTTCTTAGAAACCCTAGTTTCGATTTTATGGGAGTGCTTTTATTTTCCTTTTTTCGCTAATTTTATGAGAAACCTACCTAGATTCTATATAAAACCTAAGGGACAGCTAGGCTTATTGTGTACTTTCTTCTTACAATTTTAAGACTCCAAATTTGTAATGGATGGTTGAGAGAAATTAAAGTGATAGGTACTCTCATCAACTCTCTATTATTGTTTGAAGAGACGATCAACTAAAATGCAGTAGAGTCACTAATCTTTCAAGAGTTCTCTTTTTAAATATTCTCCATTGAAGTGGTAAGCCATCAACCTGAAGGATAGCATAGAATATACTAAGTCGAGGCGACCTTTAGGCATTGACAATCTATATTGTTCTCACGTTTCTTTTCTCAATGACAATTTCGGACTGATAAGCGGTTAATACTTGTAGGTCATGAGCTCAATACCCAATGTGAGGATTAATTCCTCAAAGGCACACCCTCACTTACTTGGTCCATGTGATGTGCGAGCGTTGCACCTACCTTGGAACTAGTCCATGGACAAGACCATGGTCTATGAACTGGGGAAAACCCAAATATAGGCTTGGTCCGCTGTCTACAGGGATACCCAGTTATTAAAAAAAAAAAAACATATCTTGATCTAATAGTTTTATTTTTATGTATTTTTTTTCCAGTAAAACTGTTACAATTCCATGTTGAACTTGTTTAAGTTCTATTCATGCATAAGAAAAAACGTAGTGCTATCGTAAATGGCACGGTTTAGTGCATAGAATTGATTAAACTACTTAATTTTATTTTTAATTTTTATTATACCCGCCATCTAATATTACACACACCAACAATATCTAATCCCATAAGAGTCGTGATGAATGAACACAGCTTTTGGTACGCGATTGGTACGCGGCTAACCTGACAAGGGCACAAAACCATAGATCTTTTTCTTCAAGATACACAAGAAAAAGATCTACGTGCCCTTGCCACATCAGCCGTGTACCAAAAAACATGTGCATTCATCATTACTCATCTCATAAATATGGCTTGTATATCATTATATATTTTTATTTTAAATATCCAACTAACTTAACCTATCAATAAAAGAAATGCAAAATAAAGGTCCAAACCAAAACCCTTAGCCTATTGTGATAGAAAATAGTATTTATGTAAATGTGAACGTTTTCTAGGCGAAATTACATGTATCGCAGATCGAGTCAAAAATTCTCAAACTACATAATATAGGTTTGTATAAAATTAAAATAAATTAATTAATAAATCATACCTTGCGATTATCTATGTCGATAATCAAATTTGAATATGATAAAGAGAGGTAAAAAATCACTATCACTTTCGCAATTTTTTATTTCTGGATCTTCACCTCAGATATCCCAAATTTTGATGCACCGAGTACTTATATGTGTACTCAACAATTAAAACATTTAAAGAAAACTAAGAGATTATAGACAATAAGTTATTATTACATAAGTTGTTGTTTTTTGAATAGGTAAGTCCCTTATTTATACTACTTCAAGATTGAGAATTAAATTCTCCTTTTATAAATATTTTAGAAGTGGATATTATTTAATATAAAAAATCCCTTACCTGCATGCACATGAAAAATGTGATTTCATTAAAGGGAGAGCCAGTTTCATGCTTGCATGCTCTAATTCGAATACAATTTGTTTAATAAAGGATTTGCACTAATGCATGAATGGGATTTTTGTATTTATAATGAAGATTACAACCAATAATATTTGATAAGAAACTTCATGTGTGAATACTTGCACAAGTTAATTTAATAACTTCTAAATTTATTTTATAAAATGAATAAGTTTCTCTTATAAATTTTTAACCATTAATAATGGGATTTTACATTTACTTTAAAAAAATTATCTTGTACAAATGCATGCATTTGGGTTTTATATATATATATATAGAATAACTCGAATTGTTACTAGAGACACTCATGTATTACTTTTAATGAGAAACATGCAACAGACCTTTCATATATTCTATTATATATATATAACATTAACTAACTATCAATGTTATATATAATTCCATCTCTTATTCTTCTTTATTGGAAAACTCCTAAATTCATTAATAAATATTGGTTCTAGGTGGAATCTCCATGGGTTGAGGGTATGTATACACAGTGCTATCTCGCAAATACCATCACAACATTGTACTCTGTCCCATAATCGATACACAATGTACTGAAAAAATAATTCAACCCATATATGTAATCACATCGTGATCTTTCCACTTCACTCAAGTATTTTATAAATCATTAGATCATTAAGAGTTTTCCCACCATCTTAATTATTTAATATATAACAAATGGCAAAAAAATATTTTAAAAATCATTTGATTAAAATCTCATTGCTCGACATCTTTATTTATTCATCTAAATATTAAAATGATTCAAGATGTGGGAAGTCATGGAAATGGTCACCCTGTGGAATCTCATATTAATAGCAACATAATATTCTCATGAGATCAACTAGATCCCCAAAACATCTAGTATATTGGGCAATGAAGACCTCAAGCTTTTTACGAATCAAGTGATTATAATTAAAGCTCATAAAATTTCATATAATTCTAGGTTAAAGGATCAGTATGAATATATAAAGAAAAATCATCAAGAACTTCATTTAATGATGTCAAAATTATGTGACCAATCACATATCTAGTGGGAGAAAATAAAATAATCTTCTGCACGATTCTCCAATATTTGTCAAAACATATTCACATGCCAATGAGACTACCCAGCCACGATGTAAAAACTTGAATCCATAGAAATGATCATCATGCATGTGAGAGCCATAAAAATGATTTGCCCACAAACTCATTTCATAATCCTAGTCAAAATTCGAGGTTTACATGGATCTAGTATTTTTTAAAATTTCTCGATAGATCTACTATGGTAAAAAATCACCTACAATGTTGTCTTGGTATAAAACATTCATATCTAATGAATGTCAAAACTAATTACCCATAATACATAATGATCGTATAATCATATTATTTATATCAAATATGATCAAGCCTTACTTAGTTTATGGATTACAAATAAAATTGTCTCAAAATACAATTAACTTGTATGAACACAGAAATATTTACACATTTAATGCGGCTTTCAAGATTTCCGTTGTTTAATTGAAAAAAAAGACTTCTAAGAAAAGGAAATAATAATGGATGGGGCCTTTCAAACAATAATCAAACAAGAATCAAACAATAATGGGAAAAAAAAAAAAGAAAACAAGAAGTGATACTTTGCTTCTTTTGCAGTTGAAAGGTACCTCTAAGGATTTAAAGACCATGTTCCCACTAAATGAATTGATTCAAACTTGAAAACCCTCACATTTTGAATGGTCTTTTGGTTAGGTGAGTTCATTTATGTCTAAACCAATTGGGCCCAACAAGATCTACAAGGAAAAATCAAATCTTACATGCGTTATGTTTAAAAATCATAAATGAATTAGCTGAGATATTTAATTGGAGTCATGAACCCTAATCAAGAGTAAGCCCTAGGACCACAAATTGGCATAAAGCCAAATAAATTGGTGAACCTCTATAGATTATTTTAATTTATTGATCTTATTCATTTATTTTGAAAAATAAATTAGTATTTGAAAACAATATTTGGTGTATTATTTGTGATGGAAAATATGACATGTTGAATTTTTCAAAAAGGATATATTAAAAAAAAAAATTGTCTTCTTTTGCCTCTAATGTTTAGTCCCACATTTTGGATATGTAAAAAATTACTCTACCTCTATCTATTCTTTGTTTTTTCCAATGTGGAGAGAGTATATGGATTAAACCTAAAGGAGGACAAAATCTATTTGAAAAAAAAAAAATCGTATTTGTTCGGGCCTCGAAAGCCTATTGACTTCTTTTCATTTTTAACCTCCATTATAATCTCATGTTCAAATTATTTTCTCCATTTTTACCCATGTTATATACATCATTGGGATGCCCTTCAATACAGATGAACCAATGGGAATGTATTGTCTTAGTGCGATCAAATTGATGATTTCTTTCTTTGCCTACAAGTTCGCATATCACAAACCTACAGAGTTTCTCTAATATTTGCAAAAACAAAGAGGAGTAAGTCAAAATTACTTTTTGTCCAAATGTTCAAAGAGGGTTATAGCCCCCACTCGCCCTTACACTACCACCCCTGAATACAAGTGGACCAATGGGAATATGTGGTCTCAGTGCGGTCTCCAAAATTGCACTCAAGAAGAAAAATCAACGTCAAGCAAGAAATTTGAGAGGAGCACGCATTCAATGCTCCTCTATCCTCCGTAAACTTCCACAAATTTTCTTCTCGTGCTTGGTCACTGTTGAATTTGTTCAAGGAGCAAAAGAAAACTCAGCCTAAAACCCAAAAAATATTAACATCCAATGCAAAACTATGTGAATTTACATCGATTTGCAAATGCACCGAGCGAACATATACAACAAGGTGCTCGACCATGGTTGCATTTTCTGCATTACAGACGTAATTCTTTGTTCTTTCTAGTTAAGAGGTCTGGGAAAAAAATTCTTTTATTGCCCAAATCATCTCGGTCTCGTCCGTGAATGAGATGAAAAATTGAGATTGAAAACCAAGGAGACTTTTACGGAAAACAAGTGTTTTAAAAAATTTCTAGATCAGCTATAGATTTTTTTTAATAATTATATGTTATTACCTGAACAGAAAATATCATACAACCTCGTTTGCTGTTTATTTACTTACCCTTCTGTGTGAACTTACATTCTACTCAAAAGGCATAAAGGTCCATTAATCAAACTATAAAAAATGCTTCTGTGAAGAAAAAAAAAATACAAAATTGGATGTTGTGGATTTGTTAAGTATTAAAAAAAGTATGGCTGGTCGGGTAATTGCTGTAATACATGTAGCTGTTTTAGTAATTTCCCCCTTTTTCAGATTTTAATCATAATAAAAATTAGATTTTTCCATATTAGAGGCGTGTAATCCTTAGATTTCAAATTGAAATCATATTAATAATTAGCTCTCTACCTTACAGACAGGTAACTTTAGCTTTGAAAATTTAAACAATAATAATAAAGAAAAAAAATCTGCAATACCAATTATCCTGATTTGAGTATAACAGATATAAACATTAAAGATTAGAGCAAAAAATCGAGCCCCAACTGACGATCGTAAAAGATTCTTTTCTGGGGCTGCTGCTCTGATCTTCATCGATATGTATAAGCACCTGTTTTTCACAAAAATGACTTGTGGCCTCCCCCACAAAGAGTGAACCCTCCTTTTAATTCCTTCCATAACATTGTGGAATTCAAGAGTCTCACTCATAAATCAAGTTAAAACCCAAAAGTATTGGTGTTTATTTCCGTTTTGCATAAGTCGGCCGCCTTGACTTATCCTCATCCATGTCCTGAAATTGACCTGTAACCCTGCCCAAGTTTGTCGTATATATCAAGACTATGATCAGTAAATCAGCCAAAAAAATTCATCCCGAATGGGGTGAGAGAAGATCAAGGCATGACCCACTCAATCAATAGGAATAACTAAATGATTCAAATCATGTTTAATATTTTGTATCGTTTCATCCACGGCATTCCAGTTTCGGCCAGGACAGAAATGAAATATTGAAGGTTTTGAGAATGTTTCAGATTGTCTTGGCATGTCCTAGTCAAGCCTCTCAGTTTTTCTCCCGACCGAAATGCCGCCTTGAGATGAGATTTTAAACCTAAATCCAAACCATGGTTTTAAGCTCCATACCATCTCAGAATGTTTTGGCTGAACATTGAATGTTATGGTTTCTCTCGAAATGTCTCCAAATTATTCCACTTGGATTTTCTCCTGATTGAAATATTGGCTAGAGACAATTTTAAACATTGATCCAAACCACCACTCTGAATAAGTATAGAGGGAATGGTAAAGACAGCATACAGAATCTCAGGGTGTGTGCACAGCCAAAGTTTAAAATCTTGTCTCAAACGTAAGTCTCAATCAGGAGAAAAATCAAGAGTATCTCGACCAAAACACTCAAATGTTTTGGGATCAATGTTCCATTTTGGTCTCAGCCAAGACATTCCAAGATGGTACAAAACTTTAAACCATGTGTACAATTCAAATTGCCGTAGGAAAACTTGCATACATATAGCAAATTAATTAGATACCCTGCACATTCCTTGCACTTACTGATACAAAAAATATAGGTTTAGGCCTTGATAGGCAATTGATTCCCTTGGCATGACGAAAAGAACACTCCCATTCTTTTCTAAACATGTTAAATTGAGAGCAACAAAATTTTGCAAATGCAGAAATTATTTGCAAGTATAGGTGAACTTTTCATGAATTGTGTTCTAATGCCCAAATTTTTCAATGAACATAGAATTCACGTCCTATTCACAAACTTATCTTAAAGATCATTTTTAACCATGAAAATAACAATTCAAATTTTTCTTATAGTCCTTTGTGTGTATGTGCGCCACGCGCATGAGCAAGAATTTTTTATTTTTGGTTGAGAAAGCTGGATGAGGTAAAAACAAATACAATAATATAATATAAAAAAACAGCACACCGGGAATTCATACTGACAAACACGCCCCATCCATGGTTTTAAATCTCTGTTTTGCATCTTGTAAATTAACGAGCGATACTGAGATGACTAGGAAGACTCATCTCAGTATCTTGGGCAATTTTGAAGCTTTTTTTTGTCAAATCTATGAATCAAAAATAAAAAATAAAAATTTTAAACATCTCGGTTTTGGAATCTCGTCTCAATCACAAACAATCGATGATTTTTAAAACGATGGTCCATTCCAAATACAAGATCTTCAAAGAATATGAGATTGATCATTGAAAATGATGTTTGAATGTCCTCTTCAGTCTTGCCGAATTTTTTTAATGCATTTGTCAGTAACCAATCGAGTTATTCTCAAAATTTACTCATACACTTTTTTTTTTGCAACAAATTGCCAACTATGTTCCTAAGTACTTTAAAGAGTGCCATGAGTCATTAGTGTTCTATCTAGACATAAATTACCATCTATAACACCCAAATCGTGGATTAGACACATAAATAAGGCAGAAAACATAGAACTGAAGATGGCATACCTGTCATATGACAAAAAGGCATCACCTATATTTCCTATGACCTTATTCCGTACCTTTCGAACACAAATCTGCAAATAAATAGTAGACAAATGACAAATAACTTATTTCCTCGTAAATGTTTTAGAGAAGGATAAAAGAGCAAAACTCACCTGCACTTGGTCCATAGGTCCAGCCTCAGGATCCCGATTACGGTGAACAACAATTCCATTGTCGCATTTGTTTATAAAGTGAGCACTTCCACTAATATCGTACAAATTAGGAGGACCACCAACCCAACTATGCAACTGTAATAGGTTAAGGTGGGAAAACATAAGAAAGCTGAAAAATAAGGATATTCAAAATAAAATAAAAAAACGAAAGCCTAGAAAGGTGTATGGTGGCAGGTACCTGTCTAGGATGTGCTACAAACCAGACATGACATGAGTGATGTTGAGCAAAGCGTTTAATCTTGGTAAGCATTTGACTAACGTACTCTGTCTCAGTCCTGTTACAGATGAAATGATATTTAGCATGCACTCAACACAGTGTATTATCTTTTTTGTTAAGGGGAATGCTAACATCCAAGACCTCGTGAGGATATTAGCATTTTCCACCACATTCACTTTCCAATGATGCCCCTGCCCATTGTCTTTTAGTGAAAAAGACAAGGGTATGTTGGTCTTTTACATAATAAATGCTTGTTGACATTGATTGCTACAGCATTTATAGCAATTAAGTCATTTAAAACCAATGTATAAAATGCCCTTAGCAATTATTACATAAAAGACAAGCATTTATTACGTAAAAGACTAACATTCCCTTGTCTTTTTCACTAAAAGATAAAAATGGGTAAGAGTATTATTGGAAAATGAATGTGGTGGAGAATGCTAACCTCCCCATGAGGTCTTGGACTTTAGCATTCCCCTTTTAATAAATGAAAGATTTATTAACAAGGCTGAAGCAAAGGAGGTCAAGAAGATTACCTGAATATATGGGCAAAGAAAAGAACTAAAAATAAGAAGAATATTCAACATATGATGGGAGGATGATTTAAGGCCCATACTATAGGGTGATATTAGACATTATTTGGACCACTGTCACATTTTTTTCTACTTTCCCAAAAATGAAGATCGGATGGTCATATAAGTTCAGTTTTCAGTGTAGAATAACTTCTTGATGGAACCCATCCCTTCAAAGGGTAAAATTCTGAATGATGGATTTTGAAAGGGTGCTTAATTTCATCATTTTTGTTCAAAAAAAAAAAATAATAATAATTAAACAAAAAGATCAAGGGAAAAGGAAGAAGAAGACTAATATTAACTTCGAACTTACATAAAAATTGAATCACAAAGATGCTAGTTTGCTAAGTTGGTGCAACATACCCACTGATCATTAAATACTAAAGACTCACATGTTGTTAGGACGCTGGTGATCCAGCTCATTGTATGGATCAATCACAAGTCCACGCACACCATGCCTTAGTACTGCTGCTTTAGCAAGCTGAAGAACCCACTTAATGGATGGAAGACAATCATCCTCGCACCTGTTCCAAAACCAAATGATAACGCAGCAAACAAGAACATAGAAAGAAAAGTCAATGCGGTTTACAAATTCAATCCTGAACATCAACTTGGTTTTTTGGAAAGAGAGTCGAATATTAAGCATCAAGTTGGCATTCTGACTCTTCCTGAAATCCACAAAGTATCAAGTTTATTGTTGAAGGCAGAGTTCTAAAGCCTGATTAAATTCATCACATAGATCAAGTCCAAAACATCTAAAATGATGCTTGGGATGGAAACATGGACAAGTCTGTTTAACATCCCGGAAATGTGGCTATCGAATGGTTAAGATGAGAGAACCCACAGAACGCACAGAGTGATTCTAATCATCCAAAGACAGCTTATTGTTTAACACCCATACTATGCAGAATCCCTTTTTTACTTTGAAAATTGGTTTTTCTAGAGATATTTCCTTTACTAAATTCTATCCAAGATCTCTTTCATCATTACGTCAGCTGTTCTTAATATGGTAAGGGAAATAACTTTTGTCAACTGTTTTGTAGCTGCTTGTCCTCTTTCTTTATGTTTTTATGTTATATTGTTGGATGGCCACCTCTCTTATATTTCTTACCTTTTTAATAATAAATTCTTTCATCTATCAAAAAAAAATTCTTCACCTTACAAAATAAACTTCTTTGGAAGAGGTCAAAACTACTCCAGAAAAACTAATTTCCTTTCTTTTTGTTAAATTCTTGTGTTCGCTAAGATGCAATGATCAGGTGCATATAACCATCTCATCTATGAAATATCCAAGTGAAGACCCTCCAATTGGATGATCTGGGTTTATAGGATGCCGCATCGCATTTATAAAGGGAAGGATAATGGAGTTTCTACAAACATGCAAGACTAAAATAAGGCGCACATAGGCTACGTCACAAAGCCAGCTTCACTAAGGAGGAGAACCTGAGCCCAACATGAGTCATTTTTCACATTCTTAATAAGCAGATAGAAGGAATTCTAGTGAAACCTGCAGACAGTAATCAGATTTGGCACCAAAAGTTTTCCTTTTCTACAAAAGGTCTTTTTGTCCGTACAAGATATGGATTATTGCTCATCTGAATCAAGATTTTTCTTCTGCTTGACCGGCTTAAAATAATTGTGTAGTAGGCCTTCTTTTGCTTCTAGGCATGAACATGATCCATTAAGTTTACAGGCCTAGACATCAGGTCATGCTCAACCTACAGGCATACTGGCTCAAGCCCGGCTTGTAGCTGGTCAAGCCCAAAACCTTGAAGTACCACACAACCTTCAATTGAAGAGAGAGAATAAAGTTCAAGCTCACCTTATGAGATGAAATGTATCATTCAGCCATTCCTTCCCTTGTTCGAAGTCCTCAACGCTCATCCGTTCAACAGATTCTGAATATCTATGAATGATACAATAACCTATAGAGTTAAGAAAACTTATGTGCTTTTGTAAATAAAAATAATCTCAACAATGGTTACAATAATTCAATCTATATGTGGCATCCACTCTATATGGATCAGTCTGATGTTTTACTTGCAGAATACTGATGTATACATATATAATTAAGTACATCTCTATTTTGGAAACAGAGTCAATATATGAAACAAATATCAGCAAGAATCTCAATCTCCTAGACCTGATTGTCATGTAATATAAAATTATTGCATTTCTGAAACATCAGGAAGTCAGAACACCATTACTCAGCCATAAAATGGTAAATTACTACTCATATGAAGCGCATCAACAACCTAAACAATTGACTGAAAGCAAGCAATCGTGTGAGGCATTGTTAAAAGGGTGTTCTTCACTTAAAGAACATGATTGCTCGAGTTCAACTAGGCTAACTCAACCGAAAATTCATTTTTGTTCACAAAAATAAGGGATTTGGACTCAATTCCAGGTGCCTCATCAATCAAGTCCAATTTATCCAAGTTCTGACTTAGTCAGAGCATCAAATAATAACAACAATAATAACTAATATGTTGCAGAAAAACAACAATAAAAGGACCAAACTAGGCTGTGAAGAGTGAAAGACAATTATGATTCACAAATTTACCTAGCATGGAAGAAGGGCTTTTTGATATGTTTCTCCAAAAGCTTCCGTGCATGTTCCCGAACCTAATGATATGAGTAAAATGAGCATGGGTCAGGGTGAATATGAATAGGCATTCTGCCCATGTTAACATTGCACAAGTGCCAAATAGAGACATTAGGTAAAAGAACCCGTCTATAGTAAATCACCTTGGAACTGTAACATGAACAAAAACAGATGTAGATTTACCTTCTTTCTTTTCTATCCTTCGTTCTTTTTTCTTTTTTCCTTTTTCTTTTTTCTTTTTTTCTTTTTTCTTTTTTTGATTGGTAAGCATTTTTAAATGAGTTCAGTAACACGGTTGTGACGGGAATAAAACCCAGGTCTATGGTATCATCACACAGACTTTACCAACTAAGGTTAATACGGGTAAAATTCATGAAGATCATTCAATAAGACATCAATTACATTTCCTACTTATTTCGAAACAAAGACAAGGAAAGAGAATTGGAATGTTAATAAAGTTGGAGGGGTAATGTATCATCGATAAAGGGGAGAAAATGAAAGGGTATTCTTGGAAAGGGATAGAAGAGGAAAGGCAATAAATTTGGGGCTACTCTTGGAAACGAAGAAGAAAAAAGATAATAAGTACCCTCGAGATTTGCAACAAGATTAAATCCCAAAGGGAATAAAAGAGAAGATAATAAAGTTGGGAAGGGGGTATTTAAAGTTAAAGGGGTATTCGGGACAAAATGGGTAGAAGATGAAATGCTATAAAGTTCATGGTATCCTTGGAAAGTGAACAAAGAGAAATGAGAATAAAGGTAAAAGTTGAGTCATCGAGATACATTCTTTGTGAGGTAGAAAGATTGAAACAAAGTTGAAGGGGTAGAAGAGAAGAGGCAATAAAGTTGAAGGGGTATTCTTGGAAAGGGAAGATAGAGAAGGGAATAAATTTGAAATTTTTCCTTGAGATACATGCGACATTGAATCTAAAGCACTCTTTACGGGGGATAAACATTGGCAGAAGATAACCGTTGTGTTTTATTATATAAATTTTTTGGTAGCTCACCTTGTTCTCCATTGAGCAAAGTGCAAACTTCCATTCTACACTTTCATTAAGATTGCATAAAAGAGCATCAATCCACTCGCTCTTGCCTGAATTGGGAACACCAGTTATTATAGTCAACTCACCAGGCACAACCTGCTCAACACAAAGCATTCAACAAGTTAAAATATTAAATATCGTTTGTGTCTGCATGTGTCTCTAGATATATTAGAAGATACAAAACTTATTGAAGCCAAGAAAAATAAAGGATGTTGAGAAGACCTGCCTAATATAGATGAGAGATAAAGACAAACAGAAAACAGAAACAAAGTAACAATCCACAATGCTAAAGAACAAAACCCAAAATCTCACCCTCCACCCTCACGCAAGCTCCCACTTGAACAGAAAATACTCAATAAAGACCCCCTTAAATTCATCAAAGGATTTTTCACTAAAAGAAACCGATGCTTAAAATGTTAAGAATGACCTCACGTAGAGAACACTCATTCCCCCACAAAATTACAGCTGTTATGCTCCTTCCAAATGCCCCAACCTAGAGCAAAGGGAACCAACAACCATAGAATTCTTTCTCTTGATGAATAGTTACCCACCTCACTTGGTGAAACAATTCAAGAAAAAACCTACATCCTAGATGAATAGTTGCCCCACATTGATCAAGATCAAACTGTTAGGTATGCCGACTTTTTCCCATACCCTTTTGTCCATCCCAATGTCAGTGGCTTACTATCATGGCTCAAAATTTTGTTGTTTCAGAACCTTTCAACAGAGTATTCTGATTTTGACTGAAACCGAAACGAAACAATTGAATCCTAAACATTGCATATTTCGGATAGGGTTTAGAATCCTTTGGTCGAGACCTTTTTGGTTTTTCTCTTGACCAAACAAAAAAATTATACCTTGTTTAGTGGTAGGTAAAAATGATAAAAGACTTCTTATGGGGGAATGGAAGGATACTCACAAATTCCACCAATTATAGTGGAAGACGATTTGTGAGTTTAAGGAGTGGGCATGGCACCAAGCTTTTCAAGGATATGAACATTGCTTTATTAGTTACATAGTTTTAGAGATACATGGTAAAGAGCCTATGATGAAGGGTGGTTATTGGCAACTTCCATTACCCGGGAGTGAGAGGATCATGGGTGGAGTTCTTCCTCATCTTGGTATGTGTTGGAGTTGGACAATCCAGAAACAGTCCAACTAGCCTTACTAAGTTAGTAAGGATTCACCCTTACTGGGAAAAATCCCCAAGTCGGAGATTAGCAGACCAAGAGCCGTAGCAGCAGGGGAGGCATGCCGATCGCCACTTGTCGCATTAATGGCAAATTAAATATATTTTGGGACATATAAGATCACCAGTTTTTAGCTGGCTGGTATCAGTAGTGAGGGAGCAGAGGATTCATCGCCCAATCACGCAACAGCAGCCTGTAGCACCTGTAAAGGCACCACCAGGCCGGAAATGTGAAAGTCCCCTCTCATCCACTATTGAAATGCTTAGAGTTGTGTACACGTGTAGACCCTAGCCCAATACAGAATAGGAAATCATCTTCCAATTTCCCATCCTTTTTTTCCCCCGATAAATCAAACTTCCTTATCTTCTCTCACTTCTACTTTACTGTGCCAACCTCTCAGATATAATTGGAGAACATATAGTTAAGCTCCATTTGTATACTTGGTGGAATCTGGCATATCTTAACCAAACCCTTTGCATGGGCTCGCCGTGCACTTGTATGGTCTGGAGAGGCTTACTTGTCTTATAGTTTAGGTGCTTTAGCTGTCTTTGGTTTCATCGCTTGTTGCTTTGTCTGGTTCAATAATACCGCTTATCCTAGTGAGTTTTACGGGCCCACTGAGCAAAAAGGTGGTGGGAAACCAATCACTCGCAACGCACTACACGTAATCAAAAGGACGACTTCCAACATCTCTCCCATTAGTTATCACTTACACCCACTTTTCTTTCAATGCAAAATCCCATTACTTATCTAGGAAATAAATGACTAAATTGAAATTATTGAACTATGACATGCTGGCTGACTGCTAATCCTCTAAACTTCTTGTAAGGCATATCTGAAACTTAAAATTAGTCCAATGGTGTAGTGCAGCCAGTAATGACCTAGAACAAATCTAGTATGGTCATATCTGTAATTAACAATAAGAAGGCAGTGATTTGATGCAAATCCATTGGCAACCAAAAACATTTGAGTTTTCATCATTCCCCTTTATCAAGAAACAAAAGCGAACAAAAATCATAGTCGTTGAGTGATAATTATTCTATCCAGATCCAGATAAAACATTAAGCTGATCCGCATCTGAACTATCTGTTTCTTTAGTGTCTCAATCTAGAAGTCCCCAAGCCCCCTCTCTCAACTTCCCTCTAATCCAGGGAAAAAAATATTCAGACTGGGTTGGATCAGGGTCGTTCCACATCCTGATCCAGCTATTTTTTTTAGTGCCCCGGATCAGGAACTGAATAGGATCTTGATACCTGGACCGTACAGGTTCCATATTAATTCAGTCAAACTAGATCCAGCCCAGGATCCATTTCATCTACCAAATATGAGTTAGGTAGATTAGGTTATGGAGATTTGAGGGTGGTTGTTCTTTTGGAGTAAATTAGACCCGGACTCTAAAGGGGTGCTTTTTGAGGAGTTCGTCTTTAGATGGAGTCTTTGTATTTAGAGTAGTGTTGTAAGTCTATTTTCTTTGTAATGCAGCCGATTATCTCAATCACTGTTATTTTCTTTGGATTAATAAATTTGTTTACCTATCAAAAAAAAAATGTGTTAGGTAGGTCAGGATTTGCAAGAGAACGCTGATGAAAATCCAACTCAGATAAAAAATGGAAAAAGTATTTGGACCAAGTTGAATCTGGGGATGGATCCATGTCCAACCCATATTATAAGGCAAAACTCCCAAATCCGTATTTTACATGTTCTCTAATACAGATCCAACGTAACGATGCAAACCCACTAGATTTAGATTTGGATTGGAGTGGATTTTGAGTCAAGCCGACAGCTTTTACGCACTAATTCTAGACCACGAGGTCAGAAACAATGTGAATCCAGTGTTTAATTTTCATGCCAATGTTGGAGATAAAAGACATCTTAAAGAAATCTTGTTAGATAAAGTAACATCATCGCAGCCCGTTATGATTTGTTGGGCCATTGGAGGAAAAGGAACAAGTAGGTATTTGAATGGAAAGAGTGCCCCATCCAAGAAGTGATTATAAGTTATATGGTTTTTCTTTTCTTTTGGTGCAAGGCCTTTAAGGAGTTCAAAGGAATTTTCTTTGAGTATCTGTTGTTTAGATAAGATCAGATTTGTTTCAATGCTGAGTAAGGTGTTGTCTCTTGGTGGTGGTGTCGCATATTTGTATCTTTCTTCTGTTTTTTCCTTTTTCCCTTTGTATGTAGGCCTATGACTACTTTCTTTCTTCAATAAAATCTCTACTAATAAGAAAATACAGATACGGACACGTTTCAGGACATAGTAATGCTTACTTTGTATAACTGATCCAAAGCCCTCCATCCACTTGAGACACCGAGCTCATATCCCAGACTACAATGATAATATGCATCAATTTCGGGGAAGAAATCGCTAAATCTGAACAAACCACGTATGGGGTATAATTCAGCTTGGTCAATTACTTCTCTCAGTGCATGTGGTCCAGCATACATGAGCACCTGTGAGCATAAGTTGAGAGCTGATCAGTGCCTTAGACGAAAATAAAATTCAGAATTAAGCCCAGAAATTCATGCTGAAATCTCAACAGATAAAACAACCAAAACTTCAACTTCTAAAAGTGTCCTCTTTCCTAAAGAAATTGTATTTATGCATTCAATGTATTTGAACACAATTAGCCTAACTCTTGATTACCTCTTCATTGATACAAGATTGTTGCAGCTAACTGACTATGAGAAACTAATTAATTAATTTAAAATTAAAAAAACAAAAACATCATTTGTATCTATCTGAAAAATAATTAACTCATGGTCTATTAGCCAAAAACTAAGAATGCCTCTACCCGAGAAAGTGCAGAAGTTAATACCACACCTCATTTGCATCTTTGCAAACATCATCGTTACTTTTCTTCGGCCATTTGACTCGCCAACATCTGTTTCCCAAGAAATCGAAGTGTTAAGTAGATTAAATTAATTTGAGGTAGTAAACTTTTTTTTATAGGTATGAAGGTGAAAACGGGATTTGATCCCAGGTCTGTGGTATTACCACCCACAAACTTTACCAGCTCACTGAGTTGGAACCTTCCAAGGAAATTGTTTTCATAAAGAAAACAACAACAAAGCCTTAACCCAAAGACTTGGATTGGCTTTATAGAGAACCACAATAACAAGAAATTAAGGATGAAATGTAAACCTTTCTCTCCCAAGGCGGCGTGCAAGCTCTTCAGCCAAGGCTTGGCCAGGTAGATCTGCGTCAGTGGCTAGGATAATACGAGATGCCTAAGAAGATAGAAGAAACACAAGGCTTAATGTAAGATTCATAACTGTAACAAGGCATTTATATCAAAAGAAAGAGAGTTAATAGAACACACCTTTTCCAAATACTCTTTGCAGTTCCATAAATACTGATACTTTGTGTCCTAGCTTTGCAAAAAACCACTACAGGAGGATTAGATCTCAATTTTCAAATAAGACATGGAATGTTAATGAAGCAAGGTTACGGCAGATAATTTACAGTGCAACCAAAATGTTAACCTTGAGAGCGAATTTGGTTATAGAGTCCGTTATAGCCTTGAGCAAGGAGTTTTTGTGGGAGTTAAGAGTTCAAACAGGGTTTTTAACTGCAAAAGAAAGTATAAACACGAAAACCACATTGGGCAAAATAGGACTGGTGTGTGATTGATTTGGAAATAAAGCATATGACCATGTTAATTGGAATTTCCTTGATTCCACGACGGGAAGAATGGGCATAACGTGGAAAAATTGGATCATGAATTATGTAACATGAATATCATTCTTTATAGGTGAATGGTAGTCCAGCAGGCAATTCTAGAAGTTGAAGATGGAGAAGACAAAGAGGTTCCATGTCTCCTTTCTTGTTTGATATTGTGGGGGAAGCATTGGAGAGACTTACATCAAGAGTAGTTGGAAGAGGTGACTGGAGGATTCGTGATGAAAAAAGGGGGTCCCATAGTTGTTGATGCATCCTTGAGTCAACTTTGGTATTTGAGAGGTTTATTGTGTTGTTTTGAAGCGGTGTCTAGATTCATGATTAACCTCTCGACTATTAAGATGTTCGAAGTTGGAGGGTTTATATTGATTCTTTTGCGAGGGTTATTTATTAGAGTTTTCTTATTTTCCATGGTAGAATCTAGTAGTTTATGATATTTTTTGCGCTTCATAATTTCATAAGCAACATCTTAATTAGTTTCATAGTCTTGCATCAATTAGTGTCAATTACTTATATCCTATTGGTCTAAGCTTTGGAAGGATGTTCAGAGAATGTTTTTTGAGGACTTTGGTGCTGTTTGTTGAACTGAAAAAAATAAGTGTTGAATAGCATTAAGCGCTGAAACCTATAAGCGCTAAATTTACGTGCTGAAAAAGTTGTTTGTTTAGATGCAAAATCATGCTTGTTACACATTACTAAAATTAGTAAATTATCTTCTTTACCCTTACAATCATATTATACATTATTTGCATATTTCATATACCTATTTCTTATCAAATACAATAAAATATATTATTTCTTATAAAATTAAAATACAATTTATTTTTAAATAATAAGTACTACTCAAAATTTCAATTTATATTTAATAAATTTTGAATTAAAAACAATAATGTCATACACGTCACTAAAATTTGAAATCAACATAGAAATAATGTAATTTGGAATGAATAATTTTCAATGAAAATGAAGGATGTGTAATTATAAAAGCACCCCACGAATTAATAAGGGCAACCCACACCAAAAACAATTTTTTTAATCTTATATAGGTTAAAGTTTTTGGAATGAACCAATTTTTGGTGAAGATGATCTATATGGTCTAGAGATCATACTCACCAAAAATCAGCCTATTCTGAAACTTCTAACTACGTCAAAACTAGTTTTCAAAAAAAAAAAAAAAAAAATGGGCGATTTACGATTCTTGAACTTGTTTTGATAGGGTTAGAAGTTTCGTGATTGGCTGATTTTTGGTGAGGATAATCTCTTCATTGTAGAGATCATCCTCACCAAAAATCAACTCATTCCAAAAAATTTAACCCGTATAAGACAAAACAATTTGGCCATGGTGTGGGTTTATTAATTTTGGGGTGTTTATATACTTATCCATAGGATATAAGAGGTAATATCCTTTTAAGTATAAGGGCATACTTGTCCATGCCCAAAAACGAAGGGTATACTTGTCCGTGTCGAAAAAAGCAAAGTGCTTACCGCTTCAGCACTTTTTTTCAGCATCAAAATAGTGCTGAATTTTTTTCACTTATTTTCAACAATAAGCACTGAAAATATGGAGTAAACAAACGCGCTATTTTGACAAAAGTGCTGAAATTTTTTTTTCAGCAATAAGCGCTGAAAAATAGCGCAAACAAACACCACCTTTGTCTTTATGTGGGATAGTCTACTTCAATAGATAGCTAAAATGAAATGTATCTCTAGGGTAAACTAGTTTGCGTATTCTTAAACCATGAGACCCTAAATGCTTAAGAAGGCCTCCTTGACCACAAAGATAACGCATGTTTCTCCTTCTAGTGGAATCAAAACCGTTTTACACTTGTCAAAACCTAATTAAAAGATTGCTATAGATGGACCTAAGCTTCATTGGCTTGGAATTTAGCATATCTTTTTGGGTTCAAATAGGTTAGGATGGGATAGAATTTTCCACTGAGGTGGTGTAAGAATCTATTGAAGTTTTCTCAATGAAACATACATATAT
Source organism: Akebia trifoliata (assembly GCF_017979445.1). Lineage (NCBI taxonomy): Eukaryota > Viridiplantae > Streptophyta > Magnoliopsida > Ranunculales > Lardizabalaceae > Akebia > Akebia trifoliata. The sequence continues at coordinate 20,308,185 of NC_141375.1, read as the reverse complement.
AATGTAAATTTTCTATTTGTCAAAACTTCGGGAATACAAATTTTTTGTTATTGTTGACAGTTATTTTTCTTCACACCAGTAGTTATTTCTCACTGGTGGAAGTTCTCCCAATAGAATGTGAAGCAAATCAAATCAAACTTAGGTTTTTCTCAATGCAATAGTTTTGCATCAAAACAATTGGGATTTATCTAGCCATGTTTATTCCTACATACCAGAGAAAGTAAATTTGATTAAAAGTCGACATAATTAAATTTAAAACTCAGCATATAAAATTTAAATACAGCGAACAGCTTTCAAAAATTTTGAGGTTGAATCGGACCTCTTCTTCAGATGGCAACTCTTTTCCTGAAACCTTTGAGGGTGCCCCATCAGGAACACTAACGCAATTACGGAAGCCCGCTTCTTCCATTGAAAGCTTATCCATTTCACCCTCAACCTATAATCAAAAAACATCAATCTGAATCAGAAAAGGAGAAGGAAAAGGAAGGATAGTTCCTATTGACACACCAACTTTTGCTAATGCCACCCCAAGATGTGAACTAATTCTTTTTTGTGATTTACATGTGAATTGGGGTGGTGTTAACAAAATTTGGTGTGGCAATAGAATCTCTCAAAGAAAAACTTCTATGTACTTGTACATGAACAGTCCAAGGATGGAAACAGCATTTACAATGATAATATCACTTGCTTCCTTTATATCATCCAGTCCATACAATATTTTTTCAGTATTCTTCTCCTGAAAATTAACAACAGAAATAAAATGATTTCAAATCGGAACAACTTCATCTCTCTTTCCAACAATGCATATATACAACAAATGCAATCAATAACCTCTATTAACAACATAGATATAACGTGGCGTACATGCCAGATGATAGGGCCAACCATTCGAAGCAATATGAAATCTCTTTTGCCAAATGACCACATCAGATGGTACAATATGCCCATTGTATAAAAATTCAACATATTATACAGAAATATACTGAATTATTTCCATTTCCACATGGCACAACACAAAATTTAACCAGTAGTTTGTTTGGTATATATTTCAGTATAAATCACTATTAATTTCGTGAAATATGTACTAAATTTTTCAACATATTTCCATGAAATATACCGAAACATTTCCATTTCCTCACAGGCTCTACACCAAAATTAATCAGTGGTTTATTTTTGGGTATATTTTTGTGGAAATCACTAATCACTTCATGCAATATTTCTGTAATCAGTGAACTTACAACGGAAAGAATCAGATTTTCCGCATAAAATGTAAGATTTTGGTATGGATATTTTGATCAACAGTAAAAGTTTCATTCCTGGAAAAAAAAACTAGATATACTAATAAATTTATAAGCTACTGGTAGAAAGGATGTGTAAATTACAGAAATATTCATTCATATGTAGAAATGAATAATGATTAATTATCTATCACTTTTTTTTTCAACTGTAAATTTATTAAGAGAAGAGAATAGTAAATACAACTGGTGATTGACATGACCAACCACAAGAAAAAAGCTAAAAGTTACAAGGAGAGTCCCATCTAAATATGAAATCCTCAAAAAAGACACCCTTAATAAAACATTAGCAAATCGCATAAACTCACACATACAATCATCTATATTTTAATTCATCAGATATATTATTAAATTACGGACACTCAACTTTTGATATGTTCCAAAATTATGAAGGAAAAGGAAACCTTTTATAGGATAAGGATTTGATGATGATGGATGCTTAGGCTCAATATCATATTGGTTGAATTCTACCAACTAGGATGCAGGATTCTCAAGAAGGCATTGAGTACAAGGGGTGTTCTGTAAATTAAAATAAAAATATATAATTTAATGTGTGAATGTAGTACTTAGTAATTCATTTAAGCAAGCATTTTACATATTAAAATGTTGTAAGTTAATGTGGAACTAATGTTCAAATTTTTTATTTTTTATTGTTTTGATAAGCTAATGTTCAAATTTCTACTTAGAATATAGTTGTTTTTTGTTATCAAACTTCCAAATACCCACTCCAACGCGTAGGAGAATGCTACCAATCTTCCTTTCCACACTATCATTGATTGTAGTTTGATGACTGGGTGTGTTCTCATAATCTATGGTATCATTTCCTACATTTCAATTTCAAAAAATAAAAATAAATAAATATGTCCATAATTTCCACAATATTCCTATCATTTCTATAAATATTGTATTTGTTTCCACACTAGTCGAAATATTTCAACGAATATTTCCATTTCTAGGCAAATGACAGATACCAAAACTGAAATATAATACCTTGTGCATAACGTAGATGTATGGCCATGATACATTACCAATATTGAAACCAGATGATGCATGGATACCTCTACACTAAAACTGTAATTTCCCATTGGAACATTAGTTACTTTCTAAACTCCTAGCAATTTTCTTGTCAACAATGAAATGTGTAAATTGTATATTATGATAATCTTTTCAAAAACAATTTACAATAATTAAGTGGAATTACCGTTTTCATAGCGAAAACACAAAAAGGAATGATGTACACATCGGAAATTCCACGTAACAAGTACTCTGGTGTGGTTGTCGGCTGAGAAGTGTGTATCCGCGAGGACAGTTTCTAAACTACGCAATGCACAGTGATGTTTTGGTCACTGTGGACCAAAAGGTGGCAACATAGTACTAAAACATATGTGCTCAATGGGAGTGAAGAATATCATTATCAAATTCAATAATATATCATTATCAAATTCAATAATCCACGCGACAGGATAGACTTTGCTCATAGGTTCGTGTGCGCGTATAAAGTATAGTTTTCCACTATCCTCTCTACCTTACGCATCATTTATGAGACCCGTCGTATAGTCTTTGGCGCAATTGACTGCCCCAAGTCAAAGCAATGGCGCAGTCACAGTAGTAGTATTCCTAGTTCCCTGGACAGTTGTCCATCTTAGCTATTTCTAATGATTAATAATGGTAGATGAAATGATACTGCTTTCATTTTATTTTATTTTATTTTTAGAAGTATACTGCTTTCAATTTTCAAACATGAAAACAGTACAACTTTCAATCATTGTCAATGTTTAATTAATTTAAACTTATTTCTAGCATGAGTGGTACGTACTTTTTGTATTGAACTAATACCTTTCATCCTAACCAGTATGAGAAGTCATGGCCAAGACATATCAATACTTCAAGCATGATCATATCAAACATTATTTTCAAATTTACGGTGAAGTTGTCACAAAAACCTGCCAAAACTTTTTGTTGATGTCACGGTACTTGCAACTAACAAGGACTCCATTTCGTCTATAAGTAAATGCAATTGCAACCTGTCAACACAGTTCCAGTCGTTAGATACAAAAAGAATTTGATACCTCACTCTTGAAGTGACCAATAGGGGTGGCATAATTCATAAAAGATGGGATTAAACGCTAATACCATTTTTATTTTATTTTTTTGTGAAGATGCAACTTGCCACCATCTTTTTCAAATAGAGGCTAGAAATTATTATATTAAATCTACAAATGATATAATATCTACATGACTAGAGGGCGTCTGTGCCTCTTTGAGGTTAAAGGGGCAAAAAGGGAAAGATAGTAAAGTTAGAGGGGTATTATTGAAAAAGGGGGAGGAGGAAGAAGAAAGACAATAAAGTTGGAGGGGGGAGAAGAGAAAAGGCTATTAATAAAGTGGGGTTGTGTGGACCTCACTCATTTGTCTCAATTTCAAACCTCATAAAACTGTAGCAGTAGGCATAGGCCTCCTCTTTTGGGTTAAAGGGGTAAAAGAGTTAAGATAGTAAAGGTAAAGGGTTATTATTGAAAAAGTGAGTAAAAAAGGAAAGACAGTTAAATTGGAGGGATGTTATTGAAAAGGGGGGGGGGGGGGGGGGGTTAGGAACGACAGTACAGTCGAAGGGATGAAGAGCAAAGGAAAAGAGGTGAGGTAGTGTGGACATCACTCCATTGTAGTTGGAATGAGAGTGGGTCGTTTATCCCCCACAATTGTCGTTAGAGTGAGGTCTACAATTGTGTTTTATTATATAGATTTAATGAGAAGAATACAAGTAGAAGTCTTTCTGCCTGAGCTCTGCTAAGAAAATTGGCACTAATACGGCATGACCAAGAGACAGTTCAAGGTTCCCAAAGATTTCCTAAACCAAAAATAGAGCAGTTGAATGATATGACCCACGTCAAAACATAACTTCACCTCGGACTCCGGGCAAAATATATTTTAGGCAGCAAAAATAGAGCCAACCCACCTAGATGATCATGATCCTCCTCCAAGATATAGTTCACCTCGGACTACGGGCAAATATTTCATGATTGTTGAAAAAAATGTGTTTTTACGATGATTAAGAACATCTAATCCAGCTAAGAGATATCGTGGGTAGGGTGGACTACTACAGTCAAAACAGACCTGAATTTTGTTGTTCTAATAATAAATGATGGGATTCCTTGAAACCACATATTAATAAATAAATATCATATTGTGCTACAGTTGGTACAATCATGTGAACCTCTTCGCCAGATCTTTGCATAACAGCATTTCTCCGCAGCGTCTCCCCCGATATCATTCGCTCAGCAAAGTATGCAAGTAGCTGCCAGAGAAAAAAAGGATATTACAGGCTCACATATGTTGTATAAGCCAAAAGAATTAAACAAATTTCTAAGAATGCTTAAATTAATGTCCCAGTGCAAAAGAAACATGAATTAAAGTAATGTTGCAGATTCTTGTGTATAGAATCTGGGATTATTGTTTATTAAAATTGCTTCAACGGCTGGAGTTTGATAAATGACCAGAATGCCCCAAAATGTAAAATAAGGCACTAGTTGATATTTTTAAACCTCCTAAAGCATATATTATATTTTGAGTTACTTTCAGAGGCCCCATCAATTAAATAATATTAAAAACTTCCATGATGAACGCCTAAAAAACTTCATTAGTTTTCCTCAGTTGTGGCCATGTATTCTTTCATAGCCCAACCATGTTACCCCCTCACCTGTGGTGCGGATGTGTCATCTGCATATATGTCCTCCCTACTCACTCTTGTGCATTGTATGCCTCTCAAGGATGGCACTACAGACTACATTCATGTTGAAATTGCAAAAACAAAATTGAATTCGTAGTAGAACTTAATTACCTCATCACATAATGGTTCTAACCCAATGCTCTCCTCTGTTATTACTCTATTTCTGGACTTAACTTTGGCCACTTGATTGACCTTACCATATGATACCCTGCCACTTTCATCGCCCTGCACTCAAATGAGTATTACTTGGCAAACTATAAGAGAACTCTCATTACCAATAATCTATTCAAATACAAACCAAAAAATAACTTTACATAAATTAAAAACCAATTTACCTTAACATGGCCTCTAAAGCCACATTTTGCTCTAAAGCATTGCCACATGGCAACATTCCTGCAAAATTCAGAAACAACCTATAATAAGTTAAACAACTAATGTTGATCAAAATAAGATACAAATCGATCAAAACACAGTTCAAGAAACTTACCCATCTGGGTCGATAAAAAGGGAGAAGCTCCTCTCCCTTGAATCCCCTCCCTCGCACTATTGCAAACAAAATATAAAATTCATATGCATTTTCCATTGGATAAGAAATACGTACAAAGGAAAAAAAAACAATGGAGAATAGATATTCTTACAAAAGTACAACTACCCAAAATTCAAAATTATGATAAGAACCTAACCCAATACACCAAAAGCACCTATGCAGTAATGGTGTGGATGGTTAAGTCCTTATCTCTTGAGGTCATAACAACCACCACATTCCGCAATCAACATCCATGATGGCCCACTCACTGGTGGCTTCACACTAGTACCCTTTTTTTACCAATCCCCTTGTTACCTTTTTCCCTAGGTCGCCCCCTTCCGTCAATCGAACCATAGAGGAGGCATTGGCTCTGAAACCATTTAATAAGAATTTAACCAATGCACCATCCCATTAGAACTCCGCAGTTAAGTGTACCTGGGTGAGAGTAGTACTAGGATGGGAGACCTCAAAGGACCACCTCAGTCATAAAAAAAAGGCACCTAGGCAATTATGGTGCATGAGGTTAATCCCTTGTATGAATCCGACTGACACACCAAAAGCATCAGTTAACCCCTTTTCTATCTAGAGTCATAAGACACCACGACGCTCCATGGCCCACTCTATGGCAGCTGTACCTCGGGTACCCTTCTTAAGGACCCCCCGGGTTGCCCTTCACCCAAGACTTTGAGGTGGCTTTCAATCTATTACCCTTCTTTTTTGGGCCCCAAGGTCAATCGTTCCAAATTTGAATCCAAGACATGTTGGCTCTGATACCAAGTGGTTTTAAAACTCGGTTTCGCGTCTCGTCTCATTCATGCCAGATACTGAGTCATCTCAGACGAATTTTCCAATACGTTTGAGATGTCTCGTTCAAAGAAATGAACATGGGGTTTGATATCTAGTCCGAAAAATTGTCTTGTCCGTCCGTCTTGTCCATGCCTGATACCGAGATGATTTAGGCGATACGTCTCGGTCTCGGACAAGTTTTGAAACCATATTACCAAGAGATGGAAACCCAACAGATACACCAAAAGCTCTTATACGTGGTACAAAAGAATAATCTATGATAGAAACAAAGGACGTAATATATATATATATTTGAGTATACCTCTGGGCATATCAAACGACTGTACTCTCCAGGCTTACAATCATCACACTGAATTCCTTGATTCTCCAATTTCACCTTCAGAATCGACAATGGGTCGAGTATTTTGCCCTCTCGATGCTCCAAATTAACTTCAAAAATCCCAACAAAATAAAAAAATATATACATATGAAAAAAAAAAATTACAAGGAGAAACGAAGTACCTGGTTGTATGACCTCGGGATGAGCAGCATAGCAAAACCCAAACTTTTTTTGGGAGAAATGGGTGAAATTGGATAAGGGTTTAGATGGAGAGGTAGAGAAGAGTTGTGGACGGTATGTGTAGAGACGACGAAGGGAGGAAGAAGAGATGGGTGTTAATGAACAAGGTGAGGATTTAAGTAAGTGTTTGGAGCCCATGAGGAGGATGTTAGAGGAGAAGAGTGTGTGGAAAGGACGGTGACAAGGGTGGAGTAGCATTGCAGAGAAGAGTAAGAGTTTACGGTCTTTGGTTTTTGGTGGTTTCAAGTTTCAGCCCCCTCTTTCCATTGCTGACATAAAAGAGAGAGTGAAGGGTTTAAGGTTTGAGGAAAAAGCAGAGAGAGTCGCTTCTCACTTGGTTTGAAAACAAAGAGTTTTAAATATTAGGTATTCTATCTCACTGTCCAGTGTCCAGTGTCCAGTCCTCTTTATTACAATTTACAACCCTCCGTTTAGGTGGTGTTGCGGTCAGAATCCGCCCGCGTAAACCTTTAACGTGGAATGTTTAGGACTTTGAGCTATGGGTGTCCAAAAAAATCCGAAACTGGTAATTCGGATCAATCCGAACCGATTTTTTAAATTCGACCACCGGACCAGAACCAATTTCCTACCCAAACCGTGACCAATCCGATCTTCACAGGTTCTATTTTTGGGTTAGGTGTCTGAAAACCAGACCGAACCCGGAATCGGACGGATAGGCTTAACCCAATCAATAACCTAATAAATGAGTTCACATCTTTTTTTTTACAAAAATAAAATTTTCAAAACCGTTGGTAGTGAGCCTCATCAGGATTTAAAAAAAATATTTTTTTTTTAAATTGTGCGCAATGTGCCCATCTATATAACAATTGGAAGCATATAATAGAATGGCGTTCAGACTTCAGAGGGCCAAATATTTTTTCAATGTATGGGTTAGAAGTTTCAGAATAGACTAATTTTTGGTGAGGATGATCTATTCACCATAAAGATCATCCTCACAAAAAATCAGCCCATTCCAAAACTTTTAACCCTATTTTGAAAAATGTTTGGCTCTCTTTGGGAAATCGAGAACCATTAAATTTTTGTAAATCACTTGTAATGAAGTTAATAGTTTTAGAATTGGCTGATTTTTTGTGAGGATGATCTCCTCATGATAGAAAGCATCTTCATAAAAAATCAACTCATTCTAAAACTTCTAACCCATACATTGAAAAAGTGTTTGGCACAATGTTTGACTCTCTTTAGGGCCTCCTTTTATATATATATATATATATATATATATATATATGGGTAGCGTTCAATGGCAAACTTTTTGGCAAAACATTTTTCAAAACATGGGTTAGAGGTTTTGGAATGGGCTGATTTTTGGTGAGGATGATCTCTACGGTGAGGAGATCATCCTCACCAAAAATCAGCCCATTCCAAAATTTCTAACCCATGTTTACAAGCTGAAAACTTGTGGACCGTCCATTTTTTTGTAAACTGTTTTTGATGGGGTTAGAAGTTTTGGAATGGGCTGATTTTTGGTGATGATGATCTCCTCACCGTAGAGACATCCTCACCAAAAATCAGCCCATTCCAAAACCTCTAACCCATGTTTTGAAAAATGTTTTGCCAAAAAGTTTGCCATTGAACGCCCTCCTATGTATATATATGAGTCCCGTTCGCCACCCTAAGTTTTACCATACACTTTAACAAACGTGTTTTGTCCTACGTGGGTTAGAAGTTTTGGAATAGGCTGATTTTTGGTGAGGATGATCTCTATAGTGAGGAGATCATCCTCACCAAAAATCAGCCCATTCCAAAACTTCTAATCCCATAAAAAATGGTTTACAAAAAATGGACGGTCCACGATTTTTCAATTTGTAAACATGGGGCTGAAAATTTCGGAATGGGCTGATTTTTGGTGAGGATGATCTTCTAATCATAGAGATCATCCTCACCAAAAATCAGCACATTCCAAAACTTCTAACCCATCAAAAATGGTTTATAAAAAATGGACGGTCCACGATTTTTCAACTTGTAAACATGAGGCTAGAAGTTTTGTAATGGGCTGATTTTTGGTGAGGATGATCTCCTAACCGTAGAGATCATCCTCGCCAAAAATCAGCCCATTCCGAAACTTTTAACCCATGTAGGACAAAAATAGTTGGCTAAAATGTTGGCCAAAATGTTTGGTGCTCAACAGGACCATATATATATATATGGGTGGCGTTCAAGGGCCAACTTTTTAGCAAACTTTTTGGCAAAACATTTTTCAAAACATAGGTTAGAGGTCTTGGAATGGGCTGATTTTTGGTGAGGATGATCTCTATGGTGAGGAGATCATCCTCACCAAAAATCAGCCCATTCCAAAACTTCTAACCCATGTTTACAAGTTGAAAAATCGTGGACCGTCCATTTTTTATAAATTGTTTTTGATGGGGTTAGAAGTTTTGGAATGGGCTGATTTTTGGTGATGATGATCTCCTCACCGTAGAGATCATCCTCACCAAAAATCAGCCCATTCCAAAACCTCTAACCCATGTTTTGAAAAATGTTTTGCCAAAAAGTTTGCTAAAAAGTTGGCCCTTGAACGCCCCCCTATATATATATAGGGTCCCGTTCGCCACCCTTAGTTTTACCACACACTTTAACAAACGCGTTTTGTCTTACATGGGTTAGAAGTTTCGGAATGAGCTGATTTTTGGTGAGGATGATCTCTATGGTGAGGAGATCATCCTCACCAAAAATCAGCTCATTCCAAAACTTCTAACCCCATCAAAATTGATTTACAAAAAATGGACGGTCCACGATTTTTCAACGTGTAAACATGGGGCTAAACATTTCGGAATGGGCTGATTTTTGGGGAGGATGATCTTCTAATCATAGAGATCATCCTCACCAAAAATCAGCTCATTCCAAAACTTCTAACCCATGTAGGACAAAAAACGTTTGTTAAAGTGTGTGGTAAAACTTAGGGTGCTGAACATTTCCCATATATATATATAGGGAAATGTTCAACACCCTTAGTTTTACCACACACTTTAACAAACGTTTTTTGTTAGAAGTGTCCTATATATGTATATAGGGAGCGGTTCGGCGGCCTTAAACAAAAACAAGTTTGGTTCCAAGTTTTTCAGTCCGTTAGATTTGACCAGAGGCGACGGTGTGGATGTGTCTTACGGTTTTAAAGTTAAAATATAAATAATTACAAAAGACCCCATATTCAAATCTATTATTCTTTAATAAATCCCTCTTCTTAACTCTCTTCTTCTCTCTCTATAAACAGAGTTACAGACGAAACCCTCTCCCTCCCATCTCCCTCTCTCTCTCTCTCTCTCTTTCTCTCTCAAGTTACAGCTCGAACAACCCGATGCCATCGCCGTCTCTCTCTCTTTCAAGTTAAGTTCGAACGAAACCAACGATTCTTGCCATCGTTGGTTCGAATAGACTGGTTTTTATTTTGTTACTGCAACTAGAGGCATGTGCCCATTCTTTCTTTGATGAGCTTCAGGAACCAAACGCTCGCCTGCCTAATGGTTGCCCTTTACCACCTTTTTTCAACTTCAAACAGGAAGTATGTTTCTGAAACTTCACCTTATTTACTGTATGTCCACATTATGACCACATGTAAATATATTTGCATCATGTGGAATGAAATGGGCACTGGGGTCCATTTTGCAGAAATTTAACCCAATATTGTGCAAAAGACACCGATTGTACATATAATTTGAGGTTCTTGATTTTTGAAAGTTAATAATCAATCGTAAACCAACGAAGGATGAATTGTTGAAACCAAATGTCTCATTTCTTTCAAATTTTAGAAAATGGAAAATGTCAGTTAAGATTTTCCATGTTTTAAATATGATTTCATTCTAATGGTAGACTTTATTCGAGTTATTAATTTTCAATTGTGGGATTTTGATTTGTACTCATCGGCAGGACATTCTAATTCATAATTTCCAGTTTAGAGTCCTCCACTCTGAAGCTTTAAATCCTGAGTGGGTACATTTGAAATCCGTGTAAATGGATTGTAAATCCAATTTGGTTGACTCGACTGGCATTATTTCTTGAAATAATTCACATGTTCTATTAGTCAACTATTTCCATACATAAATGATCTAACTTTTCCAGTATCCATTGTGGTCACAGCCACTAATTTTTGTCCACCAAACAATGCTCTCCCAAACAACCTATTTTCCAGCACATTGCTCAATACAGAGATGGAGTTGTATCTGTTGCTTACAGAAGGTATGTTATGTGCTTATTGTGTTGTCCATCAGTCCATGTCTTATAACACCAATCCTTTCAAAATTAAGTTGTCATTTCCAAGAAGATTGGTGTTTATAAGTAAAAGTTAGTGCATTAATAGAAGCTCTCAAGTCTCAAGGCCAAAATCTGAGTTCTCTGACCCTTTAGAAGCACATTGATAATTCTGGAAATAGAAGATTATAGAATAAAAACAAGCAATCAACTGAGATCCTGTAAGCATTCCATTCCAGGCATTTTTTTTCTTGGTGTAGGGTAGGTGCACTCTGAATTATATACCACAACACAAAATCTTGTTATATCAGAAAGCATCATAATTTGTTTGTCTCCAATAAAAGAGGTGTTGGTGTAAAAACAGATAGTGTTACTAATGCAAGCGTTACCATAAATATACATAATACCGAACACACAATGTTTGCGAGTCCCGCACTTGCTACATGTATCAGATTCTAATACCCATGACTGTCACACAGGCCACTAGAATATGACGAAGGGTCATCATGTTTTTCTCTAATATCAAGAAAAAGGCTATAGTAGAAGTAAATTTTTTGTTATTTAGGGAATTTTTGTGTGTAAGCGTACATGCATCCAGTATTCATGTGTGGAACTCCTCTTTGTTTTTAGAACCTGAAGGTATTTCTGGTTTCCTAATAAGTACAAATTGAATTTTTTTCTCAAGGTTGTAAAGGTGGCAGATTCTAGCACAAGGTTATAAATCATTAACCATATGATCAGAGAGCAGATGTGTTCAATTTTGCTATAGTACTATGGGAGCTCACAACAGCCAAGGTACTTTAAGTTGGTTCAAGCTCTTAAAATACAGTTTAGTGATCAATTAAGTTTGGAACAGAGATTATTATCCTAGTGAACGAAATCTTCTTTTAGAGTAGTTTGTGATGAATGTGTAATAATTTTTTTTTTTGTGCACGAAATATACAGGGAATCAGGGATAGGTCTTAAGGAACAAAGTCGGGGAGCAACTGGTTTCTGTTTCCAATGTTGTTAAGGAGCATTGGGCAACGTATGGAAGCAGGGGCGGATTTACAGTGGGGGCAGTGGGGCAATTGCCCCCACAAGAATTTCTAAACTTAATAGTGAGGTATTAATAATTTGAAATTTTTTTTAACATTCTACTGCTTTGCCCCCACAGAAGTTTTGAAATTTTTTTTATTTGTAATTTGCCCCACAAAAACTTTTAACATTCTACTGCTTTGCCCCCACAGAAGTTTTGAAATTTTTTTTATTTGTAATTTGCCCCCACGAAAACAAAATCCTGGCTCCGCCCCTGTATGGAAGGAATTTCTTTTCTAATATTAGCTTCTCAAGGCAGTCACCTCTTCTCTAATGTGTTCTTACATCCTTGTATATGTGTCAACAAATACTGACCCCAATTTGTTACAGGTGATGATGAGGCTGATGTTTGGCGCATTTGGCAAGGCTAGAAGCTCAAACACAACTGCTTTCGTTAGCCCGGCAAATCTTATCAGTTTGAAGAACGAGTGTTCTTAATTATTTCTTACATTCTTGCCTTCCACGAGCTATTGCGATACTTTGTAATAATTGACTGGAACAAGTGTTGTAGCTGATTACAATTTATATATCTTTCTTACATCTCTTGCTGGTACAAGGGTTGGCATATTTTTTTCCCAAAATGTTTCCCATTGTTGATTCTTAATTTCCATTAGCCAACCAGTTTGTTCTGTGGATTTTGGAGTCTCATACTTAAGAACTTGTATTCTGCAGTGATCAATACTACAAAGCACATCACCATTTTCCTGATTTTTTTTCTTCTTTATTGTAACATAAATTCCATAGAGATCATTCTCACAACAAATAAAAAATAAAAAATAAAAAACAACTATTGTTTCTCCGAGATGCCTTCATTCCCACTATTAGTATAAATAGGAACTCAACGTTGATGAGATCTCCTAGATGCCTTCTTTCCCACTCTTGTTTCTAATGCCACCATTCCAAAGCTATACAACCATCGCATCTTTCAGTCACAGACATAGTGTGCATGAGCTCTACAAGCAAGTAATAAAATCAAATCTAATGAAGTTTAGTTAAAAAATAAAGTAATCGAGTTTTGAAGAACTACTAAATCTCCAATCTGATATGGTTTGGTTCCAGTTCAAATATGTTCACTTTTATTCCATGAGGCTGATATCCATTTATATGAAATCTAATTTATATAAAGCGATGAATGAAGTACGAATCAATTCTTATATACACTTCAATTCACTTCTATCAAGCTACAATTGTAATGATAAGCTCATATCTATTGCTCATGGCTTCTACCCTCTTTTTGAGTCCATATTATGTTCCTATTCCTTCTTCTTTTGCAACCTGTATGTGAGAAACAAACAACAATAACCGATAAATATGGGAGTGGGTTTGCAATTTTACAAAATTGAATAAAGAAGAAAGAAATGGATTTGCAAATGTTGTATACATTATAACACTAGTTCAAACAATTTCAGTTGTTGTATACAATTTAATACAACAATTTCACACTACTTATATGTGGAATAGCAAAAGACCACTATATCCTTAATAAGGAATCGAAGACCTTCAGTCTTCATTTTCATTACTAGTATATCTTATACTTAAAAAAAGGAATCAATGACACTGATTTTTCTCCTTTTCATGCCCTTTTAACTAACAAACTATTTAAGGAAACATATGTGGCAGGCACCATACACAGCCCAGACTGTATATTAACTAATCAATCCAGGCCATTCACTTGGTGGAAACTATTTAATTATGAATGAAAGATCAAATATTCATTTTTCTACTACTTACTGCGATTCCTTTAATATTAAACAACTTCTCTTTATTGTTAAATTGAATCATCAGCTTTGCGAGCTGCGGAATGTAATGCCCTAGTAATAACAAGAAAATTAACAATCAGATTTTCCTCCTTTTACTCCCAATCCAAAATGATAAAGTTATTAGGAATGAGAGAATACCCGCATAGCTTTCCCCTGTTATGAACAGTTCCCTATGCTTATATTGTGGAAACTTGACGAACCATCATTGTAAGAACACAAGATTGTCTCTAGCTTAAGAAACAAAGGCAAAAACAGTTTCAAAATCCAATTGCAATAAGATTTATAGAGATCCCATGTTTTGGTATCAAACACTACCCCATCATGTAAGAAAGATTAAACCCATTATAACAATGAACCATGTTGGGAGATTCTTGAGAACCTGAATAGTAAAGTTCAATTGAGTTTGAATAAAACAAAAGTTGTATTTCAAATGGAGTACAAATCAAAACCCCACAACTGAAAATTAATAACTCGAATAAAGTTTACCATCAGAATGAAATCATATTTAAAACATAGAAAAGGATCTTAACTGACATTTTCCATTTTCTAAAATTTGAAAGAAATGAGACATTTGGTTTCAACAATTCATCCTTCGTTGGTTTACGATTGATTATTAATTATAAAAAATCAAGAACCTCAAATTATATATACAATCAGTGTCTTTTGCACAATATTGGGTTAAATTTCTGCAAAATGGACCCCAGTGCCCATTTCATTCCACACGATGCAAATGTATTTACATGTCGTCATAATGTGGACATACAGTAAATAAGGTGAAGTTTTAGAAACATACTTCCTGTTTGAAGTTGAAAAGAGGTGGTAAAGGGTGACCATTAGGCATGCAATCGTTTGGTTCCCGAAGCTCATCAAAGAAAGAATGGGCACATGCCTCTATCTCTAGTAACAAAATAAAAACCAGTCTATTCGAACAGACGATGGCGACAATCGTTGGTTTCGTTCGAACTTAACTTGAAAGAGAGGGAGACGGCGATGGCATCGAGTCATTTGAGCTGTAACTTGAGAAAGAGATAAGGAGAGAAAGAGATGGGAGGGAGAGGGTTTTGTCTGTAACTCTGTTTACAGAGAGAAGAAGAGAGTTAAGAAGAGGGATTTATTAAAGAATAATAGATTTCAATACGGGGCCTTTTGTAATTATTTACGTTTTTTACTTTAAAACCGAAAGACACATCCACACCGTCGCCTCTAGTCAAATCTAACGGACTGAAAAACTTGGAACCAAACTTGTTTTTGTTTAGGGCCGTCAAACCGCTCCCATATATATATATACGGTCCCGTTCAGCACAAAACATTTTGGCCAACATTTTAGCCAATCATTTTTGTCTTACATGGGTTAGAAGTTTCAGAATGGGCTAAATTTTGGTGAGCATGATGTCTACAGTGAGGAGATCATCTTCACCAAAAATCAGCCCATTCCAAAACTTCTAGTCACATGTTTACAAGTTGAAAATTTGTGGAACGTCCATTTTTTGTAAACCATTTTTGATGGGGTTAGAAGTTTTGGAATCGGCTGATTTTTGGTGATGATGATCTCCTCACCGTAGAGATCATCCTCACCAAAAATCAGCTCATTCCAAAACTTCTAACCCATGTTTTGAAAAATGTTTTGCCAAAATGTTTGGTGTTGAACATTTCCCATATATATATATATAGATGGGTCCCGTTCAATAACAAACATTTTGACAAACATTTTGGCAAAACATTTTTCAACACATGGGTTAGAGGTTTTGGAATGATCTGATTTTTGGTGAGGATGATCTCTATGGTGAGGAGATCATCCTCTCCAAAAATCAGCCCATTCCAAAACTTCTAGCCCCAGTTTACAAGTTGAAAAATCGTGGACCGTCCATTTTTTGTAAACCATTTTTGATGGGGTTAGAAGTTTTGGAATGGGCATATTTTTGGTGATGATGATCTCCTCACCGTAGAAATCATCCTCACAAAAAATTAGCCCATTCCAAAATCTCTAACCCATGTTTTGAAAAATGTTTTGCCAAAATGTTTGTTGCTGAACATTTCCCTATATATATATAGGGTGACGGGTGACGTTCCTACGACCCCCATTACGACCCCCATCGCGACCCCCGATGTCAGTCTTTCAATTCGCATGCCATCTACGGTCCAGATCAACCATTCGATTGTAAAATAACGAAAATTTGTTATTTACAAACGCCTCCCCATAAACAAAAAGAACAGATCTGAGATCGATCTTCGTCTTCTTCTTCACTCTCTTCCTCTTCGACAGATCTGAGATCTCCATCTTCGTCTTCTTCTTCACTCTCTTCCTCTTTGACAGATCGAGATCGATATTCGTCTTCTTCTTCCTCTTCTTCGTTTCTAACCGATCTCCATCTTCGTCTTCTTCTTCCTCTTCAAACTCACATCACTGTCTTCCTCATCTCTCTCTCTCTCTAAGTCGTTGTGAAGAAACGAAGAGCTCGGTCGAACCCCAGCTCGATAGAAACCCAACACGTCATCCCTCCCTCTGTTGGAAACGAAGACAGAACCTCCTCGAAGAAATCCAACTCGACTTCATCCTCATCTCTTTCCCTCTCTCTCTCTCTCTCCAACAGAAACCCTAAGGTAAACCCTTAAATTTTTTTTATTTCATATTTTTATTTCATTTGTTTTTTTTTTTTTATGTATCGATTATGACAAATCATCGACAAATTTTATTTTGAAAGCTGCTTTGTTTCACTGATATTGAGTTATTGTTGTGTGTTTCATTTTTCATTAATTAATGGTCTATGGATATTGAGTTAATTGCATTGCTTCCCTTCCAATGGTATATTATACGTATGGCTTTGTCTAGAATCAAAATATCCAAGTATCCACGAAAATCAGAAACCCTTAATTACTTTTTATTTTAAATTTCTTCGGTTATTCTGAGTTTTATATATGTTTAACTGAAAATTTTACAATCCTTATGTGTTTAATTCGAAGAAATGGGTTCGAATGGAAATTCCTATGTGTGTGTGTTTTTTTTTTTATGATTGTTCATGTTCGGATCGGATACCAATTCAACTAAGAAATTCTTGAACAAATAGTGTGTTTTAGCCATTGTTTTGCTTGGGTTGTTTCTCAATCTTTGTTTTCCATTATTTATTATGTGGTCATGTTCATCCTATTAGGATTGCTTTTTTTCTTCTAAGATATCTGCCAATGATGTATAAAACTATGCACGTATTATCAGATTAACTATGATGATATGTTATTGTCACTACCACTGAGGCATATCTGCAATGAAATGGAGATTCACCCCTTTAAAAAATAAGTCATCATTGAAAATTGAGGTGCCAATAGAAATACACTCTCAAATTTTTTGTTTTTGTTTTAGATTTGTATTTGTTAGATTTAAGATTTTATATGGGCCTAATCCTAATTGTAAATAACTGTTGAAGTTGTTTCAATGTGTTATAACACTTTGTAATGTTGAGAATAGGTAAAAGTTGGCGTGCCAATAGAAACACACTCTCTCATTATTTATTAGATTTAGGATTTTATATAAGTTTAATCCTAATTGTAAACGACTGCTAAAGTTGTTTCAATGTGTTATGACGCTTTGTAATGTTGAAATAATTAGTTGAACCAAGCTTTTGTAATGTTTGGATTGTGTGTTTTAATATTTTACTAGGGTGTGCTAAATTATTTATGAAATTGGGGATGTAATAAGTAAATGTAGATCACTTACTCATTTATAACAAGTGGCCTTAGAGATTTGGTCATATTTTCTAAGACTTTTCGGGGTAAGTTAACTAGCTATTTGACACACATGCCACTAATCCTTTTGAGGATTTTAGAAATGGCTTTCCATTTATTCTTTTAGATAGCTTCGAGTATCATTGATTTGAATATAAGAAATATGAGTTGGCAACTCCTTTTGTATTATTATTTAGATGTTGAATAAATATAAATTTCAATATATTTTAGTTAACCTCAACTGGAACTTTGTTAATTTGTTTTAGATAATTCTTCATGGATACGATTGACGTTGACAAGTGTGGAAGTGTGCATGTGAATGAAAATGTGGGATCGTCTTCGATTATGGAAGTAGATATTGGAGAACGTGTTGATTGCCTCAGTCCTAACAAAGATGTTCGAAAGTTAAATGCACCATATGTTGGGATGGTTTTTTATTCAAGTGAGGAAGCAAAAAAATACTATGAAGAATACGGACGTCAGGAAGGGTTTTGCATTCGTGTACGAAGTAGTTTAAGGACGATAAGAGGTTCAAATGTGGTGACTGGGATAAGATATGTTTGCATACATGAAGGCAAACGTACACCGAGGATAAAAGAAGATGCGATAATAGATGAGAATGAAAGGGGAAGAAGAGAATTATAAGAAATTGTTCTACTTTTAGATGTGGATGTGAAGCAAACATGCGTATTGTATTCAACCAACGTGTAGTAAAATGGAGAGTGTCAGTTTTCAACAATGATCATAATCACAAGGTTGTCACGCCATCGAGGAGAATGAAAATGAAGTCGAATCAAAATATGTCGAGCATAGGTAAGGATCTAACAGAAACATTTCGTAATCAAAACATTCAAATTAATAAAGTTTCATCAATTCTTCGTGGAGATATGATCAATTTTGATGATAGAGACTGTTACAATCACCTTCGAAATGTTAGGCGATAGGATTTGGAAAGAGGTGATGCACAATGTGTACTTGAGTACTTTATTGAAAAACAGAATGAAAATCCACAATTTTTCTATGGGATACAATGTGATGAAGATGGGAGAACAGTTAATTTTTTTTGGGTGGATGCGTGGTCAAGATTGTCATATGAATATTTCGGTTATGTGGTTACATTTGACACAACTTATAGGACAAATAAGTACAAGATGCCGTTCGTCCCGTTTACTGGAGTCAATCATCATTTTCAATCTATCCAATTTGGATGCGCTCTTCTAGGAGATGAGATAGAGACTACTTTTGTATGGTTGTTCGAGATGTGGCTTAAAGCTATCAGGGGAAAACATCCAATTTCAATAATCACAGACCAGGACTTGGCAATGAAGAATGCAATTGCCAAAGTTTTTTCCAACAGCCGTCATCGTCTATGTATTTGGCACATTTGGAAGAAATTTGCGGAGAAATTGTCTCATAAATACTTTGAAAAATCTACTTTCAGAAGTAATATAGAAAAATGTATTTGGTCGACATATTCTGGGGAAGAGTTCGAAAAACAGTGGCATAATGTGATTCAGAAAAATGGATTAGAAGAAAATAAATGGTTACAACACCTGTTTGAAATACGGGAATCTTTGGTGCCTACGTATAATCGAACAACTTTTTTGCTAGTATGAATACCACTGGACGTAGCGAAAGCATCAATGCATTTTTTGATGGATTTGTTAATTCGCCAACAAATCTCAGAGAATTTGTTGTGAAGTATGAAGAAGCTTTGAAGAATATTTTGAAAAAGGAGAGTGATGAAGATTATGAAACAGAGCACAAGTTTCGATGTGTCAATGACAACGACTTGCTTTTGAAACATGCAGCAACGATTTATACGAGAAATATATTTGAAAAATTAAATGAAGAATGGGTCCAAGTTTTCCGATATAAAGTTGAAAGAAGGGAGATGGAAGAAGGAATTCAGACGTTTTTTGTAAAAACAAAGTTTGGCGAGCCTGATGACTTTATTTTGAAAATAAATGTGGATACCTACAAGGATACATGCGGGTGTAAAAAATTTGAGTTTCTTGGAATTGTTTGTCGGCATTTTTAAAATTTTTTCACACATCTTGACATTGATGTTATACCATCACACTTTATTATTGAGAGATGGAGACAAGGGGCCAATAAATTTAGGGTAATGGATGTACAAGTAACAATCGATGGTTATGAACTTTCCGAAGCATTGAGATATGGTAATATGTGTAAATAGGCTACTACATTAGCTAGTTATGCATCATCTTCTATAAAAGTATACGCATTTTTCACGAATGCCGTAAATGATTTGTCGAAATAAATTTATGCAATTAAAATGGAAGAAATGACAGAAATTGTTGCTCAACCGAATGAAGAGGCACTTGAAAAAGGAAAATGCAACCTATCTCAGTTATTTTTAGACCCGAATGTCACGCAAACAAATGATAGAAAGAAGGATGACAAGGGAAAAGAAAAAGTTGATACTACGGGTAGGTTGAAAAGCAGTATTGAGTTGAGCCAACAAAAGAAGAAAAGAAAATGTGCATTCTATCATAACCTTGGACACGATAAGCGAATATGTCCTGTAAATCCAAATAGAAAGAAAAAAGATTGTATTCAAGGTAATTATAAGTATCTTTATAAACTAATGACTTGATTTAATGCATTTAATTGAATAAATTTTAAGTAATGTCTTATTTATGAATTTTTTCTCAGCAATTGATGATATACAAGAATTGGGCAAAGACATGGAGAGCGATCACGAGGCCTTTCATTTGGAATGAGGGTATGTTATGTTTGAATATATTCTCACTTAATGATTTTCTTAGTTTGTTGGAATATAATATATTCTCACTTACTGATTTTCTTAAGTTGCTCTTTTTGGTAATTCCTGAAAGTATGGTTAGGGTTTTTTGGTTGTTTATTAATTGATTTGATTACTAAATTTGTAGAATGTTATAATTGACTAGATAATAGAACCTGGAATACGGGTAACTGTTGCTATATGGGTACCAAGATGCGTTATACCAAGATGCTGACATATATCTTTTCGATGATCCTTTTAGTACTGTGGATGCTCACACGGGAACGTATTTGTTTAAGGTAACTCTTCTTTTTTTGACTTCTAATTCCTTGTTGTTTTATTGAATATGATTCTGAGTTGTTGTTCACTAGTAACTGAGATTTTGGTTTTGTCATTTTCTTTTGAAATCTATGTAGGTTTAGCTCATCGGGTATCCTTTCAATGAGACTATAGCTTTTTATTTTACTTTTTTTTTCCCACTGTTTTGGTTAAATAAGAATTTAATCATCAAGGGATTCTTATTTGTGCAAAAGATATGTCTAGCTTGAAACGAGCATGAAGAAATGAATGATACTTCTTTAATTTTGGATTTTTCTAATGAATGATTCTTATTTGTGCAAAAGATATTTCTTCATTTTTTGTTTGCAAGTATAATTGAGGTCCATTTGATGAATTTAAAAAATACTAGTAACAAACCACAGAAGGTGCTTGTCTTGTTGAGTTTGCATTTAAGTGATGAGGTACAAAGTTCTCAAACAATGTTGCTGGGGTTTGTATTGTATCCTGAAATTAAAATGAGGAATAGTTATTTCAGATCATCCTGTGTTGTATATCTGACATATGCTGGTGCTTTAAGCTTTGTTCATTGGTTTCTTTATGTATAGTTCCCCCCAAGGCCAAATCACTCTCATTGTTACAAATGGTGTAGAACTACTAACATGAAGGCAATGGTGATTAAAGATAAAAACTGCACAAATGGTCCATGGTTTCACTTGTGGCATATTGTTGGATATTGAAATCAAGGATATTAGTCATATAAAACTAAGTTTTCTTTCCTCATGGAAATGCCAACTTAACTAAGTTTGTAAGACACCTTTTTCCATATAATTCTTAGTTCTATAAATTTCTCTTTTTCCATATAATTCTATTAGAATTGGAGCATTTAAGATTTTAACATATTGGATACAGGTTGGAAAAGCATATTTTGAGTTGGTAGATTACTTAGAAGCTGATCTGATTCAACCAAAAAGAAAAAGTGAATCGAATACTCTAGCTACAAGCCTACGTGGGACTTCCTTGATTCGTTAGAGTCATGTGCACCTTCAACTACTCCAGCACCCATTAATAACAATAGTGAAAAATGCTCGTTCTCACAGTGGGTTCTGCTTCTACCCCACCAACAGGAACAAGGACGAAATGCAGATGTTTTAAGAGGTGTAGAGGGGTTGCAGCAGATGGGTTCCCGTCATTTCTTCCGAAGCAAGTGGAGAGAATCAGAGACCCATTTGCTCGAAAGTTGGCTAAAAGGATTGAAAGACTTCCTGTAAAGGTGTGTCATTTAATATGTATATATTTTCCCCTTCTTTGATGTTTTCTTTTGTTCTGAACTTTTTGTTATAATGGGTTTCCTTCAATTGTTTGTTTGATGAAATTATAGTTGTGTTGTGTGGGTGAGTGTGGTCTTTTTTTCTCATTGTAGGTGATAATTAGTAAATTTTCTTACGTTTTTGAGTTAGTTGGATTGATTTGAGAAATGGGCATTGAATTACTTTCATTTTAAGTTTTCCTCAAGAAATTTAATATTTTTTTGTAGGAAAAAAAATTCATTAAAGGAGTTTGAGATGGAGATGACTAACCAAAGCTAAATACAAGCCAGACTAACCAAAAGACCCATAACAAAGGAAACTACTCAGCTCTAATGTACAAAATACAAACCCAAATGCCCCAGCGAATTATGCTTTGGAGGGGTCTATTGCTATTGCTGGTGCAGCAGTTCAATGGTTGAGGGAGAGTCTTGGAATAATTTAAAGTGCGAGTGAGATTGAAGAGTTGGCGAAAAAGGTGGAGAATTCTGGAGGGGTGTACTTTGTGCCAGCTTTCAATGGACTATTTTCACCGTGGTGGTGTGATGATGCACGTGGGGTGTGTATTGGGATCACGAGGTTTACGAACAAGGCACACATTGCACGAGCTGTTCTTGAGAATATGTGTTTTCAAGTGAAGGATGTGTTGGACTTAATGCACAAGATGCAAGTGAGAAGGGAGAGGCCGAGAAGGGAGAGTTCTTGCTTAGGGTGGATGGTGGAGCAACTGTTAACAATCTTTTGATGCAGACTCAAGATTTGTTTCATTGATCCCTTCTTGTTTTGGTTTTTGTTAGTTATACTTATGTTATCCAAATTGGCCCTAAGATTAACCCACCAAATCATGGGTTTAAAACTTGGACTAGTTTGATTCAGCTTGGGAAAGTCATCTCAGATTCCCAAGCTGTATCAGCCACCTCATGCCTCTTCAAAATCTAGTTCAACTCTAACCCATTTTTAAAAAGCTCGTTAGTTATAGTCTACAGGGGTACAAGTGTATTGAGCTTGGCTTCTAGTAACTTTTGAATAGGTTCATAGCCAAATCCTATACCATTCAATTTAGGTTTGTGGACTTACCCCATTGATACCCACAAGGGTAAACTTGGATTTTAAAAGATTTTTCTTACTTCAAATTCTTGTTTATGCTAATTTTCCTTAAAGAACATATGTTTCTCTTCCTCCCAGAAGGAAAAAAAAGGATCAAAATCTTCTAGGCTCTGGTGAGATTTACAGATATACTTCTTCAGTTATCTTATAAGGATTGGACACTCGATACTTGCATGCTTCTAAATTTTTTGTGGGTATCACATTCTTGTTGAGCGAAGAAGTTTTCTGATTTAGATACCTTCAATTCATTGAGGTTAAATAACTAAATTTTCTTGAGTTTCAGGCATACTTGTCCCTTCCAGAGGGAACGACAACTGTAGTTGGACTAATAGCAATGATGACTAATCACTACAATATTATGGTGAGTTAGCTATTGATTTATAAACAAAAAATTTTGATTGTCTATTTTCCTTCGATAAGTATATCAATGGTGAAAGAGAACTATAATTATAAGTTATAAGTTGAACAGCTGGTCTACTTAGTTTTTTCAATGCATGATTAACTTGTTAGCTGCCAAGATATATTGGCATGTGGTTGAGCTATATTTTTGATGTTTTTGTTTTGAATTAAAAGTGGACTGAATGCTCTAAAAGTTTTTTGAACCTTGGATTTATTTGATTACAGAAAGTATCACAGTTTTTGTAACTCCTTAAACCATCTCTTCTTTTCTTGAGCTTGGTTCCCTTGTTCAAGAATTTTTCTGTTTATAAACCTCTATCACTTGTTTTTCAAGCATATGAATTACCATTGAATTGGATTTGTTTTAGCAGCCTATGCTCTGGGAGTAGTCTTTATGTATCTTTTTTTTATAGCAATATTTAGTGACATTCATTTCCCTCAAAAAGTCTCTGGCAATAAGTAATAATTTGGAGTTTATACTAGAATTGTTCATTTAGACGGTTTGAACTGGTATATGTCTGTGCAATGGGTTGGCTTGTTGGGATGGTTTAGTATGAATCTAAAGTCAATTGATACTGAATTGGCAGGACGGGAGTGAAAGTGAACAAGAAAGCAATACTGGGCCAAGAACATTTCGAAAGCCTCCAACGCGTGGTCGGGAAGAATTGCAACATAATGTCTCAAAAGGGTTAGATGGGCATGTTCCAGATTTGTTGCACTCCCAGTCATCTGTGTCAAGTTTTGGGTGTCCATCATTGTTGAAGAAGATGCGTTCTGGTGGTAAGGTCCCATTCTTCAAAACATAGCATTGAAGGGGTGTCTTGCGTCAGTTTTCAATACCGATTTCATGCTTTTGGAAAAAGGACTCCTCGCTTCCCTGTTGACTGGGAAAAAGATGTTTCACCAAGTAAACAAGGTCCAAAATCAGATATGAAGTTGCTTATGGGGCAGCATTAGCACTGGCAGAGGCTTTACAAAGAGGAGGATCTTCCCAAGTATTTCAAACACCAAACAGAAGAATGGAGGGCACGAGACCCTCCCCTGTTTGGAATGGTGAAGAGATGGTATGCTCTTTCAATTTTTTTTTTTTTTTTGGTACTCTCTCCAATAATGTTTCAAATGGATTAATTAACTTATTTATTTCCTATCCACAAATTTAGCACCCTGAGTTTGAGATGGTTAGTACTAAGCTTATTGGTACTGCAATGAATGAGGGCTGTTGGAAAGGTTGTTTAGGAAGCAGGGAAGCTGAAAATGGAGATTTTTCCAGAGATACAAATGGCCTTGGTACAGTGCAAGATCATGTAAAGGAGAAGAAGTTTCATGGAAACAAGCAAGAAATTCAAAACCTTGAAAGTGATCATATTGACAATGTTGGGGAAGGGGCTAGTGGCACTGGACTCAATTTGAGTTCTGTCAAAGAAAAAGTAGAAACTGAAGTTACAAATACTAAGAATGAGTTATTCTCTCATTAGGGTCCAAGGAAGAAAAGTAGGCAACTTTTTGTTGAAGGTACGTCAACTATTGCCTATAAGTTTTTCACTCAGTGTGTTTATGATTATTATATGTTTTTAACTTTTTTATTTTATTTTATATATTTGCATACCTTTTTTTTTTTTTTTGATTTTGAAATTGCCTCGACCCGTCTTCACTCAATAGTGGATAGGGGTCTGATTTATTAAATGGGGGACTTTAAAAGAAGGGAGTCGCCACCTAGTTTAGGTCTAGGAACCATAAATAACTCCAAATGGATATGGGTCGGTCCACGGATCAAAGATATGGGTAAGGGGTCAGATTACGGGTATCGGAAGGTGTTAGGCACCGAACCCGCCCAATCAAGTTGATCGGTCTCTACTATGATCCAAAATCATCCTATGGTCAACACACAAAGATTACAGTCAAGGTCACAGTCCAGTCATCATCATCAATTCATGTTGGATTTTCCAACCAAATCCCAGGGCTAAAATTTATCCCAATTATCACATGATCATTCGTTGAATTCCGTAAAATATGGAGGGATTTGAAAAAAATCCTGATTAGCTCCATGATTTAAGATCAATTAAGAAATTCCACCTGCAAGTATTCCTTAAGCTGTCCAAAATAGAAAATCATGAGAATATCCTAAATAGGAAGATTACAAAAAGAAACCTGTCAAATTGGGACTTAATATTTCTAAATTAGGAATGTAAAATTTCCTAAATTAGGGTTTATGAGATATATGCTGCATTCCCAAATTAAAATTTTAAAAGATACATTTTCTAAAATAGAATATTCTAAAAAAATGTAAGTTTCTAAATTTGAAATTCTCAAATTTCCATGAATGTGAACCTTCTAAATACAAGAATGCAGGATTCTCTAAATTGGGAAATTGATAAAAGGTGAAATTTCTGAATTAGAACCCTATGAATATATTCTCCCAAAATAGGAAATTATGCATTCCCATATTAAAAAGTTTCTAAATATGAGTTTTCCAATAATCCACAATAATTTCCAAAAAGGAGAATTATATAAACAATGAAGTCCCAAATTAGAAAATCATGGATTTGCCAAAAATCACTAAATGGAAAATTTATCAAAACAGAGATTCCATGTCATCACACTTACTTAATTGGAGATCCATAATTACCAAAGCATACACAATCTCAAAATTTGAGGAAAGATCATATTCGGCCAATTTTCAAAATAATCAAACGAACATGCATCCATGGCTTTCAATCTTTCCAAAGGAATTAATATTCAATGACATGCCCGTTTATCAAGCCAAGAGGTACACTAATCATACAAAAAAAATCCCAAAATTACACAAGGAGTTTGAATATCATCACATAGCATGTAAATCAGAATCGAGCAATAATGATCGTGATGATAACAAAAATTCCTTTAACCCTTCTAACATGCAATAATAACAATAACAAATAAAGATGAAAAAGATGGAAACATGAAAATATCCTCCCAACCCATCAACATGCAAAAAGAACAAAATACCAAAAAAACAAAGCCTATGTAAAAACAAAAATTATTCTTAACCTATAGATCTAAAAAAAATATAAAAACTACATGACTAAAATCATCTATCTACTTCATCAACCAAAAAAACTTTAAAGCATATATAACAAAGGAGAAATCATAAAATATACATATACATATATATATATATATATATACATATACATATACATATACATATACATATACATATATATATGTATATATATATATATGTATATATACATATATATATATACATATATATATATATATATATACATATGTATATATATATGTATATATATATATATGAAAGATTTTCCTAATCCTACTAATTACAAAACAAAAATAAAAACTACACGAAGCAAAATAAAAATCTCTTAATCCTAGCGATATGCGGAGATCAAATAAAAAAAATAAAAATAAAAATAAAAATACAAAGGGAGCAGATTTTCCTTCTACCAATATGCAATAAAAACACCTAAAAAAACTAAGAAAATGTATAAAAAGCGTAATAAAACCCTCCTATGGCATCATAAAGAACCCATCTCATACCAAACCCCATGATGATCATGACGCTACGGATCAACGTAGAACTTCAATGTAGAGGCGAGTATTAGCACCCAAACAGAGAGAGGAGATGAGGAAAGCAGAGAATAAAATAAAAAAAATCACCTGTAGGATGAAACAGTATAGTCGTGTCCTTCAGATAGAATTCGAAGGCTTGTGTGCGCTGTAAAGAGAGAAAGAGAAAGGCTGCTAGATGTTGTATGTTGCAGCCATGAGTTGAAGAGAGGAAGTTGCTGACTGTAATGGGTGCTATGGAGAACATGAAACAGAGACAGAGAGGATCGAAGAGTGGCTGGACCGATGGCTGCAACAATCACGTTTTGCAGAGAGAACTGTTGGAGATGATGAAGACAGCACTATGGCTGCTTTGCAGTGCAGCGAGGAGGTTACTAAGACGTGGTACAGCAGCCAATCAACGTAGATGAAAGCTGGGGCATTTCTGACTTTCCAGCAGTAGGGTTCATTCCCTTGAGCAGCCAGGAAAAGGAAGCGTGCATGAAGAAGAGGCTGTAGGTCCTGTAATGGCTGTAGGACGTGAATGGGGCAGCAAGAGAATGTTGTTTGGGACGGTTAATGGTGAAGGATTGTAAAGACGTCGTTGAAGATCAGAAGAAGATGGAGAAAGGGCTGTGTGAGAATAAACATGGGGAGAGTGGGAAGAAGAAGGGAGAGCAGCCAGCCACAAACGAAGAGAAGAAGAAGAAGCCCCCCAAAGAAGAAGACGTGTTCTTCTTTTTATTAGACAAACTTTCTAATAATTTTTCTTTCTAATTCTTTTCTTTCTTTTTTTTTTCTTTATTTAACACGTCCTTTCCTTTGGGAGAATGGTGGTGGGGTGATCCCCCGCTACTCGTAGCACGACGGTGGTTGAGTACGATTAGTTGATTTAATCGATTTTTTTAATTTTTGTTTTGAGTTTTTTTTTGTTTGTTGATTTTTTAATTTTAAGTTTTATTGAGTGATTAGCTTTTATTTTGAGTTTGGTTTAAAAAAATTTCATTTGATTTTAATTTTTTAATTTGAATTTTAACTTTGTTAATTAGATTTTGATAAGATTTGATTTCGTTTTTTAATTGATTGATTTTAGTTGATGGAGTGATTTTTAACTTGATCAGTTGATCAATGTTGGTTGATTTGATTTTAATTGGTTGAATTTTTTTTTTTTTTAAGTTGATTGCTTGATTAAATTTTGATTTTTTTTTTTTTTTATTTTAATTTTAATTGTTTAGATTTCCTAATTTGAATTATTTAGTTTTAATTGTTTAATTTTAATTGTTTGGTTTTAATTGTTTAGATTTTTTGTTTAATTTTTTAATTTGAATTTTATTTTTTAGTTTCAATTGAATTTTTAATTAGATTTCAATTTTTATTACATTTTCCTAAGGATCGGAATCTCTAGGTTGAATTTGGAGGTTGAGGGGCATTTCGGTCATTTTTATGATTTTTCTTAAATTTCTCTGTTTTCATCGGTTTGGGTCCCGTTAGACTCGAAATCATATTCTAAGTGCAATGGAGGTACTTTCGAGGTCTTCCGAAGGTCCGAAATTTATGAGGGGTATTTTCGTCATTTTATCAATTTTTGTGAATTTTTACGAATTCTGGCGTGAGGTTTCTTTTAGTCCCAACGTGATTATTTCTATGTTTCAAAGTCATATTTTCCTAGCGTGGCGAGATCTCTAGGTTATCGAACTGTATGGCGAGCCTACGCGTACGTGCTTGCTAAATCGGGTGTGACGTATGGCGATCCTAAGCGTGAGTAAATTTCTATGTCGAGTCGTAACGAGTAGGGGAGATGAAAAGAGTGGAAATGAAGGGAATCAAGGACAGTACTCACAAGCCTTCGAGTTTTTTGTGATCATCATTAGGAATTCACGGTAATCGGATGACGAATTGTCGAATTGGGCATATGCAAAAATGGGGTGTCTACAGGTTTAAAATTAAACCTTTGTTTTATTTGTCAATAGATTAAAACTAGTTTTTCTACTTTGAAAAAACTAACTCGCATGTACTTGTTTTAGCATTTTTTTTCTTCATTTACATAATGTTTATGCAAAGGTTCAGCAATAGAACTATACTGAACTGTCACCATCGTCTTTCTTAACTTTTTCTTCGTGTGCAGCCTCTCATTCTAATGCTCTTAATCATGGATTAATCTTTGTTTTTTCATTCTGATTTGTAGGCGGATTTGTTGGGAAGTCCTGTGGTGAGACCCGCTGACATTGAAACAATAGCCCTCGGTGCAGCTTATGCTGATGGATTAGCTGTTGGAATTTGGACTGAAAATGATATTTTTGCTGCCGGAGGGAAAGTCGAGAAAGACACCACTTTCCGACCCAAATTAGATGAGGAACAGAGGAAGAAGAAACTGGAGTCTTGGTGCAAGGCCGTCTCGAGAACTTTTGATTTGGCTGATCTTTCCCTCTAACTTATCTACTCAATGATTGTACTTAAATCCTTTTCAACTTTCAATTTGATTTTGAATAAAGAATCAAGTGTTTGTGAATGATAAATACTTTCCTTGATCATGTTTCTTTATTTTTTATTTTTTTTATTTTATAGTTTTGCAAATTTTAATAGGTTTCGATTTTAGTCATGATGGAATATGATAACGGCCATGCCATTCAGATAGATGGATAGTCATGGTGAATTGCTAGGCAATTGAGGCAAGTTGTGAATTGAACCATAAACTGGCCAAGATTTTACAGAATCTTGTAAACCGATTTGCAAGACATTTAAGGTTTTGAAAACCATTTAAGAGTGACTCTGATTGTCAAGAAATGTAGCGTAGAATATATAACTAATAAGACCCTAAAAGAGGTGATCAATGGTATTCATTCTGGATTATGTGTCATGGACGTAGGCAATTTGCCGAATCACATAAAATCTTATGGGTTCATTTTTCATTTTTCCACATAACAAAATCCTCTTGAAACACGAGAATCTGTACAAGGATTGGGGAAGAAAAAACAATGGCATTTAAAGTCATTTTTGATTAGTATTGCAGAGAACAAAACTCAAGTTGTTCAGGACTTGAGAGGATTTTTAACCAATAAAGAAGATAAAATATCAACTCAAGCATTGTTTAAATTAAAATGAATAACTAATTCATTTAAAAAATAAAATAAAAAGAATCTCCATTTCAAAGCTCAACACAACACTACAACACACCCCACCCACCACAACATAACTTGATAATTTACACATAACTAACAATCCCTAGCAGTAGTTCAAGAGAGAAAAACAAAGAAAATACAAGACAAACTTAGAAGAAAAAAAAATCCATATTTGTTGATGATAGAGAGGGAGGTGTTCTTTTAAGATCTGGCCTTGAAAAGGATGGCCCTAATGACAATTTGGTGGTACACTGCAGCAAGAATAGCTCCAATGAAGGGTCCCACCCAGAATATCCACTGAACCCAAACAAACATTAGTTCCTATTAATAGAATTATGGAAAAATATTTATGTAATATAAAGTATGATAAGATGGGTGTAGACATACATGATCATCCCAATCTTAAGATTTTAATGAACATAACCTGAATATGCAGATTTCTATCGATCTACATTGAGATGTTTTAAAGGACAGATATTATGACCCTTTGTTGAAGAGGAGACTATTTTCTATGCCCTAATAGACTTGGGTAGGCTCAAATTAGCTAATAGAAAAGAAAATGCTGATCCATCAAGAGGATTACACTGTCATTTTCTTTTTCTTTATTCTTTTTTTTCTTTCCAATGTCTAAATATATAATAAAAACAGGGAAAACATTACAATTAATGGCATGGTCAAGAAGAAAAACATTTATTGTAAAAAATCTGAGATTTTTCTCAAATGATCTGTCATTCATCTATACAAAAGAAGAAGAAAAATCCAGAAGTCATTGAACATATAAGAAAGCAGAAGTTACTATTTTTATCATTCACCAACAGTCCCAAATTCAACAAACCTTATAAGAAATTTATTAAAATTGAGTATTATTTATTTTCAAAAATGTTGAGGGAAACAAAATTGATCTTTTTTTTTTCTTCTTTTGTTCAATTTGTTACTTAAATGGACAAATTAGTAAAACACATCATTTTATTGGTATCCCCCTCTTTTAACTGTTATGTTTGATGAAAACTTTAACCATTGCACATGCATCTAATATCAAAAGAGAAAACATGTATATTCAGTAAGGAAAAGATAAAACTTACATCAGATTTTATTTGCAGGGGGGCAAGTGTCGCAACAAGTTTCTTTGGATCGGGCCTTTCCCGAGGTTCATATTGCAAGCATTGAGAGGCAAGGTCAACAACCACAGTTGATTCTTCTGTTGAAAAGTTTCCCTCTAAATGTGAATCCATTAAGAGAGGGATATTCTTGCCACGTATCATATCAAGAGCCTACATAGATACATAGAAAGATCAATCAAATGAATGGGTGCTCAAATTTTTATTTCAAACTGGAGCGCACATCAAGAAAAATTCTAACTAAACCAAAATTTTCATTCTAGGTAATTGTCATTTTAAACAGATACAATGGAGTACTCAAAGACTAAGATGAAATAATAGTTAGGTTCAATGAAGAATTTGGTCTTATAAATACTTCAAAGCTCTTATGTGCAAAGTATCAAATGAAACAATAGCTTAAAACCCAAAACATTTCATGACTAAATGTTGATATTCAACAATCTCTTCCCTATTATGCAATCTCCTTGGAGCTTTTCAAGGAGGTAATTAGAAATCGATCTAGTAT